>NC_138766.1:37789495-38389495 GCF_965113315.1 Podarcis vaucheri
AGCACTGAGAGGTCAGCACCCTTAGAAAATGACAGTTCCCAGGATTCTTTGGGGGGAGAGAGCCATGATGGTATAAGATGATTTTAAATGCATGGCATGTATGTGACATGAGGTTCAAGAACAATGCTATAGCATCTTCAGGCCCATTTTTTTAAAACCGTGGCATAAATGTATTAGTAAAACAGCGTAGCTTTGAGAGAGGAAGACAAGAGGGGAGGGCTATGGGTCATTTTTTGAGCTCCCCGAAAGATAAACTATCCAGGTGGATGCAGAGCACTGTATATTGACATGGTAGTAGAAGAACAAACATATTTATTTTAGCTTTGCAGAATGTATTTGCTTTCCGTAAAGATTTCTGTGCACTGATTAAGGGTCAAAAGGTTAACCTAAAGTATTTTTAATTTTTTTAGCTAGATTGCTCTATATTATAATGAACGTGGAAAATGTGCATCAATAGAACACTTACTTTTTAAAATATCTTTAGTGCTGTTAGGACGAATACAGTTTTGAAAGCTAAAAATGTCTGCTGGTTCATTGAGAAGTGGGTTATTAACAAGTAGCGTATCATTTTCTTTCAGCTATTTGATTTCTCATTAATTGATTTAATGTAATAAATTAATTAGCATTGCCATTTTATTTGTTTTCACAGCTGCTTAGCTACAATGAATATTATTTTCTTAAATCAAGCCATCATAAAGTGTTAATTATAAGTGTCTCTTTTAATAATAATCGTTCCTATGCAAGCTATAAAACCCTTGGAGAGAGAAAAAGTCATGGAAAGGAACAGAAAAAAAATCCAGCTACTTCCACTTAAAGAGAATATGGGGTTTCCCATTAACCTGAAGCAATAATTTATGTTTTAGACACATCTCCTTTTTTATATTCTGATGTACATAATAAACCTTTCTGCATACATCATATCTTATTTCATGCATGTAAATGTGGCCCTAGATGACATCCATGTACATCCCTTCAAATACCAGCTGAATTTAATAGCAGTATGGTGCCAATCTAAAATGTCAGAAAGTTTGTTTTATTTATATCCAGGTGACTCTCAACTTAAGCTGGGGTTACATTTTGAGGATCGCAGGTCAAGCCAAAATGGCATATAGTCAAAGCTCATTGAGTTTAGTGGTGAGTGGAATTGCCAAATTCTTTCTCCTCCAGACACCAGCCCCCTTTCTGACCCCTTTTTAATTTGTTTTTATTTCTTGCCAAGTTTGTAAAGCTGAATGAATGCATATATTTATTGCATAATTTATTTAATAATTAATTCACTGAATATTTGTTTCCCCCCCCCATACTTATCCAGATTGATCCAGATTATACCTCCCAGAAACCACCACTGCCTTTATATTCTGACACCTCTGTTAGGTAGGTTTGGCTGCAACATAAAACAATTGAATTTCAAGGCTAAATCAGGAGTTGTATTCCGCTCATTATACCAGACTGGCTTCCACCTGAAGCCCCTGGATCTGGTCTGTTTTAATTCAAGGTCAAAACAATGAGCAATCAACCTTCATCTTCACAACTAGTGCCCCATTTCTCAGCTCCCTGCCTCCTGACCCATTTGGCAAGAGAAGCAGCTATTATTCTGGAATGACTGAGGCACAGGCGGACTCTAGGCTGCTTCACATTTGCATGCGGATCATTTGATGCCCGCACCAACATCTAAAACAACAACAACAATCAGTTTCCTGTTTTTCACACTCTCGCATGGCTACCCATTCATTACTTTTGAAGGGAAACTGTTCAGAAGAAACTTAAATTACAAAGAACAATGTATTCACCTCATCAATGCAGTACGGTGCTTATCAGTATCAGTAGAAGCTCGCATGGGATTGGTTTCTCATGACAATTCCAATCAATGTTGATGCTCAAAAACTGCTTAAAAATCCCAGAATTATAGACTCACCTGATTGTTGGTTGTCCTGAACCAAGGGTTATCTAGCAGTAAGTCCCACTGCTGTACACGATCCCATGGCAGAGGTTAGCACATAGTCTAGCAGACTAACAGGCCCAAAATCCAGTTAAGCCAGGTTCCTGGCCCTGCAGCTGATCCAGGAGTCAGGACACCTGGAGGTCAGTCCCATACAAGCAGTCCTGAAGAGCTCCCTGGAACATCCAAGCTATGGTCTAACCAACACAGGAAGACGCAGCACCTCAGCTCTGTTTCCCTTTGATGCTTTGCATGCTAATTGCAGCATCTGGGCTTGACGAGGCATGTGCCCCTCACCTGTCCTCAGCTGACTCCTGCTGACAAATCACACACCTCCTCCCAGAGCTAGCGAGCCCCACCTGACCAGCTAGTGAGCTGAGCTGGGGGTCCTTGGCTGCCTCTCAGCCTCATCTCCTCCTTACGCCTCAGAGGCTGTCATGTTCAGGGAGATAGGGGCCCCTCCGGCTCTGGTGATGGGTGCTACTGGTCAGGTTCCTGTGCACTGACCCCCATTCCCTCGTCATCCTCCGTCACCCTGTGTGTAGTTCCTCCCCCATCCCCTGCTTGCCCCAGTGTGTCCCAGTCATGGCTACACCCCGGTTGTCATGGGCCAGGAGTTGGCTTCACCTCCTGCTGAACAGCCTTCTTGCTCCTGATGAGAACCAGCTGGCTCCAGCTTCCTTAAGCAGGATTTCCAGCCTCAATCAGCTACTGGAAACAACATTTGTCATTCCTGGTCAGACCTTGCTGCTGCTTGCTTCTCATGACCTTGGACCCTCGGCTTTCTTGACCCCCTGGATTGTCTATGTCAACTGAGGTACTCCTGACCTTAGGACTGGACTGAACCTTGCTCCAGGCTAGTACCCCCCTGACACTCAGTTGGTTGGCTGACTTCTCCCTCCACTGAGCTCTGCCGTGGCTGGCAGCACAAGACCATGACACTTGCCAGGATCTTCTTCTCTTCCCTACAGTCCTGCCAGTTCATGGCATTGGTGCTTTCAGGGAACCCTGTGCAGTGCTTTGAAGTCCTGACAGTCAGCTGATCATTGGGGCTTCAAAGCACTGTGCGGGCCACATGACATCAGGTTCTTGACAGGTGGGCAGGCCCGTGTACCTGTCAAACTTTATGCATGTGATCCTTTATGTGAACCGCCTTGAGACCTTCGGGTATAGGCTGGTATAGAAATGAAATGAAATGAACTTGGCCTGCATGGATTGAGGGGAGATAATGATCCAAGGAGCAGACCCGATCCAATTATCCACCCCTGCTGCTGGAAGCTGCATTGAGACTAGCTATGGACGCGGGTGGCATTGTGGTCTAAACCACTGAGCCTCTTGGGCTTGCTGATCAGAAGGTTGGCAGTTCGAATCCCTGTGACGTGGTGATCTCCCATTACTCAGTCCCAGCTCCTGCCAACCTAGCACTTCAAAAGCACGCCCAAAAGTACAAGTAGATAAATAGGTACCATTCCGGCAGGAAGGTAGCATTTTCGTGTGCTGCTCTGGTTTCGGTGTTCCGTTGCACCAGAAGCGGCTTAGTCATGCTGGCCACATGACCCGGAAAAACTGTCTGCAGACAAACACCAGCTCCGCCTGTAAAATAAGTTGAGCGTCGCAACCCCAGAGTCATCTGTGACTGGACTTAACCATCAGGGGTCCTTTACCTTTTTTTACCTTTATGGATAGCAGCAAATGGTGCTTGGGGGACCGAAAAGACAGGATGTAAGTTGAAAGTATTTCAGTAGTTTCCTCTGAATATAGTTATAGAGCAGCCATGTTCTAAATATCCAAATGTCTATGGAACCTGAATTATAGGGCAGTCTTGGGCAGCATTACAATGATTAAATCCACTTAAAGAAAACTCTGCAGCAACGCTTGGATTTAATGCTGAACAATAGCATCATCATGATTGGTGTGGTTAAGAGGCTTGTTTAAAGGCAACAGGCATTATTTGCCATGGCTTTTAATTTCATACGGTTAAGAAAGGCGATGGGAAGCTGACTTACTTGAGATCATATTATTATTTTCAACGTAAGTTACTTTGTTCCTTCCCCCCACTTGTATTTCCTTTAAGCAAAACAGCTTGACGGTTTTATTGCCCAAAACTCTCGACTTTGATTATATACTTACATAACCTGACACAGCGGATGGTTTTTATGGCAGTTGTTGTATGATTTGTATTTTTATAGTGCATCGAGGACAACTGAGAAATTTCCATTTGTGTTTAGGATCAAAACCTGTGTTTATTGAAATTGGCAGGAGGTTCTCCATCAATCTGAATGAGGAAGGGGGAGCAGAAAGAATTGGCCCCTGGCTCACCGAAGGTAGAATACTTGAACACAATGCTGATCATATCTAACATTAAACTAAATTAAATGCCTCGATAACCTATTGTTTAAGGTAGGAAGGAAATGTTTGTGTTTACTATTACTTTTTTTAAAAAGGCAGGCTATAAAACCAGTAGGTTTCCTGTATACCTCTTAAATAAATGATCTTTTAATGGGTAACTGCTGATTTGGTACAACACTTTTCTTTCAAAAGCACTGAAGGTCTCAGTAGCCAAATTTTATCCCCCACCCCACCCCCCGTTCCACACCATACTTACGTTGAGCCTTTTGGAACATATCTCTGAAGTGATCACAGCAGTAAATTGCTTGTGCTTGTCTGTTGATTGTGAAGGGAAGAGGGTGGTTAAGGGTAGAAACTGAAGAACTCTATTTATCCACAGGCTAGCAAGATTAAGTGGTGCTGGAAAGGGGACTGGATGACTCACAGCTTGACCAGTGACCTCCATCTTGACCTTGAGCTTGACCTTTACTGAGGTTCACTTCCACCTCTGTAAGAGGGAAATAAAAGGTACAATGGAGCCCATAGGCAGCTTTATCTCTGCCGAGATCAAGAGAGGCAATCGGCCGTAAACAGAGCTAACTACAGCTACCTGGTCTACTTAATTCGGTAGCTTTCAGTTCTGCAGAAGGAAGGTTTGTTGCCTGTAAATATAGACCACCATTAGCAGGTTGCCTTTTCTCTCACATGCCATATTAGCAACCACCATCACTAGCTTATGCTGGTCACAGTAAGAAAAAGATGTCTGTTCTTGTGTTTTGTTGGCGCACCCTTCGAAATGGATCTCGCATCACGGAGCAAGCATAGGAGTTGATGAATGATGTGAGGCTGTCAATCATGTCAGCTGCCTTGACAGAGGGCATTGGCATGGGAAGTATACACACTATCCTGGTGGTCCTATGTGATCCTTTCAGGCAGTACAGTATGTCATCCAGCTGTGGGAAAAGTGGCAATGATACACATTGCTCCTGGGGCCATAGCTCAGTGGCAGAGCAGAAACCTTGCATGCAGAAGGTCCCAGGCTCAGGGTCCAGGTATGGCTAGGAAGGTCTGCCATCTAAAACCCTGTAGAATTGCTGACAGCTAGTGTCGGCACTAGGGCTACTCCCATACTACATTTCATGAATGTGTAATCTGTTTAGGCCAGGCATGACCAAACTTTGCCCTCCAGATTTTTTGGGACTACAACTCCCATCATCCCTAGCTAACAGGACCAGTGGTCAGGGATGATGGGAATTGTAGTCCCAAAACATCTGGAGGGCCAGGTTTGGCCATGCCTGGTTTAGGCAGATAGCTGGGCTGTAGACTCACGTGTAACATTCAGTGAGTGGGCAGGCAGGTGCACCGGCTTGCCCAAGTAATTGAGGGGGCCATTGCCATGCGATGACCTCACATCATGTGTGCATGCCGCACAATGTGCTGATGTGTTGCATGCGCGATGCATGGCTTGCATGCACGTGTTGCATGAGCACACCACACAGCAGATGTGCACAGTGTGAACAAAATACTGTGGCATATTGAGGGGACCTGGTCCCCTCCTTGAAAATTTCAGGGGGGGGGGCAGAGGCCCTTTGCCCTCCTAACTGGTGCCTCTGCCTATAGGCTTATTCACACATTGCACTGAACAGTGGTACAATCTCTCTTTACACATGTACAATGTTTGTGTGAAAGACGGTACAATTTGTGCAGCTCAACTATTATAGACGCAGGGACACAGCTTGTACACTCTTTCATTGTAGTATGTAAACAACCCTTACGTACAAAATAGTGCAGCTGTATAAATCAACAGTGAGAGCTGGACCATAAAGAAGGCTGATCGCCAAAGAATTGATGCTTTTGAATTATGGTGC
This sequence comes from Podarcis vaucheri, assembly GCF_965113315.1. NCBI lineage: Eukaryota > Metazoa > Chordata > Lepidosauria > Squamata > Lacertidae > Podarcis > Podarcis vaucheri. The sequence goes on from NC_138766.1 coordinate 37,795,631, forward strand.
TGGAGGAGACTCTTGAGAGTCCCATGGACTGCAAGAAGATCAAACCTATCCATTCTGAAGGAAATCAGCCCTGAGTGCTCACTGGAAGGACAGATCGTGAAGCTGAGGCTCCAATACTTTGGCCACCTCATGAGAAGAGAAGACTCCCTGGAAAAGACCCTGATGTTGGGAAAGATGGAGGCCACAAGGAGAAGGGGACGACAGAGGACGAGATGGCTGGACAGTGTTCTCGAAGCTACCAGCATGAGTTTGACTAAACTGCAGGAGGCAGTGGAAGACAGAAGTGTCTGGCGTGCTCTGGTCCATGGGGTCACGAAGAGTCGGACACGACTAAACGACTAAACAACAACAACAAATCAACAAGGGGGCACTCTTTCCCACAAACACTTGCAGGGAGGACGCATGCACCCGTGTTCAGTGTAATGTGCTAGCAAGTCTCATGCTTAGCTGGCTGAGCCAATGATCTGCCTCAGCAGATGACATCTTTTGTATGGACGCACAACTTTGGCCTGTGGCAGACCGCAGCGCAGATGTATCACTATATACCAGAGTGGGGACCCTCTGTGGGTCAAACCTCACCTAACAGGGGTTCAAATTCGTTTCTCTTAACTGCAGCCCGCTGTCCCATCCTTGATGTCATACACAACATCAGGTGTGGGAAAGAGAGAGAGACAGCTGCCAAGGCCCAATCAGAAGCCTTAAAATGTTGTTCCTACTTGTGCATTGTTAAGGGAAAACAGTCTTTGCTGCTGCTGCCCATCAATTAAGCCAAAAACCTGCTGGATCGGCCGTTTGTGGTGTTTTGCTGTCCTGACTTCAGGGCTTTAAAGCACCCAGTCACTTGTAATGCCGTGTCCAGTAGCCAATTCTGTCCCACAGCAATAAACCCTGAAAAGGATCTGGTCCATAGAACCAAAAAGTCCACTTTTTGCTTTTTACAGTGTGTTTATGACTGGGATGGAAAAGAAACAAACAAAAGAGGCGAGGTATTACTTGTTATTACTTTATTTTCTTTACTCAGCAGGGTTCAGGCATGGGCCAACAGCTCAGCTCTCACATTTTAACTGGATAACACACACACATGTATAAGTCCATTCATGAGTCCCCAACGAGCAGATTATCTTACCGGAAATGATAATGAGAATTTCGCTCCTTATGGGCTCCTGCATTTTCCAGATTTAGCAGGATGGAAGTTTGACTCGCCAAACAGTGCTCCCTCCTGGCTCTTGTCTGCCAGCTTATTCAATAAAGGTGTGCATGGGGCCCAGTATCTATGTCTCAAGTAATTGTATTTGGTGGGGTGGTTGTTTATTTTTAATGGGATTTTTTATTGCCACAGAGAGATAAAGTGAGCATGGTGTACACTCAAAATAAATTCAATAAAGGCAAGGTAACACACTTGCTTCATGCCTGAGCCCATTATTCCATGCTTATGGAAGAAAACAGAAGAATATATATTCCTCAATTCCCTGCTTTTAAGGCACTCACAATAATTACATAAACAATGTCTGTTTGTATGATGGTTGCACGTGTCTGACCCCTTGTATAGGCACACCACCTCTGAGGCAGTACACAGCCATTATGCCTAGTAGCTGTTGATAGCCTTATTGTCCATGAACATGAATTTGTGTAACTCACTTTTAATGCCATCCACATTGGTCACCATTGCTACATCTTGTGGTAGCTCATTCTGGCTTTGATTGAACTTGGCATAGGCATCTGGTTGACTACTGTGAAAACATAATGCTGGAATCCCTTTGGTTACATTTCACCACATACTAATGCAGCAATAGCCACTGCTGTGCAACATGAAATTTAGGGTCATAAGAAAAGCCCAGCCGGATAAAACCAAAGGCCTATCCAGTCCCGTTTTCCGACTTCATAGTGACCATCCAGAGGTCTACAGGAAGCCCATAAGTAGGAAATGAGCAAAACAGCACCCTGCCCCCAACTGGTATTTGGACGTAACCTGCCTCTGAATACTGGAAGTAATCTAGCCATCATGACTTGTAGCCATCATAGTGTCTCGGTTTAGCCATGTGCTCCAAACACCATAGCAACAGGGGACTTAAAAACCCAACTCCTGATTTTGAGATCATTGGATTGCAAAACTATCCACTCATTAACACATGACTCAGCACATTTCTGGTCTACTTACCAGTCCAATATGTTTTCCTCCGACTAGCAGCAGCTCTCTGGGGTTTCGGGTTGCAGTCTTCTCTATCCCTTGCTAGCCAACCATTTTACTGCAGATGCTCAGGACTGAATCTTAAACCATGTGCGCGCAAAGTGTGCTCCAGGAATGAGGAACCTGTGGTTCCCCCAGAATGAACCCACAAATCCCAGGATGCATTTGCTATAAAGGAATGGAAATTCTCTCTTTCTCTCTCACATACATTTCTCTGATCAAAAAATATATTCTGCTTGTATTTATTAGCATTTGTTGTTGTTGTTTAGTCGTTTAGTTGTGTCTGACTCTTCATGACCCCATGGACCAGAGCACGCCAGGCACTCCTGTCTTCTACTGCCTCCGCAGTTTGGTCAAACTCATGCTGGTAGCTTCGAGAACACTGTCCAGCCATCTCGTCCTCTGTCATCCCCTTCTCCTTGTGCCCTCCATCTTTCCCAACATCAGGGTCTTTTCCAGGGAGTCTTCTCTTCTCATGAGGTGGCCAAAGTATTGGAGTCTCAGCTTCAGGATTTGTCCTTCCAGTGAGCACTCAGGGATGATTTCCTTGAGAATGGAGAGGTTTGATCTTCTTGCAGTCCATGGGACTCTCAAGAGTCTCCTCCAGCACCATAATTCAAAAGCATCAATTCTTCGGTGATCAGCCTTCTTTATGGTCCAGCTCTCACTTCCATGCATCACTACTGGGAAAACCATAGCTTTAACTATACAGACCTTTGTTGGCAAGGTTTATTAGCATTAGTATTTATTAAATTTATACCATGCTGTTCCTCCCAAAAGAGCCCAAGACGGCAAACACACCAAGTGATAAAACAATTAAAACAACTTTACAACATTAGAAGCAGTTCTAATATAGATGCTGACTGGGAAATATCTCTGCTTAAAAGGATTGTTGGAAGAGGTTTTCCAGTGACAATATTGTTACTGACCATTTTTCAACAGCATTACGGGCTATATAGCAGGGGCAGCCCTCCAGATATTGTTGGACTCCAACTTGCCTCAGCCCTTCCAGCATGGCCAGTGGTCGGGGCTGATGGGAGTTGTGGTCTAACGTCATCAGGAAGGTCAGAGGTCTCCCACCCTTGGTGCATGGTCTGTCACTGAGCCCATCCAGTGTCCCATCAACTTCTCATTACTGACCTGCTTCCTGGCCCTGCAAAATGAGTCTAAGCATAGGTTTTAGGGATTACAATCCTATGCACATTTGCCTTGGAGTTAGTCCCATTGAACTGGGACTCATTTGCACATCAACAGGCAGGTTGTAAGGCTGCTCCCTTATTCAGTGATTTTACTCTGCTCCTACCTTTTAAGAATTACCTGAAGGAGCAAAGCGATATGTTGGCAAGGAGGCTGCTTGTCACTTTTTGTCAGGGAAAATGTGCTCATTGCTGACTCCTGTGCTGTTTGCCATTAGATAATAGACATACAAACTTCTGGCTATTTGGACCTCGCAATCTTTCATCCCCGAGAGAAAAACCATTGATCTTTTTCATCAGAACATACGTCAAAAAGTAGTAGCAAAATACCCATGATGTCCAGCATTTTATTCCCTTGGGCTCCTGGTGTGAAGAAGGAGATTGATTTTTTTTTTAAAGAAAAAAACTTTTTAGGGTGGATTTGATCTTAAATTAGTCTCCTTTTCTTTTTGCAGCATTAGATTCTGGAAACTTGTAACAGTGAGACAAAACAGAAACTGCTATGCAATGCAGGTGGGAGAAATGGACATTCCAACTTGCCCCAATCCTCTACTCTGAATTTTAAGAGAAGCTCCATTTAAGTAGAACTTATTTAGGCAAGGAATGTAGCAAAAATGGTAGAGTACATGCTTTGCATGCAAAAGGTTCCAGGTTCAAACCCGAGCATCAAGTGCATTCTATTATGCAGAAATGCTTGTAGAATGTCCGTATCAGGCAAAATTGCCTATGAAAGTTTGTTATCTGAGGGAAACGCTCACTAAAATGAATTTTCCTGAGAACTTCTCCTTCTCTTTAAGGAAACTGATGTGGAAATATGAATCTAAGACTAGGAAAATGTGAAACCAAGCATGGCAGACTCCTCCATTCATAGCATTCTTAATAGATCTCTTGCCTTGGAGACCTATCAAAATCCATTTGGAAGAGAGTTCTTGATGCTGATAGGAACATTTGCTCCTACCTTGTTATGCAGATAAATTAAATAAATGCAATTTTTCCCACATGGTTGATGTGCTGGGGAGGGGAGGAAATGAGAATGTTATATCTATAGCTGTAATCCTATTTTCATTTGCCTGGGAGTAAGCCCCACTGAACTTGGTAGGACTCACATCTGACATGAATAGCATTGTCAGAGAATTTACGTTCCAGAAATACTGTAAATTGATCTGGATTAGGATTTCTAATCTAAAATATTTTATCCAAGCCCTTTTACTTTATTACAACAGAATTATTGAGTTTATTCTTTTAATCTCCCATAACACTGTCATCGCGGGTGGCGCTGTGGGCTAAAGCCTCAGCGCCTAGGGCTTGCCGATCGAAAGGTCGGCGGTTCGAATCCCCGCGGCGGGGTGCGCTCCCGCTGCTCGGTCCCAGCGCCTGCCAACCTAGCAGTTCGAAAGCACCCCCGGGTGCAAGTAGATAAATAGGTACCGCTTACCAGCGGGAAGGTAAACGGCGTTCCGTGTGCGGCTCTGGCTCGCCAGAGCAGCGTTGTCACGCTGGCCACGTGACCCGGAAGTGTCCGCGGACAGCGCTGGCCCCCGGCCAATAGATGTGAGATGGGCGCACAAACCCCAGAGTCTGTCAAGACTGGCCCGTTCGGGCAGGGGTACCTTTAACACTGTCATCAATTTGGTCTAACACACTTCTTATATCAAGCTTTGGGCAACTTCATGGCAATTTTTGACTGTATTATTTCCTGGCCTATTCTCAGAAATATGGCCAGTCTGTATTAAAAAGCCATTTTATTTTTATTTTGGGGGATATGTGGAACAGTATATCATGGTGACACAATAATGATGAATCACGTTTTGCCAACTTCAGACTTGCCTTGTGGTATTACTTATGAAAGAAGTTCAGACCCGCATTAGATCCCAGCTGCCAGTTTCATAAATTAACACAACGTATAGTGTCTCTCTTACAAATACTCAACAGCTGGGGTCTTCCCCCATATTTTAATCATATGTAGCCAGTTCACTATTATACCAGAAACAATGCCTGGCCAAGCAGGACATACTTGTATACTTTGCTGTTCCATCTTTACTGTTCCACCACACACACAAACAAATTATATTGTTGCTCATCAGCCCTATCAGAACAGATGATCTGGGGAGCAAATATGGCTCTGACCCTGGAGGCAAAGCATAGCCATGGTGGCTCTCATCCATTGAGAGCCTTATCCACCAAGAATTGGTCTAATCTTGTGAGCAACATCATGGGAGGGGTGCTTTCCGCTACACCATTGGAAGCTTTCTATGAAGCTGCTGCAGAAGAGGGACTGTGAGCAACATTGCGAGAGGGTTCTTTTTGCTCTTTTGCTAAATGTTGTTAATGCATACTGCTGAAATGCTTTTGCATGTTATTATATTTGCCATTGTGTTGTTTTGCTATGTTATGATGACATTGTTTTTGAGTTGTTAGGTTTTGAAATGCTTGTTTTCTTTGCTGTAAGGCGCTTTGAGCATGTTTGTTTTTTAGAAAAGCAGGATACTAATAAAATGAATGGGGGGGGGGATGGATACTCCTCTCTTAAAGCCATCCAAGGTGGTCGCCATCACCACCTCCTGGGGGAGCAATTCCATAAATTACCTATGTTACAGATGCAAGTATAGACCAGTCCTCAATCACTGGAAGTGGCAGGCCTAACTATGATAACAAACGTAGTTGGTCTCTAAGGTGCTACTGGGCAATATTTTAATTTTTTAGGATAAAGAAATGGTGGACAGAAGCTGAAATGATGGGCCAACCATTCCTGCAAAAGATGTTGAAGTGGTTCCAGAAAACAATGATGAACATTGTTGTTTTTCTGGCAAACGTAGTAGTAGATAAAAGAGAGGAAAGAAAACTCTGTTGTGTTCCCATTTTACAGATGGGAACTGAGACAAGAAATAGTGGCTTGTTCAAGGCTACCCAGATGTAGCAGGTTCTCACAACTGCTACTGAATATAGGGGGAGTATGAAAAAAACCCTCAAGGAGGTGTGTGGCCTGGAGAGGCAGGACCGGCCAGGGGGTAATCTAGAGGGCTGGGCAGAGGAGCCGGTATGGCTATATATTTTGCCCCTGGGCAGGGAATTCACCACTCCTGCTATAGCCAATTCCCTTTCCACATTATACAACTATTGCACTCCCAGCTGCAGTAGCAGAAAAGCTAGGAATTGGGATGCAATCAATCAAAGATGGGAAGGAAAACTGATGCTGTTGTTGGCCAACTTTGGGTGTCCCCCCCCCCTTCATCACAAAGGTAAAAGGATGGAGGGAGAAAGCAAGACCATTTATATTACAGTTATTTGCAATCTAATTTGCCAAGCCAAGGGATAGCCGCAGTGATCTAATTCTCAATATACTACAGGACTCAGGTGAAGTACAAATCATCTTAGAGGATCCAATAATTTTGTTTCAATTGATCAATTCCTTAGATGGTATCCTTCGGTGAAGACTTTGCAGATAAGTGAAGTAAATTAGGTTCCAAAGAAAACACTGTGTGCACGCTTGCTCTCTCTCTCTCTCTCTCTCTCTCGCTTTCCCTCTCCCTTTCTCTCTCTCATTCTTTCCAACAGGGGCTTCTGCCATGCCTTTCCAGTCCTCCAGGAGCTCCGTACCCTTTGCAGAATGTGCTTGGGGCCTCCTGAGCTGCTTTTACTGTACTCTATCAAAGCCCAGCTCTTTGCAGCTCAGTGAATAAAATACTGCAGTTTCTCCCATTGACTGACTGAAATAAAATAATCTATGATGCATGAACAAGTCTAAATGAAATAATAATATCCTTAGCAGTGAAAAACGGATTGGTAATACAGTAATTGAGCAGATTTATTGCCATCTCCTTGAGCTAGCCTGCTGAAGCAGCCTGCTATTTTATTTAATCTCATATCAGAGGAATTACTGGCTGGTAATCCATTGTTAAACATCATTTAGAATGATGGATGAAAATGTCAGCTTTTCCAACATAATCAATTCATATCTCATTAGCACATATTATTTATGATTCTCATAATGGGACCTGCAGGGGCCTCCGGGGGAAATGGAGACCTCAGCTGTTGCTGAAATGAGATGAGATATACTGTAGCTTATGAGTTAATAACTGCATATAAAAATACTTGCCCACCATATTGATTGTCCTTACCGTTTTATAAATGAATTGAGTGCCTCGGCCTTCCCTCTTGCTGTGTGTATGGCAGATCTTCCTCCTACTCATTCAGAGGAAATAATTCCGCGTATGTATATTTGTGTGTGTGTTTTACACACAAACACACACACACAACATATTAGGAAGACTGTTTTAAAAAATAACTTTTAAGACCCGTGGAGTTGGGAAGGGGAAGAATGCCTCTGAACGTGAAGTAATAAGAAACACTTTACTGCTCTGTTGCTGTTTGTTAAGGACTTCGGGCCTTTTCTCCCCCTCAGTACCTATGAAGACAAATCGACATATTTCTTCAGCTACAGCAGAGTTGCATTTTAAGGATACTTCCCCCCCCACGCTGCCTCAAAGCCCAATGAAAAGCAAACCTTAATGTAGTTGATGGTGCAGCTGTAATCATGGTCACAGTGTCAACTGCTGCCTCAATTAAACTACATTTGAGAATCATTTTATGCTTCAGCTCATAAACATCAATAAAGGAAAATGAGTAATAAATGACTGTCTAGAGTACAAAGGACCAGCTCATATTTCAGATGAAAATGAAGACAAAATGTAGCTTTTATTTGCCTGTGGAATTCCCATTAACTGCATCACTGACAGGCGGGAGCTGGATCAATAGTTGGCCAGCCGCAGAAAACAGTTTCTGGCTGTTCAGCAGCCAATGCAAAAGGAAAAGTGTCATATTGTGATCTTTATCAGGTAATCTTCATTACACCAGACCAATGATATATGTATATACCGGTCAGCTAGGGGCACTTCTAATTCTTGGGTCTATTTGTGTCCTGAAGTGCAGAGAGCTCACAAATTATTTGTTTACAACCATGAAAAACCTTCAATGTTCATCTCTTTTATTCTTTTATAGGTAATCCATAACTGGAAAGTTTCTCTCAAGACCACTTTATTCACTCAGAATGTTCAAGGCAACACTGCTTAAAAACTTATCTCTCATGCTGCTGGAAGGACAAAAATCTTGCAGTGCTGGCTTTTCCCCTCCGCTTTTTATTTCTTTATCCCTACCCTCTTTCGGTGCTGTTTGAATGAAAGATTCTCAAGGTATCCTTCTGAAGGCATTTGTGCCTTTTTTTTGTAAAGGTTCTCCTCCGCAGTTTATTTGAACAAAGGAAACACGTGCCTTGTGATGAAAATAGCCCATCTACAAATGGGCAATTGTGACACATTGTGGCTTGTTTGGACCGCAGCCTGTTTGCAGTGAAAACCAAAATGAACAAAGCATTGAAATGCATTGAACTTAATTTGATAAGCATGCCATTATGAATGGCCAAAAAGTATATTGCAGAAATAAATATAGCACCATCATAAGGGCAGCTTTGCCAATGTGTGGAGGACAGGAAGACTCTGTGCATAAAAGTATCCTAGGGCCTCACACATCTCTTATCTTTCAATACCTTAAATCACAAAGAAATTTGTTATAACCCAGCTACCCACTGTCACAATATCACAAATATGACAACTGTTCTCGTCATAACCTACGACAGGCGTAGCCAACATGGTTTCACCCAGATGTTCCAAGCTAAAACTCCCATCAGCCCCAGCTAGCATGGCTAATGGCCAGGGGTGATGGAAACTATAGTCTAGGAACACTTGGAAGGCACCACATCCATTACCTGGCCTTCAAGACAGCCGACATACAATTATAGAGGCTGTGATTCTTCTTGCATGGTGAAATGGTAAGCACAGACTATTTCTGCCATGCATATCAGGTAATATCTAATGCTGGTTTTGAGGGTGTTGTTGGACTCCATCACCCATCTGTTTCAGCCAGCACAGCCAGTGGTCACGGATGATGGAAGCTGGTGTTCAACAACATCTGGAGGGGCCACAGGTCCCCCATCGCTATTCTAATATTAAAGTCCAATGGGTATGCAGCCTGAGTAAGGGCTCCTCCAGACATCTTGCTTATTCGGCATTCATCTTCCTTTGCTTGCACAAAGTTTATGCAGCAGTTAGACTATGTCTGGTCTTTGTTGAACATTCATTCTGAGTTGTTCACAGGACAGTCATATAACAACAAGTATTCATCCTGATCTGCTTGTGGGGTAAGTAGACATTAACATATCTTCCTACTTTAATCATAAGTTCATCCCACATTTTGGATGTGTTTCTCCATCACTTCCATAACCACAGAACAGTGTGGGTTTCTTAAGTGGATTTGTTGCACTAGAGCAGGGATGTCCAACCAGTAGATCATGATCTACCGGTAGATCCCCAGCTGATCCTGGTAGATTGTGGGATCCTTATCATGTACAAAAAGTTATGGGGAGGGGGAGCTAAAAAACTCTGTGCAATCCTCCCCCAAAAAAGCTCAACAACAACTATGGGCAATCCACCCATCCCACACATGTTCCTCCAATGACAATGACAATGAGTAGATCACTGCCAGTTTTATATATATATATATATACACTGGGAGTAGATCAGTCTCTTGGGAGTTCGCCATGCCTGCACTAGAGTGACAGAGCACTCTGATCCACTTTAACTGTGCAAAACTAAAGTTCCTCCTTCAGAAACAGGGATCGTATGGAGGTTCCCTAAGAGTTCAGAGGGACTTGTGCCAATTGCACAGGATTGCTGCTGTAGGAAAAACAACTCCAAGGTACCTAACGTTTTGGATTTTTTTAAAAAATGGCATCATTTCTGAGCACATATATCCCAAGTAGACATCATTCACTAAAGTTAATCAGATCTGCTGGTGCTTGTCCCCTTTTTGTCTCATGCAGTGACAAGGAGGAAGTGGGCTAGGTGCCTACTTTCTCATTTACTGTGGCAACAAACATGTATTTCCCCAGTGAAAAATATTGAAATACAAATATTTACTACCATTTTGTGGGACATATAAATTAGGCACACGCTGGCTTCCCCACCCCTTTTTGCACTTAGTAGATGTGTCGCTTTTAATATTGGATGGAAAGGCAGGTAACAGTGTTTGATGCTAGCAAGCTATCAATAACAGGTACTCTTTAATATAGTGAATGAAAGACTTCATAAATCCTAAGTTATACAAGGGATCATACAATGCTTTTAGCAAATTTCCAAAGACTCATAAAAACTATAAATCAATGCATTTTTGATTAATCAAGCCATACAGTCAGGTTTGAGAGTAAACCGCATGGTGTTTTCTTCTTTCTGGATGTACAATACAGGCTTAATGAGAAAAAAGCAGTCATAGACTCAAAAGGGTGACCACACCCAGTAGACCGCAATATCACCCACAGTATCTGGCATGAAACATTAATTCATTAATTAAACCACTCCCTTTTTCATCCCACCATTCCTTCAAGAAGCTCAAAGTAGTATTCATTATTCTCTTTCTCGCACCCCAGTTTGGCAGCTTAGATAGAGAGATGATGGTTGGCCTACAATTACCCAGTGAGCTCTGTGGCTGAGTGGGGATTTAAACCCGGAGCTCCTTGGTCACATAGTTAAACTGTGGGCTTCACGCCCACAGGAGACAGTGCTGGTCAGCAACCTAGATGCCTTTAAAAGAAGATTGGATCCTAGTTACTAGTCTTGAGGGTTATGCTCTCTTCTGTGGTTGCTGGAAACCATCAGAGCATAGAGTGATCTCATGCTTGGGTCCTGCTTGTAGGTTCCCCCATAGGCATTTGAGTGGCCACTGTGAGAACAGGAAGCTAGGCTAGATGGAGCATTGGTCTGATCCAGTAGTCTCTGCTTATGTTCTTAGGATCCAAATGCCCTAAAGCCACAGTCAAATTGGTGATTGTGTGTCTAGTCTGCAGACAGGAAACCTAAGGCCAATTATCTGTACAGTGGTATCTCGGGTTAAGTACTTAATTCGTTCCGGAGGTCCGTTCTTAACCTGAAACTGTTCTTAACCTGAAGCACCACATTAGCTAATGGGGCTTCCTGCTGCTGCCATGCCGCAGCAGCACAATTTCTGTTCTCATCCTGCAGCAAAGTTCTTAACCCGAGGTACTATTTCTGGGTTAGCGGAGTCTGCAACCTGAAGCGTATGTAACCTGAAGTGTATGTAACCCATGGTACCACTGTATCTTATATACCAAAACTTTTCAGTTGGGTCAGGGGAGGAGGGTGGAATTCAGCAAATTCTAAGCTGCTAGCAGCATAGGGCTTGGACACACAAGAGGAAAGCCTTGGTAGGCTATGGCTAACTTTCAAGCACACGTTGCCCACCTGGTTTAGTTGGTTAGGATTGCTGCATCAAAGCATTTCCCAGTAAATACTATTCAGATTCATTCTATCTCGGCAAAAGAAGAAGAAGAAGCTTAAAACACAATACTTTATTTGTAGAAAGTACCAAATAAGTCCTAAAGAAAATGAAAAACCTTATCAGGCCAATGTATTCTAAAGATCAGGAACTGACTGACAATAAACAACAGAATTCTAAGAGAATTTAAGAATATCCTAAGGAGTCTTTAAATAAAAAGTAGCGGTGGCAGAATTTTTAGCTGAAAATGCTGTGTTGTATAGAATATTCTCATGCACCTTGTAAAATCCTCTGACATCAATATTTAATTTTACTAGATATTCTATAGGTTTTCCCAAAACCTATAAAATAGAATATTGATGGGGTATATTTTTGATATTGATTAGCATTCAGCAATCCCAAACCAAGCTATTCACAAATCTGCACAATTAGAAATTAGTCTCTGAGGTTATGATGTTTTTTTATATAGGGCTAATGTTATGACCAGCACATATCCTGGCCCTTCCAAGTTGTCACCTTAAAACACTGTGGTGTGTTTTTTAATACCTTTAAACACAATGGCTTGTTCTTCTAAATCTCATCCCATTCTTCTTCGGAATGCAACAATGAAGGTGAGTTATGGTTTCGGCATCTTGTGCAAACACTGTAATTGGTTTCTTTCAAGAATACTGTCCTGAAATCTATTTCTGATTGAGAAGTGCAAATATATTGGAGGGATGGGGTTGTTTTCTGACTTGCAGAATAAATTCAGAATTCAGTGGGGTTGTGCAGTCCCAGTCCCACCCCACGTAAAACCAATAGCCATTTTGCTATTGATATTTATGGGGTACATCCTGCATCAGATCGTGTTGTTTCTCTGTTCCCCATTTTCTACCTTGCTTCAAGTCTATCTGAAACCAAAATAAGGGACATAGGAGTGATCCAGATTCCATTGGCACTCTCTTATCGGCTGGGCAGGATGTTGCTATTGGGTCCATGGTGGCCAGAAGAGAGGTGATTGTTTCACCCAATTTGGGGACCATAAATCCTGCATAGCAAGAGAAAGAAGTGTATCTATAAACAGTCCCTCTAAACACCTAGTGCCCACTCTCCTCTGAGAATCCAGGGTTGCTATTTCTAAAGCTGCATGCAGTTTACAGTGACATGCTCCTAGTAGCAGCAAACATTCTACCAACAGCAGACAAATATAATCAGGAATGTAGCAAACAATATAAACTAGGCAGTTCAAAAGATCTGAAGTCAAACTGAAATGTAAGGCTATTAGAAAGCTCTTGCAGAACAATTACCAGTGGAAGCAACTAAAACAGTGTCTGATAAGAATCCTTTCCTTGAAACCACATCCTGGTTTTATAGCCACAAATAATTGTATTATATAATTTCTTAAATGTCTTGGTTGTGTGTGTGTGTGTGTGTGTGTGTGTATTTATGTATATATGTATATGTGTATCTTCAAATCCAGAAGACATATAGGTACACACATGCATAAACACGTTCTCCCCTCTCTCTATAATATAATGCCATGCCTATAAAACAATAGCTTAAAATGCCAATTAAACCCCTTATCTAGATCTCATGCTATAAACCAAAGAAAAAGTGGTGGTAATGCTAGCCAGCCTAATACAGAAGTCTTATACACCATCTAACACTGAAAATCTTTGCATACAGATAGGTTGTATAATCCAGAATAATTTCATTCTGTCCCCCTCTGCTAACACACACACCTGTTATTTTAGAAAAAGTCTCTCCAAAAAAGCAACATATGTATTTGCTCTACTGAAATATTCTCAGCAACGACACACCCTGAACTGTAGAAATGACTTGCAGGCTCAGACCCACAAGCCACCATGTTTGAAGCTGAAGCAAAGTGAGAGCACAAATGAAGGCAAGGTTTTATTCATGTGTGAAAATGGACAAGCCCTTTTTGTAAGTATGAATTGACTGGCCTTCCCCCAGCTCAGACACCAGCGAGTGCTTATCACCTCTTCTCTGATCTATAGGAGTTGCATGCATGGTTCTGTTGTACAGTCTGCTATACACAGACGCCTCATGACAGCCCTTCTCTCCTGGGGCATCACAGGAGTAAGGAACAAGCCTGAGCCATCAATATTTTTTTCGGTGCACTGTGCAAAATTAACGCTTCCCCACAACGATGCACATCATATGCTTTATTTCTACAAGACAAGCGAGAAAATGATCCAGAGCTGATAGGTGCCAAGGTGAATTTTGTTTATTCTGGTTGCTCGTTCATGCAAAATAGATTTAGGCTGTATTTGATATCTATGCCACCTTCTCCAAAGGACACTATCACAAGGACACTGTGCTTTGAAGGGCTCTCCAGAGCAGATTTTGAGGGCCTGCGTGGAGAGGAAGAGAAAGGGAAGTCCCACTGCACACACAACATTGGATACAGCAAATCCTGCAGTACCCAAATGATTGAATCCCAGCCTCTCAGCAGAAAAAGGAAAATTCTAAGGTTTTCACAGAGGCACCAGCTTGTGCAAGTGATTATGGGGGCCAGCACTCTGTGTGTGACATCCTGACATCAGTATGTTGGGAGGAGCCAGGGGTGGAGCCAATCACAGCAGTTGTGTGGCTGCAATGGACAGCGGCTCCTCTTCCACCTACTCTTGGTGCCACCACTAGTAGGAGGCTGCTTCAACCCCCCTTCCCCTCCATGGCAGCAGAAGGAGAAGCCAGCCACTGAAACCATGCCACACTCACCTCCATGTTTCGCCTCTGCACTTTTTGGACATGGAGGCACCCCCTACCCCCCCCCAATAGGGGCCCCCTAAAGGGATCTGGCACCCCTGTTATACACTGTACCTGTCCTGGGTCCCCTTCCTGGGCAGTAGGCAATGATAAGCCGCCATTTTAATTTCCCCACAATGACACAGAGCAACACTGGTTGTCCATTTGCCTTTGGAGGAAGTAATACACTAATAGCATATAAAGACCTTAGCAGCTCGGGACAAGTTTCCTTGTGGGTTTGCCTTACCCCATATATGCTCATTTGACCACATTGATATATGGAATTAGCACTGTTAAAGATGCCCCATAATTATTGCCCCACTGTTGTAATACATTGATCTTTGAGTGTGGCAGCATCTGTATTATTGGTGTCAGGCAGGTGCTTTTTTTTTTTTTTGGTGCCTGCTTAAAATATTTTTTGTTTAGGGAAGCCTAGTGCTTTACCCCTAAACGCATACCCCTAAACATTTTGTGAGTCTAAGTTTGGCCTCATTGAGGGGCAGTATTTCAATATGAGTAGGAAAATGAGAGTGCCCCTAAACACTTTTAAAGAAAACACACACCGGGGAAGCCTATCCAGACATGCAGAAGTTGCATGTATGGGTTTCCTTTTCTTTTTAAAGCTACTGTTGATTTTAATAATCTTTTGAATATTTTAAATAACAGTTTCTAACTGTTTTTGATTGGCAATTTTAATGACTTATCTTATGTTTTTGTAAACCGCTTAGAGATTTTCTTGCACTCAAAGCAGTATATACATTTTGTTAAATGCATAAAATAAATGTCCACTACAGTGGTCACTTTGCAACATCCTTTACAATGGCAGCAGAAGGGCACTGCTACCAGGGAAGGAAGAAAACAGCAATGGGTGGAGGACAGGACCCCCTTGAACGGGAAGTAATGAACACATTTTAAGGAATTTTGAAGAAACCCGGCAATACTAAGATGTGGAAGATGCTTCCTGACAGAAGGAATGAACACTTTGCCAATTTATCTTATAAACTGGATTGACTTTAAATAGGATTCATCTGAAGTATTTATATTATTCTTCTAAAAAGGAAAAAAGAAAACCTGCCATAGAAACAAATATTGGAATTTGAAAGCACTTCAGCCTGATTAGGTAAAAATCAAGGAAGGAAAGAAAGATCCCTGGAATGAAGAGCATCTGAACTGTATTTCATTTCATTTTATTTGCAAGCCAACATCATCTGTTGTAGTTTCATTCTTTCTGGTATCTTTATACATTTATCATCCCTGTAGATTTGAGAGGAGAAGCAGGGATGCCACTGGAAAGAACAGAAGCTTTCTTTTTTTGAAGGCTTAACGGCATTGCATAAAACGATAGCCATTAAAAGCAAGAAGAGCCAAGGATTCAGAGGTGTTTTTAAAAGGGAAAGAAACTCTGCAGAAAAGGTCACATTTGGGCCCATCTTGCCACTTTAATGCAGTTCCTAGCAAACCATTCATAAAACTTTGTTGCTCTAGCTGACCCCCATAACCGTGTTGCCTTTTAATGTATTGTTCAGGGGAACAGTGGAAATTGCCAGATACTACTTAGTTATAAAACAAAGGGGTAATACTCCAACCTGCCAGCTTTGATTTGCCCAATGAAAAGATGATGTAAATCCTTCAAAACCATGAAGGGCTTGGAAAGAGCCCACAGTATATCAGTCAGCTGTTTGATTTATATCCCATCACGGCCACATTCTTCAAAATCAGTGGTTTGTTCTGGAGTAGGTTGTTTGAGGACTACAGTTCATATCATATCACTTTACTTGGACCAAAATAGGATGCGAGTTTTCATACGCTGATGGAAACACAACTCCTCATGAAACCGTTTACTTGTCCTCATGCCCTATTGCAACTAAGCCAAGGTACATATAGCTTAAATGATCACATGTCCTTCCCATATTTCCTCCAGCCTTCCTCCTTCATTTCCTTCCTCCTCCTCCTCCTCCTCTTCTTCATCTTCTTCTTCTGTTGTTTCCTTGTGTCGGTTTGTTTGGATTGTAACCCTTTGGGGTAGAGGCATGTCCCCCTACACTTTGCAAAGCATTATGGATGAAGTTCACCTCACCAGCTCTGTCAGTGGAAGCACTTCCACTGCACCAGCACTTCCACTTCTGTAATAGGACCGTCTTCCCTATCCTCCCCTCTTGCCCCTGAAATTTAATCTAGGAGGTAAGAAGAATCCACAGAATAGCATGTGGGGAGAGGGTGTATTGTTCCATCTGGCAAGCTGGACATTGACTTCCACCGTAGGTAAATATGTATCATTATTAGAAGTGGACAAGAAGATGCCTATGAGAAACTTGCAAGCAAAATGTGAGTACAATAGCCATCACTACAGGGCTGGGGAGCCACTTATGTCCAGCAAGCCAGATCAAAAGGTGGTCACCCCTCTACTGACCACTTTTAGCAAGTGGACACAGCAATCATTTGATGTCATAAGATGCCAGATGGATGTGAGCCTGCCAGGGCTTGCATTCAGGGCTGAATTTAAACAGAGCTGAATGTAATTCCTGTTAGCAAGGAACAGTCAGATGTGCATGGCGCACTCCTGATTGTACTTTGGCAGCAGGGCTTGAATTCAGCCCTGAAAGCAAGCCCTGAAAGCAGGATTTGGCTCTACTCTGAATCTACCCCTGTGAAGTCTTTCCAGTTGCAGGCAATAATAACACTGGGCACTGACAACAAATGGCTAAGCAGTTTCATTTCAGAGCAAACTCAGAGCCAACAAACAGGCTTAATAAGATCAACTGCAGAAACGAGTGCACCACTGCCCTGTGATAAAGCTGAGTTCTTGAAACAACTGTCTCCAAGAAAGCCTACACTCACCTGCAAGACTATCATGTGTGGTGCGTGTCAATTGAGTGGTATCTCCTCCAACTGATGGAGGAAGACTTAGGGTGTGTGTGTGTGTGTGTGTGTGTGTGTGTGTGTGTAAGTAATGATTTTCTAGGAATAAGGTACCATTTGTGAATAACTTTAAACAAGAGTTCCCTAATGCTTGCACATACGGTTTTGAAGGGTTGATTGTTCCATTAAAAAATCTCAATTGACTAGGTTTACTGTAATATAAATCTCAATCTTATAGGATTCCAGCTCAGCCTATTGTCTCAATTCATCACCTGAGATGAGTGGGATTATACCTCTTATTGATTCACTTCAAAATATGCTCCCAAGTGTCACACACCCCACCCTCATACTCCTACCAATTTGTGTAATAGAGATGTTTGTATTTAGGGCATTTTAGAACGCAGTGTTCTAAAATGGTGGTGACACAAGCACATTACAGTAGACATATTGACATCCTGCACCATTTATGCATGTGGGTGCATCTGTTCTCCTGTGATTCACTCATGAAAGTAGCAGGAAAGAGCCACCCCAAATTTCATCAGTGTATTCCTGTGATTTTCTGGGTTAACAGGGTTGCAAATGGATTTTTTATTTTTGTGTGGAAGCAATTAACAAGGAAAGGAGCGCTAAACTTCCATTAGATTCTGCTCAATTCCCAGAAGTGGCTTTTATGTCATGTGAAAGATCACACAAAACACCAAAATTATCAGGTAAGGAAATGTTGTGGAAATGAAATAAAGTTCTGTATGAATGCAGCCTACAACATGCTTTTGCATGACAGAATCAGTTGTGGTTGAACTCATAATTAGACAGCTAAGAAAGCATTCAGCATGGGGTGAGGGGCCATGGACGTACATGAATCAGCCTGTATCTGACAATCTGCTGTTTGAAAAATCACATATTTTAGTCCATTTTGAAGGAACTGCACATAGGGACTAACAAGCACAGTGTATAGAAGCACTGGTTATACCTTGTCCTATATTTAAAAGGGGGAAAGTCAAGTGGAAGGCAGGCAGGCAGAAGGTAGAGAAGATGTTCGCAAGGCAAGTGTGACTATGGTTTAAGGGGATTAACTGTCTACTTCAGGCAAATGTGTGAACACACCTACCAATTCCCGCTGCAGAAATTTCCAGCATGAAACTTCACACTTTGCATCAGTGCTATGAACAGCAATAAGATAAAAATAACATGCTAGTAATAGCAAAGAAGAATTAAACAATTCTACACATCAAGGTTGCAGATAAAGGACATATAGAGGGTGGAAACCACAGGAATTAATGTTATCTTTTTCATATTTTATAGGGATTTGTCCAATGCTCCATTTATAACCACTTCTGCTACATACCAGTATATTGGCACCCTAGAATCATTTGAGAGAAGAGACGGGATAGAAGACAGACAGACAGACAGACAGACAGATAAATACTGCTGCACAAATATTGATTTGAAATTATGCCATCATCTTTCAATGATGATTTTATCCATTGCAGCCCAAATTGACAAATCTGAGATATTCATGATTTTTTTTTAGTACTTTGGAAGAAGGGGTAGGGGAGAAATTAGATTAACTTTGCATTTAAACCTAGCAAATTCACACTTTCCAAAACTATATGCAAACCGAAGCAAAACCTTTGACTTCTCACTTTTCTGAATTTTGCAATGCAATTCTCCAGCCAAGAAATGTGTCCAAATGGACATAGATCAATGGAAAGGCATGCTAAAGTATTTATGTGCATGAAATCATGAAAAAAGCACACACAAATGCATTGGGGAAAATTCTTAGCAAAAATGTGCATATTAGGAAAAATTGCATACAATTGTTTATTAGAAGAAATTCATACGAAAACTCTGGCAAATTGTCATGAATGTTTTATCAAAAATTATCAGTTGCTGCAAATATGTTGAGAATTGAATTTCTGATTGGAAAAGATAGAAATTGAGATAACCAATTTGATAGCTCTAGTTGGAAGTAATGAACTTATCTACAAAAATTCAGCATCTTAAATATTCTGTCCTTCAAACCCCCTGACCCTGCCTATTCATGATCAGAGCAAAGTAAAATGACACCTCGATCTATAAATATTTACCTGGAAGTAGGGTCCACCAGATCGGTCAATTTCGAGTCCATGCTACCCTCTTGTCTGTCCATTCATAAGTCCATTCTGTATTTAAATACACGCTTTGAACATATTTCCTCACAAAATTTGCATTCCTAAATGCATTTTATCTGAAAATACGCATTTTAAAATTATTTCAATATGTTATTTGAGCCAGATCAACATTAGATAATCCAAAGAAGTATGAAATTCAAAGCATTTCTCATCCACAAATTATTAAAACCCTGGAAAGGAGAAAACAGCAGCACATTTTACAAACATCACTGAAAGTCTGTTAGAACAGATTAGTCTTCAATTGTCAACTGAAGCGCATGACATTTGGTTCTTCCTGTAAGGTATACATTAAACCAGGGTATGTGGAACAGGGCAGTTCATAAAGGAATTCTCAAAGATTGAATTCCTTGTGCATCCCAACCTGGAAGCTGAACTCTGTTTACAACCAGCACTTCCCAGAGAGATTATGGACTTCACAAGTCCATGAATTAACTTGCAGCCCTATTGCGTGCCTACTCAGAATTCAGTTCCACTGAAGTGGATGGCTCTTATTCCTAGGGGCATGCATATGGAATTGCAGCTCACATGTGAACCAGCCACTTATCAATGGAAGACCCATTTTATCAGCAGTCCCCGAAAGGGTTATAGCTTTTACAGTATCAGCAGCTGGTATACCCACTGTAGGTCCCCAGCCCTCTTCGTATGTCTATGTCAAAAGGAATGGATCATATGGAGAAAATAAACACCACCTGTGGATGTGACCTGGCTCCATATCCGCTGACATCATGCTCACTTTTAACTAAGCATCCTTACAGTTTAATGTTTGCTTGAAAGTAAATCCCACTGAATCCAATAAGCTTGATTTCCTAGTTAATGTAGGATTCCTGGCTAAGGATCACTGAATTTGGCTGCAGTCCTAAGTACACTTAGGAGTTTCCCCCGTTTCTTCTTCTTCTGTGCAGACAAGATTATTATGTTAGTGTACAATGGAACTATTCTACATTAGTTGTCCTGATTGCTTAGTCAAATGGTATATTGTGGCTGGGGTGGGTGTGTTGGTAACTGTATACTTATTCACCACACACAAACAACTCACTTTTTGTTTTTATCGTAGACTGATTTATGTCTCTATTTGTGGATAAAACTCCGAGGTGGATATCACCAATAGAGGCCAAGGCTCGGAAAAAACCCAATATGGAGGCCTGCTGGCTGAAATATTGGGAAATAATAGAAAACATTGGAGGTAATTGGAGGTTGCAGAGCTTTGAAAAACTAAAGGATAAGGTGCAAAATTGGTTACACTATGCCCAAATTAATGAGGTCTTTAAGTTAGACAAAAAAACAGGATTCCAGGTGGAAAAATCGAAACTTGAGACAGAGTTGTTAGAACCAAAGACCAAGTTACTATCGAGAATGTATAACTTGCTGCTTAAATGGAACACTCAGGATGAGACAGTTAAATCAGCTATGATAAAATGGGCTCAGGACATTGGTTATAATATCATGTCTGAAGACTGGGAGAGGTTATGGACCACCGGTATGAAGTTTACTGCATGTAATGCTCTGAAAGAAAATATTATGAAAATGGTATACAGGTGGTACATGACCCCGGTCAAGCTGGCTAAGATATACCATTTGTCCGATAATAAATGTTGGAAATGTAAGGAAGCTGAGGGGACATTCTTTCACCTTTGGTGGACTTGTCCAAGATTGAAGGTCTTCTGGGAAATGATGTATAACGAGTTAAAAAAGGTGTTTAAGTACACCTTCCCCAAGAAACCGGAGGCCTTCCTTCTGGGCATTGTCGGCCAGAAGGTGTTAAAGAAGGATAGAACTTTTTTCATGTACGCTACTACAGCAGCAAGAATCCTTATTGCTAAGCACTGGAAGACTCAAGATTTACCCACACTGGAGGACTGGCAGACGCAATTGATGAACTACATGGAACTAGCCGAAATGACTGCAAGGATCCGAGATCTGGGAGAAGAAGTAATGGAGGAGGATTGGAAAAAATTTAAGGACTATTTGCAAAAGTATTATAAGTTATATGAATCTTAAGATGCCGCGTGACTTGGAATGTTAGCCCCAGCAATGAAGGTGGAGTATATATGAAATTGGATAATATTTATGAAAAAATCAAAGTTTAAATGGGTGAAAATGATAATGTGTTATATTTTTAGAATAAGTGGAAAATAAGAGATTTAAACTTAAACTGCAATTGAAAGTACAAAGAAACACAGGAAACAAGGTTATAACTTGCTGATAATTTTATTGTCAAGAATGCATTATGTGGGAGACGTGGGGAAGTCCGATAGAAATTCGAAATAAGTTGTTGAAATGGTTGTGATTTTTTGTCTTTTCTTTCTTTCTATTTTCTATGTTCTTTTTCCTTTCTGTTTTATCTGTAATTTGGAAAAAAAAAATGCAATAAAAATTATTATAAAAAAAAAAATATTTGTGTAAGCATTTTATTTATTTATTTCGATGCATTTATATCCCATCTTTCTTTCACAGAAGAAAGGTGCACCTACTCAATAGCTTACCCAGATACTGACCAGAACTGGACTTGCACAAGAAGACTTCTGAACGAGGGCAGGAAGCAATAGTCTCACTCTGATTTATCTTCAGAACATGTCACATGCAGAATTAGAGTGACAGCATGCTTTATTTCCCCACTTTAGAGCCTTATGAGTGAACAATGGCACCTACCAACAGCTTGCACTGATATTTTTACTCCTGTTTGTACCCAGCTCCAGATCACTAAAATTCCACATACACATGCACACATGTCGTAGCTTGTAAACAAAGTAGTGGCAAAGTAGACAGAGCTCTTTCAACTCAGCACTAACTATGTTTTATCAGAAACATGACCAATAGTGTTATAGTGCTGGTACTTCAGATCTGGAGAGCTATTTTTATATGTGTCCATCTTTTGCTTCCCCATTGGAAACACACGGCTATGGACAGTGTATTTATAAATATTACCACACACAATTAGACACTTATCACAAGACAATAACCTAGTGTAATAAAGGATTCTTATTAGTATTTTTTTTGCAACAGTACTCACCAATATAGAGTACTGTCACATCTTTTTCTCCTGCCCATGGCAGCCATTTTGTGCCAGCCATTTGTTCTGGTGGCACCCACAATACCTCTACCAGAACGTCATTTTTTTTACCCCCAAGCACTGGTTATTATTGTTGACCTTGCACATATAAGAAATAACAATAAAATAAAAATGGTTGTATTCCCGGCATGCCCTGTAGCTAATCCATTTGTGTTTGAAAGTTGTAAACATAGTTCTCAGTTTTCAATTCAACTATCGGCTTTTTGCTGCCTAGTTGGCATTGTCCACAATGAATGTGTTACCCAAATCTATGCTTTCCCCCCCTTTAGAGCTCACTGGGGCACACAGGAGCTCACAAGTGTCCACGGGATTGCTTGTTATTGGGAGTGTCCTCCTGATCTCCTAGAAGACGTGTGTAGAATTTGTTTGTTTGTTTGTTTGTTAAATTTGTATACTGCCCTGCATCCACAGATGAAGCATAAAAAGACCAGATAAAAACACAAAGTACAGAATAAAGCCAACATAGTTTCAAAACTCATGATCTCATGTATCAATCTGTACCCCAGAGGCCAAAGTAACAATCTGTCATTCAGAAGACTAGGAGACCTATGAGAAAGCTGAAGATGCTCACCTGGATCAGCTAGTAAGACAGTTAAACAAGCTATGGCTGGTGCAATAGTAAAAAGGCACTTTGGAACAAACACCTGCAGTATGTAGCTGTGTGGCTTTTTTCTTCCTTTTGCAACTGTAGGTATGCTCGGCTTTTACCTGTACAACGGGGAGATTTTTGCCTATATTTTCCCAGTTAATTTGATCATTCAGCTTTAGGTCTGTGTGTATACTTGGTCTTTAAAAAGTACGCTCTTAAAACGCCTTCATCTATTCAACCCACTCTTGGGGAAAACCCTCTCAAAGACCGCTCTTCGCTTTGAAACTGATGCAACGCTGCCACCAAATGGCAGGCAAGAGATGAAACAGCAGGTTAAGGATGCACTTTCAGCTTTTCAGACTGAAGCGCTTTCAGTCACTGCGATAATGTCCCTAGCGATACTGTGGTGTGATCAAGGTGACCAAAGTGAACAGAAGCCATATGGTTATAAACACCTTATTGTAGAAGGAAGACAAAGATTAGCATACTGAGTGGGTGGGAGACGGTAAGGAAATATTACCAATTCAGTGTTTTGTCTGTCTCCTGAAAATATCATCACCATTGTTATTTTCAGTATTGTTTCATTAAACCTAAGATTGGGGAGGATGGCAGGAGAAACCCTAAAACCTGGTAGGATTGTGTAAAACCTAATCAAACAAAGATTCCAGCCTATAACTAGGCATTGGTCTTTTCCAACTACTTATAATGAAGTTACTACTAATAACAATAATATTCCCTTAGGTCTCAGGTTCAGGCTCCAGGATGTAGTCTAAGTAGTAATGGAAAAGCCCCATGCTTGACACCTTGAGAGCTACTGCCAGTCAGTGTAAACCTTGGGTTGGATGGAGCAGGGTCCACACTCAAACTCAGTGTCAGGCAGCTTCCCATGTCCCTGTGCCTTTGCCTGTGAGGGCAGCGGGTGATCTGCTGAATCTGTCACTGCTGAAGGGTTCGGTGACATTGCTACCCTGCAGCATTGTAAAATACTTTTTCCAGATTATGAAAGCATGGGGGGCAGTTGTTAATTTTGAATAGTAGAGACAAATTGATAGTTTTATCACCAGATGGCATTGGCGAAAAGCACCTCTCGCCCCACCACTTACAGATGGGCGGTGTCAGTTTTATGAGATGAATTTACGCATTCATCTCAGGGCTGATGAATGGTCACGGCTTGCCTATCTCATGCAAAGTGTTCCAGGAAGCATGAATTAAATATAGATAGCCCTCAAAAGCTCTCCATTCAAGAATTGTACTTGTCAGGATGGAGTTCAATGGATCAAAATAAGCTGCTACTTGTATTGCGAAGGGTTTGCTAATGGAAGGTAGAACTGATATAAACAGTCGCCTAACCTTCCATAATTCCTTGATAATATTACTATGTACATAATAAAGTGAGAATGCTAAATAGCAGCAACAGCAACAACAACAACAACAACAACTAAGGAATACTTTCCAATATTTTTTTGAAAGCCTTTTTGGACAGGTCACGCTTGTTTATAGGAAAGTGAAGGAAATCCCAACGTCTGAAATTTTCCTGTTCTAAGCCATATGCTCTCTTTCTGCCATATTGTCCTCATAATGCTCTTCAGGTCTTTTCCTCGAGGGAGTACTTTAACCAAGTTATCTAAGCAGAATGCTACCAACTGTGCCTTTCCTGAAACAGCTTAAACATCGCCGGGTTTGCTTCAGTAGCTACAGCAAAGTAACACTCTTCTTTGAAATGACCTTTGGGAATATTGTGGGTGGCGCCCGAGCACTACAAATGGTGATGACATACAACACGCACTTCTCTATGAAACATTCATAGGTAAACACGCTGCTTCTATTTAATGCTAAGCTCAGGGAAAGACAAGGCAACATGTTCCCAACGGTTAACTATAATCAAAATTACTATGCACGTTATCACTGTATGTATTCATAATCCTTTTAAATTGGAATCATTAACTTCCAGCTAATATTCCAATATTAAAACTAAGCTTGCCATTACTAATAAGATTAGATTATGTCCCAGAGTATTGGCAGTCACTAACTAAACTAAAACATTGCAGCATAGATTACTCTTTTCCATCTCCCTCCCCAGCCCTGTTTACCATACAGCCCCCGACACTCAGCCATCTTGCTATGGTTGCTAAACAAATCCAGTCCTTACCATCCTTACTGAGCTTTATTTTTGTACTTCTGGAAATATCCCCAAGCCTGCTTATAGATGTTGCCATTTTGCCTCTATCATGATTACCATTTGGCTAATGAATTCACTATCAGTAAAGATTGCTGGAAACGTTATTTCCAAAATATAATCTAAAGGTTTGGATCTCCAAATGATTTTTTTTAACATCTCTGGCTGCTTTTGTTCAAAAGAAATATTCCTAGCAGACCCTGCTGCGGTGTGCATCATCCTGATTAATTTATAAGCTAGGGAGGCAAGTTTTTTAATTGATAGTGATTAGTGAACTTTCTAAATCTGTAAAACTTCAGTGTGCTTAGGCTTCCAATAAATGCCAGCATCTATTTTTACACCACTGTTTCCATTTAACAGAAAAGCAAATACATCAGCAGGCAGCTGCTGATGTTGCAAACACCCCAAAAGTCTATTATTCCACCTACATTCTAGTAGGAGTGGCTCTCATTAGCATCATTGAGGGTTTTTTGGCATATTTTCTACATAGATACTTCAAAGAAGAGGAGATTCGTGTTAAAGAAATCAATTCTCACCACCCCTCAAAAAAATAAAACCGTGATCCACCTTCAGCTTAATGGAGACCTTAAACTGGTGCCTGACCTTTTAAAATATTCTTAATTTGTGCCCAGGGCAAAGCACAGAAAGTTACAAATGGGAGCTTTAAGGACCACTTTGCATGCTAAAGGCAGGTTACCGCATCTCTGACACATCTTTTCTGTAATGTTTGGAGATTATTGTAAGCTAGGACAAACAGATAGCTTTTATTGAAACATGTCAAGCACCACATTTTGGGCCTCGCATATTTTTTTCATGGGAGTCTCGCCAAGGTCAGCTAACATCTAATGATTATGCACACACAATTCTAGATTCAGATAGGTAGCCATGATGGACAATGCATTTTCATATAAAATATCACAAGACAATAAACAGACTAAAAACACAGTATTATCTGATCACAGATGGGAACCCTGTGGTCCTTGGTCTCCAACCCCCATTATCTTCAGCCAGCATCTCCAATGGTCGGGAATGATGGGAGTTTGAATCCAACAATATCTGTGGGCCTACAGCCTACCTATTCCTGAATTTTACTTTTGTGTCTGATATGACACTTCAAGCTGCTATTGGAGGCTCCCTTCTTGTCTTTTTAAAAGTACAAAAGTTTACTGTTCTGCTTGCCTGGGGAGTCCCTCAAGTATGTGGAAACATGACCTGGTCTTTTGCTGATAGATACAGGACCAACATATTCAGTATTAAGAAGGAGCAATGGAAGATGCTCAATAATGTGCTTGTTTGGGACTCCAGCCAGCCAGGAACAGGAGTCTTGTAGAGCTGTTTTGACATTTATGGGAGAGGAGTCAGGACAGAGGGGGGCAAAGGAGAAAGAATAATATGCTTCATTCCTACCTTCCCAGAGGCGTCTAAAACTGTGGTAAATAGCATTTAAGGGCTCTCCTGAGCACTTTATTGCTGTATCAAAAGGGCAGGAAGGTAGCACTATGAAGAGACAGACAATGCTAGACTCCCTACCCCCCGCCAAGATCCTAATCCCCTACCTTCCTGATACTTGCCTGCTTGAGCAGGCAAATCCAACCCATATCTATCTGTCTGTCTGTCTATTTGTCTACCTATCTCCAGCTGAAGTTCCTGCCCTCATCATTTAGTGTTTTTGGAGGCCACTGAGCAACCTCAGTCTTTATCAGGCTGTTTTGAATATTGTAAGGACTGTTGGGGGTGGACTATGGCCCTCTAAATGTTGAGTTACATCTCCAATTATCCCTGGCTATTGAGGTTGATGGAAATTAACAAGAATTGATGGGAATCCTGCCTAGGGTTGATGGAAATTGGAGTCCAACAACATCTGGAGAGCCACAATTAGTGATAGCCAAATCTTGTCAATTTTCTTTTTTCTTCGTTTCTAATTTTTGCAGTCTTAAATTCAGTTCTCTACATTTCCACATCAGTTTAGAGGTTGGTTGGTTTTTAAAAGTATGATCTCCCCTAACATAATGCATTTTTGTATATAATTTTCAGTAATATGAGCATTTATGCATGCTAGCATATGCTTTTTGAAAGCATTGTTTTGGTTGGAGAACTGCACTGAAAAACTTTGAAGGAATATGAAAATTAGGTAGGTTTGCATTTAATGATGTTATGGTTTTTATTATTATGGGTGTTCTGCTGCTCAGTGTTGATTCATCTTTATTAAAAAAGAGAAACACATTCTTAACTGGAGAAATGAATTTTTAATGTAAAATAAGAGTGCACCTAGAGAGAATTGTATTTTATGGTCCTTGCCTCTGGGTCACTGCCTCCCTTTAGGTGATCCCATTTTAAAAGATTTCAAAACCTTTGGAACACCAAGTTCCATTCTCTTTAATGAAAGCTACATCCCAGCAACATTCTTGGAAAAAGATATCCACCCTCAAAAACTCTCATTAACTTCAGTGAGAATGTTGCCTGAATAACGATTGCTCTGAACAATTGCTGACAGAAGCTATCTTTGCCCACAATATACAGCAAATTCTAGTCTGTTATGTTTTCTTAAATGGCCATAAGTAAGAATGATCTTTCAATAGCAGAGACACAGGTGTCTGACCAAACTCGCAAAGAGGCTGACATCCTGATGTATATTTTATGTTCAGCACTCGGTATTGAATAGAACTAATTTACCCAGTTCTGGGGTGCGCTACAATAATAAATTGTTGTTCTAGCGTACAATGTGGCACACAATGAAACATACTGAGGGCAAGACGAGTCCTATTTATTTCAAGGAGTGCTGTAGCAGGCCTAATATTGCACAATGGCAGCCCAAACCCTATAGGGAACTTCTCTCATGGGAGCGTATCGGCTGTGGAAACTACTTTGGAGAAAGAAGGCTTCAGTCTCCCGAAGGGATGAAGAGGGTGATGGGTTGTGGAAAGGCAAGCAGTGAGACAATTAATGCAAAAAAAGAGGAGTAGGGGAGAAAGAAGATTGGAGGGAAACACAGAGGGATAAAGAAGAACCTAACCACTGGGATAGTATCTACCACCAGAGGGGAACCCTTTAAGAATGCAGAGGACAGGATTCAACTAATGACTCCTGTCAGCAGAAGTCATGCAAGAGGACTTCCACTTCTGCAATGGGGGTTTACCCCCTCCTCCCCCTGCATGCACTGAAATGGACTTGGGGAGTCAATAGGACCCCCAGGACATTGTGGGGTGGATTGTTCCACTTTCCAAGCTGAAATGCTTGCCCTGAGAGAACATTTGGCATAGCATGCCCATTTCCACCTTGAACTAAGTATTGTGATATTTTCCCCAATATTTGGCACCCTGTTCCTGATGTGTGACTAACAGTTCTTCCTACCAGTAATCCTCACATCGAAATATGTAACTTAAAGGCTGCAATCATTCCCATGTTTCATCTGAGGAACCTTATGATGACAGAGACGTAATAAGCTGAGCTGCCCAATGTCGTCAAAGGAATCCATGACTATGCTAAGTTTTGAACCCAGGTCTTCCTGATCTAAATTCACCTTGCTCTGAACAGAACCATTCTAAGCTTAATAAACAAAAACAAATATGATGCATGAAAGATAAACAGAAAAGCAAAAACCAGGTTTTGTCAAAATAAGTTTGCTTTAACCAGGAAGCAGAATCAAAATGGAGGGTCCATGCAAGCACACAGTGTAATTCAATATTAATAGAGAACATGGGCAAGATCCTACTACCATGTTTACTCACAAGTAAGTACCAGCCAGCAAACTTCAATTAAAAGTTTATTGCTTGCAGGCTGAGCTTCTCTTATTCATTCCTGTTGATCCCAACTGAGGGATTAGTCGTGAATAACCTCTTATTTGTCTCATGAATAGATTCTCTTAATTGTTAATATCAGGCTTTAATTGCCAGTTTCCTCTCATTTTTTACTTTTTTTTTAAATAACAAAATTTCTCTATTAAAAAGAAGAGAAATACAAGCAAATGGTTATTAAAGCCTCCCTCCCACACACAATGGGACGCGGGTGGCGCTGTGGGTTAAAGCCTCAGCGCCTAGGGCTTGCCGATCGAAAGGTCGGCGGTTCGAATCCCCGCGGCGGGGTGCGCTCCCGCTGCTCGGTCCCAGCGCCTGCCAACCTAGCAGTTCGAAAGCACCCCCGGGGGCAAGTAGATAAATAGGTACTGCTTACCAGCGGGAAGGTAAACGGCGTTCCGTGTGCGGCTCTGGCTCGCCAGAGCAGCGTTGTCACGCTGGCCACGTGACCCGGAAGTGTCTCCGGACAGCGCTGGCCCCCGGCCAATAGATGTGAGATGGGCGCACAAACCCCAGAGTCTGTCAAGACTGGCCCGTTCGGGCAGGGGTACCTTTACCTTTACCTTTACCCACACACAAACAAGAGAGAGGGGACAGCCATTGGGACAATTTATGGTTAGTCAAGAGACAATTAACAACAGGGTCAGGTCTGAGGCCACCACTTTAGGCAAAGGGCTCTCTATGCCCCAGTACCACCAGAATCACCAAGACGGTAGGCACCAGTGGGAATGGTCAATGACACTCAGCCTGCCACTGTGAACAGAAACACCAGAGAAGGTGATGGCAGTAACTGCTGACATCTTCATCCCCCCTTGTTGTAGTAGAATCCAAACGTATTATGGGAAATGAAGAGGATGGTGACTACAGCCTCACCACAGCATCTTATAATGGCAATGGCACTTGCCTGAGAGTGCTGGAACTGAGTTCTGGAGAGTGAAAAAAAGCCCTGGTGTGCACCATCTTGACCTAGTGGCCTGTGCATTTTTAATTTCTCAAGTAGCCATAATTTCATGTCTTGTCACCACTCAAAGCTACTACTTGCAGTAGTGTTTACGTGACAAAAGAAATTTGTTTCAGTGTCCTCTGACTTCAGCCAAGCAAGGAAATATTTGATTTACTACTGTAGGAACTATGATGCAATTATTACAAAAGAAAGTGAACTCTAAACATTAGTCTTCATTGATATCCAAGTAACTCCTACACTTTCCAGAAAGACATTTGGGGGCCCAGCACAAAAAGGCAAAGATACACAGCAAATTGGGTTTTTTTTCCCCTTTCCCTTTTTTTGGTCAATGATCCAAGGGGCTGGATTAAAAGTGATGTCAATAAAAAGATAAAGAAAGAGTTGCAGGTTCCAAAGAAAGAAATCTGATAAAATTAAAGTGTAATAGACACTTCAAACTGTGTGATCTGACCTAATAAGTTATTAATAGGGAACCATTACTCCTCATACATTTTTTATTAGCCAGGCATTGCCTTTTTGTCAAGATTAGTGGATTATAAAATATTTGTGCTACACAATATAAATGACCCTACCTATTAATAAGTCTCTGGAAAGATATGCTTAAATTGAATTACATTAAGAGGAGAAGTGCCAACTGAAAATTAGGCATAATTAATGGGAACACATAAATAAACCAGAGATAGAGGGAAAAGGACATTCTCTCCATTGATCATGTGGAGGATTAATTGCCAATATGCTCTAATGACATCCTGACTATTACTGTTTTTATAAGAGCCATTTCGGAGGATGAAATGTTCATGGTTGCATGAACTTCACACGCTGCACTTTATTGCTCAAAAGGAACCGGACTGATCACATGGCTCTAAAGTACTCCGCATGCCTCTGGAAACGCTGAAAGCACTGTCTTCCAACGTGGCCCACAAGAAAGCGTTTCCCTGAGACAGAGCCGTAGCTTTGCTAATATTCAAGTACTAAGTTTCCTGTGAGCATGGATTACAATGAAGCAGAGGTATCCCTACTGAAAGACAGTGCGAGGGCACACTGCTTTATTATTTTCCATGGGTCAGAGCCAGAGATCCACTTAGCACAGCGATGCCTTAGAGATACAGGAAATTATTTTTCACATCTCATTCACATAATGGATAATGTGAATTGAGTTACACAGTGAATGAGCACCCAGGATCTTCTCTATTTGCTAGCGTATATATAAGGTTTCTCTGGATCTCGTGGCTGTGCCTCCAACGTGCTATTGTGTAACCGAAGCAAAGTTTTCACTTCTCCCTCCCTCCCTCCCTCCCTCTCTTTCATTCCATTAAAGAATGCTTGAATTTATTTATTTATTTAAAAAAATGCATTCAAGTAGTGGCACTTTCTTCTGCAGGTGGCTCGTACTCAGTGAAACAGGTTGTCACAAGGAAATAGTAGCTTTGTGTTCAGCTTTTGATACTGAAAACAAATCTTCGTAAAATAAAAGTAAATATTTCAACCATAGAATGGTTTCTGTAACTAAGATCTTTAAATAATAATAATAATAATAATAATAATAATAATAATAAAAAGCATTTTGAACATTTGTAAAATTCCATGGACTGTTATAACTGCAGGCCTCTTGATAGATAATGGAATCATTTAGAGGATAATTCTTTCTATATTATTATTTGAGTAAAAGAAGCATGTAGACTGCAGCACTATATAGGGTATACCCTGGGAGTGTGTCTCACTAAACTCAATGGGACTTACTTCTGAGTAGACTTGTATAGGACAGCATTGTTAAATAGATAAACATAAGGAGTCCTATAGTCATGAACTATTTACTTCCAACAAAGTTATCACCATCAGCCTACCTAATTGACACATCCCTTCAAAGTTTTTGCAGTGTGGGATCTCTCTGAGAAAAGGGTTCTAAAAGCCATGGAGCCACCACAGTGACAGCCCTGCCCCTGTCTTTTGCACCCATAAATCAGAGCTTAACTACACAGTGGTACCTCGCAAGACGAATGCCTCGCAAGACGAAAAACTCGCTAGACGAAAGAGTTCTCCGTTTTTTGAGTCATTCCGCAAGACGAATTTCCCTATGGGCTTGCTTCGCAAGACGAAACGTCTTGCGAGTTCTTGTGAGTTTGTTTCCTTTTTCTTAAAGCCGCTAAGCCGCTAATAGCTGCTAAGCCGCTAAGCCGCTAATAGATGCTAAGCCGCTAATAGCCGTGCTTCGCAAGACGAAGAAACCGCAAGACGAAGAGACTCGCGGGACGGATTAATTTTGTCTTGCAAGGCACCACTGTACCAGGAACCTGAGAGTGCCTGTGAAAGCGAGGTGTGCATCACTAAAAACATATAGCATGCATCTTAATAATTTGCATCCTATTAAAGTCCTGCAGCATAAGTTCATTGCATGTCACATTGTGAGACACGCATCTCTCGCTTCAAACATTGCAATGTTTGTCACCAAAGCAGCGCTGGGTACTGGAAAACACAGCTGTCACAAAAAGTGTGAAGCGGCCTTGAATCTAGTATGTCATTAATTCCACCAGGCTCGGCAGCTTTCACATTCTTCTTCTTCTTCTTTTTTAATAAGCAATGCTCCCTAGAACCTCCACCACCTGGTTTAAATAAAATATCAGGATGGTTTTGAGACCCACCTGCCTCTTTGGCTAAGCAGATAAAAAAAAAACCCAACAACCGAGGGCCCATTCACTAGAAATAATCCACCTGAAACAAAACACCCAACACTAATCCCCTAAAAACCTTATCTACTCTTTGACACTGTTGTAACAAACACTTCCAAAGTCCCGTGCCAACATTGCTCATGTGTTCACTGGATTTTAATTAGAGCTCTGAGAGGTTGGGAAAACTGGCTGGCAGACCAGGCTCGTTCATTTCACAAGGTACCTTCTACACCAGCCTTTTCATCCTGCTTGGTGGGGCTTGAGGAAAGTCGAGTAAACAGTAAAAAGAATACAAAACAGACCCCCAGAGACGCGTCTAAAGTCACTGCAAAGCACAGTAACAATAGGCATTTTCTGAATGGCGTTTTGTGCTTGCTAACAGGTAGGCATTGCAAACAATTCATTTTAATATCAAATCTTAGAGGAAGGGGAAAAGAAATTCACTGCCAGAACTTCCCAAAAGCCGTCTGATGAATACTTACAGCCCTAGCCCAGTCCTCCTTGCTCATCCCCAAAATGAGGTTATACCTTCATCCAGGTTTCAGAGATAATGATAGTCTTTTCCTTTACGAATTTCTTTCAAAATCTGAAATTAAGAAATCTGTTGAAAAACAGTGTGTATTAATAATAATAATAATAATAATAATAATAATAATAATAATAATAATTTTTATTTATACCCCGCCTTCCCCAGCCAAGGCCGGGCTCAGAGCGGCTATTATGTTGGCTATGTGTCCTGATTGATAGTCCTTTGTTTGAAGGGTTGTCAAAGGACAGTTCCCTATTTGAAGGAGCCCTTAAATTGAACAGCTGCTCTGTCTAGTTAAAAGTTGGGGGAACTATAACAAGGCAGAGCAGGATCCTTGAAGATGACTGTCACCAATAAGTACCTGCAGAACAGCCTCAGGAGATGCATTGTATTTCTGTTTAAATTGTAGCAATAATTTCTAAATGTGCATCTATAAATGTAAATTAAGACATACAGATTTTATGCAGAACCATGTCCTCTTTTCTGGTAATCAATTTCCCTTTTATTTGGTAGGGGAGCAATGTGTACCAGATAATATAAAGTGAAATGTAATATTTCCAGAGACTGCCTTCTGCCTGTCTTTCCTGTTCTTTCCACACAGAAAGCAAACCTGGAATAGAAGACTGAGGTGTCAAATCCGTCCTGCACCTCAAAAATTATTTACCTATTTATTTACAGTGCACTTGCAGCTTACTTGCATGTAACTTGCGTGCATTCAGCTTTAGCGTTTGGCAAATATAAATAAAAGGGGGCAGAAAGGGGCAGGCATCTGGTAAAGGGAACTTTGGCAATCCCACCTGCCATTGCACCCAATGTGTTTTGACTGTACTTTCTTTTTCCCTGTTTGATGGCAGGTGACAACAGGCACCTTTCATGCCTGAGTTAAATATATATATTTATAAAATGTGTTCCCCCTGGAACATTATTGTTGCAAAAATATTTGTGAAAATCAAGGGGTCATTAACTACCACTGTGAAAATGAAGAGAGCATTGAGGTAGCTACTATTATTCCTCCTCTTTATACCCGCTGTGAAAGAGACCTGACAATTCTATATCATAAGAAAAGAATGAGAGACAAAATTCTGTAGCTTGGATGAATTATTTTCTGACTGATTACAGTCTAGGCCTGGGCTTGTTTATTCAGAAAGTTGTTGTGCTGTTGCATTTTCCCCATTAAAGTGGCAATGGTAACATTTCAAAGGTGCTCTGGGAATGACAGCGTATAAATACAAGATGTAGCTTTACTCATTTGAAAGCTGAGAACTTCATATTTGGAAACAATAAAGTTATTTTACTGTTAAATGTAACTGCACTACAACTCTTCAGTTAGAGTTTACAGCAGGAGTAGGTAACCAATTTCTGTCCACAGTCACATCCATACCATACTGTATATTTAAAACACCAGGCTTCTCCCAAAAAACTCTTGAGAACTACAGTGGTACCTCGGGTTACATACTTCAGGTTACACACTCCGCTAACCCAGAAATAGTGCTTCAGGTTAAGAACTTTGCTTCAGTATAAGAACAGAAATCGGGCTCCGGCAGCATGGCAGCAGCAGGAGGCCCCATTAGCTAAAGTGGTGCTTCAGGTTAAGAACAGTTTCAGGTTAAGAACGGACCTCCGGAACGAATTAAGTACTTAACCCGAGGTACCACTGTATAGCTATGTCAGGGATTCACCATAATTCCCAGGATTCTTTGCAGGAAGCCAAGTGCTTTAAGTGTATGGTGTTGTGACCAAGGACCACATGCCTCCAGGGGTGATCTGTCAAGGGTTACATGTTTAGTGATGCGCCCAATCTCTGGGAAAGGGGCTGTAATAGAATGCACAAATGTAGTGGCTTCAAAGCCAAGTGGGCCTCAGGTCGCTCACAGGTGCTTGAGGGAATGTTCTTTTGCATGATAATGATGCCCGCTGTAATGAAAGGCATGGGTTAGCTCTTCTCTTGAGAGGACAGCTTTGCTGCAGAAGAGGGCAGCACACCTGTAGATGTGATCTGAGTGCTGGACAAAATGGAGAAAATGAGTGCTCATCCCCCAGTGAGGACAAGCCAATTGAAGACTGATCAAAATGGCACAAGGTAAGCAAAGAAGGGACTGGTGTCCTAGGTGCATCTAACTAATTCAGGGATGAGCTAGACGTTCGCTAGCAATATGTTGTTGTGTTTGCAAAAATGGACTTTCTAGAACCTCAAAATGTTTCCCAACAGACACCCAAAACTTTGACCCAGTTTGCTGGTTTCAAAACCCTGATCACTCACAGAACTGATATATTATTTGTTAGAATAATACCCCTCCTTTCTAGTAACAGTGATGCTCTTACAAAGCAAATAAGATTTGCTATACGATCACATCACAGGAATCAAATGCCATGACTCTGCATTAACTTTGTTCTTAGTGACATTATTAAGTACTTTGTGGCTACACCATCCTAATGTGAGCCCAGTCTGCTGTCACCACCAACACTTGTGTAACCATCAGAGTAGATGTGAAATACCAGGCTTCTGAAAGGAAAATACAGTGGTACCTCGGGTTACAAACGCTTCGGGTTACAAACTCCACTAACCTGGAAGTAGTACCTCGGGTTATGAACTTTGTTCCAGGAGAAAATGGAAATCGCACGGTGGCAGCAGGAGGCCCCATTAGCGAAAGCGTGCCTCAGGTTAAGAACAGTTTCGGGTTAAGAACTGACCTCCGGAATGAATTAAGTTTGTAACACAAGGTACCACTGTACACTATTGCTACTCTAATTGTGTGTGCGTGTGTGTGTGTGTGTGTGTGTGTGTGAGAGAGAGAGAGAGAGAGAGAGAGAGATGTAAATACCTCAAAGCATTGTTAATCAAATGCCACTTTAGTCTGCTAATACAATCAACCCTTCTAGTATATTAGTTCTTACCATTACTTTTTCCTGCTCTGACAAGTACTGCTGCCACTAAGAAAGAAGCATTCAACAACAAAGGCTGTTCCTCAGCTAAAAATGAGCTCCTTCTGCCCTTCAAAACTTCTGAATATTCTGAAAATGTAGAGTCATCCGTAAAACTAATAGAGCAAACCATGAGTTAGCCTAATATTGAAAGAGAAGTCAACACTGCCATCCACTGAGCAATGAGAGAACCACAGTGACACCTGTAGGAGGATCTCATCAAATGGCAATTTATTCAAAGACGTAACTTGCAATTACCTGCAGATAAACTCTCCCCCCCTGCCCCAGTTTCTTACTGAAGTGGGCAGGAATTCCATTCTTAAAGCAAGGCTCCCCAAGAGAAAGAGGGAACTGGCCTACTCAATCCCCTGATATTTTACAGTAAGTATCCTGGAGTAGGACTGGGTGGTAGCGCTGGAGAAACTGGAGTTAGAGGGATGTGTAGTTGTGCATTTAAAAATAATCCCCTTTCCGACACTATACAGGCATGGGGCTGGAAAAGACAGTGTATCCTGCTCTTCAGAACTGCTCCCTTCTCATATAGTAATAAAATGTCCAGGCAGCCCAACCCAAATAATCCCTTAAGCACTTTATAACATAATTGGGAAAGGCCTTGGGGTGGGTGAAAAAGGAAGGGGTGAAGTCCTAGCCTTCTTCCCTCCTCCCAAGCCCCCCTCCACCTCATCAGATCTGAAGGGACTACAAGACCTTTGCTCCAGGAGAATGATATATATGTATGGGAGTGTGCAACCACATATAGGTAAAGATAAAGTGACCCCTGACCATTAGGTCCAGTCGTGGCCGACTGGGGTTGCGGCGCTCATCTCGCTTTATTGGCCGAAGGAGCCGGCGTACAGCTTCTGGGTCATGTGGCCAGCATGACTAAGCTGCTTCTGGTGAACCAGAGCAGCGCATGAAAATGACGTATACCTTCCCGCCGGAGCGGTACCTATTTATCTACTTGCACTTTGATGTGCTTTCGAACTGCTGGGTTGGCAGGAGCTGGGACCGAGCAATGGGAGCTCACCCCGTCGCGGGGATTCGAACTGCTGAGCTTCTGATCGGTAAGTCCTAGGCTCTGTGGTTTAACCCACAGCGCCACCCATGTCCCACAACCACATACACTTGCCCCTTAAATCTGTTGTTTGTGTTGACACTAAAGCCATCACCAGTAGCAGCTATTTACGTAATGTACAACTTGGCCCTGAAGGCACCACGTATGCCTCACATAAACAGCACCTGCTTTTCAGAAGTTTGGAGCAAGCCGACTCTTCATCTTTCCCAGTTTAAAAGCACCTGCCAATCATGCTGCAATTGCTCTGCTTCTCTGTGCTCACCTCCTCCTCACGCCATCGAGCTCGGTCCCTTCGGCCGCTAAAGCGCAGTAACCCTAGACACACCAACCCTCCTAGTAAATAAAGACACAGAGCTTTAACGGCCGTCTTCCAAAAGAAATGACACAAAGAAGGATGGATGCTCTAGAATTGTTGTCCTTTGAAACCACATGATGCATTCAGAGAATTAAATTTTCAACAAGTCACTTACTGATAGCCACTCTGCGAGTGCTACTCCCCCCAGCTTAAGTTTCTGTGGTTCCACAGACATTTATAGGACAGGGCTGTGTTATGGAATCGTGCCACAGAGGAGAAAGCCTGTTTGTCTTCCTCTGCCAATGTTTGTTCCACCACCAAACAAGGTCAGGTTTAAATTAAATAAATAATTTCTCAGCACTTCCATATGTTTTCTCAGTTCTTCCCTCCCTCCTCATTTTTACACTGATAGCGAATTATGCCCCCCTCCCACCAAAAAAGATTAATCTGATTATTTTAAGATTATTCACTTGCTATTGATGAGCAGCATTTGTAAATTAAGATGCCTCAGCTTGGTGTTCAATGATCTTGAAACGTGTTTGCTCTTGACCAAGTTTTAGTTTCCTTTCTCTTTTTTTAAAAAAAGATCTTTATCATTAATGTAAAATAAACATGCTTTGTCGGAACTTCTCTTTCAGATGGAGTATGTGTATTGGACCATTTTAACAAGGTTCTATGATGTTCCACACAGAGATCATATCATGTACATCTGGGTTTCTTTTTTTTTAATTATATTTATTAAAGTTTCAAAGAAAAGATTTACATGAATTTAAAAAAAGAAAAGAAGAAAGACAAAAGTAAAAATAAAAGAAAAAAATACAAAATACAAAAAAGATACAAAACACTTAAAAAAATACATCAGTCTTTCCATACCTTAC
The DNA here is from genome assembly GCF_965113315.1 of Podarcis vaucheri. Classification (NCBI taxonomy): domain Eukaryota; kingdom Metazoa; phylum Chordata; class Lepidosauria; order Squamata; family Lacertidae; genus Podarcis; species Podarcis vaucheri. The sequence goes on from NC_138766.1 coordinate 37,834,094, forward strand.
ATTCATTTCCTTGTTTCCCTGACCTCCTCACACCTCCCTTTTTTGTATTCCAATTCAGTTAGTTAATTCAGCAATTTCTTTCCCTCTTTGTTTTTATCTTAGTCCTTTAACATAATATATTATAACTTTGGATTCTCACCTGTTAACAATCCATTTTTACATACACCTTTATAGCATTACTGCTTAAACCACTTAACTTCATTCTGACATCATTCTAGCATTCATTAATTTTGCAATATTTCTGTAAATAGCCTTTACATTTCTTCCAATCTTCTTCCACCGACTCTTCTCCATGTACATCTGGGTTTCCAGGTAGTTGACCAAATTTTAATTAAAGCCTGTGCTTCATGTCATGATTATTCATTCATAGTTTTAAATTGAGCAATTCTTAATTTATAGGCTCAGCAATATCACTGGTTTTAGACTATTCATAATTTGAGAACATTTTCATCATAGTGATCCTGCTACACATGAAGGAAAACTGTATTTAAAAAACAATCATTTTGAGATAACATCTCCTTCTATTGGACTCTAAATGGGGCTGCATGCACACTATATATTCAAAGCACACTCTTTCTCCCAAAGAATTCTGGGCACTGCAGTTCACCCCAGAGTTATAATTCCCAGCAGTATAATTCCCAGCAACCCAAACTACAGTGTAACAGTGAGGGGTGAACTACAGTGCCCAGAAATCTTTGAGGGGAAGAATGTGCTTTGAAGAAATAGTGTGTTAGAAGCCTAAGAGTCAGTATGGAAACAAAAGATGGTTGGATTTATTTGGCCGTCTGTTAACAAAAAAATTAGATTTTTAGGTGCCAACATCTGATCTGGACACCAGGTTTAAGATTTTCAACTTCCCCTATCTAGCCATGTGAGAAGCACCACCCAAAAAAGGTGCCAGAAGAGGGCACAATTAATATATTCATATGCTAATTTATATGTATAGATGCAAATTTAGAAATAAAGACTACAGTAGGGAAGACTGGCCAGGTGTCCTGTGTGTCTACAAGCCACTTCAAGTTCCCTGCTCTTCTTCTTATGGTTCTTTAGACCATAAGTTGAACTAGACAGCTTCTCAAATGGAGGACAATGCCCCATGGTGCCATCACCAGATCCAGCACCCTCCTACATTTGGTGGGTTGGTCCTTCCTAAGTTTTGGGGGGTGGCTGGAGAGCTTCCCTTCATCACGCTGGCAGCTCCTGGCAGTGGCCATGTTGTTTACTTCACAACATCCTGTGAAGTTGAATTTTGTGGAGGGGAAACCATGACCTCTGACACAGAAACATGTCTGCTGCCATGTTGGTTGCTCCAGGGTATTGTTGAAAACAAAGATGGAAGCAATCTGGAAGGAACATGTAAGGGGTTGGGGGACAAAGTGCCTGATGAGCCCTAATGGAGTCCTAGTATTTCAGTAGTTATCTGAGGATACTGCATGTTGATCTTACAAGGTCTGGCTGTCACACACAGCTGCAGAAGTTGTGTGTGAAGACTGTAACCACATTGGCAGGTCCAATCACATACCCAAACAGAGCCATTGTGGGAGAGACACATACTGTGTCTGTAGGGGATAGCACAGCAGGCAGGTGGATCCTAACTCCTTATGATGATATGTGTGTAAGTGTTAAGGGTACCTGAGTACGTGGCTGACTGTCTGTGTTGAAAGCATGCTGAAAACAAAATAGAAATTTCATGGAAGTTGCCTATTGAACTTTAGCAGATCAAATAGAAAGCTGTAGGTATTTTTGTGGCGTCTCTGTACATTTTCCCTGATTTTATTTACCATAGATTCAAATCCTCCTTATAGAACAAGCTCCCTGCCATTTACCTTCTTTGTCAAATAATAGGTCCTCCTGGCCTGACCTTGACCTATAACTAGACCTTGGCATTTAGTCATGCTGTGGTTTGTGGTAGCAATAACCGCAAAACAGGATCTTCCCAGTGGCTTCCAGCCAGAGTGTTACTCACTAGCTAATGGTTGGAATGGACTGATAAAAGATATGGGCTGTGGCACGCGGGGGGGAGGGGGGAGCCACACATTTTGTGTTTGTTGGTGTGAAATAAGTAAGAATAAGCTGATAAAATGACACATTGGAGCCATGGTTGCTTGGTTATGCAAAACAGGCATAAAGTTACCAATGCAGAATTCTGTTCCCAAACCCACATATTTCTCGCTACTGACCAGTCACTTTAAAAAAGTAAGCTTCATAAGTAAATTACTAAGGCGCATATTTTCCGCTTTAACCATTATCAACCCCACTGCTTGCCTGTATCTATGAAAAGTTGTTTATTATTATTATTATTATTATTATTATTATTATTATTATTATTATTTGTACCCTGCCCATCTGCCTCCATTGCACTAGCCACTCTAGGCTGCTTCCAACCAAATTTACAAAAACACAACATAACACCACACATTAAAAACTTCCTGATACAGGGCTGCCTTCAAATGTCTATGGAAGGTTGTGTGATTATTTATCTCTTTTGGAGTTAGGTAGCCCAAAAGAAAAGATTATACAAAGTCTCCCCACTTTTCTTATTCTATATTAACTACATTGAGGCTGTCATATACACACTTCCCTAGGAGTAAGTCCCACTGGACAAGAGTTCTTCCTAGACATGCCTAAGATTGCAATGCGCTTGTAGTCAACTCTAGCCACAAGGTTGCATCATGACTGTCATATTTGGAGCAGACCTATTGAAATTAATGGTCAAGGCCCACTTAAGTCCAATTATTTTGATGGTTCTTCTCTGAGTAGACTTAGCCGGGCACAACCCATAGTCCCTCAGCACTTAAAGCATAAAATTGACATAACATACCCTTTGGTAACATCATAACAGATGTATGTCAGAGTTCAGCAGATTAAATCCTGCTCCCCAGTAAGCCATATCAAAACCCTAATATGATGTCAAAGAAACACATGATTAACTCTGCATGCTCAGGAAAGCTTTGGGCTTGTGTTTCTTGAGTATCAGCCACCCATGCAGAACAGCAAGCCTCTGCTGAAACGGAGACTAGTCTTTGAGGACACTGATGGTCTGTAAGCTATTTGTAGGAACTGGCCTTATGAATGCTAGAATTTTGTCAAAAGTGTGTTCCAATCAGATTTGTTTTGCATTACAAGCTTCCATGAATAAAACCATAGCAAGTGACTGTCATATTTAAACAAGAAGGAAGTTTATAATATGTATTTTTTCAAAGATACTTTTTTTTTACAAATCCAGGAAATGATAGGAATTAAAAATGCCTTCCATAAATCTCCAAGTCCAAACTTTGAAGTGTATTTTCTCCATTCATAAAGCTGTACCCAATCAAAAACCAAGAAGCAAAATCATATGCCTTTCCATCGCAAAGATTAATATTTCCCCAGTGATTAATAACGGTGCAGATTTTAAGGGTAAAATGTTTTACATGGATTTTTCCAAGAATTGACTGAATGATTAAGAGCCAGATTGCCTCAGAACATTTTAAAAAAGACGTTGATTAAACATTTTGAAGGTTCCTCATATGATACGAAAGTTGTTCTTGGGCATTTTCTTTACCCATTATGCAAATATGTCAACTCATTAATAATTTAAAAGTGGTAATACATTAATAATTAGGATCCCCATTAGAAATCTGACCTTTAATTGAATTCTATAGAAAGGAGACTGTGAAAAATGAGCCTTGTGATTTATGCTAAGAATAAAGGTTAAAAAGCGTTTTCCTAGTAGATCTTATCCCACCCACACCAACCCCATTACTGCCTAGGCAGATTTCTTTTAAGAAGGAAGGAAAGGAAGGGATGAAAACTTTTCCTCCAAAAATAAAAATTTTACCCATGCTGTTTCTAAGGAAATAATTCTATGTGGTTTCATATGGGAAAGAGTGGAATATATTGCTGAATTCTAGATGCGAGAGAAGCAAATGAAGGGATTTTTGTCATCTTCCTTTCGTGGATTAAGCCTGCTATCTCAGAAACAGCATTAGGAAGCTACCTTAAAGTGAATCAGACCACTGGTCCCTCTAGTTCAGGACTGTTGACACTGTTGGCAGCAGCTCTCCAATATTTTAAGAAGGCATCTCTCCTCAACCCTCCCTGGAGATACTAGAGATTGAACCTAGGTCCCTTATACATGTAACGCATATCCTCTACCACTGAGCCATGGCCATCCCCCACCATTCCACCAGCTGAGAGAAGGAGACCCACCAATGGGACAGTGCTTGTGTCTCCAGAGACCTCCTGTGGGCACAAATATCCCAATGGTGGTGGAGACTAAGACAGGGGTCATGTCAAGAGGGCTGTTGACAGAGTTTGACAGCAGCCTGACTCGTGATCAGCCGTTTATCTTCTCCTTGGGGACTGGACAAGTCATTAAAGGTTGGGATCAGGGCTTGCTTGGGATGTGCGAGGGTGAGAAGAGAAAGCTGGTCATTCCCTCTGAGCTGGGTTATGGGGACCGGGGAGCACCACCCAAAATCCCAGGTGGCGCAACCTTAATCTTTGAAGTTGAGCTGCTGAACATTGAGCGAAGGCAGGAATTTTAGCAACATCTCTTCGGGGGAGGGGGCACGCAGGGAGGGGAGGTAACCTCCAGACGTGACTCAGGATTTGTTGATACTGATGGGCCAAATAAAAGCACAGACCAGAAAAAAAATTAAAAATGGACCAACATATCCCCAAACAAGCTCAGGAATGACACTGTTGAACCTGGTGCAGTTATATTCTGCTGTTGTGGTCAATGGGAAGGGAGGAAAGAAAAGCAAGGGAGCAGGGAAATAGGAAAATCTGCCCCCCACACCTCCTGCCCCCATCATACCTAGATGGCAGAGCTTTTGGGTGGGTCTGGTGGTTGCTCCTCCATGAATCTTCTATGGGCGCGCGCAACACACACACACACAATGATTCAAATAGCCATGCAACAGATTTCAGATCATATTCCTCTGGCTACAATATTGTAACAGGTTCATCTCTTGCACCAGCTTAAATGGATTATTCCCTGATCCGACCATTGATTGAGCATCACAAACCCACACAGTTGGCAGCCCCTGTGATGTAATGGCAGAGAGCTTTTAGGGATGGAGGTAGGCCAAGGGAGAGCAAGAATAGGGAAAGGGATGCAAAGGAAATGACATTCCTCCAAACCACATGTTCTACTTGCTCCCAGTGTTAAACACAAATGCTGACTTCTACCAGGTTAGCCTTTCAGGAGCTGATTAGCTCAGCTGGTTACAGCATTGTGCTGATAATGCCAAGGTTGCAGGTTTGATCCCCGTATGGGACAACTCCATATTCCTGCATTGCAGGGGGTTGAACTAAATGATGCTCAGTGTCCCTTCCAATTCTACCATTCTATGAGTCTATGATTAGCATTTGCTACCTATAATACAGGATTAGGAGGTTCTGTTTCTATATAACAGTAGTGATGGCTTGACTCCTCTCTGCTCAAGTCAGAACTGAGCAATTTGCCAAAAGTCAGAAAACAGCAAAGTTCCCGCTCATCAAGCCCAATTTCAATAAAAAAAATTATAGTATTATCAGGTGTGCCAGAGGAAGAGCTAAAAACTCTAGCTAGTGCAAATTCTACTGCCCATTTCTTGGCCAAGAACAGTTGCAGGCAACTTGTCATGCCTCTGGCAGTGTGAGAACCATGTGATAGGTTATGCTAATATCATAAGGAATGACATGTTTGGAGCCGACCACATGCCTTGCTTCCAAAAAAAGCATCTGTGGGGGCTGTGATCTGGACTGAGACTGCAGCACTGAAAGGGGGCTATCCAGTTTCTGCTTTCATTGCAGCGATGGGTCTATATTCGCATTCCATTCCTCCCCACACCCATGAAGGAAGACACGAAACCATAGATGCGGTTAAGAGTCCCAGCTCAATTTACTATCAACACACAAGTGAAACAGGATTGACTAACTCAACCCAGGCAGCCAATCTAACTGGGGGAGACAGAGAGAGCCTGCCTCCCCAGTGGGCGACACCAACCTGGATCAGGAAATGAACTGCTCTGTGCCTTTCCTTACCAACTCACTTGGAAGTGACCCAATGCAGTACCCGATTGCTCTTCCTTTCCTCTTCCTGATGTGTTCAGCAGGGTGATGCTTCCAGGCACCAAAAAATGCTCCTCTCTCCACCTCCACAACAGTGGTACACTTTGGGCTTTTTTCAGCAACACCCTGTGTAATGCCAAAATCAGTGCCCACTGCCTCTCACCTTCAGTTGTTCGTGGTTCGTGTGGCACTATCTCGGCTTGGTGCCCATTGTGGGCAAGCCAGTTGCGCTCCCCTAAATCTGCCTCTGCCCACAATCCAGCTGCCAGTTACATGTGGGTTGGGCAGCATCCTTTCACACCTGTTATTCTGTAATGTTAATCCACTCTGCCCATCATGCCTGTCTGTTGTGACCAATGAAACTTGCCCATCAGATAGACACCACCAGGTCCAGAAATCTAGCGAGTATAAAGTAGGCAGAAAGGCAGAATCTCTACTAAGCTACTGGCTTGTCCTGTACTCCCTTGGAGGATGACAGGTGCGTAGTTTGTAGTATAGTTTGCAGGTGGTGCAGGCAGGCAGAAAGCAAGTGGTGCAAGCTGTGGACCCAGATAGCCACAGAGGAACAGGCAGGGCAGTTCCTCAGCAACCGTACTGCTCTGCTGCCACTGTCTACCTCTTGCAGATGCCGCTCTTTCACAGAAATCACAAACTGATTTGGAAAAGTGGGGAAATAAGCTTAAGAGCAGAAAACTGAGAAAGCGGAAAACTGAAATGACACATTTGCCTGTGCCTTGCAGTCCAACATGGGGCTATAGGGAGTAGAAAGTTCAGTGGAAACTGTTGTGCGAACAAAGGTCTCTATCATTGCCATTAAGGGTCTTTGGATGTGAAAATGGTTCTTCTCTGTCACATAATGTTTTCAAATTCTTCCCAGCAGTTATTATATTTCAATGACCATTTAATTTCAGATCATTATAATTCTCATGAAGTCAAATACATTAATAATAATACTAATAATAAAATTATTACTATTATTACTATTACTACTACTACTACTACTACTAATAATAATAATAATACCCTGCCCATCTGGCTGGGCTTCCCCAGCTTCTCTGAGCAGCTTACAATAATTAATTAATCAATAAATTTCAGTTAATTAGTTACCAACCTGAAAGTTATTCAATAATCACATTTATTAAATAATCTAGTAGTTATGATCAATTACTGAGAATCAACTACAATGAATATATGTGTATATATAATTTTGAGCACTAAAATTGTCAACTTGCTAACTGGGGAAAAAATTCTAAATGATTTGCATGCAGGAGACACACTGAAATCAGCTGAAAGTGAAATAGCTTCATAGATTAACTCCATAGAAGTGATTAGGTTGGGGTGATTAGGGCCACATAGATGGTTGGACAGTTCTCTGAGGGCCCCTTCTACATGAACAGACATTCACACAGATACACCACACATATAGCCCACAGGAACCCACAGATGCAGCATACACAGAGAGAGAGGGGGGTGGGAGGGAGGGAGGGGGAGAGAGAGAGACAGTCAATGGATTTCTACATCTCAGTGCTTTGCTTTCCTAATACATTACTAAAAACTTTCCTGGTTGCATAATTGACATTATCTAGCTTTGTGTTTGGGGTGAAACGCCCATGAAAACTGTTCTAACTTGTTTCCTATATGTGCATGTTAAACTATAACTGGATGCTGGAGAAAGGTAACAACCTAGATAATCCTCATCACTGGGAGGAAAACAATATTGTGGGTTTCAGGTGCTAACCTTGATAGTATGGATGGGGGCAGCAGGCAAAGATCTGATAGCACGGTTAAGGCCTGTGTATTTGTATGGATGACATGTTTATAGGCGGAAATATTTATGTCTACCCACAGAGTATGTTCCATTCCACCTGAGGTCCTATTAAATAAGAGATGCAGATTGCTACTCCATTGGTCACCTGTGGTAAGAAGTAATTGCCAGCCAGAATGGTGGCAAATAGCATAGGCTATCCCAGATGCCCTTCTAACAACTGCTACCCAATACTTCATGTGCATAATTATGCATCCTCATCAATCCCACAACCCCCCACCCCCCCAAAAAAAAATCCTTTGAAAAGGCGACTCTGCAGTGAATCAATTGTTTTTATCTATATGAACTTGTTTGTACAGATCAGAACACAGAAGCCACTAAGGAATTGCTTTATGAAATGCCCCAATATTGCAGATTCCCCACTATTGTATAAAAGGATCTCTTCTTGAGATCAGTGAGACAGAGCAAGGATTACAGCAGCCTGCCAAGTATAGCCCCTTTCTTTTTTAAAAAGGCACAATAGGAACAAATGTTGGAAGAGGACGACATCTAGCGATCAGATGTATATTTACATCCTTAACCCATTTGTGGCTTTGCATGCCACTACAGCAGATGTCCTAGATGTTGTACGTGCCAGATGTTGCTGGACTACAACTCCCATCATCCCCACCAACTGAGCTGGGCTGGTTGGGGCTGATAGGACATGTAGATGAATGTATTTCTGGAGGGCACCAGGTTAGTGAAGGCCACATTAGAGTATTAAATGGGGTGGGGATCATTCCTGAACTCTAATTCAAATGAAGAAGGAAGAATTGAGAGTACCATAGAAGAGACAGCTTGCTAAATAATTTGCAGAATTCTATCCATTTATATTTCCAGTCCCTCTGTTCACCACTTGAATCTGGAAATCTCTTCTGGAGCCATGTTATATTATCTTAATCTCTTTCTCTAAGCAGAATTTCTTCCTCATTCATAGTCAAAGCCATTCATCCCTTACCTTTCTCTCCCCATATATAAGTCGCAAATACATTGACTTCTGCTCTGCATGAAGCACTATTCCCACCCTCTCCGCTGACTCTGAGCTTCCTTGCTCATAAAAACTATACTACCATCTGGTTCCCCGGTTCTTGCTTTCCTAAATTCATTCTGCACACATCCCATAGCCCAGGAGCAGGTAAGAACATAATCCCAGCTGCCACCACAAGGGTATCTGGTAAACCATCTCACCCTGAGGAGAGAGGAGAAGAAAGAAGGTGCAAGAACTGCCTCCAGCCAGCTCCCATAGTGAACTCCTCTCCTCCAAACACTCTCCACAGGGACATCTGAAGGACCATCTTGCCCCGAGAGGAGAAAAATAGCAGTAATATTTTTTTTCCTTTTTTGAAAAAACAACACCTAGTTGTCATCTCCATTCTTTTGCTGTAATAATCTTATGTAAACCGTTTTGTGAGGTCTGCTTGAAAAGTAGTATAGAAATACTGTAAACATATAAATATAATAAATAAAAAGTACATGACTACACTGAGGTCCAGCTCCAAGGGCCTTCTGGCAGTTCCCTCACTGCGTGAAGTGAGGTTGCAGGGAACTAGGTAGAGGGCCTTCTTGGTAGTGGCACCCGCCCTGTGGAATGCCCTCCCATCAGATGTCAAGGAAAGAAATTACTATCTGACTTTTAGAAGACATCTGAAGGCAACCCTGTTTAGGGAAGTTTTTAATGTTTGATGTTTTATCATGTTTTTAATTCTATTAGGAGCCCCCCAGAGTGGCTTGGATAAACACAGCAAGATGGGTGCGGTATAAATACTAAATTAGTAGTAGTAGTAGTAGTTGTAGTAGTAGTAGTAGTGCTTGGGGGGGTATGCAGGGGTACGCATACCCCTAAACATTTTGTAAATCTAAGTTTGGCCTCATTGAGGGGCAGTATTTCAATATAAGTAGGAAAATGAGAGTACCCCTAAACATTTTTTTTAGAAAAAAAACCACGGATTAATATTATTATTATTAGAGTCCCCTGGAGCAGTCCAGTGGTCCATCTAGTCCAACATCCTTTTTCACAGTGCCAAGCAGATGCCACAGGCAAGATTTTAGTGCAACAGCCCTCTCCCCTTCTGTGGTTTCCAGGGTATTGCCTCCAATTCTGGAGATAGACCATATCCGTCCAGGTTCATAGCCTGAACCTTTGGCACATCAGATGACGTTGTGCTATAGCTCCCATCAACCCTAACCATTGGCCATGTTGACTGGAGCTAACAAGAGTTGGAGTTCAACAACATCCGGCAGGTCAGTTTTCCCATCCCTGCCATAGCTATCTATCTTGCTTCCTTCATATATAGCCCATCTTGCTTCTGTTGCCTCCTGCCCAACAGAAAGCATGTACCAACTTACACAATATTTGCTGCTTCTTTTCTATGGGCATGTATTACCCAACTACCATTTTTCTGTGATAGACATCCTATGGCACTTCCCACAAAGAACCCTGCATTCTAGCTGTCTTGCAAATTTGGTACAGTAGGGCGGCAATGAGGAGCTGCCCTTACGACACGGGCACCACTTTTATCACTTATTCAGGATTGCAGTGAGGTTGGGGCCACACAGGCAGACATCACAGGCTCTTCCATGTGTCTAATACATATACAATACTCATTAACGGTATTTGAAAGTCTACTACTGAAGCCCAGAACTTTGCCTAACATTGCAGTAGCATGTGGATTGTGATCATTTATTATATCTTGTAATAGTCCTAATATACCTTGAGTGTACCTACTGAATGTCCACTGAAGTTGGAAACAGACAGCATGCTAAATAACTTCTTAAGGAAAGGAAATTTTGCCTGCCATTGGGCTGTATTACCAAAAAAGGAAAAGAAAAGAAAGAAAGAAAGACCTTAACCATACATATTATCAAAATAAAACTTCCATTTCTTTCACATTGACAATTTTCTTGGGCACAATAGAGAGTTTCTGTCTAAGTGTGCCAACTTTTCCACATGACAATTGTTGGACAAAATTGGTCATGGCACCTTCTGATTATTAGTCATGCTTCTTAATTTTAATATTTTCCCCTCCTGACAGATTTATTTCTTCCCAAGTTAAAAAAAAAATCCTTCTTAGGAGAAAATGTAGCTTCCTTATTTCCTAGGTCTGCAAATTACCAGGTGCCAAGCTATGAACATAAGGAAATTGAAGACCCTTGAGGGTGACCTTAAGAGGCACAAAGGTGGAGAATTGTGATATAGTGGTTGAGGCAATTTCATTGCAGCTCTTGGGCTCTGGAAAAATGAGAAATGGGTTTTCTATTACTAAATATAATGAATTCATTTTCTGTCCTGTCACAAATTGTCAAACTTTATTAAAGAATTGAAAGATGTGATGCATACATATAGAAATGCTTAGCATGACGACCCACATTTAAAATGAACAAGGGGGGCACAGATACACTCAGGTCTCTTCACCAATATATGGTCTAGAAGTCCCTTCACATATAATATTTCAGAACTCTGCAGCATTGCTTCAAAAGTAGTATTGATTATTGCTGAACATGGGGTTAGTGGTTTGTTAACTGAGGTAAAAACAATAGTCACTGAACTGTTTAACTGGATTAAGCGTGTCCCCTACATTTCACCTAAAGTGAATTTTGGGGCACAATTGAAAGGTTTCTGCTTGGCAAAAGCTGGGCAATTCTGAGTGATGCTAAAGTTGCTAGCAGACTCACACACTAGAATGAATGTCTGCACATTGCTAAACGACATGAGTAACATGGTTTTATAGTGGGGGCGCAGTATCCATCAAAGAGGGGGGTGGTTGGAAGGACTTCAAAACAAAGAACGGGCATATAGCATTTCACCTTGTGACTAAACTGTTATGCCCTTCTGGACTCTGCATTGCTCCAAGCATCTCTCCACACTTTGTGAATGTGTTATATTAGACTGATTTGTCGTTATTTACTTGAATGATATTCTGATATTTTCCTAATCATCTCAGCATGGCTCCAAGGACATCATTTGTGTGCCAACTGCAGAGTTGTTGGGACACATAGTCTCTTCCTAAGATATCCAGATGGAGCTGTCCAAGGTCTAGGCCCTATTAGACTGGCAAGCACCAAGAATGTGGAAAGACATACAATGGTTTTCAGACTTTGCCAGTTATTACAATCAGTATGTCAAGAAATATTCTGCTCTTTCGGTTCCCTTGACAGACCTTTTGAAAGTCCACAAACTATTCCAGTGTACAACATGTTTTCAATCAATTAAAATGAGACTTATCCGAGGCACCAGTGCTGTCCCATGCTATCAACACAGATTAAATTCATCATGGAGGCAGGTGCCTCCAATGTAACTATTTGAGTCATTTTGTCTCTGTGGATGACACCCACAGGCCTGCCCTCAAGCCTGTGCATATTTCTCAGGGAAATTGACTCCTCCTGAACAGAATCTGCATTCTGGAAGAGAAGCTATTGCATAAAAGCTGCCTTTAAGGCCTGCATCGAGCATTAGAGGAAGCCCACAACAGGGCCTTCCCTTGGGTTGGAGCCTAAGTCCATTGAGCTTGGTCACATGACCTGCATAGAACATCATTTTAATGGCTTGCTTTCCCTCTGCCAGTCTTAGGCTGGTTCAGGCAGCAGCAAATTTGTTGCTGAATGGGCTTTGGATCTGGTGCATCTTGAGGCTGACTTAATTTACACTGGTGCACTTTAGGCCAGCTTCTTGTGCATAGGATTGCTATCTTAGTTCGGTTTTGTGTGTTATCATTTTCTATTTTTATTATGACTAGAGGCTTCAAAAGCTGGAAATTGCTCTGGCTTCTCTGGACCTCTGGAAGGACCTATTTGTAAGAGGAACACTACATAACTGCTAAATATTCTTATGATCATAATGAGAAACTGTATCATATTATAGAATGAAAGTTTGCCCCAATTCATCAACATTCATCATACATTCCCCAGGAAAAAGGAAAGAATGTGTTATGAAATGTGAATTTCTGTGTACAGATTCATGGCTTGTGTTCCATTTCTGCATTAAGCTGCAAATACATTTAATTCCCCTCAAAATAATTATTTAAATACCTATTTACGCAATGATGTTTTCTTCAGAGTAGTATAGGTAAAGCAGGGCTGTCATAATTATGTGTGCCAGCAGGTGGTAGCAATTTCATTGTGTTCTGGCTGAATAAAGCAAGAGCAATAATAATGATTATTTCCTTAAATAATAATAATAAAACAGCCTTAGTATAATATCTTTACACAGTCGTGTTAATAATAATAATAATAAATTTTATTTATATCCCGCCCTCCCCAGCCGAAGCCAGGCTCAGGGCGGCTAACAACAATAAAACAGTACAAAAGTACAGCATAAACAACACTCTAAAATCATTCATTATAAAATTAATTAATTCAAACCACTGGCAACCATTGGGCCAGAGCTCCACGAAGATTGCCGAGGGAGGGAGTCAGGCTGTGCCCTGGCCAAAGGCCTGGTGGAACAGCTCTGTCTTGCAGGTCAGCAACATCTTTCCCTGCGGAAAGATGTCAAGTCCCGCAGGGCCCTGGTCTCTTGTGACAGAGAGTTCCACCAGATCGGAGCCACAGCCTGTAGTATGGTACCAAATCATTTTTATACCCACATTTATTCCCTCTGTGTGGGCATATCTACAGCAATCCAATAATATATGCCACTATTCTTAATTATAACCAAGGAATATTTCCCACCTGTTCCATAATGTACTCTAAGATCCAAGTCAGGTAATTTGCCACCTGAGCCAAAAAGATAACAATATGCTTTTCAGGAATGCCTGTCCTGTTTTTAACAAATGTAATTGCGACTGTGCGACGGCCCTTTCCCCCTGGCACCATTGGACCCACCCTCACTTAAATATAGTGCACCCACCTCACAGAACACCAATTCCACCAATTCCTACAAACTACCCCAGATTTTCTTGTGGGGGACTTGTGTGAGGGAAAACTTAAAAATTTGGAGTCTTGGGCAGGATTTGATCAAATAAACAATAAAGATTTTATTAAACAAAGGAAGTTTATGAAACAAGTGGATCTATTTCACTTCAGTTCTTTCTCAGCTGTTGCACAGCTGTTGCCACTTAATACTTTGGTTCTTAAACAAGGTGGTACTTCCTGTAAGTTACACACCTCTTAGACAACTCAACTCCTGAGGTACTCCAAGTAACAGACCCAAGGGATCTCCACACCCCTCTTAACTGGTTTGGGAGTCTTCTCCTTTTGCAGAAGGATCTCTCCCCTCCTGACTGGAATGAGACCTAAGTAGACTAAATCCTCACAGCTTCTACTTCTCCTGGCTCAGCCTGAGCCTCCCAGTTAATTCCTGGCCTATTACTCTCACAGGACACCACACACTGTCCTTCACACTAAGCTCAGAGACTCCTCTCTCCAGCTTTTGATATATTCCTCAGAGTCGATATTTCTACCCAGAACCAATTCTCTTTCCTCTCACTCCCTATCTCCCAACCTCTATCCCAACCTACCAAACAAACCTACCAAATGTCTCTCAAAATTCTCTCATTTTCAACCCCCTCTCCTGGAACGCTGGCCAATCAGAGGCTGCCATTCGTTAACCATTTGCTGGCAGGGAAAACACTTGGGGACCCAACCTGCCCAGCAAAACAATTTTTTCTGCCACAGTAAGCCATTTATTTACTAATCCTCCATGTGTTCTATGTCAAGTCTCTGCTAGCTACCCAATTATATGAGTTTAGCATCATTAATATGTTTAGAAACAGTTGTTCATCCCTCATATAGATATGTCCTCCATGAATACTGTGTGATAAATGCCTTCAGCTTCATTTTCTCTCAAATAACTTTCTAACCAAATTTCCACAAGCAGGGGAAAGGAGGTGGCATGTCCGTGGTCCAGCAGCTTTGAAAAACCATATGTATTTGAGTGCTAGTTTCCATAATATCAGTTGATAAATGAAGATGACCATATATGACAGAGGCTAAAAATATGAGGATATAGTTGCCATGGCAATTGATCAAGATTCTAGGGGGCATGAAACAGTTTCCAATGTACTCTCCTGGTGGCAGTTAAGAGGCCCTTAAATAAATCCTACTGTTGGAAACGGTGTGGTCTGATGACCACATGGGAGGAATAGGCAGACTTGATGGAATTTACAGGGCTTACATAATAAAATGTTGTTTACAAAATATGTTGTGCTAAAACTTTGGAGGGGGGAGTTGAAACTGGAGAAGGATGCTTTGCTTCAGTACTTAGAAACGGATTCTCGATATGTTTGCTCAGATGCAGTGGCGTAGCGTGGGTTGTCAGCACCCGGGGCAAGGCAAGTAATTTGCGCCCCCTAACCCGTGGATTTGCGCCCCCCCTAACCCCCAGATGTTGCGCCTGGTGCGGCTGGCCCCCCCCTGCACCCCCCACGCTACACCACTGCTCAGATGTACATGCTGCTGAATTTAATGGGGTGTACTCCCTAATAAGAATGCTTTTGGGTATGTATTGGTGACCTGGAAGCCAGAGAAAAACAAGGCTTGGTGCTTCTGAAATTATTATTATTATTATTATTATTATTATTATTATTATTATTATTATTTGTCCATGCATGTAGCAAAGCACTCTGAAGTTCTGCCAAGTTCAGTTTGTCCTGTAATTCCTGAGATAGACTTGCAATTAATTGAGAGACATTCTCAGATCAAGGAATGGATCCAGAATACAACAGAGATTTCAGAAATTTGTAGAGTTTTTCCTTAATGCCAAATCCTGCTTTATATAGATCATGTCACTTATTATTATTGACAATTTCCATGAGCTGGGGCTTTCTCATAGAACACGGAAGCAGAATTCTTTCACAGGTACAATTATGGAGCAAGAAAACTGAAGCATCTGCATATATTTTGTAATCTCATTGCATTAAATTCCTGGGCTTGATGATGTGGCTTATATTTACTGACTCTTAACAGTTCATTTCTAGCCTTAGGCTCATTCATCCTTCACACATTTCCATTACTTCAGAGGTGTTTCTCTAGCTGGAAAATCCTAGCTCTTAAACTCTTGTGCTATTTTAGCTAAGTTCTATATAGAATTAAAGATAGTGAAATGCTTTGGGACATTTTTGACAACCTGTCTTTAGGCATACATGCATCTGATTTAGTGATTTCAAATACAGTCTGTTAAATGCTCAGCAAAAATTTCATGTAAATTCAGCACCTAATCTGCAGCATATGGGCCTGGTTTTATTTTTCTGTGAAGAGGAATTAATCTGCACAGACACACACAGAGATACAGTAGATAGGCTGGCTGTCTTCTTTTTAAGGACCAGGGAATTAACGAGGCCTGGTTGGTAAATACAGCCAACCTGCTATTTTACACACTGCAGCTGCCAAGTTGTATATAATTTTATCATATCAACTTGGTCATCAAGTTTGTTTATTATATTGGCATCTTTTGATAATTTATGTAAAGCACTTATTTTTTAGTAAACCATCTATCATTTTAATAAATCATCAATCAAAATAAAACAAATATGGAAGTGCTGTTAATCTATTACAGGACAATTATGTTTGCCCAGTATATCATTAAGGAGCAAAAGAGCAAACACAGCATTGACTTTTAAAAGGATGGAAGACAGATCCCTGCTAAACAAATGAGTGCAACATGCAACAAATGGAGGAGCAGCCATCCAAGAGAAAGAGGCTCAGCCAGAAATCCCTGGAATGATAACAGGGGCATTGCAAGCAGGTCCCTAATTTCACCTGTGAAATGGTGATGGCTGTGTTAACTTTGTGGTAGCCAATGTGATGCCTGCCAGATTTTATTCGATTCCAACTCCCATCATCCCCAGCCAGCATGTCCTATGGTGAGCAATGAAGTGGGCTGGAGGTCACCACACAAGGCTCAAGCCAGACGTAGCCAAAGTTCCCAACCTATCTGCTCCTGGATTTAACTTGTCCACTTGTCCCAGGGTTTACTAGGGTCAAAGACTGGCTGGATGAGAAAGAGTGGTGGGTGCCACCTGCCCTAGAGCCCCTCAGGAATAACACAGAAGATTACTTGGACTCTAGATTGTGGTGGGACATTGGAGAGCAGCCTGGGGAAGGGAAGAGTTGGGAGGTGCTTGAAGCAGGAGGCTTGAGCGATCAAGGGGGTTCAGAAGAAGGAGGAGGCCCTTCCAGGACAGGGCTGGATGCTGAGAGTCTCAGGAATAGCACAGACTCAGACAGAGAGGAGTTAGAGATTGCCTCTGCTAGTCAGCAGCTGGACAGTCCCCGTCCTGCTGGCTGTTCTTCCCCCATGACCCCCACTTAAGGAGAGCAATGGACCAGATAGGTTCAGAGGAGGAGGAGCTCACCCCCTCATCACAGTCTCTGTTTGGGAGGGGTCCAGAGGGAGAGGCTAGAGGGAGTAGGCAGGGCCAGTCTTAAGATGAATGAGTCAAGCCAGAGTAACTCTGCTGTGTTGTCACTTTCTGTGAATAAAAACTAATTGCATTCCGTGCCTCGCGTTCTTTCCTGCCCTGTGGATGACCTGCAGTCGCCTGACAGCTCCTTGACATAATCCCAGAGACTCCTAGGGTGTGGGCCTTGTTGAACACAGTGGGACACACAAATAGAAGCACATAAGACTGCACTAGCAAGACAAGAGTAGAGGGAGCACTGGGAAAGTAACCTGTTTCCATGACTGGGTCCTGGTTGAGGTCTTGTTCTGAAGGGTCCAGTGTTCAAAGGGTCCAGGTCACCGAGATGAAGACTTTCAGTCTTCTTTAGTTTAAGCTCTATCCAACTTCCTGAAAAACAATGAGGGGTTGTTGTTGTTGTTGCTGTTGTTGTTGTTGTTGTTGTTTGCATTTCTGAAACATTTCCATATTGATAAAATGTAAACAAAAATAATACAAAAAGAAAAGAATCTCTGTAATAAGAAAAAGTAACAATTTTAAGATTAACACCCCCCCCCCCAGAAAACATTCCATAACCAACTTCCCATCCTCCCCTTCCATGGTTCCTTTTATCTCCTGTTTTTCTCACAGTTCCTTGGTTCACCCCGTCTATCACAACTCCTTATACAGTGGTACCTCAGGTTAAGTACTTAATTCGTTCCAGAGGTCCATTCTTAACCTGAAACTGTTCTTAACCTGAAGCACCACTTTAGCTAATAGGGCCTCCTGCTGCTGCCATGCCGCCGGAACACGATTTCTGTTCTCATCCTGAAGCAAAGTTCTTAACCTGAGGTACTATTTCTGGGTTAGCAGAGTCTGTAACCTGAAGCGTATGTAACCCGAGCTACCACTGTATAAACTTTTGTTATTTCTTACACTGCTGAGAATCTTACCATCCTGCTACGTTGATTATCTGCTTATAATACTTTTTCATATATGCAATAAAGAAGATCCAGTCTTCCTTATATCCTTCAGCATTTTGATTTCTTATTCTAGTGGTCATCCCTGCTAGCTATGAAAAACAATGTTTGTCGGTTCACACAAGCACACAATCACACCAGCTGAGTTTACCTTTAGGTTTGGCTTCTGCATTAGAACTGCTAATGGCTCCAGATGTGGATATGTTACTGACGGTTCTCCATACATGCTGTGTGTGGCATTGGAAACCCTCTTTATGTTATGTGGGCTCTAGAGAAGCCTCTGACAGGGTTGATAATGGAATAGAGAGGCTCTTCTTTGGGGATCTCAAATATATTTTGGAATGGTAACATGTCAAAATTGCAGCTATTAAAATCAATGAGGCAGATTGCTCCAGGCATATCCAAAGTCCATTTCGGGGGCCTAATCTGGCCTGCTGGACAGTTTAACCAGGCCCCGTGGCAGTTTATTTCTTGGGGTAAAATCCTAAAAAAACCTCAACAACTTCAACCCTAGAAAAAGGGTAACAACTTTGGTTGGTCCTTTGGTTGGCCCTCACGGCCCTTCACTTAATCAAATCTGGCCCTCTTTGAAAAAAGCTTGGACACCACTCCTGGTGCCTTAAGCAAAGCAGTGTGTTTGACGACAGCAGTGTGCTTGTGACTGATGGCTATGATACTCCATTGACCCCACAGCCTGAAAAAAGATTTGGCACACCAATTCTGGAGGGGAAATGTTATATTTAAGTGTGGGCACATAAAATCAATCCATTTGTCTGAGAGAACTATCTCTCCACCCCTGGAAACTCACCCCCTGCAAGGATTGGGGAAAGATGTTCTTTCCTTGGTAAGGGAGCCTTGGGTAAGTGAAACCCCACCTGCCCACCTGGGACCCACTGCCCAACATTTACCAAGGTTTGCAAGCCATGCCCAATGGGGATCCCCAAGTACTTCCAAGCCACATACTTCATGCTTAGCTACATTTCCACTTCTAGTAGCTAATATTTTAATGAGTTTGTACTTAAAAAGGGCATGTCCCATTCTGAGGCTTCAGTATTGGCAGACTTTCCTTCACCATAGATTGTGCGTCAGCCGCTGTACCGTAATACGACACGGCACTTCAGAGGAGCAGCATGTGCTTAGAAGCATATTGGTTATGAAAGCTTCTCGTTGTAATGTTATTCACATCTGAAGTAATTGAGAGAAAACAATGGATCCTGTAAGCCGGTATGAGCACCAGGCTGTGATGTTCTGGGAAGGGAAGTGGTATGGGAAATGTCACCGAAAGCCACAACTTTTCTTTTAAGAAAACAGCATCCACTATGCTTTATTTCTTCTTAAATATGCACATTGAATCAAGGCAATGAAAACTGAAATGTTCAGTCTTTAAGCTAATAAGGAAAGCTTGTATAGGAACTGTAATGAATATAGGGGTTGCTCGTGCGTAAGTTGCCGCCACTCCTGGCTATGTTGCCTTGTTAAACCTTTCTATCTGGACAGCCCTTCAATTCGTGGCTGCCTCAGTCGCTAGCAGAATCCGTCGGTGGGCGTTTCTTAAACCTTTTCCAGCATAAAAGCTGTTTGACGCCAAGTCTCCTCCTACTCTCCCTGCGCGGAAGTCTTCTGCGCAGGGAGGGTGTGGGTAGCAGAGGACCCGTGCTCTCCCCGCTGGTGTCCAGTGAAGAGTCCTGGAGCCCTCTCGCCAATTCCCCCATCTGCCCCCCCTTTATCCCTGGTGTTGCGCTGATTTCCTTCCCCCTCTGAGCTACCTCTCTCCCTGCTGGGTCCCTCTCCAGCATCACTTGAGAGCCTTCCCTCCGCCTCTGGCTCCGATATCAGTTCCCTGACAGGAACAAAAAGGAAAAAGGGGGAAAGAATGGACAGTATTATAAATGCTTTTCCCCCCAGAAATGTTTTCTAGAGTTCTCTGTACCTCCAAATGTAGCAGCTGGGGTGGTGGGGCAAATCTGCCCCCCATGCCATCATCACTATAGCTCACTTCAGTGGGACAGGGCCTCAGTAAGGTTGGGTCTCCTTGGTTGCATTGGTGGAGCCAATCCTATGCTGCCACTGGTGCATCATTCATGAAGCCTCAACCTTGCTGTCACCATGACCCACTCTGGGTATAGAGCGGTATATAAATTCAATAAATAATAATAATCTCCACCCAGGTAACCCCTGGAATCCCATTATAAGCAGGTAGAGCTATTTCGTCTATTGATCTGTCAGTCTATCTATCTGGAATTAATATCCTGCCTTTCAAAGTCCCAGGATGACTTTTTTACATTCCATAGTCAGTGATATTAAAGATTCAACTCTCTTTAAAAATAATAATAAAAATAAAAATCACCTTGAATCCAGACAGACAGCAGAGGGCAGTGTTAACATTCTGAATGCAGAGGATATAAAATCTACCATAAATCTTTTGTATGTAAGATTGACATACAAATAAGTCAATGCTTATTACTAGGAAATGAGTAGCAGGTAGTTGTTCCATTTTGATATTGTACAAAAGGTTTCGTTTGGGGCTTATTGTCATGTTACATTATCTAGATTGTCAGTTGGGGTGGAGGGAAAAAAGGCATAAAAATCTCTAATAGAATGATAGAAGAGACTGAAACATCAAAACTGCATTATTTCTTGCACATTCATTGAATGTGTGTGAATGATTGATTTGCTTTCTGTTTAAGTATTTGCGAACAAAATAATTTGGCCTCCAGCAGAGAAAATGGCTTGGGGACACTAAAGAACATTTAGGAATAGGAGACTGTTTTCTAGGATCTGAGGCAATGATCTGAAGTATCCAGAGAGGCGGGGGGAGGTGTGTGATGGCTTCTGCAGCAGTAAAGGTTAACACCTAAGTCAATATAGTAGCTAGTTGATCGCACACTTGGGTAATAATAAAAGGATTTACAATATTGGTTGAATCTTTTACATAACAATAAAGATCCTTCAGTTCCTGACCCACTCACTAATGGCTTGGCCTTCTGGAGTGCTGGGGGATGATGAGGTGACAACACAAATGGCAAGAATGACAGCCGCAGGGGTTTGAAATAAATCTAGTTGAATGTGGCCTAGAGGCCATTTTGGAGCTGACTCCATGATTGGTCACCTTCCCTCAAAAAAGGATGTTGTAGTGTTGGAAAAGGTTCAGAAAAGGGCAATCCAAATGATGGATCATCTCCCCTATGAGGAAAGGTTGTGACATTTAAGACTTCTTAGTTTAAAGAAGGTGATAAGACAGAAGTGTATGATATTACCGCATAGCCTTCCAGATGTATGCTATCTGTTGTTTGTTTGATATTTGCTCTTTTAGAATTCTACTGTGTAAATTGCTCCTCTTTGCTGCTATGGACGGGCATATTGTTTAAAATATTTTTGTGACAGAGAATCCAGAACACAAGACACAAGTTGGCTGGAAAGGGATTTCAATTTGAAATGTGTTGGACTCAGTAACAGTCTTCTGTGCACCTAAACAAAGGGCTTGTCCCCACTTCTGCTTGTCCAATGCTTAGAAAGCACAGGTCTGAGTGATTTTCACTCCTTTCCCATGGAAAAACCCTCACTTCGGTACTAAACCAGAGCAGACATCAATCTGGAGAAAACTCAAATTGCCATTTGTGCCAATTGAGCACTAAAGAGCAGTTTTCCCCAGTAGAATTCAGTGGTAGAAGAGGAAATTTGGATAATCCCCCCTCCTCTCTCCTTTTCTTGCATTTCCAGATTCCCCCTCCTCACAATTCCTGGGGGTTGGTGAGGCCTAGGTTCAGTTAATTGAATGGGAACAAGATCTTTACTAAGTTCATAAAAAAGTAGGTGCTAATAAGGATTATTCAAACCCCCTGCTTATGAAGAATGTGTCTGGTGGCAGCAGCAATTGATAATTTCTATAGCCTCTCTCCTGGAGTGACTGACAGAGACTGAATAAAAGCCCCGTTTGATTATTTAGTGTTGTTACAAACATCTGACTGTGAAGGGAACAGAACTAGCAGAAGGGAGAGAAGTCACACAAACACAGTATGTTCACTGGCAAAGAGAACATCACGGACCACTTTTTGCACCCTTCTCATGTAGCACGTATTTTGAGATTGCTCAAATAGCTTGCTTTTTACCTGCAGGTTGCCTGCTTAACAACAAGCTCCTGGTGTACTTTCTAAGGCCATTATGCCCCATTATCTCTAAATGACTAACATGAACCTGGTTCAGCTCTTCCTATGAGTCTTCTCCCCACAGACAAAATTCAATACATGCTGTTTTTCCGAGTGTGTTTCCTTTTGCACAGGCACAGGGACATTGATGCCTGGCTAAAAGAGGCAATTATGGGCATATGCGTCCTCTCCCTGGTTTGACTAACACTAAGTCTGCTTGACTTTCACTGTTTTTTCTGGATATTGACAAGTAACCAATTCCCCCCCCTTCCCCACATTTCCATCAGATTGTAGTGTTGTTTGGACTTAGTACCATTATGGTTATAATGGTTAAATATCTCTCTTACATGTTACACATTTGCATCATCATATTAAAGATGGTTATGAAATTAAATACCAGGACAAAAGTTTAAGCAATAGCACACTAAGCATGGACACGAGTAAAGGGTTATTTGTCCTCCTTCGGGTGCATCTCTTTATTTATTTATTTATTTATTCTTGCATTGATGTCCTGCTTTTTCTTCCATCTTGGACCCCAAGAATGTGTGTGTCACGACCGGATGAATGTGATCTCGCAGTGAAGACCCCGTAAGGAGTCTCGCCACGGCATTCTGCACCCACTGGAGTTTCTGGGTCAGTCTCAAGGGCAGCCCCACATAGAGCGAGTTACAATAATCCAGTCTGGAGGTGACTGTCGCGTGGATCACAGTGGCTAAGTCAGGGCGAGAGAGGTAAGGAGCCAACTGCTTAGCTTGGCGGAGATGAAAAAATGTCGCCTTTGTTATAGCTGCAATCTGCGCCTCCATGGAGAGGGAGGTATTGAAGATTACACCCAAACTCTTAACGGACGGTGCTGGCGCTAATTGCACCCCCCCAAGAGATGGGAGTTGCCCCCTCAATCCCATATTGTCCCATCCCAGCCAGAGGACCTCTGTCTTCGAAGGATTTAACTTCAACCGGCTCCCACGTAACCATCTATCCGCAGCTTCCAAGCATCTGATCAGTGTGTCTGGGGCCGAGTCAGGATGGCCATCCATCAACAGATAGAGTTGGGTGTCATCAGCATACTGATGGCAGCCCAGCCCAAAACTCCAGACAAGCTGGGCGAGGGGGTGTATAAAGATGTTAAAAAGCATCGGGGAGAGTATCGCACCCTGGGGCACTCTACACACCAAGGAGTGGTGCGATGACAATTCCCCCCCAAGCGCCACCCTCTGTCCCCGACCAGAGAGAAACGAGTGCAGCCATTGAAGGACTGTGCCCTGGATCCCCACGTCGGCAATGCGATGGTCCAGGAGTTCGTGATCGACCATGTCGAAGGCTGCTGACAGGTCTAGAAGAATCAGCAGCCCCGACCCGCCTCGATCCAGCTGCCTGCGGAGATCATCTGTTAGGGCGACCAGAGCCGTCTTGGTCCCATGACCAGTGCGGAAGCCGGACTGGAATGGATCCAGAGCCAATGTTTCATCCAGAAACCTACCAAGCTGTTCAGCAACCGCTCTCTCAATCACCTTACCCAGGAATGGAAGATTCGAAACCGGGTGGTAATTGGGTAGATCTAAGAGATCTAATGATGTTTTCTTTAAGAGCGGGCGCACCACTACCTCCTTCAGTTCCCCTGGGAATGTCCCGGTGCCAAGGGGGGGGCCACACCTCATCTGGACATGCTCTAATCAGCCACGACAGGCACGGGTCGAGAGGACAAGTGGTGGGCTTTCCAGCTCGGAGGAGTCTGTCCACATTGGCTGGGGATATCCGGTCAAAGTGGTCCAATACTGGACCCGAGGACAGTCGAGGGGCCTCCAGTTCCTTTATTGTATCCAAATTGGCAGGGTGGTCATGGCGGAGCAACAGGACCTTCTCCTCAAAAAAGCTCGCAAATGCCTCACAGCTGTGTGTCAAATTGTTATTTAAATTTGGCTGTCCTTCAAGGTACGTTAAAGACCGAATTATACTAAATAATTGCGCCGGGCGAGAGCTAGCGGATGCAATGGAGGCCGAGAGTAGGACTTCTTAGCGGCCTTCACTGCCATCTTGTAGGTTTTCATAAAAACCCTATAAGATGTTCTTGAAGCTCCATCACGGGCACCCCGCCATACTCGCTCTAATCATCTGAGGTCCCGCTTCATTTTCCCGAGCCCCTCGGTAAACCAGGGAGCCCGGTTTCTGTGGGGTCGCAGAGGGCGCTTAGGTGTGATCTCATTGATGGCTGCCAGGAGCTGGGTATTCCAGCCCTCAACAAGCTCAGTCAATGAGTCGCCAGGGGGAGAAAGGTCCCGCAAGGCTTGACAGAATCTGTCAGGGTCCATCAGCCTCTGCAGGTGAGCCCAAATCGGCTCGCCACCTAAGCAGGGTGGGGGTGGAACGTCAATCCTGGCTTTCAGAGCATAGTGATCAGACCATGGCACCTTCATCGAAGGAAGCATGATCACAGCTATACCGACGCCAAAGATCAAATCCAGCGTGTGGCCTGCTTGATGTGTGGGGCCCGAAACAATCTGGGAGAGCCCTAGTGTCGCCATGGAAGACACCAGGTCCAGAGCCTATGAGGAGGGAGTGGCATCAGCATGGATGTTGAAGTCCCCCAATACCAATAGGTTAGGGAACTCCAAGGCCCAGCCGGCCACCGCCTCCAGCAGGCCTGACAGGGTGGCTGCTGGTGCGCTAGGTGGCCGGTACACCAGCCAGTCAGCCAAGCTCACCTCAGAGCCCCACACTAGGCCAACACATTCAATGCCGGGGATCGACGGTGATGGTAGAGCCCTGAAAGAACAATCTTCCCGGATTAATAATGCCACCCGTCCCCCCCCCCGGCCCACAGTCCGCGACTGGTGGAGGATGGAGAAACCCGGGGGTGCCATCTCTCGTAAGGTAACAGTTTCCCCTTTGCGCACCCAGGTCTCCGTCACACAAGCCAGGTCGACCCCCTGCGAGGTGAAGAAATCTCGCAGGGTGGTGGTTTTGTTGCCTATAGACCTGGCATTGCACAACACCAGTGACGGAGGTGAGTAATCCTTGCTCACCCTACCCTCGTCTCTCGGGATGGGGCGCAGATTGGAAGGGGTACGAGCATATCTGTATCTCGATCCCCTTCGCCTATGACATCTGCCCCCACCGCCATACCTCCCTTGCCCCTCCACGGTAGGAATCCCAAGCTTCATACTCGCCTCCATTTACAAAATATAAAAGCAAAACAAACAAACAAACAAAAAAACAATTACACCAAAACAAAACCAATCCCCACCCCACTCAACAACCATCCCACCCCAACCCAAAATAAAACAAAACAAAATAAAAATACATGAATAAAAACCACCATTTATGGTGGTACAACAAAGTAAAAGTAAAAACACTTTTAAAACACTTTAAAATATATAAAAACATTTTTAACATTTGCTGCAGCAGCACCAGTGTCCTTAAAGTTGTGACGGTGGTGAATGTGGGCCCCGCCCCACGGCCTGGTGGATTGGGCTTGCAGGGGGAAGAGTCCTCCCCACAAACTCATGGCAAAGCGGCAGCAGCAATGTCCCGAGGCCTCCTTGGAGCCTTATATGCTGAGGTGGAGTATGGGGCCCGCCCCCAGGCCCAAGGTGGAGAATGAGCTTGCAGGGGGAGCGGTCCTCCCCAAGACTCACCGGCAAAGCGGCAGCAGCAATGTCCCGAGGCCTCCTTGGAGCCTTATATGCTGAGGTGGAGCAAAGCGGCAGCAGCCGTTGTTTGCAACACTGTCCACTGTGGCACAATTTTATGTAAGTTGCTGTATTTTATACTACATGCAGCTTCTGGGTGAATCTAAAGTGCATTACAGTGGTACCTCAGGTTACATATGCTTCAGGTTACACACGCTTCAGGTTACAGACTCCGCTAACCCAGAAATAGTGCTTCAGGTTAAGAACTTTGCTTCAGGATGAGAACAGAAATTGTGCTCTGGCGGCGCAGCAGCAGCAGGAGGCCCCATTAGCTGAAGTGGTGCTTCAGGTTAAGAACAGTTTCAGGTTAAGTACAGACCTCCGGAATGAATTAAGTACTTAACCCGAGGTACCACTGTACAATAGTCCAGCCTTGAAGTTACCATGAATCAGGCTAGTCAGGCTATCCCTACTACAGTATCTTTAGGGAAGCTTTTAATGTTTGATGGACTACTGCATTTTAATATTTTGTTGGAAGCCGCCCAGAGTGGCTGGGGAAACCCAGCCAGATGGGCGGGGTATAAATAAATTATTATTATTATTATTATTATTATTATTATTATTATATCTGGCTTTTGGCTGGTATGCCTCACCAAAGGCCACATATGCCTCCATCGGCAGCAGTGGACTTAAGAGCAGCTACAACCTATGAAGGGATGCGGGTGGCGCTGTGGGTAAAACCTCAGTGCCTAGGACTTGCCGATCGCATGGTCGGCGGTTCGAAACCCCACGGCGGGGTGAGCTCCCGTCGTTCGGTCCCAGCTCCTGCCCACCTAGCAGTTCGAAAGCACCCCTAAATGCAAGTAGATAAATAGGTACCGCTTTATAGCGGGAAGGTAAACAGCGTTTCCGTGTGCGGCGCTGGTGCTGGCTCGCCAGATGCCGCTTAGTCACACTGGCCACGTGACCTGGAAGTGTCTCCGGACAGCGCTGGCTCCCGGCCTCTTGAGCGAGATGAGCACACAACCCCAGAGTCAGACATGACTGGCCCGTACGGGCAGGGGTACCTTTACCTTTACAACCTATGTATCTTACAAGATCTCAGTACCTCAATACGCCACATAACAATCACAAGCATGAGCTGAAATTTAGTCTGTAGTTTTTCCATGAGGCCAATGAGCCCAGGCACAGGGATGGCTGCAGAGCTGGAGCATCAGGCCCAGGGAAAGCCCCACCACCACTGCGATGCTTGGTCTCTGTTTGTGCATTTCTGAATGTACACAGCTATGAATGTCATATAGCATTCAAGGGACTCATTTCAAAATGTAATTTCATAGTTTTTAAAGCCCACACCTGTCAGGGCAATCTAATGAGACATGCCGTGATTATTTTTCTTGCATAACTGTTCCTCTGTGCTTCAGTTTATGTTGCCTTGTTTGCTTGAAACAGCTGAAGCCAGATGCTAAATCTGCTGTTTGTTCATCCATGATGGCAACAGGGATTAAGAAACAAGAATTTAGGACAGTCCGGTTCTGTGTTGTCTGAGAAACAAAAGGACACAGATAGTTCTAACGTTGCAGTTAATTGATCAATTCACGTTTGGACTATGGGAAAGGGGCTGATTTGTTGAAAAGGGTCAAAAACACTACCAAGCTGGAGTTCCCACGAGTGAAAGGAAAATATGAAGAAGAGCTGCGGAAGGGACATGGAAGAGATTTGTAGGCCTCGGATATAAGATCGCCAGGTTAATGTGCCAGACTAATGGGATAAAAAGGACTGACAATCCCGGGACCGGGGGGAGGGGACGCTGGAAGAAGATTGGATTGTTTTTATTTCTTTTTTCTATCATTAGGAATGTTTTATAAAATTGATGAACGTTGGAAAGATGTTGAAATGAAATTACTTGGCTCTTGTAAAAATTTTAAAGAATTAGGTAAAAAGGTAATGGTTATGAGAAGTTGGTAAAAATAAGATTTAAGTCTAAAGTTTTAAGGTTTTTTATAAGATAAGATGAAAATAGAGTAAGGTAATGTAATGACAGAATACTATGAATTATGGAAAGGATTTGCTGTGATAATTATCAATTAAGATACAAGAGATTGGAGGAGGAGGAGGTCATGGAAAGAAGGTAATGAAAGTGGAGCATTTGAAAACGATGGGGTTTTTTCTGTTCTTGTCTTTTTTCCTTGTAATTTTAAAAAATTCTTTTTTCAATAAATATCATTTAAAATAATAATAATAATTGATCAATTCACATTATGCTAGATGTATATTTATTCCAGTTGAATCAAAAGATATATAAGCTACCCAGGAGCGTCTCATGTGCAGGTCCCATTAAAATCAATGGGAACACATCATTATGTTCCACACAGAAGGATCTTGTGGCTTATATCAAAAGCCCAGTTTTGGATATAAACCTTCCAGATTCTAAAATGAAGCCAATTGTGAAGTTTAGATCTGAAATCTGACTGAAACATTTGGGGAGTTTGGGATGTGACTTTCTGGTTTGATTAAGCTTTTTGCTAATTAAAGTGGGAGTTAGCTTTTCCCGGATTAATTCATCACCTAAAGCTGTTCAGTCACAACAGGAACATGATCTCAATATCTATTTGCAAATAGGCATCGTGATGTAGAACAAGTGTAATAGCAATTGTCACATGGCTTGACTGTTAGCATTTGCATACTGTCTTACCAAGCAAAACCTGGGCCTGCTGAGATTATAGAACCATGACTTCTTCAGAGACTAATATGAATAACTGGAAATGGCAGCTGGAGGAAGACAAAGATAAAAAAAGGGATTTAAAAATTCATTGATCCATGGTGGAAGAACTATAGATCAGTGGTACAGTCATGTATTATCTCCAGAAGGCCCTATGTTCAGCTCATAACATCTCTCTTTAAAATGGTCAAGTGGCAGGTGATGTGAAAAAGGCTTTTGACTTCAATCTGGCCCTCCCTTCTAAACCTAGGGGCTCACATATCTTCATAGTGCCAGTTTCTGTTCTTTCCAGAGACCACAGATTAACATGTCGCTCTCTCAAGCTCAGAGCTCTTATCATCAGGCACATTCAATTAACAATCTGCTTAAATTATGGGTTGCTATCACCCTGAGCTCCAGCATATAGTCAGTGTCATTCCATAATTACACTGTTTTGAGTCCGTTGCTTAAAAAATGATTTGAAATTGCTTTGTTTTATAATATCTGGAATCTGGTGATATGTGAGAGAATAACACAGAATTTAAAAGTCTCAAAAGGATCTGAAGACCTGGAACATTTCTACATAATTTTTTTTGGGGGGGGTGGTATGCTACTTCAAGTGATCGGCAGAGTTCTTTGCCTGTACCAAAGTGTGAAATTTGGATCGCATAATCGTGATTTATAAAAATTGTTCTCCTTTGTTGATCTTCTTCAACAGTTTATGCTTTGATAAAAAGGTAAAGGGACCCCTGACTGTTAGGTCTAGTCGTGACCGACTCTGGGGTTGCGGCGCTCATCTCACTTTATTGGCCGAGGGAGCCGGCATACAGCTTCCGGGTCATGTGGGCAGCATGACTAAGCCACTTCTGGTGAACCAGAGCAGCACACGGAAATGCCATTTACCTTCCCGCCAGTGCGGTACCTATTTATCTACTTGCACTTTGACGTGCTTTTGAACTGCTAGGTTGGCAGGAGCAGGGACCGAGCAACGAGAGCTCACCCCGTCACGGGGATTCGAACCGCCAACCTTCCAATTGGCAAGCCCAAGGCTCAGTGGTTTAGACCACAGTGCCACCCGCATCCCTTATGCTTTGATACATATCCCCTAATTTTAATTGAATTCTTGCTTGTTATTTAGTTCATTAAAAGCAGTGTGTGTGTGTTTAAGGTTAGACTTGTTCACATGTTACACTGAACACAGGTATAAGCCATCTCTGCACATATATAAGTGTTTATGTAAAAGAATGTACAATTTCTGATTTTCCAATCCCTTACAGTTCACTGCTATATTGTCCAGGGTTTTCTTTCTGATCTTTTTGGCCACCAAAGCAAAAAAGACGACTTTATGAGTCACTGAAGCATTTGCATCGCTAAGAAGCCATAGGACCTTCTCTGCCAGGGAGAGACATCTTTCCTGTACAAACAGTAAGGTGAGACATTGCCTCCTGGATCCAGTGTATAGTGGGCAATATAGTAAATAGTACATGTCAGAGCTGCTTCCAGATCCCAGCTCACAGAGGACCACGCTAGCCGGCAACACTGTACAAAAGTCTTTATTGAGTTACAGTTTCCATTTTCAAGCCGCAGCGCGCAGCTCTACGTCTTAGAAGCTAGACCGGCGAAGCTCCGTCTGAGTCTCCGCCTCCTGTACACCAACTTAATACTCTAGCCTTACTCCACCTCTTCCGTCTTTCCTTCCTTCTCTGGGTCCCTCTGCCCCCCGTGGTCTCTTCCTTCCTGGACTCTTCTGATGCTGACCCCCCGGACTCTTCTCCCTCTTTGCGGCGGGCTTTAGGACCTGGCTCCCTATCCGGGCTGCTTACTGTGCCGCCTTCCTGTGCATTTGAACTTGGCGCGCGCGCCCAACCTTCAACCTTCCTCTTGACCATTTCCTCGTTCCCCGATGGAGGTGTGGCCAATCCTGACTCATGCCCTCCCGCTTGCGGCGAGCCGCCTGATCCCGATACCTGGGACCCCTCCTCCCTACTGCGCTCTGGTGGGGAAGCTGGCCCCGATTTCCAACTGCTGCTCTCTGAGTCCCCTCTGGTCCCTTCCTCCTGGGGTGTCCCCCTAGGCGCCCCCCTTGCTCTGACCACTGGCGCTCCTTTCTGTGAATCTTCCGATTCACTGGAAAGACTCAGAGATCTCGGGCCGCTGTCATCGCTCATATTTCCTTCGGATTCCTCCCCCTCGCTCTCTGTTTCCTCCCTTTCCTGTGCCTCTGCTCCTGAACCCCTGACAGTACAGTATGTCTTCCATCTGTGATTGCCCACATATACAGAGCCTGTCTTCGTATGGTACCTTGTTATATCGTCTGTCTAGAACGACGGAGGCCATAGCTTGAAAATGCAGCTCAGTAAAAGTGAATCTTGGTGAGGCTGGCTGGAGATTCGACAGGTAACTGGCTTTAAAATGGACCATTTTAAGAAGAGGAAACCAAGCAGAACATTTAGAGGATTTGGGCGCTTGCAGATCACGTAGTTATTCTGTCCAGTGGCACCAATTCCTTAATTGGCATTTTTCTGTGGATATAATCTCTAGTTTACAGAAATAATAAGAGTTCAAAAAAAATTGGGATTCATGATTCTGTGTATACAGATGCACAATATCTGCATTCAGAGATGTCTAACTGAAAAAAGAGGAAAGGCAGGGTGGCCTTTGAAGCCTGATCTAGACCTCTCAACTTGCCCCAAGTTACCTCTCAGCTTCCCCCAAAGAACTTACATGCATTTCGTTTTAAAGCATCATATTGTCACACTCTCCCATAATGGAAGACAGCAGGCCTGCTCAAAGCAATTGTAAGCAATATCTCCAATGCTGCTGAAATCGCTCCCTGTTCTGCTATTCCTCCTCCTCCACATCAGGCTAGGCTGGTATTAAATACAGAGGATGATCACAGTCTAGGCAGCTGAGAAAGGGTTGGGGGGGTAAGTCAGTCAGCACTTAAATGACCCTAAAAACCTCACCACCCATCAGCTAGTCAGTATGATGCCAGCAGCCTGCCCAAGTCCCAGCCCTGCCCCACCAGCTCTCATCCTTTATGGGTGTATTCAAAATCCCACTATGCTCCAGCCACCACCTGCTGCTATAGAGAGGAATGAAATGGGATACATTCCTGCTCAATGCTGTCCATATTTAAATGGCAAAATGAAATTCTCTTGTCAATATTTAATAAGGATGGTTTTTTAAAAAAGAAATATAATTTTCTGTGATGAATAAAAGATGCCACTCTCTTTCTCTCCTTTATGTCTAATAGACGGCAGGAAGGTGGCATCAACAGGGACACTGCGGAAATACATCATGCATGAGAGTTAATTGAAGGGCTGTGTTTCTGCAAAATTGATATTGGCTGAGTCACCTCTAAGCCCATAGCCAACGTGCAAGGTTACTTTTAGATGATGCACTAGTTAGTTGCTTCCTTGGGAGACTTCATGGGCACCATGGAGAGCATTTACCAATGGCAGCTTGCCATGGATATTGATATCTAGGTCACCAGACATTCTTCTCCTCCATTTATCTGACAAGCATATGGACTATCACCGATCCAAATCAGTAGGTAGACAAATGGAAAGATTTCATTGCAGATACTTCATATTGCAGAAACTGAGTTTGGGGTACATAGACATTGAGCAATGACATTAAATTTTTGGGATTTGGATCCAGATTTCCCATGAGTTCCTACTGGAGGCTCCAACCCAAGAAGGAGGGAAGGCAATTCTACCATTTCCTCCTTTCCTCCGCAGCCTGCCTTACATCCTGAAAATCTCCAGTGCTCTGAACGGAAGGAACTTTGGCATGCATCTCCTAGTAATTATAAAAGGGAGACATTTCTTCTGACAATTTTGGCCAAGCTGCTCAAACTCAAGAGTTTGGCATGGGATGGGAGCGTCTATTATTTCCAGATGATTAGCATTCAGCAATCATTTCAGAGGAGCATGGGTAGCAGCAGGATACTCTTACCTGGCAACGTGAGGCTCAAAAGCATGAGGAGAAGAGGCAAGCCAATTTGGCACACAAGCTACTGGTTGTATTCTGCCTTGCAAAATAAATAAATAAATAAATAAATAACACTTGATTGCAATTACAGAATCAGGACACTCCATCCATTAGTATTTCTCAATATCACCACTTACGATTTAGCATCACCGTGATTACTGCTGCTGGTGAATGAATTTGTATTTATACAAAATCAACCCAACATTTTCTCTTGTCCCTTTAATAACCGCATGAATAGGGTTGGGTTTTTGTTTTTTTTATAAGTATTGTGCAAAAAAATATATTTTTGGAACCATGCAAAAAACTAATTAAGCATAATTAATGAAACATGGAGCTAGGATTTAACGAGAGCCAGAGAATATCAGCACAAAAGCATGGTAGACTTTTTCAGCTATGGGCACAGTCAGATCTTGTGTTGGCTGAGCTAATTATCTAGCTTCAGAGAAAAGGTGTTCTGATGGCAGGGGAAATGAAAGCTGTGTGAAGTATAAAAGTTACCTGCTTTTTGTCATTTTGTTAGGAGTGCTTTGTAGCAACTCTTGGAAGTGTTTTTTTAAAAAAATGTCAAACCTGGGGCAGCTATCCCAGCCATAGTTGTAAGTTTCTTTACATGATAGCATAAATACAACACTAATTGTGATCTGGCTAAAAATACATCACACTTAGATGGGTACCCACTTCAGTAAGAACTTCATCAAAAGTTTCAAAAATGCAGGAAGAAGTTGAATCTCTGCATCTGCATTTCAGGAATTCCTGAGAATCTTTATCACTGAATTTTTAATAGAATTGTAGAGCTAGAAGGGACTGCAAGGGTCATCTAATTCGATCCCCTGCAATGTAGGAACCTTTTGCCCAATGTGGAACATAAACCCACGACCCTGAGATCAGTATTATCTCTTCTTCCACCCTATTTGTGCAGAAATGAAAATGATTTGATCAGATCACTCGTTAAAATCCTATGTGACCTAGCTCCGGGATACTTGAGGGAGCACAGAGCACTTCAGCCTTATAAATCAGCAAACTATCTTTATGTGCTTTCTGCTCAAAAACACCACAGAGTCTTTATTCCGGTGTGTTTAAATGATCTTCTAGCAACAGCTCTGCAGGGGAAATTTGCAAAAATCCCCCACCATCAACATAAATGTCCTTGTGGATACGGAGAGGTAGAATGGACAGTAGTGGTATAGTAGAGATGGTAGCAGTAGTAGTAGTAAGAATGTGATACCTTTTTATATTATTAATTTCTATGCTGAGGACCTCTTCCATGAGATCTACATTCTCCACCCTCTCCACCATCACCCACCCACCCAATGTTTTTGGTTAATGCAGAGTTTGCCAGTGAGATGTTCCCCTCAAAATGTGAAAAAATGGACTTGTAAATGGAAACTAAAAGCTCCAGATGAATTCAAAGCTTTGGTAGAAGCCTGCTTTGCCTTGGACCACAGCCACTTTACATTGGAGGCCATCCATCTCTCTCTGAAGTAGACCACTCAGGTAAATTGACTCAAGATTTAGACCTGATCTGAAGCCCAAGCATGACCCTGCTATTTTTCATGCTACAAAAGAAAGTATAGCTGAGTGAAGTTATCTAGAGTTCTTTTAAAAGAAAAGAAAAGCCCTCTTCCCACAGATTCTTTAGTTATACAAGTAGTCCTTTTCACAAAGAATCCTCAGTACTTTTCTGCAGAGGTGAAATATTGTGCTGTACAAAACATTGTTTCTTTCCATGCATTATGTTAAGAAGGACAAATCACGTTGCCAGTGTTTGAAATGGCACCTTCTCCATGCTCAGGCCCCCTTCTCTTTCAAGACATTGTTATAAATTTTAATGCACAATTGTTTCAACCTTCCATTTTAAAATAGATCTTGTTTTCAATTAAAAGTGAGCCATGACAGAATAAATTGTGCACCAATTTCTCTTTCTCAAGTTGCAGACTTTGGGGAAATAACAGAAGTCCCAGTTCCCTGTGAAGAGGGATTGAGTGTTAAACCACTCTAGAAATTGTTGTTCGGGGGGGGGGATTGGGGTCGCCAAATATCTCTCTGCACACATAACAAACTGCAGCTCCCATATTTCTTTGTGTGAAGCTATGACTGTTTAATGTGGTATTAATCTGCTTTGAATGTATGGTGTAAATGTGGCCCAAGAACAGTACCAAGCCCTTCCGTCTGCTGTAAGAGAGGGCTGTGAATGCTCTGAATGTTGGGGGAGCCTATTGCAAGGGATTCAAAACCCAGTGGGGAGGGGGAGGAATGCAATGTCAACTTCCTCCTCCTGACTGTATATTTAACTGAGGTTTTAAGTATTAGTACCAGGTTAAACCACAGAGCCTAGGACTTGCCGATCAGAAGGTTGGTGGTTTGAATCCCCACGACGGGGTGGGCTCCCATTGCTCGGTCCCTGCTCCTGCCCACCTAGCAGTTCGAAAGCATGTCAAAGTGCAAGTAGATAAATAGGTACCACTCTGGCGGGAAGGTAAATGGCGTTTCCGTGTGCTGCTCTGGTTCGCCAGAAGCGGCTTAGTCATGCTGGCCACATGACCCGGAAGTTGTACGCCAGCTCCCTCGGCCAATAAAACGAGATGAGCGACGCGACCCCAGAGTCGGCCACGACTGGACCTAATGGTCAGGGGTCCCTTTACCTTTACCAGCTACAAAGTGAGGCAGGTGATTCCTTTTTATGTGGAAATGGTTTAATTTATGTGGAAACTGTATGATTTGGTTGTGTGCTTTTTGATGTTTTATTTTTTGTTTGTGACTGCTTCTGTTATGTGTTCATGTTGTAAGCTGCCTTAACTATGGAAAGGCAGCTTACGAATCAAATGATGTATGTATGTTATTGGTGGTTGCCCTGATATGGGACCCCCAGAGGGTAGGTCAGGAGAGTTCTGCACAGCCCTACTGGGTATCTCCTCAGCTAACAGAACTCAATAGCATCTGCATTTACAGTATTCATGTTTATGGGGCACCAGCGTGGGACAATCAATATCTGTCACAGCTTTTGGCTTGTTCCCCTCACCTAGCACAAGTTTGTAGCACTTATGCACAGCAGTGATAAACTATCCTTTACTTTTTCTGCTCTGTGTGTAAAACACAGGCCCTTGGAGGGTCTTCATTGTGTCTGAAGGAGAGCGCTATGATACCCACATGACTATATTTTATCCTACCTGCAGAAGCTGCCTCAATAAAACAATCACTTTAGCCATCCTGTGTCTCATTTCTTGGATGAACATGGCAATAGCACTGATTTAAAGCTCTGGCTTGGCTTAACGGTTGAGAGAATCGGATAATCACAGTGAGATTATGGCATAGTAAAGGTAATACCAGTCACCAATGTCAGTTGGCTTTCAGAAGCATGCCTTATATCTTCACATTTCTCATCCCAAATGAGAGGCTTCATTTTTCTGCACAGGTAAAAGCATAAAAAAATTAAGGATATACTTTCAAAGTTCTACAGTCTTTAAAACTCCACAGCTACTGTGCTGACATGCAATAAAAAGAGAGAACATTTTGTTTTATTTAGCTCTTTACTTAAGATGGGGAGGATGGAAAACAATAATAAAGTAGCAGCCTTGTCCATAGAATAGATTAAACAAAACCTGGAATAAATACATAAAGAACAGCATGTATATGTTGGAGTAATATAAGTTGAATGGATAATGTGCATTACAGTTGTTCCTGTAATGCTCGACTGATCATTTGGAGGGTATGCTATGAACCACCTAAGATTAGGCAGTGGGACAGACGGAGGAACCATTTGCACATTATTGAACTAGACATTGAAAACAAGGGCATGCTTCCTGGAGACTATGCATACTGATCAGAGTTTATGCATATGGCCCAGAGAATCTACAAAATGCAGATAAGATCTGCACATTCCCCAAGGTCTATTGGAGATTGTGTCTAATGGCCAGAAAAATGTACAACATGCAGTTGAGCTATATACAGGTTCCTCAAGTCTTGTTGAAGATTATGTCTATTGTTCAGGAAATATGGGCAATCTCCCCTTCATGGACACATTATGTGCACCTTCTCTTTAAGGACTGATGAATGTGGCCAACTTCCAAGAGATTGCGATCTACTCTCAGAGTTAGAAACTGGCAGTGATCTATCCCCCCTTTGGGGGGTTCAGATCAAGGTTGTTGAGCTTTTTTTAGGAAGGTAAGCCATCCATGTTTTGGGGGGTTCGGGTCAAAGATGTAGAGCTTTTTTTAGGGGAGCCAAAATTGCTGAGCTTCTTTGTGGGGAGCCAGTGATCTACCACAGACGTCCAGTGATCTACCAGTAGATCACGATCTACCTCTTGGACATGCCTGATCTACATCAAGTGCTCAACTTACATTACCCCTAATATGTACTGTATATAAGATATACCAATGAAGGCCCCCCAAAGTTATTCTTAGCCTTGTAAGGAATGGTTGAGGGAGCTGGGTATGTTTAGCCTGGAAAAGAGCAGACTGAGAGGAGATATGATAGCCATCTTCAAAGATCTAAAGGGCTGTCACATGGAAGATGGAGCAAGCTTGTTTTCTTCTGCTCTGGAGGGTAGGACCTGAGTTACAAGTTACAAGAAAGGAGATTCTGACTAAACATCAGGAAGAACTTTCTGATGGTAACGGTTGTTCAACAGTGGAACACACTCCCCCAAGAAGTGGTGGACTGCCCTTCCTTGGAGGTTTTTATGCAGAGGTTGGATGGCCATCTATCATGGATGCTTTAATTGAAATTCCTGCATTGCAGGGGGTTGGACTAGATCAGTGTTTCCCAACCGGTGTTCCGAAGCACACTAGTGTGCCGCGAGACGTTGCCTGGTATGCTGTGGGAGGGAGGCGGGCGAGTCGGGCGGCGAGAGGCGGGGCGGCGGCGGTGAGGAGAGGCCGCCCAGCGTGGGGCTCTCGCCGTCTGCCTGCCTGGCTGCGTGCGTGGCGCTGACGTCACGGGGCTGTAACGTGCCCCACATAGGCACACGCGGGGTGGCGAGCGAGCTCCCTCCCACATCCCATCGCCGCTCACTTCGGCCGGCCTACTGAGCTGTCGCAGGTGGAAGGCCTGCGCATGCGCGAGGTTTTCGCGCCTTCGGGATTCCCTTCACGCCTTCCTCCTCCCGGGTCCTTGAGAGCGCAGGAAGCGGCAGCGCGAGACCGGCGTTGAGCCTGGTAGGTATTGCGCTTGCCAAGGCAGTCATTTGGGAAATGCAAACTTGCAAAGCAAGCAACCAGTTCAATCTGAAGTACGTGTATGCTTAATATCCTGTATCTGAAACCTGTTCTGCCCCCTCCCCCATACTTGGTGCCATTTTCATCTACACATGCAGCAGAGTAAGTTGACCCAGAATAGTACCAATTCAGATGGCAGAATGACAGTGCTGAATGCTTTCCCATGTAGAACAGTCCCTGCAAATAAAAACCTAGCATATTTGGAAGAGGGATGCTAGCCTAACCATTACCTTCTATGCTGTTACTATTTTTTTTATTTTTTTTTACATAAGTAAAAAGTGACCTTTCCCCATCTGGCATGGTGGTGTGCCTCGAGATTTTTTTCATGAAACAAGTGTGCCTTTGCCCAAAAAAGGTTGGGAAACACTGGACTAGATGACCCTCAGGTTCCCTTCCAACTCAACAATTCTATGATAACTAGAATAATTCATGAAAAATTAATTTTAGGCATAGCACTGTGCAATCACATATATGTTTACTCATACGCATATCCAAAGGCATATGCTCTGTTAGGTATGCATAGGAGTGCAGTGAAAACATTGGTTTTTCATAGAGATTTGATTGCCCCCTCCCACTTCCTCCAATATTGCTCCTCCAATATGTACAGCCCCACA
Source organism: Podarcis vaucheri (assembly GCF_965113315.1). Classification (NCBI taxonomy): domain Eukaryota; kingdom Metazoa; phylum Chordata; class Lepidosauria; order Squamata; family Lacertidae; genus Podarcis; species Podarcis vaucheri. Next base: position 37,872,529 of record NC_138766.1, read on the forward strand.
TGAAAATAGTAGAAGCTTTACCATTGATTTGAAAGATTCAGTGGTTTGACCTGAAGAATAAGTGGAGTCTAACTGGACTAATTTGCACATTCACAAGAGTATTGTCCATAGAGAGCCTGTATAATGTGGAGGGCCACATTCCCTTAGGGGGAATCTTCTGGGATCCACATACCAGGGTGTGACGTGTCAGAGACAAAAATGAGAGACACAATGGATGTGGGTTTATATTTGCATAGTAGGCTACATTCCAGCCGCACGAACAGTACACACCTACATCTTTCAATGATGGGAAGATGTAGAACTTCTACTATGTCAGACCACTGATCTATCAAGTCCAGTATACTCTACACAGACTGACTGTGGCTCTCCAGGATTTGAGATGCAGGTCTCTTCCAGCCCCACCGAGAGATGCCAAAGATTGAACATGGGACATTCTGTACACAAAGCAGATGCTCTACCATGGAGCTATGACCCTTCTCTGAGGAGCTATCTTTCATTAAGGCAAGCAAGAGGTATTATTATAGTTCAAAGGCACATTCCAGCTAGACAATGAGAATGGAACTTTCAGTTCCACTGAAAGTTAAGAAGGTCTCCTTTAAGAGATGTAAACAGAACCAGGGCATTTAATTCTCACTTAAATTCAGTGGGTGTTCTGCTCACTGCCTGGATTCTATTTGCACCTTTGGAATCTATTCCATGTTTTCTTTAACTCTTCAAGATTACATATCCTTAAGAAATCCTCTCTGAAGATGCAGAAGGATAAAGCAATATTTATTTCCCTCTTTGTGCTCTGATTGTTTTTCTCCTCTCTAATCTTCCAGCCTTGATCAAAGAAAGCTTATTTCTGAGCTGAAAAATTGAGTGTAAGAGCCCAGTAGTTTTAACACTAATATCTTAGATATTGTTATTTCCCTTCAAGCTTACTATCTTTCATGCTTATTTCCAGATGCGACTTCGGGTAGGTTGCCTTGGTGCTGTGCTTTAACTTGTCTCTAATTTCCCAAAACTTTTCCTCCCCTACAAAAGAAGCTTCCATTTTTATTCAAGGAGGATTTTAAATTTTCTTTGGAATTTCTTTAAATGGTGGTTCCCAAACTTTTTTTGGGCTGCCACCTTACTTCCATAAACTCCCTGTTCAGGGAAGTTTTTAACATTTAACGCTGTATTGTTTTTAATACTTGATTGGGAGCTGCCCAGAGTGGCTGGGGAAACTCAGCCAGATGGGTGGGGTATAAATAATAAATTATTATTATATTATTATTATAAACATTTCCCAGTGACCACTACTCTATCCCACCCTATAACAAGCATTATTCAGAACAGCGGTTTGTATGTCCCACTGAGGAAGATAATAACCCAGCAGAATTCAAAGCAGTAACTATTAATTGCACACCTTTTCAAAAAACAATTAAAACTATTTAGTCTAACTGATTCAACAAAAATGATGAATTTGATCCAGTGGTACCAGCTTTTCAAAATCTGATACTCATTTACAACTACAGCACTCCCCTGCTGCCCCCTTGGCTCTTAACACCCAGTAAGTAATCCCACCCCTCACCCAGGGAGCAGCAACACCCACTTTGAAAACCAATGCATTGGTTTAGAATGTCACTAGGTGTGGGGTTGAGCTTTCCTTACTGTTATGATGTTGCTGTTGGTTGCTATTATGAAACAGATCAGTTGATTACTGTGACAAGGTTGATGTTCTTGAAAAAGACCTGAGAAATTTTTTTTTGCACAGCACACTACCTTTCCTACTACAAACCTGCCTACCTGTGGAACAGATTTGATGCCTGGGTTATATAATTAACAGCACGATCCTATGCTTCTTTACATGGAAGCATTTCCTATTGTGTCCAATGGGGATAACAGCCAATAAGTTTAGGACTGCAACACCTCCAATTAACTTTGGATGAGCAAACTGTGTTTGGTGAGGAGACTTGTCTGCCTTCATGTTGCCTGTGCTATTCTATATTATTATGATTATTATCATTTTTGTTATTAGAATTGCTAGAGGCTTACATCTGTATAAATCGTAGAGCATAAATCAGACAACTTGCTGATTTCAGATGGAGGCAGCTTTGCATAGTTTATTGCATATTTATTGTGTGAGGGAACTAACAGTGCCTTGGAGTGGGAAATGTTTTTCAGCCTGGAGACCTTGGCTCCTTCTGGGAAACCTCCCAAGGGTCGTAGACCAGAGCACTGACTGTCAACTTTACCTTTGTACACTATGTTAGTTTCTGCACAGGCTTCTCTTTGTCTCCCATCCAGAAGCAGCATCAGAGTTCGAGGACACATTTGAGCCAGCCAAAAACACTCAAGAAAGGTGCAAAGCAGGAATCGGGTTGTGGTCTGGAGAAAAGGGGTGCGCACTGCCAAAGACCAGATGGAAAGGTCTAAGGCCGCACTTTGGCCCCTGGCCTGAGGTTCCCCACTTCTGCTGTGTCTGTCTACTCAGAAGCAATCCTCACTGGGTGCAACAGGACTTACTCCCAAGTAAGTGTTCATGAGGTATCAGCCTCTGAAATGATATCAGCCATCATCTCTGTCTATTAAGCCATGTTGTCTGGGGCTGATGAGAGTTGGTGTCCTGAGTTCTGAGAATGTAACCTTCAGAAAATTCTGTAAGGATTCACTTTGAATTGCTCTTCAATCACTTTTTTTCTTTGACAGGCAAGGGGGGGGGAAATGAAGGTCACTATCAGGGGGAACAAAATTATAATATGATTACTTTGACAGCACTTTGGCTCCTGACAGATCCTCAGGGTACCCATATTCCTGGCATCTTCAGCTTCAGAGACAGGTAAAAATGGTTTTATATCTGTCCAGGTCTTTAAATTTGGTACGCCGTGTTCATTGCTGCTGCTTTTCAATTTGGAATTTTATCTGAACTGGTTTATTCACTGCTGTGATAGTTTTAGTCTGATTTCCTGCTGTTTCTAAAGTACTTGCTGTTTATTGGGTTGTTTAATAGTGATTCTTACTGGTAAACAACATTGAACATTAAAAAAAGACAGTATATAAATTGGTAAACTAAGATAAATAAGCATGCAGCAGCTATTTCTACTACAAAGGGACCTTTCTTTGCAATGTGAAATTCTGTTAAAGATTCCGTTTCTTAAGGACTTAATACTATAGTGAATGGGGAACCTCAGTTTTTATGAGCCGTTCTATGTGGTCCTCAGAACTCTTCCGAGGCCACAACCTTCTCTTCCTAGGCCACATGCCTGACTGCCTGGAATGAGTCCTTGAACTCTTTTAAGGACTCTTGCTTGTCTGGATGGTGGGTGGAGAGGGTTGCATGTGTGTGTAGAAACCAGCCTACTGTACACTGGAAAAATCTACTTTCATTGGTCTACCTGCTTTTGCCTCTAGTCCCACCTGCCCCTGCCATGTGGCCTGCCCAGGTTTTCCTGGAAGGGAATGTGGCTCTCAGACTTTAAAAGGTTGCTCTTCAGGAACTGAAACTCACTTTCTTGTCAGTGCTAAATAACTGGAAGAGAATGACAGAGTGACTGAGAAATATGAAACTGTTGAAACTGAATAATCTAAGGACCGTGTCAAAATTCAGCTGATGGAAACCTTCAGCTTGATTTTTTAAAGTGAGGCAAGCTGCCATTAAAAATATCTTTACTTTGAGCAAAGTACAAGTGCTTTCCAGAATTTGCAAATTAGTGCTGTATCTTGTATATTGAACAATATGGCAAAACATTGAAAAAGGTAAACATTGAAATTAGTGGGGTTGGACTAAATGACCCTTGTGTTCTCTTCCAACTCTTTAAGTATATGATTCTAAGTTAGCCATAGGGATGCGGGTGGAGTTGTGGGTTAAACCACAGAGCCTAGGACTTGCTGACCAGAAGGTCGGCAGTTTGAATCCCTGCGATGGGGTGAGCTCCTGTTGCTCAGTCCTTGCTCCTGCCAACCTAGCAGTTTGAAAGCACATCAAAGTGCAAGTAAATAAATAGGTATCGCTCCAGCGGGAAGATAAACAGCGTTTCTGTGTGCTGCTCTGGTTCGCCAGAAGCGTCTTAGTCATGCTAGCCACATGACCCGGAAGCTGTACGCCGGCTGCCTCGGCCAATAAAGCGAGATGAGCGCCGCAACCCCAGAGTCGGTCATGACTGGACCTACTTGCACTTGGCGTGCTTTTGAATTGCTAGGTTGGCAGGAGCAGGGACCGAGGAACGGGAGCTCACCCCATCATGGGGATTCGAACCGCTGACCTTCTGATCAGCAAGTCCTAGGCTCTGTGCTTTAACCCACCACGCCACCCGCGTACATGGATTTCCATGTACTTTTGCATTATATCTGGCCTATTAAGATAATCCCAGCTACCCGCTTTTACTAGCTTTGCTGCTGTTAGTAATTGCATCGTGAGTTCTAAATCATTAAGAACCATTAAGAACTCCTTGTGAGCAGCCAAGGAACAGTTGCCTTGGAGTTAATGCTATACTACATCCAAGTCTATCACTGATTACATTTCAGACCTCCTGCCAAAAGGGCTTTACTTGTGTGCATTTCCAAAATGTGTGCACAGTATCTACCCTTGAGTTTCGATCTCTCCAGGATACATATTCTGCTGAAGATAGATGATTTATGCAACCAAATAAATCAACCACTTGGGATTTCAAAGGTGGAATTGACGCCTGGAGGGGAAGGTGGCATTTTGTTCTGGATCTTAGACAAATTGATTGAAAAATCACGGGGGGGTTGTGTTTTTGTAAATATGGCAACCCTAGCTGAAGATGAGGGTTATCCTTTTAATGACTGGGACATGACACCTCTGAAACTATTAGAATGTTCTGCAGTATTCAGGGAAGCTGGAGGGAATGTCTGCCTAGATATTCCAAGCCAGCAGAAAGCTGCAAACTAGGCTGGAGGGGATATTTTCCATTCCAAGCAGAGATTTGAATGTGACTAATTGCTCCATACACTTGTAAAGCAATCCAAACCCCCTTTGTGCCAGGCTTGGGGGTGATGTCTGTTAACCTGCCAAAATGGATGTTTCTTGGGGTGGGGGAGGCAGGGGGCTGTGCGAGACCAGGATTTGTTGAGCCAACTGTATTGCTGTTCTGTGACTGCATCAGGATCCAGGCTGGTACAAGACTATAACTCACCACCCATCGTGTACATTCTGGCCTGAAATATGATGAAACAGTGGCCCCATCATTCTTTAGAGCAGTGTTTCCCAACCTTTTTTGGGCAAAGGCACACTTGTTTCATGAAAAAAATCTCGAGGCACACCACCATTACAGCCCTGTAACGTCAGCGCGCAGCGTCACGCCGGGAGGGACATGAATTGCTAGCAAATTACATAATCACCTCCTTGAGGGCTGGCTCATCTTCTCCAAAGGCAGAACCCCATTAATTAACAGCACAGACTCACACCATAGCCAAGACGAGGGGGGGAAACCACAGTCATGCACAGTCATGCACATGTGGGGGCTAAATGAGGACGAAGACCGGGCAGAGAGCAGGGTTCAAATCACCCCACCTGGCCAGGACAATCCCTGGGTGCTCCCTTGGGCCACTTGCCTGACCCACCTCGCAGGGCTGTTGTTGCGAGGATAACACGGGGAGAACCACGCGCGCCCCCGGGAGCTCCTTGGAGGAGAAAGCGGGCGATGAATGCAATGCACAAAATATATGAGAGGCGACCAGGTTTTGCAGGTGAGGGCCCCCCCGCCAGCCTCTGCTTCCAACACCCGGCGCAACGACGCCGAAGTTTCCCCCTGGGCTCGGCTCGGGGAGCAGCGCTGCTCCCCCCCGGCTCCCCTTCGCCCTCCCGGCTCTCTCTGCCGCCCACTGGGGACCCCCCTCACCTGCCAAGTCCAGAGCGCCGGTGGAAGTTGCATGCATGCATGCAGGGTGCCGCGTTGCCATTGCATTGCACTGCACTCCATGCAACGCCTGCACGCATGCATTGCCTTGCACGCCCGCCAAAGGGTCTCCCCGCGGTCCGATGCGTCCCCTCCGGCGCGGATGCAGCATTGCAAAAATAACCCCCCCCCGACGCAGCCCTACCTGGGGGGCAGCCTCCGCCGCTCCGCCTCCGCGGGGATCCCCGGGCTCCATCCTGCCGCCCGATCTCCGCGGGGGCGCAGGCAGGCTGCGCGGGGTCTGCGCGGAAGAGCCCCTGCCCGCCCGGCCGCCGCCGCGCTCATTCCATGGCCGGGAGAAGAGCGCTTCAAACAAAATGCCCGGCCCGCCAGGCCACGCTGGGAAACGTAGTTCGCGTACCCCGCGCGGGCGCGGAGCCCAAGGGCGAGGGGACTACGGATCCCGGCAGCCCCCGCGCCGGGGACGGAGGGGGAGAGGCCGGGTGCAGGGATGGAGGGACGGGTGGGCGAGCGAGTGAGTGAGTGGCAGCCGCCAAGCCTTGGCCGAGAGCCAGGAAGGGCCTCCCCGGAGGAGGAGGAGGGAGGCGCAGAGCGGGAGGGAGGGAGGGAACCCCAGGAGTCATCTAGTGACGGCGCCCCAATCGAAAATTTGACTTTTTTAAAAAAAATCTTTTGAATTTTTTAATTTTCCCCGCGGCACACCAGGCAACATCTCGCGGCACACTAGTGTGCCGCGGAACAGTGGTTGGGAAACACTGCTTTAGAGACCTGCCAGGCTAGGGGGCCAGTTAGGATGGCTCCCTAATAATACTTGAAGGTAAAGGTAAAGGCTAGGGGGCCAGTTAGGATGGCTCCCTAATAATACTTAAAGGTAAAGGTAAAGGGACCCCTGACAGTTAAGTCCAGTCGTGGACAACTCTGGGGTTGCGGCGCTCATCTCACTTTACTGGCCGAGGGAGCTGGCGTTTGTCCGCAGACAGCTTCTGGGTCATGTAGCCAGCATGACTAAGCCACTTCTGGTGAACCAGAGCAGCGCACAGAAATGCCATTTACCTTCCCGCCGCAGCAGTACCTATTTATCTACTTGCACTTTGATGTGCTTTTGAACTGCTAGGTTGGCAGGAGCTGGGACAGAGCAAAGGAAGCTCACCCCGTAGTGGGAATTCGAACCACCGACCTTCTGATCAGCAAGCCCAAGCTCTGTAGTTTAGACCACAACACCTTAGGGACACACTATTTCAGGCATAGGCAAACTTGGCCCTCCAGATGTTTTGGGACTACAACTCCCATCACCCCTAGGTAACAGGACCAGTGGTCAGGGATTATGGGAGTTGTAGTCCCAAAACATCTGGAGGGCTGAATTTGCCTATGCCTGCACTATTGCTTGCAGGATGGAAGTGTATGGATTCCAGCTAGTATCAAGGCCACTTCTTTACAGCATCACATCTTCTAGGCAGACAGCCTAGTGAAAAGAAAGAAAGCAGTTTCTTGAAGTTACATGTGACTGTCATAAGCAGAAACCTTATGCTGTTTCATTCACAACTATTCAACTTTCCCTCCCTCCCTCTCTCTCCGCACACACTGCACACACTCAAGTGGGTATAATTCCATAGGAATAGCTGCCACCATTTTTCCAGAGAATGTGTTCCATTTTGTGCCTTCAATGTTTCAAAGAAATTGTTGGCTTAAATATTGGTGCCAGTAACGGTTACTATGATTATCAGCAAGTTGGATTTTTTTTCTTTTAGGCCTGCTAAATCTTTCCTAGAAAAGAAAAATGACACCACAAATGATTATTTTAGCCAGTAATTTGATACAAAAGCTACCACAGGCCACATTCATTTGAGAATGTTGTTTTCTGTGTTATGCTTCCTGTGCTGGTAGTACTGACAAGCTAGGTACACCCACTCACAACCAGTAGATTGGAAGTGGGATGATAGATCTAATAGCTATCAACATTTCAGTTTTTCATCATATCCCAGGGCTATTCTTTTATATTACATTTTGAAGATATTGATGTTTCATTCCAATATATGAGCCAGTGTGGTGTCATGTCAGAGACAGTCAGACTAGGAGCAGGATGGGAGAAGAGGCCCAAATTCAAATCTAAACTCAACCTTGAAGTTATCTGGGTGATTTTAGGTGAATCGCTCTTTCTTGAACTAGGCTTCCTAGAAGCATTGTTGTGAATAGTGGGGTAGGGGAGAGATGGAGGGAAATGTCTGCATCCCCCTTGACTTTCTTGGAAGAAAGGGAGGGTGTCAGTTCAACAACAGGCATAAATACTTGTGTCCATTCAAGGAAGTTGCACTCTCCATCTTTTCAGTCTCCTGCATCAAATTCCACACCATTCTCTAAGCAGATTTTTGTAATGGGCAGAGAGGGGAGCACAGACTGCTGCAGAGAGAAAAGGTAATAAAATATTGTTTGATCATCTGGAGCTCTGTTCAGTTCATGGGAGTAATGTTGGATCCAAGCAGTGGCGTAGCGTGGGGGGTGCAGGGGGGGCCGGGCGCACCGGGCACAACATCTGGGGGGGCGCTCTCGCACTCGCAGCTCTCTGCCCCTACCTGGCTCACTCACTCTCTCTCACTGCAGTGCTGGCTGTGCGAATCTGATCTGAGCCGCTGGGTCGCCGCCCACTGTGGAGGGGGGGGATGCCAGGCATGCGGTGCGGAGAGAGAGCGAGGGACTATCTGGGGGAGGGACAGTGCAGCGGCCGCCCAGCGCAGCGCTGAGCGCAGGAGAGAACCACTTGCCCCGGGTGCTAACAACCCACGCTACGCCGCTGGATCCAAGTCACTGTCTAGACAATGCTAAATATCACCTTAAGATCTGTGGGTATTTAACACCTTATTAAAAAGCAATTCTTCATCGAAATACCCCCCCCCCCCATTTTCATTAACATTCACTTGCTTTCTGCCTCCATGGCACCCTTTTGTGTTTATGCTGTGGGGAGCATCTTCGACCAGGAGGAGGAAATTGACCTTCAGTCCTGACCACGTTTCTTTTGCATGCAGGCAAGGTTTGATAGGTGGGTGGGGCTGCACACCTGTCTGTCTCCTGCCCACCTGTAAATCAAAGGACTATACAAAGCCCAGATATTGATTCAGCAACTGTTTCTCTACTGCCCTCACACCTAACACTGCATATGATTTTGGGGGAACAGCCTTGCAGGCCAAATATGAACCCATGGCAAATCAAAATTGGCCTGTGGGCCACAAATTCCCCACTCCTGCTCTACAGTTCCACCAACACCTCTAGTACTGATGCTTTTCTAAAGAAATCTTTGCGGCTGCCTATCCAAAATCCTTGTAAATCCCTTCAAGAAAGTCAATTCTCCAGTCTAGGAGTGGGGAAAACTAAAATGGATTCGTTTACCTTCCTGTATGGTCGGGGGGGGGGGCAACAGTTTTATTGTAAAAATGGCATACATTGTAGAGGTGCTCCTAGGAAAGTAATCTGCAGAATTACAGAAAGATAAGAATAGGGGCCAGAGTGATGCAGAATTTAAAAAACCTGCTTTGGGGTTGTATTCTGCTCAATTGGCAGCAAAAGTCATAGAAACTAAGTGAAAAGGTGATTTGACAGGAATGGATGTGTGGATATCTGCCATGCTGGCAGAAGGGCTTGAATAGCTAACACAACTAGCAGAACAGACAGGTTGATACAATACTTCACCATTCCTTCTCCAAAGCACTGTGAGTGGCAATCAAATCCCACTAATTAGAAACTAGATCTGAAACTGCCTCCCTTCCCACCCCTGACATTTTCTGTATACTGTATGCCAAGCTTAGGAAGAAATGTTTCAGTTTTTGCAGATGTGCTGTCTGCCGTGGTTTGACAGCTGAATCTCCAAAGCTTCCCAAAGTGTTTTGGTTTGGTGTTTTTATTATTTGTTGCTCTGCCTAATTTTGCCTCTGGCCTCGCCCACCAATAAAATGTGGTCCTCATAAAGTTGCCCAGAAGGGAATGCAGCTCCCAGACTGGTATTGTGTGTACAAGCAAGAAGGCAGATATTCAGCATACCGTACTTAAATATTTGCTTGACTCTTTGGCACAATTGGAAACAGAAGCGGCTTTTGCTCAGCCTCACATTCATTGCAGTGAATATCTAACAATTATATTCAAAAGCAAATATATTTATTGTTCAGAATTCTGCTGTAACACACACACACACACACACACACACACACACACTTATCTAGAATAATTTTAGCTCCTCTCCAGGCATTCCAGCCCAAAGCAAATCATTTCCTTGCTGCATCATAATGCCCATCTTCTCGCATGGGGAGGTACCGTATTATATCTATTAGGTGCCAATTAATTCTCTGCTAAGAGCAGAGTTGTAATTAAATTCAAGATGTGCATAGAAATGCACTTGGGGGAATATTTATTCTCTCTTCTAGCCTTTTTTGGCACAAAGAACCAATAGAAGTATGTGTTGGGCACTGTGGGTCAAAGCAAGTGCATTTCCTGGTGATCTGATATGGACAGAGTGCTCACTCACTGAGTGACTGTGGGCCAGAGCCAACTTTATACATTCTGTCCTCTAGCACAAATCATGCAATATTTCACCACAACCTGCTGCTTCATTTATTTGCTTACAGAGAAATATTGGCATTCAACCTTCCTTCCATTGCAAAGAGCAGGGCCAAGGGTTTAAAGACAAATTTCACATCACAATGCAAAAACCCACCCCTCAAAATTAAAACTAGTAGAGATACACAGTTTACTGCATAATCCTACACATGTGAACTCAGAAGCAAATACCAAGGAGCTTACCCCTAGGAATAAAGAAGTACTGAATACTTAGGAGATCAAAACCCAAACCATAGCCAAATCTAAAAGCTTACTGAAAGAAGACAGTTTTAACGTGGGCATGTAGTAACTCCCGGTTTTGTTTGTGCTTATGGAATGTAGCCTATGATCCAAAAGTAAGAACAAGAGACAGTGTGGTGCAATGGTTAGAGTGTAGGGCCTGGGAGACCAGGGTTCAAATCCCTACTCAGCCATGAAGCTCACCAGGTGACCTTGGGCCAATCATTGCTTCTCTGCTTAACTAACCTGAAGGTTTGTTGTGAAGATAAAATGCGGAGGGGAAGAACAGCCCCCACTGCTTAGATGATCCTGCAGAATGCTAATATATTTTTTTCTTAAAATGTCTCTCTTCTTTCCCTTCCTGAACACATTCTCATACATGTCCTAAGGCCTAGGCCGCCATAAGGTCTGCATCTGGTGCTATAATAAATACAATCTAGCATAATAGAATCACTTTTTTTAAAAAAAAAATTGGCCATATGCTCATAACATTCCATTGGAGCTTTTTAAAAAACTAAACCTGCAATATGTGAAACAAAGCCAGTGAATTATAAATCAACCAGGCTTTTTCCAAATTATTTAAGCACTGAACATCTCACCTGAGTAATGAAGCAATAAATGTAATGTAAACTCACATTTCTCCTAATTAGCTTTCCCAATCAACACTGAGGATAAACGTAGACCATACACACATGGTTCCTAATCATAATGAGGAGGCCTGTGAAGTAAAATACCTCTGGCATTTTCAGATGGCATAAAGAATGGTGATATAAATGTCACTGTGGGGTGATGTACAGGGAATAACTTTAGAGGCAAAGCATCACTGAAGCTATACAACAGAATTATGGGAGTTCTGCCCTACCTTTCTGACCTTGGTTCACTTTCTCTGTTTATGTCTCCCTTGAATATATCTAGGAAGAGAAGGCATTCATAATCATATATTCCACTCAGAAATCAGGAAGACATCAAAGTCTCAGACCCTCCAAGTGTCCCTGTTTTCCAGGGACGTTCCCAGATTTAGAGAAGCCATCCCAGTTTCTGATTTGACCCCAGAATGTCCTGCTTTTCCTTAAGACATCCCTATTTCCATTGGATAAATGCTGGAAGGCATGGAATTATCTGACCCCTGAGCCATCTCAAGGCAATCTTGTATGGGGGAGGTTTTTTTTTAAAAAAAAATGTTTTATTATGTTTTTATATATGTTGGAAGTCACCCAGAGTGGCAGGGGTAACCCAGTAAGATGTGTGGGGTATAAATAGTAAGACTATAATTATGGAATGAGGCATCCTTATTTTCATCAGTGAAATGTTTGGGGGGTATGAAGTTTTAAAAACGAACTATGACTTAACTCACTGTGCATCAGGAGTGTACACAATGTATGTGTGTGAAAGAAAAAGAGAAAGAAAGAGAAAGAATCATGTACATATAACTAAGAAGAATATAACAATGGTGTTGCTTTTTGAAGCATCATATGTCAAATTCTCCCCCATATATATATATATATATATATGCAGGTTTTGGTGTCTTCGGGTGTCTTCCCGTGTAAGAGTCGGGGTGTCTGTGCGACGTTTCGACGAGGTCTCACTCGTCATCTTCAGGCTGGTGCTTTCGGCTTCTTGTTACTGGAACAGAGCAGAGTTTGGTGTTTGAGTTCCTATAAATACTGTTGAGGGGTGTGGTGTATAGCCTCCAACGTTCTGGGCAGAGAGGAAGTTCCTAGATTAGTGTGCCTTTTCTTCTTTTGTTCCTTAATTACTTGAGGGATATCTTGGGTGATTTCATGAGTGATATTCTGAATATCACTGGGTGGGTCATTAAGTGTAGATTAGTTGCTAAAGCTTTCGTGTCTTGACCTCTTGAGCTTGTGAAGAGTTTTTCTGAGAAGATGGCTGTGCTGCATTTAGTTGTGCTCTGGCTTGGCTTCGTGTATAGGGGCGAGCTATGGTTTTGTGCCTTGTGCCAGCCAGATCTGTGTAGGGATTGCAGGGGGGTGCAGCATCCGGAGGTGCCACTATAGTTTGGCTACTGGATGGAGTCTGTAATATGTCTGTGGAGAGGGTCTGGGTTTGGGTCTGGTGTGGTTGATTGGTGACGGCGTTCTGTGTGCCTCTGGTTCTGGTGTCGGTTTTTGTGGGGAGGGCTAATTTCCAGATGTCTGGCAGGCGGGACGTGTCGTCACGCTTGTTCATGTTGTGAGGGTGTTTCTCTATCTCGATGGCTTCCATGATTATTCTCTTGTGGTGATGTTCCATGTTAAAGAGCAATTTGGAATCTGCAAAATTAATTTCGTGTCCTGTTTCTTTCATGTGTTGGAAAAGAGAGGAAGTTTTTTCTTCTTTTTTGACGGCATTCTTGTGTTCTGCGATACGTGCATTTATTCGTCTGTTTGTTTGTCCAATGTACGTGGCTGGGCAGACTTTGCAGGGTATTTCATAGACCCCTTGGTTTTCCAGCTGGATTTTGTCTTTTGGGTTTCTGAGGATATTGGCTATTTTTTGGTTGGTGCAGAAGGCTGTTTTGATATTGTGTTTATGGAGGATTTTGCTGATTTTGTCTGTAGTGCCCTTGATATAAGGAAGGAGGGCCATGCCATTGTTTTCTTCTGTGTCTTGGTTTTTGGGGGGTGTTTCTTTTTGGATTAGCTTCGTAACCCTGTTTTTCTGGTATCCATTGGCAATTAACACATTTGAGAGATTCTGTAACTCAGTTGTCAAGTGGTCTTTGTCAGCCAGGCGTTTGGTTCTGGAGATGAGAGTCTTGGCTACGGAGTTTATTTGTGCAGGGTGGTGGTGTGATTGTGCATGTAAGTAGCGGTTGGTGTGTGTTTTTTTCCGGTAGATAGTGTGTCCTAGGGAGCCATCAGGTTTTTTGTAGATTAGGACGTCAAGAAAGGGGAGTTGGTTGTTGTCTTCTATTTCCATAGTGAATTGTATTTTGGGGTGTAGGCTGTTGAGATGTGTGAGGAAGCTATCTAGTTTTTCTTTCCCGTGTGGCTGGCACAAGGCACAAAACCATAGCTCGCCCCTATACACGAAGCCAAGCCAGAGCACAACTAAATGCAGCACAGCCATCTTCTCAGAAAAACTTCACAAGCTCAAGAGGTCAAGACACGAAAGCTTTAGCAACTAATCTACACTTAATGACCCACCCAGTGATATTCAGAATATCACTCATGAAATCACCCAAGATATCCCTCAAGTAATTAAGGAACAAAAGAAGAAAAGGCACACTAATCTAGGAACTTCCTCTCTGCCCAGAACGTTGGAGGCTATACACCACACCCCTCAACAGTATTTATAGGAACTCAAACACCAAACTCTGCTCTGTTCCAGTAACAAGAAGCCGAAAGCACCAGCCTGAAGATGACGAGTGAGACCTCGTCGAAACGTCGCACAGACACCCCGACTCTTACACGGGAAGACACCCGAAGACACCAAAACCTGCATTCCTGTACCCGTGAAAATCTACGAAAGCATATATATATATATATATATATACCTCACGGGTGAGGGAAGAGTGTCCCTGCTTTACTGGTACCCTAAGCACTACGAGATAATCCTGCACTGCTTGCAATTATGCATTATTGTACTTCATCCATTTTTATTTCTCTCTTTTGCAGATAAGGTACTGTAGTTCATTTTGCATGAGTAGCTTTTGCTTTGGCCATCTGCATGCACGAATCAACATGCTCCACTGAGGAGGCGTGAGATGGATAGTGCATTCAGACCCTTTTAATTTTTGTCTGGTGGTAATGATAATAAAATATCATCTAGGTCATTACTGTGGGAACTTATTTATTTCTGAGGGTGATTGACTGGATTTTTGAACAGGCCTCTCTGGTGTTGTTTTATTCAGAGGATAACAAAGGAAATAGTTATAATTCCTAAACATCCCTCCCCATGCCCTTGGATGTGCCTTAGAAGAGGAATATTTTAATTACTCTGTAGGTACCATATTGTTCCAACTGTAATTAACGGTGGAGTTAATGAAGTGACAAAATTACTGGAAGATGAATATATGCCGCTGTCAGAGCTGCTACCAGGTCCCAGCTCACATAGGACCACGCCACACAGCGTCCACTTTAAAAGAGTCTTTATTGAGTTACAGGTTTCATTTCCGAACTGCAGCGTGCAGCTCTACACCTTCTGCTCTAGGTCGGCGAAGACCCGTCTGAGTCCCCGCCTCTTGCACACCAGCTTAATACCCTAGCCTTGCTCCACCTCCTTCGCCTCTCCCTACGTCTCTGGGTCCTTCTGCCCCCCTGGGCCTCCTCCCTTCTACTCTCCTCTGACGCTGACCCCCCTGATCCTTCTGCCTCCTTGCGGCGGGCTTTAGGACCTGGCTCACTCTCCGGGCTGCTTACTGCTCCAGCTTCCGCTGCATTTGAACTTGGCGCGCGCGCCCAACTCTCTACTTTCCTCTTAACCGTTGCCTCGCTCTCTGAGGAGGGCGTGACCACCCCTGACTCGTGCCCTCCCTCCTGCTGACAGCCTCCGGAACCCGATGCCTGGCTACCTTCCTCCCTGCTGCTCTCAGTCTTGAGCGTGGGTCCCGACTTCCAGCTGCTGCCGCCCTCAGTTATGAGCGTGGGTCCCGACTTCCAGCTGCTGCTCTCTGAATCTCCTCTGTTCCCTTCCTCCTGGGGTGTCCCCCCGGATCCCCCCCTTGCTCTGCTCACTGGGGCTCCCTTTTGGGAGTCCTCTGACTCACTGCTTAGGCTTGGAGATCTCGGGTCGTCATCATCACTCATTCTCCCTTCGGCTTCCTCCCCCTCGCTCTCTGTTTCCACCCTTCTCTGCGTCTCTGCTTCTGAACCCCTGACATCCATCCCCCCCTCGAAGCCCCCCCTTCCCCCCTCCCCGCTGTCAGGTGTGGGTGCTGGGCGCTCCATCATCATGGGAGGGAATGCTGGATACAGGTCGCTCCCCGTGGGTGGCCGCCAACTGAAGACCTCCGAGTCTTCCCCCTCGCGGTCGTCGACGTTGACTTGTTGCTCTTCCATCTCTGTACCGCCGTGCTCGAACCCGAGGTCCTCCCCGAACACGTCCATGTCAGTCTCTGCGTCGGTCGCTCGACCTGGCATCTCCAGCCACTTCCTGCGCCATCGCTCCTCTGGTCGATCGTCCCACCAATACGAGTTGCCTGATGCCGAACCTGCCGGTGAACCTTCTGGGGAACGGGTGCTCCGTGCGGGTTCCCCTTCTGAGTCGAATCCATGGAACGTGCTGGAAGAAAGTGTGGGTGTGAACAACCAGTCGTCGAAGAAGCTCGCTGGCATGGGTTTGTGTGGGAAGAGGGCATGAAACTCGTCCTTGAGCAGGGGTTCCTCCAAAGCGTAGTCTGGTACCCAGCTATTGGCGCTGGCCCGGGTGCCCTCTCTGGCTAAGAGGTATTCGACTCCCTCTTCCCCCCATCTGGAGTCCAAAATCTCCGTGACCTCGTTGATGTGGTCCTGGTGCTTCACCTCCCGCGTCTCCGTCCGTTCCCGGAGCGGACTTGGCGCCGTCCCTGGCTCCTGGAACCTGTGAGGTGCCTTGTAGGGAGTGAGCACCGACCTGTGGAACACCGGATGCATTCTGGAACCCTCCGGCAGCGCCAGTCGGAAGGCTACCGGGTTGATCTGCGCTTCGACTTGGTACGGACCGATCTGCTTGTGCCCCAACTTCTTCTTGGCAAGCGACCTGGTCGGCACTGCGTGGGCTGCCAACCAGACCCAGTCTCCCACTTGGATCACTTCGCCAACCCGCCTGTGCTTGTCAGCTTGCACCTTGTAGGCGTGCTTAGCTAGCTCCAGCTGCCGTCTGAGTTGATCGTGGACCGCCTGCAGCTCTGACGCGAACGCGTCCGCCGTCTGTGGTTCTCCTTCCCCCACTCTCTCCAGTCCCGGGAAGGTTCTGGGATTCCTCCCATTGTTGGCAAAGAACGGCGTCACTCCTGTGGACACGTGCTTCGTGTTGTTGTAAGCGAACTCGGCTAGCGGCAGGTAATCCACCCACGTCGCAGGCTGTTGATTGGCATAGCATCTCAGGTACTGCTGCATGATGGCATTGACCCTCTCTGCTTGCCCGTTGGTCTGCGGGTGTCTTGCTGATGCCAGATTGACCTTGACATTTAGAAAACCCATCAGCTTCTGCCAGAACGACGAGATGAACTGGCGTCCGCGGTCGGACAGGATAGACCGTGGCAGGCCATGCACTTTGAACACGTGATCTATGAACAGTTTGGCGGTTTGTTCCGCCGTGGCCACCTTCGCACACGGAATGAAATGTGCCATCTTGGTGAACAAGTCCACCACCACTAGCACAGCTGTCTTGCCTCTCGAGTTGGGTAAATCCGTCACAAAGTCCAGGGCCACCCTCTCCCACGGTTCAAACGGTGTTTGCAGCGGTTCTAACAGTCCCGCCGGTGGTCTGTGTACCGGCTTGGCCCTCTGGCAGGTGTCGCACCTCGCGACGTAGTCCGCGACCTCTCCTCTCAGCTTGGGCCACCAGAAGTCTCTCGCGACTAATTCCATCGTTTTCTCTGTGCCAAAGTGACCGGCCGTGGGTGCGTCGTGCAACTGTTGCAGTACCTTGGCGCGAAGGTCGTCTCCTGGTACATAGACAGCCCCTTTGCGTAGGAGCAAGCCGTCCCGCACCTGGAACTCGTCCGTGGTAGCCGTGCCTCTGAGCAGTTCCGCCATCTTGTCTTGCGCGAATGAGTCGTCCCGCAATGCACGTCGCACCGCATCCAGGTCTACTGTAGCTGAGGCACACGCCCACGCCGTCGGTGCGAAGATGTGCATGGCCGCCGCTGGCGTCACCTCTTCTAGGTATTGCGGTTTTCGGGACAGTGCATCCGCCATGATGTTGGTGTCGCCTGGGACGTACTCTATTCGGAAATTGAAGTCAGCAAAGAACTCCGCCCAACGTATCTGCCTCTGGTTCAGGAACTGAGCCGTGCGCCAGTGCTCCAGATTCTTGTGGTCCGTGCAGACCTGCACCGTGTGCTTGGCGCCGATTAGGAAGTGCCTCCACGCCTTGAAAGCTGCATGAATGGCCAGCAACTCCCTGTCCCAGATGGTGTAGTTCTGCTCCGACTTGCTGAGCTTTCTGGAGTAGAACGCTCCCGGCCGCCACACCCCCTGCGGGTCTCGCTGCAGCAGGACAGCTCCCACGGCTCTGTCTGACGCGTCTGTCTCTACCCTCAACGGTTTACTGGGGTCGATATGCAGCAGTTGCTTCTCCGATGCGAAGAGATGCTTGAGCGCTTGAAAGGACTGTTCCGCCTGCTCCGTCCAGATGAATTTCTTCTTTTTGGAGCTGAGCGTGTCCGTAATTGCTGCCGTCTGCATCGCGAACCCCTTGATAAACTTGCGATAGAAGTTGGCGAAGCCGACAAACCGCTGGACCTCCTTCCGGTTGCGCGGGCTTTTCCAATCCAATACCGCACGAACCTTGGTGCTGTCCATGGCTATCCCCTTGTCCGACAACTTGTATCCCAGGAAATCCACCTCCGTCGTGTCGAACTGGCACTTCTCCAGCTTGGCGTACAGTCTATGTTGTTGCAACCTGCTGAGCACCTCCCTCACGTCTCGGTCGTGAGCTTGCTGCGAGTCAGAGAAAATCAGGATGTCATCCAGGAAGCAGACGCATGTCTTGTAGAGGAGTCCCTCCAACACGTGATGCATAAAAGCTTGAAAACAGTGAGAGCCATTTTGTAATCCAAAGGGCATAACTCTGTATTCGTAGGTGCCCAGCGGTGTGAACATGGCCGTCTTCCACTCATCGCCCTCCCGCATGCGGATGAGATTGTACGCCCCTCGCAGGTCCAACTTGGTGAA
This sequence comes from Podarcis vaucheri, assembly GCF_965113315.1. Classification (NCBI taxonomy): domain Eukaryota; kingdom Metazoa; phylum Chordata; class Lepidosauria; order Squamata; family Lacertidae; genus Podarcis; species Podarcis vaucheri. The sequence continues at coordinate 37,891,019 of NC_138766.1, forward strand.
CACGCGTCCCTTGCGCACCGTCGCGAGGAGGTCGTCAATCCTGGGCATGGGGTAATCATACGGTTTGGTCATCTGGTTCAAGAGGCGGTAGTCCACAACTAGTCTTTTTTGGGGCGTGTCTTTCTTTTTCACGAAGAAAACGGGACTGCCCCCCACTGCCTTGGACTCTCTGATGAAGCCACGCTCCAGATTATGCTCGATGAACTGTTTGAGTTCCTGCATTTCATCTTCAGACATGGAGTATAGCCGCCCCTTCGGCAGCGTCGCCCCCGGTAGGAGGTCAATCTTGCAGTCATATGGCCGGTGAGGGGGTAGCTTGTCCGCCTCCTTCTCGCAGAAGACCTCCAAAAAGCTCGCGTATTTGTGGGGGACCGCTTGCAACGTTCCCAACTGCAGTTGTGATTCCTCCTCCTCTCCCTCCCGTCGGGGCAGGATGCAGTGTTCTGCGCAATAAGAGGAGCCGAAGATCAGTTGTCTCTGGTACCAAGCCAGTGTCGGACTGTGCCTGTCCAGCCAACTCATGCCCAACACAATGGGCGTGTCCGACAGTTGGGTGACATTAAAACTGATGACTTCCCTGTGGTTGCCAAGGCGCATCACCATCGGTGGCGTCTGCTTCACCACCTGCCCCCCTAGCAACTCTCTGCCATCCACTGTGACGACTTGCAGGGGCAGAGTGGCAGGCAATAGCTGTATAGCGTGCTGCTCCACAAAGCTCTGCGCTATAAAGTCTGCGTTGCTTCCAGAATCCACAGAAAGCGGCACTTCGATAGTGACGCCGTCGGGTAGCTGGAGAGATGCTGTGAGCTGCACTACTGGTTTGGGTGGGAGGGGATCCGTGGGTTGCAAGATTGCTGGGGACTGCTTCACAGATGCGTCTGGCTGGGCCCCAGTGCCTCCGTCTCCAGCCAGACATCGTCGTTTCCCTGCTGTGGTTCTCCTTGCTGCGTTGCTGCAGTCACCATTGCTGAGGCTGCAGTGTGCTTGTGGAGCCTCCGGGGACACTCCTTCGCCAAATGGCCTGGATCCTCGCAGATGTAACACTTCCTGTTCCCTCTAGGAGGCTTCGCTTTCACTGCTGCCGGTGCTAGGGCTCTGGCTGCTGACTGAGCCCTTGCACCTCCAACCTCCATCGGTTCCCCTCCCCCTCCTGGCGGAGGTGTGGATTGCGCACGCGCTGCTTCCCTCGGAACGAAAGAGAAACTTCTCGCTGCTTCGCGCCCTCCACGTCCTTCATCTCTGCACCATGGACGTTCTTCCAGCCTCACCCCCACAGTCAGCGCCCTTTGGACCACCTCCTGCGTGCTTCGGGGCCTCTCCCCCCTTGCAATTTCATCCTTAACCGCTGAACTTAGACCCTCCCAGAAGAGGTCTCTGACAGGGGGCGAATCCCGATCCCATTCTAAAGCACTGACCAGCGCAAAAAATCGGGCGTGATACTGCCGGACGCTCGCCCTCCCTTGTTTTAGTCCATGAATCTCCCGTCTGGCAAGATCCACATCAATAGTAGACAAAAAACACGCATCCATCGCTTTGATAAAGGCATCTGCATTCTGAAGCGCCGGATCTTTATCCCTCCACAAATTGCGCAGCCAGGCTTTGGCATCCCCATGCAAATGGGACAATATGAACCCCACCTTCTCTTCCTCATCTCTAAAGTCTTTTGCCAGCAGTTGCAGTGCGCACATTACGTCTGCTCTAAAATTAGGGTACTGTTGCAAAGTCCCATCGAAGTGAGCCACAAGCCCTCCTGCTCTCCGTGCCAATCCCACGCCCTCCGGTCTGGGTCCCGGTTGCCCTTGCTTAACAAGCATTTCAAACCTGGCGTGTAGGTCTCTGTAGGCGGCTGTAGTCTCCTCCTCCCGTTTCTTGGAAGCCAATACCTCTGAGGACAACTGGGTCACTGCCTCTTGCAGCGCGGAGATCCTCTGTTCTTCCGTCATCTTGCTAACCTTTGTGAGCTCGCTTACAGACACCCCTCTTCCTCCCCTAGCGGCTTCTGCTCCCGCTGCGAGGTTTCAGGTTTCTGAAGCTTTGAAGAGACGGGTCTTACTGTCAGAGCTGCTACCAGGTCCCAGCTCACATAGGACCACGCCACACAGCGTCCACTTTAAAAGAGTCTTTATTGAGTTACAGGTTTCATTTCCGAACTGCAGCGTGCAGCTCTACACCTTCTGCTCTAGGTCGGCGAAGACCCGTCTGAGTCCCCGCCTCTTGCACACCAGCTTAATACCCTAGCCTTGCTCCACCTCCTTCGCCTCTCCCTACGTCTCTGGGTCCTTCTGCCCCCCTGGGCCTCCTCCCTTCTACTCTCCTCTGACGCTGACCCCCCTGATCCTTCTGCCTCCTTGCGGCGGGCTTTAGGACCTGGCTCACTCTCCGGGCTGCTTACTGCTCCAGCTTCCGCTGCATTTGAACTTGGCGCGCGCGCCCAACTCTCTACTTTCCTCTTAACCGTTGCCTCGCTCTCTGAGGAGGGCGTGACCACCCCTGACTCGTGCCCTCCCTCCTGCTGACAGCCTCCGGAACCCGATGCCTGGCTACCTTCCTCCCTGCTGCTCTCAGTCTTGAGCGTGGGTCCCGACTTCCAGCTGCTGCCGCCCTCAGTTATGAGCGTGGGTCCCGACTTCCAGCTGCTGCTCTCTGAATCTCCTCTGTTCCCTTCCTCCTGGGGTGTCCCCCCGGATCCCCCCCTTGCTCTGCTCACTGGGGCTCCCTTTTGGGAGTCCTCTGACTCACTGCTTAGGCTTGGAGATCTCGGGTCGTCATCATCACTCATTCTCCCTTCGGCTTCCTCCCCCTCGCTCTCTGTTTCCACCCTTCTCTGCGTCTCTGCTTCTGAACCCCTGACAGCCGCCGTCTTGTTTTAATTGACTTCAAATCTTACACTAACTGTACCTGCCTTTAGATAAATGAAAGACTAGCAATATTAAGCAGACATTACTGGAACAATGCTGTGGAATACAAGCCACAAATTGAGAACTGTGTCTACATAAACTGCCTTTAAACACTCAGGAGGCTGTGTGAGGGCCCAGATTGGTTAGGGGGAACGTGCTGGCCATGTCCCTAACATCACCACATACGCCACATCTGCCCCCGCCTCTCTCAACCTTTGTGCAGTCTCACTTGAAGGATTCTAACCATATTCGTACCATACATTTAAAGCATTATGATACCACTTTAAAGAATCATGGCTTTCTCCAAAGAATTATGGAAGCTGTGGTTTGCTAAGGGTGCTGTGAGTTGTTAAGAAACCCCTGTTGTCATGGACAAGGAGTCAGCTTCACCTGCTGAACAGCAGCCTGAAGGGGAAGAAAGTGGAATGACTCCTGCAGCTGATCAGCCTTCAAGGACAGGAGAAGAAGCTGGCTTCAGCCTTCTTAAACAGTGATCTCAGTCAGATGCTGGAAACAATGTCTGTGGTTCTGGGCTCTACCTTGCTGCTTCTTGCTCTCCATGTGGATTCTGTGGTTATCTGGGTTCCCTGACCGCTGGACTGTCTCTATGTGGACTCTGCTCTCAGCTAAGTGTTCCTCAGAGACTCCCATTACTTAGCAATGGGGACTTGGACAGGGCTGCGACACCTATTCCCCCTCCCAGAGTGGTTTAACTGGCCAATCACAAGTTGACTTCATGTGCCATTTAGTATTCCAAAGATCAAGAAGCTGATGGACCTTTTCTTCTATGCTGCTATATGAGATCTTGCTCACTATCCTGGGCTAGACATTCTCACCAGCTGTAGTTGCAGAAATCACTGTGTTCAATTTGGACGGGCTACATAAACTGTATCAGTACAGTGGTACCTCCGGTTGCGGACAGGATCCATTCCGGTTTCCCAAGGTTTCCGCAACTGGAGGGACCATTTCTGCACATGTGCACACGGCAAAAACCCGGAAATATACTTCCGGGTTTGCTGCTTACATATCCCGAAGTTTACATAATCAGAGGGATATGTAAGCAGAGATATGACTGTACTGGAAATAAATGTGCCATCTGTCTACAGATGCACAAGGAGCAAAGACATCAGAGGCTGATAATGTTATTTGATTATTGCTGGCCTTGTTTTAGTTAGTGAATTTATAGACGGCCCTTTGCTTTATGAGAGGCCCACATATTAAAATAACTGAATTTCAACATTAAAACTCATGGTACACTGGTGAGTCAAGATGGAGTTGCTTGCTTGCTTGCTTTATCTGTATCATTTATGAACCACTTCCCATTTAACATCTCTCAGCAATATACCAATAAAACAAGTGTGATAAAAAGTATAAATATAACATCAATATTTAATAACATCCTATATTGAACACTGCGGCTGCTGCATATGGACACACGTCCTAATTCCGTCTGTAAGGTATGTAAATGTAAAAAAAAGCTTGGTGTCAGATCTGTCCATGGGTGCAGTTGTACCAATTCAGTGTAGAAGTTGAAGCCTGCAGTTCCAGGTGGAGGAAACATGTTTCTATGGGAACTGAACAAAACATATTAGTGTCAAAGCAGTGAAAGACAGAAAGAAATGAAATATAGCAAGAGCTGGAGTGAATCTATACCAACCTTTTTTGCCACTCCAGAGAACCAAAAAAATAATCCAAATCTATTATTGTGGTACAATAAAGCTTCTCCAAAAGGTCAGGCTTCAGGGCAATCCTATGGCAAGAGCTACCAGGCTGAGCAGCTTGGGATGCAGTGGCGCTCCAGCGCAGCCAGCATTCAATCCCCAACCTTGGTTCAGCCAATGATACACTGGCATAATTTGATCTTCCCATCTTATCCAGGGCTCAGCTGGTGAAGCTGAAGCTGGTTGAGTGGTGGCCAGTGTAAGTCACCCCAAAGGAACAGGGATAGGACCACAGAAGGGGGGCATAAGCTGGATCCTCCTAACCTGTTCAGCTTGGTAATGTGGCCTGGCAACCCAGCACAGAACACTGTTTTAAAGCCTTGTTTTCCCTCTGCTAGGCTTAGGCAGAGCAGCCTGCCTACTGCTGAACAGATTTTGGATCTGGTATAACTCTAGGCCAGCTTAATTTTCACCATTCTGTTCTGTGCCATCTTCTTGTGCATAGGATTGCTCCCCTGGCTTAACTGCCCCATGGCTACCACCTTAGGGATGATCAGAGTAGCAGACATGTCTAATTAGATGTCACACTAAGAGAGAGCCAGTGTGGTGTAGTGGTTAAGAGCGGTAGTCTCGTAATCTGGGGAACCGGGTTCGCGTCTCCGCTCCTCCACATGCAGCTGCTGGGTGACCTTGGGCTAGTCACACTTCTTTGAAGTCTCTCAGCCCCACTCACCTCACAAAGTGTTTGTTGTGGGGGAGGAAGGGAAAGGAGAATGTTAGCCGCTTTGAGACTCCTTAAAGGGAGTGAAAGGTGGGATATCAAATCCAAACCCTTCTTCTTCACACCAAATTTAACAGGTGGTGATTTCAAAGCTTTTTAGATTTAAAATCCCCAAAGCATTGTGTGAACCCAGTTATCTTGCTGTTGCCCTTTTTTTTTTTTTTTAGCACAGTACTGGTTTGTGCAAAGGACATTTATTCATTCCACTGCTCAAAAGAAGACTGACCATTTTAAAATAGGCACGGGGCTTTCACTTGTTGGGCATGCTGATGCTCAGCCTGCTAGGGATGTCTTAAGGGAAAGCAGGACGTTCCAGGATAAAATCAGAAACTGGGACGGCTTCTCTAAATCAGGGACGTCCTTGGAAAATAGGGACACTTGGAGGGTCTGGAATCACAACAGGTGGATGCAGAACCCAGGAGAACCTAGGGGGAAGAATTTCCTCCCTATAGGCGGGAGGAAACCAGCACTAAGAGGCCATTACAGAGAGGAATTGGGGCATAGCTGTCAACCGTCCCTTATTTGGGGGAAACTCCCTTATCCCAGCGCCGTGTCCTGCTGCTGTCCCTTATTGATGATGTCCCTTAAATTTCCCGCGTTTCAAAGGAAGCATCTCCTCTCCCTCCCTCCCTGCCAGCCAGGGAGGCGGGAGGCTCCAACTGTGTTGCTTGGCTGCCCAGCCCGCCCCCTCCAGCCTCCTCTCACTAGCCTTGGCCCCCGGGAGCCCCCCCCCCGCCGGGACTGGTGGGAGCCTCGGGCTCTTCCGCCACCATCCTCCTTGCGGCTGCCGAACTGAGCCTCACTGCCTGGGGCCTCCCCTCTGCCTGTAGCCGCCACTGCCGCCACTCCCGCTAGGCCATACTGTGGCTGCACTGCCGAAGGACCCAGATGAGATGGGCAGCCTGGCGCGGTCTATGAATTGCTGAGGAGCCTTGAGAGGAGAGTGAGCGCAACCATAGAGAAAGCAGTTCAGAGAGAGGAGGAGGAGGAGGCGGGGGCGGGGGCAGGTGTTCCCAAGGGCTAACCATAGAGGGGGAAAGTGGAGGAAGGACCACAAGAGCTTCTCTGATAGATTTGTAGCGGTAGACTATCATAGATGGTCTGATCTGCGAGTTTACTTTAGGCGCTATTTCCCCCCCCCCCTTCCTCCCACCCCGCCTGATGGAACTGAGAGCTGCAGATGGAGCACGAGAGAAAAGATACAGAACTGCAGCAGAATCTTCGTAGGTTGGCCTTCATTTTGCGTAAATAGTATTTGCTGCTTGTAGTTATTTAATTGCAGTGTTTCATCGGCTGGTGTCTTGAGCAGCAACCTCTGGAAACGAAGGGCTAAAAACCGGCGCAGCTCTCCAAAATTATCTGGTACCTTTTAACTTTGTATTTCAGCTGGTATTTCGTATTTCAGCTGGTTGACTAAAATCCCTTATTTTGGCTGCTGATCCCTTATTTTCGAGGCTGCTGGTCCCTTATTTTCAAATCTGTAAGTTGACAGCTATGAATTGCTTTCCGAGAAGGCAGCCTCCAGCGAGTGTGCCACAGCTGTTGCTGCCACCACAGAAGCAGCAGTGGGCAATTCATTCCTTGGAGGCCAAATCTGCTGCCCCAGTGGATCCTGCCACCTGAGGCAGACACATCACCTTGCACTATGGTTGGGCTAGACCTGTTGATGTCAGTCACTCAGGGAAAAAATGAATACTGTTGCAATTCTACATGCTTGCAGAGTAAATGACTATTAATGAGAAATGATTAGTGTCCTTCCTCCAGCAAGAGATAAAATCCCAGTTTTAATTCATTCAGCCTTTGGATAATGTATTGTAATGATTATGGATATTAATAGTTTAAAATGCTGGAACTCTTAATGGAATTGACAAGGGCATAATTGCTAGCGTGGGTAAATGGTTTTCCAGAAAAAATAAGTGGGGTTTGCTTGTTTTTTATTGCCTTTCCAAAAGCCTGTATTCATGAAACACCAGTAAATGATGGGCTCCATTATTATATTTTTACCTTGCTCCATGCATTTTTACCTTTATGGGTTTTGTCACGCAACTATATGGCTCCTATTTTAAATCCTTGTTTTCTTCTTGCTCCTCCTCTTCTTTTCTTCTGGGGGATAGCAGGGAAGTTATTACTCTCATGTCCTGCTTGTGAGTTTCCCATAGGGATCAAGATCATTTACTGTGGGAACAGGGTGCTGGACTGAATGGACCACTGACCTCGTTCAGCAGGCTCATCTTATGTTCTTATATTCTTAACCTAGCATTTATTTAGAATATACAAGTCCCTAAAGCTGGAACAAAAAAGCTGATCTTCCTGTTGTTATTGTTTTTCAGAGAAGCTTGGATGTGACCTAGACCCCATCCTGACTCCTTTTTTTAATGTAGCAATATGATTTTGAAGTGGGTTTATGCAGGACTATTCACATATCATCCTACTTCATTGGTTGCTTTGCAATGATTCCCCATCGTTCCCACATTACTGTATCTGGACTTTAACTCCATTCTCTGTGTTCTTGCCATCCTCAACCCCTTCCCCCCCGGCCTGGGTATATTTTAGTTGGACTGTGACACCATGCCACCATACATTTATTTGTCACACTTTTTTTTTTTAATGATCGTCGCTCTTTCCACAAAAATCAGCAACACAAAACAGGACTTTAACGACCCAAAAGCTTTTGCAGGTGCAAATGGTAATGAACACATAATTACGTGCAACTGTCCTGATCACACCATGAGCAAAGGTGATTGATGCCCAACAAAAATGACATCTGGAGGCTCTCCTGATTTAAGTAGTTTTATTGCTTTGTCGGGGTAAGCGCTTGGATGTTAGTCTTATTTTGGCTTGGGGCTTTAGTTTTAATCATTGGGTGCTCTTTGCAATGCAATCCTAATTGGCAGGGATCATGTAGTCAGAAAAATAATACTTTCAATTGCACTGAATCATCTGCTAACGATAACAAAAGAAGGTTTCTTGGACTAACAAAAAGTTTCCCAATGATATTCACTGCACTCTGATGTAAAATATGTAATATGCCACAAAAGGAAAACATTTTTATCAAATATCCTTAGAAAGTTCAACAAACAATTACCTTACTGTCTGTTTTAATACTAGAGATTACCAGATATACCTGGTCTTTTTTTATATTGATCTGAATTACTTAGGTTTGAAATTAAATTGTAGATAAAGCAATTCCCAATACTTTATTTTATTTAAGAAAGGTTTTTTCCATGGTAAATTCAAAATCAATTTTCAGATTCAATCAAGATTAAATATTCAGCACCCCTTGGAGGAAAAGGAAATATCTATCTCAGCAACTGTCTCACAAAACAGCTTGCAACTGAAAATTAATCTATGTTGAGCATTGTGAGAGAGAATCTTAAAGGGGCCTTAAAAACCACCTTATGCTGTAAACCTGTAGTTGATCTTGTGACCACGCAGCTCCTCAGAGCAATTCACAGCATCATTCAGTACCAAAGGAATGCAATACTTCATTCCAATTTCATATGCCCAAATGATTAAAGTGCCAGGGTTATCCTAAAGACTCTCTCCTAAAGATGAAGCCATCAGGCAGCTTGAAGGACAAGCCTCTAAGGCAGAGTTATGGGGACCACCACATTTAAAAGGCTCTGTCCTTTTCAATCCAGTCCTTTTCAATCCAGTCCAGAGTTTGCACTGGATTTTGTTAGAGGTCAGAGCACACGGGACTGACCATGAAGAACATCCTTAAAGTGTTGGTATTCTTGGCATCCATGTGTCTCAAGAGACAATGAGAGACGGCACCATCGGGGGGGGGGGGGGACTCTGGGATGCAAACCTGAGCACTGCAAGTGGAAGGCCTGGGCTGCCCAGATGACTAGACCTCTCTTGCAAGCCCATATCTCAATAGATCAGAACTGTTCTGCTTCCTTGAGAACCTCTGACTCAGACCTAAATATAGTGATGCCTAAATGTAATTCTACCACAACAGACTGTGTCTTGAGTATTGTTATGCTGCTCTCCATTCAGTGAGCATAATTAATTTCTCATCTCTTTCCACACTTCCTATCTCTAAATTTACTCTGATTCTGGCATCCATCAGTGTTTGCTTTCTGACATCCATGCCTACTTCTTCCAGATTGTTGAGGTTTTTTGTTCACCACAGCTGCTAATTTAACTCCCACATACATTTCCAGACTTCAGTTTTTCATAGAAAGGGGAAGCCTACACTTCATCTCATATCTGTCCTCAAATGACACTCGACTAATCCTCCAATGATTGTTTGAAAATGACATGGGTTTTAAAGCAAAATAATACATAAGGTGCCTTCTAAAAACTTTTTACATTGGTGCCTCGCAAGACGAAAAGAATCCGTTCCGCGAGTCTCTTCGTCTTAGGGTTTTTTTGTCTTGCGAAGCAAGCCCATTAGTGGCTTAGCAGATTAGCGCTATTAGCGCTATTAGCGGCTTAGCGGGCTTAGCAGATCAGCTGATAAGCGGCTTAGCGGATCAGCTGATAAGCGGCTTAGCGGCTTAGGATCAGCTGATAAGTGGCTTAGCGGCTTGGGGAAAAGGGAGGGGGGAGGAAAAAAACCCCACAGGAACTCGCAAGACATTTTCATCTTGCGAAGCAAGCCCATAGGAAATTCGTTTTGCGAAGCACCTCCAACACGGAAAACCCTTTCGTCTAGCGGATTTTCCGTCTTGCGAGGCATTCGTCTTGCGGGGCACCACTGTAATCTGATCAGAGATAGTGATGGTGAAAGATGAGTCATTGCAACAAGAGCTGGGAGCGTTTAAAGTCAAGCCAACTGAAGTTGCCACATGGATGCTAGGGAGAAGGGAAAGGTTGATGATCATGGCCATGCCCTACCTCCATTGTTGGCAACAGCTTGTCTCTGTTTACCAGTTGCTGGGAATCTCAAGTCATGGCAGCGCTTTCACTAGGCACCTGTTTGGCCATGGTGAGAACGATATGCCACACTAGATGAGCCTTTGGTCTGATTCAACAGGGCACTACTCATGTTCGTAAAGTTTGTGTGAAACCTGTGCCAAATTATACAGCATTCTGTAAAGTCCACTTATAGGATCAGGCAATGCTCTTTTAAATAACGGAGCAGGAATTGGAGGAATCAGCCAGTTCTGGCAATTGCTTTAAACCTCTGAAATTTGTAGTAAGAAGGCTCACTTGCCTAGGCCACCCAACGAAGATGTGTTCTGAGGCAAGCCCGAGGCTATGCAGAAAGTGGAGCGGCGGAAGAGTTTATTTTGTTAGCGTACTTAAGTAACTGGGATCCCATTTGGGGGTCTTTTTAACTACTCTCTCAACTCACTAGCAGCAATGCATTCCTTAAAACATAGCATTTGTACATCCTTCTGATGTTGTAAAGTTCCTGTTAGCGTCTTGCAGTTGGGTGATAAAGTTGGGTGATAAAGGAAACACATGAGAACATCATAGAAAGCTGCCTTGTGCTTACCCTAGGTCCATCTACTGAGTATTATCTACAGTGACTGACAGTGATTCTTCAGGGCCTTGGTCAGGGGACATTCCTAGCCCTGCCTGGAGATGGTGGAAAATTAAGCTGGATCCCTCTACATGCAATGCAGATGCTCTATCACAGAGCTACTGCCCTTCCCCAAATTTTCTGAACTTCACCCAGTGATGGGCCAATAAATCAGGCCTCTCTGCCATACCTTAATGCATGTGCCAGTTAATATAAGGAGAGGCAGTCCTTGAAATATTTGATTCCCAAGGAGTTTTAAGACTTCAAAACTTAATAGTAATGCTTTAAATTGGGCTGAGTTTCATATAAGCAGCCAGTACATACTCTTCAAAATTAGTGTTCTATGGTTTTGTCTCGCGAAACCACTCGAGCTTCTTCCAAACCATCTTCAAGGGTAGCTGCACACCAAGACAAGATTAGTCAGTAAAAAGATGAGCTTTAAAAAATGAAATTATTTCATACCACTTATATTTAATTACCCTTCATTTTGTTCTTTCTTTGTCTATCCAGAAGCTTCTTGTAGTGATTTTGGAGTTTTGTTAAATTAACCACTGGCTCTGCAAAGATATTACAGAGAAGCACATTTGTTTTATTGCCTTCATTTTCTGCAGGAGGCCAGAGCTCATATAAAAATCCTGTTGGGTTTTCATTAACATCATTATTAGTGATACAAGCCAACGCCACATTTTTATCAGTATAATTTATAGGTTGGGCAATTGTTGAAAGTTAATTGCTAAGAAGGGTTTTCTGTTTAATTATATTAGCTTATGTCTTCTGGATTCTACCCTTGTTTATGGAAAGAGCAAGGCTTAATTGTATTAGCAAACGGGGGTTTCTGCTGCTCTATCGTTTATGGTTTCTTTGTTAAATGAGATAATGGCACAAATGTTTGACTCACCTGGAAAAAAAGTGATGGAAGTCAGTTCCCACAGCAACCAGAATCCGTTTCACATACTTAGCCATTAGGGCTGTCAGTGGCATTTACCAGAAAGAGGTGAACTTCCAGATTAGTTACTGGAAAGATGAAAGTCATTTTTTAACATGAGCAATGGGGAAGAATGTTTCCTTTTTAAAATTCTATCACAAAAGATTGCATAAATTCCCTGAGGGGCACCGTCAAGATATTAGAAATAAGTACATAGCTATTTTCCTTCTAATTGCAACTTGCTGGCAAACTTGATTATAGTATCATTCCATAAATCTTATGTAGGAAAGTAGGAAATTTGTGTGTATTCTGCACCTGTACACATTACCAAATTCACTGCAAAAGCCATGATCTGAAGAAATATTTTAGCTACACCAAAAGCTCACACTCATTCAGTAGAATATTTCCCCCAAATAGCAGATACACCCCTCCAGCTCATCATTTTGTAGCACATACACTTTCATTTAGAAAGTATTTTACCATGACAAAGTGACTGCCATATAAGAAAAAACATGTCCAAAGTGACTTTGGATGCATGAAACTGGAGGACTAGATCTAAAACAGGCTTCCTCAACCTCGGCCCTCCAGATGTTTTGAGACTACAATTCCCAGCATCCCTGACCACTGGTCCTGCTAGCTAGGGATCATGGGAGTTATAGGCCAAAAATGCCTGAAGGGCTGAGGTTGAGGAAGCCTGATCTAAAACTTGGATTGCTACACTTTTTTTTTCCTCAAAAAAACAAACAAACAAAACCCTGTGGATGAGAATTATATGAATATTTATTTTATAAAAACCATTTGTTAAAAAAAAAAAATTAAAATCAAAAGGCTGCACAGTGGTACCTCAGGTTAAGTACTTAATTTGTTCCAGAGGTCTGTTCTTAACCTGAAACTGTTCTTAGCCTGAAGCACCACTTTAGCTAATGGGGCCTTCTACTGCTGCCGCGCCACCAAAGCATGATTTCTGTTCTCATCCTGAAGCAAAGTTCTTAACCCGAGGTACTATTTCTGGGTTAGGGGAGTCTGTAACCTGAAGCGTATGTAACCTGAAGCGTGTCTAACCTGAGGCACCACTGTACACTATAAAAACAAACCATTTTTTTAAAAGAAAAATATAAAACCGATGAAACAGTAGTATAAAGGCATATAAAAACAAAAATAGGAATTCAGGGAATTCAAACAAATAAAGAAGAGTCTAGTTTCTTAGGCCAGGGAAAGCATTGAGCAAAAAAAGTATTTACAAGATCTCTGAAGCAACAGATTGCTGCTGCCTGGTATATGGCAGAGCAAATGGCATTCCAGAGTACAGGGGCAAGATCAGGAAATGCCTGTTTTCATGTCATTGCCCTATGATATTCTGCAGGGTGCAGTTTGACAAATAAGATTTCCCCAGATGATGGTGTTATATGTTAATAAGAAAGCTTGAACATGGACTGGAGGCTGATTGGCAGCCAGTGCAGTTCCCTCAGCAGAGATGAGCAACTCAACAACTTGGCCACAGTGTTCTGCATCAGCTGCAACTACTGGACCAATCCCAAAGGAAGCCTCTCACACAGCGCATCACAGTAGTCCAATTCCTGCAATGCAGGAATCTCAACTAAAGCGTCCATAACAAATAGCCCACCACCTTCCAAGGGAGTGCCAGGGGCACATGCCTCCTTCCTCCATATACAGTGGTACCTTGGGTTACATACGCTTCAGGTTACAGAATCCGCTAACCCAGAAATAGTGCTTCAGGTTAAGAACTTTGCTTCAGGATGAGAACAGAAACAGTGCTCCGGCAGTGCGGCAGCAGCAGGAGGCCCCATTAGCTAAAGTGGTGCTTCAGGTTAAGAACAGTTTCAGTTTAAGTATGGACCTCCGGAACGAATTAAGTACTTAACCCGAGGTACCACTGTACTGCATGTTTCACAGTTTGGAAAGACTAAGCTTAAGGGATGAATCAAGAGAGCGGTTACTGGGACACAGAGAAGTACAGTGGTACCTCGGGTTACATACGCTTCAGGTTACAAACGCTTCAGGTTACAGGCTCTGCTAACCTAGACATAGTACCTCAGGTTAGGAACTTGGATGAGAACAGAAATCGCGCAGCGGCAGCAGGAGGCCCCAATAGCTAAAGTGCTGCTTCAGGTCAAGAAAAGTTTCAGGTTAAGAACGGACATCCGGAATGAATTACAGTGGTACCTCAGGTTAAGTACTTAATTTGTTCCTGAGGTCCATTCTTAACCTGAAACTGTTCTTAACCTGAAGCAGCACTTTAGCTAATGGGGCCTCCTCCTGCTGCCGCCGCGCCACTGGAACATGATTTCTGTTCTTATCCTGAAGCAAAGTTCTTAACCTGAAGCACTATTTCTGGGTTAGTGGAGTCTGTAACCTGAAGCATATGTAACCTGAAGCGTATGTAACCCGAGGTACCACTGTAAAGCTATGTGAGTTTTCTCATTGCAGAGATTTGAGGAGGGAAACACACCGTGTCGAGTTTTGTTTCTGAGTTTGGGATACATAGCTAAATGGGACATTGTAGCATCTGACTAGCAAGTTTCGAGTTTTACTTAGGCTAGAATCAGTGGAATTTACACAACAGCTAATATGCCCCATTGATTTCACTAGGTCTACTCTAAGCTTTCCTTATGGTTGTACCCAGGGATTGGGGGTTATATCAATTCTGTTTGCATTTAAAGGTGAACCAACCCTATTAGTACTTTCCAAAACAATTCATGAACTGAAACATAGCCATTTTTGAAATGTGCACTTTCCCAATTTTTTTCAGGGCAATTCTCCAACCAAGTAACATGTGCAGATATGCATACACTGAGGTAAAGTGTGCATAATAATGCATATATTAGTGAAAATAACATGTGATCATATGTTACAGAAGGGGAAATTTCTCTATGAAAATTGTGTATATTAGGCAAAATTACAGACAAACGTGTATATTAGAAGTTTGCACTAAAAGCTTGATAAATGTTTATAATATTATTTCTCTGAGCTATATAAACCAGAACACACACACACTGATAGGGTGGACGAATGAAGCAGCTTCAGGAAATGCTGAGGGCCACATAAAATCTTTACATAAAAATATGTTACTATAAAGTTGCCCATTTAATGATCAGGATAATTCTGATCATTTCTAAATCTCTCATTGCCTATTTCACAAAAGGACCATCCTAAGCACTTCAGATTATGGTATGCATTAAACATGTGTTCCCCCCAAAAATGATCCACTTTGAAACAGCATTTTATTTTCATTTAATAGCATTCCCAGTTTTTATAATGGAATAAAATGGCAAGAAAAAAGAATGCCATTCTCAAAGGAAACACACGGATAGTGACAGATTAGAAACCTTATTTGGACAGTGCTAGTAAACTTCAACAACAAAAATGTAATAGAGTCTCCTTCCAAAGAAAACAACATTTCCTTCCTTCCCAACACCATATGACTGCTCCTCAACAGCTGTTCGATAGAAAAGTAATTTTCTATCATAGATCTGCCTTTATTCATTTTGTAATAAGCAACCCTGGCATAAAACATTAAGCTCTGTAAAAGGCATTCTGAGTTGCATTTTAAACAGTGACTTCCTTAACCGCTCATAGTACTAATAGCAGAGAATCTGTGTTATACATTTAAAGCGGTATCATACGACTTCAAACAGTCAGGGTTTTCCCTGGAAAATTATGGAAACTGCAGTTTGTGAGGGTGCTGAGAGTAGCTGGAGACTCCTATCCTCCCCCTGAGCTACAAGTCCCAGAGTCCTTTAACAATCAACCCCCCTTCCCAGGAAACTTTGAAAATTGTAGTTCTGTGATGGGAATGGGAGAATCTCCTAACAATTCTCAGCAGCCTTAACAAACTATGGTTTCCAGGATTTGGGTTGGGGGGGGCATGACTGTTTAAAGTACGTACAGTGGTACCCCGGGTTAAGAACTTAATTCGTTCCGGAGGTCTGTTCTTAACCTGAAACTGTTCTTAACCTGAGGTACCACTTTAGCTAATGGGGCCTCCAGCTGCCGCCGCACCACCGGAGCACGATTTCTGTTCTCATCCTGAAGCAAAGTTCTTAACCTGAGGTACTATTTCTGGGTTAGCGGAGTCTGTAACCTGAAGCGTATGTAACCTGAAGCATATGTAACCCGAGGTACCACTGTACTATAATACTGGTTTAAATGCATGGTGCAGATGGGGCCCTAATTTTTGATAAACCGGTTAACTACAAAATGCAGAAGTAGTTCACTCTTTCATTTGCACCTCCTTACATATAATAGCAACCTTACTCTTCTATTCGTTTACCATCTCTATAAAGTTATTTCCACTGCTGTTGCTGTAAGGTTGATAACAACACAAACAACGTAACAGGCTGTATGTAACTATATAAATTCTTTTTCAAATTCGATTCAACATATATCAAAATATACGGTTCCATAGACCAACTTATCATATAAACGAAACATATTATGAGAAATTAAAGTCCAGCAGATTCACCAGGAAATACAATCTATTCAGTTCTTATATTAGCAATATCCATGGTGTGGAATTCTTATATCTATATTGTAGTGTTCCATGTGAAGATGCTTTTAAGAATTCTAGCATTCCTTGTATGCAGGTTTCAGATGAAGAACTTGGAATAATGGCACATGCAGAAAATAAGACAAGGATCCCAGGATAATTACTTGTTTCGCCCAACTGGGCTTTGTCAGTTGCTGTAAAGTTTGCATTTCTGATTACAGTGGTACCTCGGGATAAGTACTTAATTCGTTCCGGAGGTCTGTTCTTAACCTGAAACTGTTCTTAACCTGAAGCACCACTTTAGCTAATGGGGCCTCCTCCTGCTGCTGCGCCGCCAGAGCACGATTTCTGTTCTCATCCTGAAGCAAAGTTCTTAATCCAAGGTAATATTTCTGGGTTAGCGGAGTCTGTAACCTGAACTGTATGTAACCTGAAGCATATGTAACCCAAGGTACCACTGTACCTCCATTGTTTAAAATCTACTGTCGGTCAAGGGCTTTTTTCAGTTCCGGCACCTCTCAGGTGGGCACCATTACCATTCTAAGAGAACAAGTGAGGTGTTCATAGTGAGTTCTGGCACCTCTTTTTCTAGAAAATAGCACTGTGTCAAACACAGGGCTGGGTTTGCCTTTAGGCAGAAGGAGGTGGCAGATGTGGAGGGAGCAAGGCAGCAGTGATAGCACCCCCTCCAGAGCCTGCTCTGTTGAAAATCAGAACTATGTGTGCCATCAGCTTGGCCTACACACTCTGAACTAGAATTCTGTCCTGAGGAGCACTAGAGGACATTATCCCATTGTCAGTGTTGAAGTAAAATTCAGCTGCCAACCCAGCACATGGAACTGGGGTGGGGAAGTGCCATTTTGTCATTTGCCTCAGGCAACAAAATGCCTTGGGGCAGCTCTGGTCTAGCACTTTATGTAATTCTTTGGTGATTCAGCCTAAAGCTTCTAAAATCTTCCCTTTCTAATACATTCTGTGCATCCATTGAAGATACTGATTCAACAACAGGTAAAATCTGTCAGCTTGTGGTCCTGCTTCAACAATGGCACACTTCGGACAAAATGTTGAGGCCCATGGAAGTATTTGCAATTTGTAGAAACTGTTGTGGGCAACCAAACGTAACCACGACTAACTCTGTTAGTTATAATATAATGCTTCTTTCAAGCCTAACTTGAAGGGGAGGGAGGGCACACTGCTGGTGCCAGGAAGGACCTTTGT
The DNA here is from genome assembly GCF_965113315.1 of Podarcis vaucheri. Classification (NCBI taxonomy): domain Eukaryota; kingdom Metazoa; phylum Chordata; class Lepidosauria; order Squamata; family Lacertidae; genus Podarcis; species Podarcis vaucheri. Next base: position 37,908,484 of record NC_138766.1, read on the forward strand.
GGGCAGTGCCGGATTAAATCCTGTGGAGGCCCCTAGGCAATCAAAATCTTGGAGGCCCCCTCATAAATTATTTCCTAATATGCTTTTGAAAGCTTTGTATCTGGAGGTTTCTTGTGCACATGTTCTAGTGGGATAACATTGAACTAAGAAATCTCAGTTGTAATTTTCATTTAAGATCAAATCAATATTATTTTGGTCCATTGTCACGGGACTCCTAAAAGGTGTGGGGCCTACAGGCCAGTGCCTGCTCTGCCTATTTGGTAATTCAGCACTATCTCTGGATGCACATTAATCTATGGCCACCATGTTGGAAACCCATAATATATCCTTTTTTTTTAAATACTATATTTGGCTCTCCTCCTCTCCACAGCTCTGACTACATAGAGTAACAATGGGACAAATGAGACACATGACATATACATTTCCTGCTTGGCAGGGGGTTGGACTCGATGGCCCTTGTGGTCTCTTCCAACTCTATGATTCTATGATTCTATGATATGCACACACACACATCCTTTAATTACTTTACATCACAAGTTTGAGGCTTTGGGCCATAGCTGGGACTAAAAATACGTTTGGACACTGTATCCTGGCAAGGAAACTGTAAAATTAAGCCTGGTATTCAGCCATCTTAAAATCCTCTGCCTTTTTTGTATTACTTTATTGTACAGAAAAATAATTGGTTTACTCTGGGAAAGAATGTGTTCGCCCATGCATGCATGCATGAATGAATCAATATTTAGTAAGTTAATTAATCCTGACAAGTCAGGCAGATAAAATGATTATATCGGGAACAAAGGCATACACGGTTATCTGTCACTAGATTACACAAAAGGGAATTTGCCACCAGAATAATGAATGAAATCAAGGCCAGCGCTCACACTCCAGCAAACCGGACATCCACTTTCATCACCCGCAAGTGACCAACAAGCACCCTCAGCGACAAATTTCTTGTGGCTCAAGTTCCTGAAATAATATGAAAATCAATGTTTCAAATCCCAAGGCTGTAAGAACACTGTTGTGATGCTTTGCATTTATAGTTAATTTGAAAACACAAATAGTTTAAATTATCAAGCGGACTAGAAATTGAGGGTCAGTGAAGCTCTTGCTTAATTCCAAGGCCTTGTATTGTTTCTCTGAGGTTGGGCTGAGTAATTTGGTGAATCAGAGTACAGAAGCACTGATGAGTCAGGTCTTGTGGTGCCTACAAGCAGGTGTTTCTGTGCACTCTGGCTTCCGTCACAGTGTTCCGTTGCACTAGTAGCAGTTTTAGTCATGCTGGCCACATGACCCAGAAAGCTGTCTGTGGACAAACGCCAGCTCCCTCGGCCTGAAGCGAGATGAGTGCTGTACCCCATAGTCACCTTTGACTGGACTTAACTGTCCAGGGGTCATTTAGCTTACCTTTAGCAGCAGATGTCTCCTTAGGTCAAAAAGGCTCTTATGAAGACCAACCAGCAACGGACCAGGTAAAGCAAAGGGGGGGGGAGGAAAGAGGGGCTGGGTGAAAACAAACCACTCCTCTTCTCTGAATGATGATCTAGTGGGGAGGAACCAAGGAAATCCAAGGTGCCCTGCAATAGTGACAGCCCTAGACATTGACAAATACAGCATGGAGGTAGTGTAGTGCTTTTCAGGTATGAACGTGTCAAAGGGCTCTCAAGCAGGAGCCGTCTAGTCCAGTCCAGTCTAGAAGACACTTATATGTGCATCAGCCATGCTCCTTGCCAATACATGGTAGCTTGCAGAGAACCTTGTGTAAATACTAGGGATGTGCACCAGTCATACGATTCAATTTCTGAAACTTTGGGAAGAAGCTTGATTTGTTTCAGAGCTGTTCTGTGTCTTTCCAATCAGCCCATTATTTCCCCCCAAAGAGTTGTAGATAGGTAAGGTGCCAAGAGTTGTTAGGACACCCACTATTCCCCTTGCAGAGCTACAGTTCTCACAAACTTCTCTGGGAAGAGGGATTGATTGTTAAAGACCTCTAAGAATTGTAGCTGGGGGGGGGGAGTGGGATAAGAGTCTCCAAACAACTCTCAGCACCCTTAGCAAAATACACCTCCCAGAATTCTTTGGGGGAAGCCAAGGCTGTTTGAGTGTCCCATGGACTGCAAGAAGATCAAACATGTCCATTCTTAAGGAAATCAGCCCTGAGTGCTCACTGGAAGGACAGATCCTGAAGCTGAGACTCCAATACTTTGGCCACCTCATGAGAAGAGAAGACTCCCTGGAAAAGACCCTGATGTTGGGAAAGACTTAGGGCACAAGGAGAAGGGGATGACAGAGGACAAGATAGTTGGACAGTGTTCTCGAAGCTACCAACATGAGTTTGACCAAACTGCGGGAGGCAGTGAAAGACAGGAGTGCCTGGCGTGCTCTGGTCCATGGGGTCACGAAGAGTCGGACATGACTAAACGACTAAACAACAACAACATGACTGTTTAAAGTGGTATTAAAGTGGTACCTCGAGTCACAAATGCCTCAGGTTACAAAATCTTCAGGTTACAAACTCCGCTAACCTGGAAGAGTTACCTCGAGTTGAGAACTTTGCCCCAGAATGAGAACGGAAATTGTGTGCCAGTGGCACAGCAGCAGCAAAAGCACGCCTCTAGTTAAGAACAGTTTCAGGTTAAGAACAGACCTCCAGAATGAATTAAGTTCGTAACTAGAGGTACCACTGTATATCACTTTACTTGTATGGTGCAAATGTGGCCCATGTCTGTCAATTGATGGGGTGGGGGGGCGGATTCTGTGAAAATGTGAATAGAAAAGCAATATCTGAACTGAGAGCTAAGTTATGCAATATGCTAAAGAACAAGTTTCATACTTATGCAAGCTGAGGGGAGAGAACTTGCTATTCTCATTAAGTGCATTTGTTTCCAGCACATTTATACATTATTGCGACAGTGAAACTTTCCATGGGAACATTATATCTCTGTCCTACAGATAATTTAACTTAATGAGAGTTTTAAAAATCAGATTATCTCTTTCTTTCTCTTTCCAGGCATTAATGTCGGAGAGCACATACTAGGCTGAAAATCTCAGAGAAGACAATTTAGCAGCCAGCCACTATTGTGCAATCTAGAAATCTAAGACCTGCTTCTCATAAACCATCAGGGCATGCATGGGGGTGGGGGGAAGGCATCATACACTCCATAGTCTGATAGGTGGTTTTTGTCCCCCTCCCGCCTGGCCTGGCCTGCGCTGTGGGCTGGGGCCAGTTTTGCCAACCCCTAGGTACGCCTCTGCTCAAGACTTTCCCACCAGAGATAGCAATGGCCACCAACTTGAGCGGCTTTAAGGGAGGACTAGGCAAATGCTACCAATGGCTACTAGCTGTGACGACTATGTTCTATCTCCACTGTTGGGAGGCAGTATGCCTCTGAATACCAGTAACTAGGTATCACAAGGGGGTTGCTGTTGCATTCAGGTCCTCCTTGTGGACTTCCCCAAGACATTTGGTTCACCACTATGAGAACAGGATGCTGGTCCAGATGGACCTTTGACCCTATTCAGTAGGACTCACCTCATGAGAAATTTCACCAGAGCCCCCAACCACCTTAATCTGGCCCTGCTGTTGAGTACGACACTGAGACTAAGGTGGAGGAAGCTGTAAACCAGTACATCCCTCTATGCTGAATGTAAGTTAGAAGCCAGGCAGGTCGGGGCTGGCTAGAGGCAGGTTGAAGTTGGTGGCACAATGCCCCATTCACTATAGTGTGCCAACCTCCACTGGGTCATACAATTGCCATACTTAGACCTTAATGGAAAAAATTGGTCAGTAGAATTCATTTTTCTCTCCAATTTCTTCCTGGTTCTCTCCGGAAACATTCAGATTTCCAGATGTTTTCTTTATTTTATTAAAATTATATCCCACCCCTCCTTCAAATGTTGAGAAGCCAAATGCAGATTAGGATTTTGTTTCCCTTGCATTGGAACCAATACAGGGACAGAACAACCCATCTTCCCGCCTGCCATCTCTTTCCTCCTCTTCAATCAATTCAGATTTCCTCTGCTAAACACATCTATCTCTCCATTTGTCATGCACCATCTGTTTCCCTAAATTCCCTGCCCTGCCTCCCTGTTGCTTACCACATCAATTTTGGGCTTTTTGCTTTAAAAGCTCTCTACTAAATTGTAGTCTACCTCCATCACTTAAAAAGTATGCCAGTGTTTCTGATAACAGTTGGAGATTTGGCAGAGAAAATGAAAACTATAAACATGTCTAGTAGAGCTTGTCCAAAAGTGATTATGTACATGTTAGAGGGGGAAATGTTCAAAGCATAAGAAAAATGGCTGGACCGAGTAACTCATTTGGTCCAGTTTTTGTGGGTGCTGTGTGTGTAAAAAAGGAGTATGTGACCAGAAATGAAATAGAAAATTAAACTGTTAACAGTGAAATGGTTTGAAATCAGTGAGAGAGTAAGATTAAGAAATGGATGGCAACATAATTTTAAATTTGCAACAGAGTAGAGGGTTGTTATTGATGATGCAAAGATTATTTAAGATTCAGAAATTGATAAGGACCCGTGTTTTGCTATTTGATATTTAACCTCTTGATCATGTATTTTTAGTTTCTGTAGTTTTTTAAAAAATAAAAAACTGTATATCAAGCAAATATATTTAAATAAATTTATTTGTATTTAATTTGTATTAAAATGTGTCAGTTGTATTTGCAAATTTGGTGATAATTGCAAAAGAGAATAAAATAAAAGAGGATCTTGAAGATGTCATAAGAAGGTGTATGACTCTAAATAGACTGACACTTTATATTACACATTAATTCTAGCCCTTCTGCAAGGATCCCAGGGTGGTTTAAAAGGTTCCTGTCTCCCCAGCTTCATTTCCCCCCTCATTAAAACCTTGTAAGGTGGGTAAGGAGAGGGGCTACAGCTGTTCCAAGATCACTTACATGGCTGTGTGCTAGCCATTATGTCATACAAATATAAGAGGAATGGCATGCATTTGCTTTGTCACCTTTGATAAAGTAAACAACATTCTATTCTTAGAATCATCTGATGACCAGAGCACTGAGTGTCAAGTAGCATCCCAAGTTTGTTATCTGGCTGGAGGATAGGAAAGAGAAAAAACAGGAAATGAAAACAAGAACTTCTTTTCATCCCATTTCAGCTCATTTCCTTGACCTGCCAAAAGGCCAGGTCTGAACTTCAGAAAACAGACAGTTTGGCCATTCTTCCAATAGCATATCTTTTCTATTCACATGTGTCCAGACATTAGTGCCCAAGATTTGGATTAAAACAACAACAACAACAGCAATGAAATTTTAAGGCAACGTTAAGGAAATGAAAAAGGGCAACTAATACTGCACATCAACATCAGTTTTCAGAGTGAGCATAGTAGTTATTTTAAGAGTTCTCTGACGATTAGCTGTGGCAACAGGAAAGCAAGGGAAATTCACACCCTTAAATTGATGAACCAGGAAGTGCTATCAGGGAAGCAGCATACTGAGAGCATAAGAACATAAGTAGATGAACCTACTAGATCAGGTCAATGGTTCATCTAGTTTAGGATCCTGTTTTTTTAATAGTGGCCAACCCAGATGCCTGTGGGAGCCTGAAAGCTGGACATGAGCACAACTGCACTCTTCCCATCTGTGATGTCCAGCAACTGGTATTTGAGCATAATTCCTCTAACGGTGGAAGTAGAACATAATCAGTGTGGCTACTGAGCCTTGTTTGTAAGAATATAAATATGAAAATAGCATCCTCGGTGCAGCCATAGACAGAAGTGAATATTCATTCTGCAAGAAGGCACTTGTCTAGAACTGGTTGCAGCAGACTTACCATTCTCCATCATCTTCCAGTGCCTAAAGCAAGGATGGGGAAACTGTGACTCTCTTGATCTTGTTAGACTCCAACTCCCATCATTCTTGGACACTGGCCAGGCTGACTGAGACTGATGCGAGTTGGGGTTCAACAACATCTGGAGGTGCACAGGCTCCCCATTCCTGGTCAAGAGGTACAGGTAGGAGCTCCTTCCAATTTTACCACATAGTGGTCAGTCATGGTTTTCCCCAGCAACACACTTCACCACACTTCCAAAGATGCTTGTAGTTGCTGACCTAGTTCATTCTCTATTATAGATATAGGATGTAGCATACACCTTCCCTTGGTTGTTTCCTGCCCTTGGTTGGCCCTATATGCTTGGGACAGGAACCCTATGGGCAGTCTTCTTCCGTGGATCCCTTTAGAAAGTCTCCTAGCATTAACCAACAATGAAGAGTTGCTTATTTCAGAGAATCAAGCCCCACCGGCTCTTGACTGAGTGACAAATGAACATCATTTGCCATCTGCTGTGATCCCCTTGTTTTCTACATTATGGATGAAGATGTTTGGTTGCAAAATCAATGGAAACCCTATTAATTGCTATGAGTAAAGCGGTGGCTTGTGGTATATTCTGTTTTGTAATTGTGTGCAGAGTGCTTTTTCAATGATTTTCCATAACAGGTACATAAAATGATGAAAATCTGTTTTGCATTTTACTTTTTTTTAAGATAGAGGTATATCAGTCTTATGGCTTGGACGCATAACTTTCTGCTGCATGAAAGGAAGGAACTTTTATTCAGGGCTGTTGGAAAAGTTAGCAAGGCTTTCAACAACATCCCGCATGATATTCTTACAGAGAAGCTGGGAAAATGTGGGCTAGATTGTGTTACTTTTAGGTCAATTTATAGCTGGTTGACAGACTGAACCCAAAGAGTGCTCGTCAATGGTTCCTCATCATCCTGGGGGGAAGAGGAAGGGGGGAAACTTTATTCGCCTAAACCATAGCAACAAGAGAACATTACAATATACACAGAAGAAAGTGAAAATTAAATATAAAAGCACAGTTTGGAGTCAACAGTCAGATAATGGACCTTATTCTGATTTCCCTAGCTAGAAACCTAGCAACCTTTGCTGTTGCCTGCTCTGCTTCGTCTGCTAGAATAAAGGACACTGTGGCAGTAGTCGAGCACCCTGGGATGGGCAATACAAGTGGGGTGATGATCTCGTTCCTCAAGTCTTTATGAAGAGTACAAGACAGAAGGGTCTGTGCCACTGTTTGGGTGCTGCTGTCTCCATAGAGGCATAGGGTAAGTAGCAAGTAGCATGCTGCAGGATTCTGTCCTCAGTCTATTGTTGTTCAACATCTTTATAAATGGCTTGGATGAAGGTATTGAGGCTCATCAAATTTGCAAATTTGCAGATGACACTAAACTGTGAAGGGTAATTTATACATCAAAAGGTAGAATTGAGATTCAAGATGCCCTTAATAGATTGAAGAACTGGGGATGGGGAGGTAAACTTCAGTGGGGACAAATAATCAAATGATCAATTATAGGACAGGGGCCATCTGTCCTGGATGCATCACCAGACCTGTTGTGAATCATAGATGTTAACTGGTGTGGCTGGGTTGTTGTTGTTGTTGTTGTTGTTGTTGTTGTTGTTGCAGTTGCCTCCTTTGACAATGCCTGGGTGTTGAGCACATTTTGAATTTATTCCCCCACCTAACATCCCTTAGGTCCTGGATTCAGCCTTGAATCCTGAAATCCCTGTGCAGTTATTCAGAAGCGTTTCCCATGAGATTGCACCCTAAATTTCTATAGAACCTGAAGATTAGTATTCAGAAATTCAACATACTCATTAATAAGAGACTTTGCAAAGATGTCAGCATCTATTTCTATTCTTATGGCAACTCGGTGACAAATATATTTTGCAGTTCTATTTATCTAATTATATTTAATGAGAATGGCAAATTGATCATTTCCACTGTTTACATTTTGTAAAAGATACGCTTGCTTGCCTCTCCTTCCTTGCTGAAAGCATAATATTTGTTCTCCGGGCTAATTTGCACACATGATCTGACTAACATTACTAAAAGTTGGATGCATTATTGGCTTATTGAATTTAAAAGAATATAAAAATAAGTCATTCACTGCAGCTTCAGTAAACAATGGAAATACTGAGCGCTCAGCGTCCTGCTGAACTTGTTTACATCACGGGGGGATGCTACTAATTTCCATATATTTTCCTCTTCTCCTCCTCCTCCTCCTCCTCTCCTCTAAGGTGCAATCATCCAAAAAAACAAATCTGCATGATCACTTTTGCTGAAAGTAAAAAACTCAAAGAAAAACACCTGCGGGGATGTTGATAATACACAAAATGATTTACCGTATGTCTGTGAAGAGATGGAGCACTGCTTAGTTGAGTAGAGTCTTGCAGATGGTCCCTGTTTTAATCCCCAGCATCTCCAGTGCTGCCACACTATAGAGTAGGGGTAGGGAACTTGTGGTCCTCTTGGTTGGACTCCCATCAGCCACAGCCAACATGGGCCAATGGTCAGGGTTGATGGGAGCTGTAGTCCATTGACAACTGAAGAGCCACAGGTTCCCCACACCTGCTGAAGTCAATACTGAGCTAGATTGACCAACTGACTTTCTTTTTTTAACATAATAATAATTTTACACAAAATTAAATGTTGTCCAATTCACTTTCAATATAGTAATTTCTTACATTTTTACTTCCCATCCTTACATCTATGATGTTCCTGTTGTATTTCCTTATCTGCTGCCAAAACTACCATTTATTTTCTATATTATAACTAATATTAAAATCATGTATTCATTCACCTTCATGTATTACTCAAATCCTGCCCAGAATTTCATCTGACTATAATTTTTTCTCAAATAGTCCAAAAAGAACCTCTGTTCCTTGACAAAGTTTTAATCTTTTTGATCTCTTATTTTTGCTGTCAGCTTCGTCGTCTATGCATAGTCCAATAACTTTAAAATTTATTCTTTTGTTGAGACTTCTCCTTCTTTCCACTTCCAACTTAACCATCTTTTGGGGACCTCTGTCCCCATAATACCCAGAAGAACTGCTTCAGGTCTCTTGGGAATAACTATTTTAAGCATCTTTTAAAATTCATTGTGTATCATTTCCCAGAGAGCTGTCACCTTTCTACAAGTCCACCACATATGAAAAAAGGACCTAGACCAACTGACTTTGTAAACAGCATCTGCTTTGCGTGTTTGGAATAAGAACTTTCCATGAAAAATACCAGTGAAGTTGTATTGCTAGTCAACAACATCTTCTTGTACTAAAACCAGCATTAGATATGCCAGTCACATCTTTACTTGGGGGGAGCCTATCTTCAGAGACAAGCCTCCTCTGAAGTCAGGTTTGACTTCAAGTGGAAGTAAAATCTGACTGCACGTCAAATAAACCCACACTGGAGAGACACTTTATGAATGTTTAGAATGTGAGCAGAGCTTCTGTATCTGCAAAAACCTTTTTGCACATAAGAGAAACCTGTACAGGGGAGAAGCTCATCAGATCAGATGAGTAAGGTTGCTGTGCAGTTGCTCTGGGTTGTATTACAGCAAATGCACAGAAGAGCAAAATATGAGAGATCAAGGAAGTTATATAAACTTAGGACACAAGACTGAAAACATGACTCCTGGTGGATATGAGCCATGAGCACCACTAACAACAACTCCCCCCCAAAGACCTCAGCTATCAAGCAGGGACCTAAGCAAGCAGGTGATCCCTCAGGTATCTTGGACTCTATGTTGTTAAAGGCCTTGTAAACTAATACAATAACACTGAACCTAGTCCATCAGTGTGTGGGCAGACAGAGCACAGGAGTTACATGCTGGTGATCAGTGGTTTTTTCCTGGGGGGATACAGGGATACGCATGCCCCTAAACATTTTGTAAATTTAAGTTTGGCTTCATTGAGGGGCAGTGTTTCAATATGAGTAGGGAAAAGAGTACCCCAAAACATTTTTTTAGAAAAAAAAGTACTGCTGGTGATAATCTGCCCCCATCAAGGCTCTAGCTGCAGCATTTTGTACCTGACCAGGATAGCCCCACATAGAGCTCATTGCAACATTCAAGTCTTATAGTTCCCAGTGCACGGCTCACCATGGACAGACTTTCACTGACCAAGAACAGTCATAGCTGTTGAAAGGAATTCCTAACATCTTCTTAACATCTTCCTTTTGCATAAGAAATTGCTTCTTTGGAAAGCTATACATCAAAATGGCACTTACAATTAGTGTCTGTGAAACAGGGCATCTGAAGAATTATAACTAGAATAACATAAATATGTGTAGCCCTATCCCCTTGCTCTCTTTTCATCTGACTGTGTCAGACATTCAAATGAGAAGCTGTGTTTTGTCTTTCTCCATTATGGTTAAGTCAAAGGCTTGTTTTTTCCCCATTTCATTTTCATTTTTTGTTTTGTTTCACACACAAGGACAAAAAGTGATTTAGAGAAGAGAAAGAGTTCATAATTCAAGGCCTCTTTCAGTGAAATGTTAATTTATTTTCCATAAATTTATTGGGCAATCATGTAAGCTGACATAGGCAACTAATGGTTGAGACAGTGGATACACACACACTTACTATAAAAGATAATGCTGAATTTTGTAACAGGCAGTGGAACATTTTGTACTGTTTGATCAGTTCACTGAGGATGCTGTATATGCAAATTAAAAGTCTAGATTCACATTAACACCACTCTATTGTCTTTAGTAGAGCCTCTTTGACTTAACAGTAGTTGAACATCCCTGATAACAATTCTGGAAGCCGATAGTAGCTCAAGCTCAAGCTTCAGAATTATTTGGGTTTAAGGCAGTAGAGCAGGGGTCAGCAAACTTTTTCAGCATGGGGCTGGTCCACTGTCCCTCAGACCTTGTGGGGGGGCGGACTATATTTTGAAGGGGGGGGTGAACGAATTCCTATGCCTGACAAATAACCAAGAGATGCATTTAAAATAAAAACACACATTCTACACGCTGATTCCCAGACTGTCATCAGGCCGGATTTAGAAAGTGATTGGGCTGCATCTGTTTCCTGGGCCTTAGTTTGCCTACCTATGCAGTAGAGGATTGCATGGTTGGGTGGCATATCTCACCTGACCTCTGTGGGAAGTGGATGGGGAGGGGCAAGATGGTGGAGAGGCTGGTGCAGTGCAAACACACCAGCAGGAGCACCAGAATGGCTCTGCCAGTGCATTTGCAGCACACTGACCTTGCCACCACTTCACCCACCCCCTCTACAACTGACTGCTACTAGTTCAGGATCTGAAATGCTTCCTTGGAGGAAGCCATATATCATCTCATTCTACCAAACAAAGTATGTTAAGAGTATTGATTTTACATTCCAATTCCCCATAATTCCAAAAAAAGACCTCAGACTCAAGAGGAGGGCATACAGTGCATGGCACATATGTGTAAACTTTTGTAGGCCTCAGCTGCTCCATGTAATCCCCTGAAGTGGCTCTTTACCACAGTTGCACTTGCTTCTTAGGCTATCTCCCCAACTCACTGCCTTCGTATGTAGCCAGCCATATTATCTCCCCTTCATTTTATTGCAATAAACCTCTGCTTAATTGTGTCTAGGGCAGGCTTCCTCAAACTTGGCCCTCCAGATGTTTTGAGACTACAATTCCCAGCATCCCTGACCACTGGTCCTGCTAGCTAGGGATCATGGGAGTTGTAGGCCAAAAGCATCTGGAGGGCCGAGGTTGAGGAAGCCTGGTCTAGGGTCATGAATAACATGGGATCGATTATTGAGTAAGCAGGCTTAGCACTCTATTGCATATCTGCAGCTGAGTGCAGACTGACTTAAGAGTAAGCCTCATTGAACTCCGCTGTTACAAATCAATTTATAAGCCTGTCAAACAAATTAGCTATTGTTATCCCAAAGAATCTTCATCCAAATTAAGTTCCCTGTTGGGACAGGCAATCAACCCCCTACACAAGCCAAAGATTCTTGGAGGCTTTCAAGTGTCCCAATCAAGCACTCAAAAATCCTCAAGAGTTTCGTTGAATGTTTGATTAGAACTCTTTTATTTAAAAAAAATGTATTTCTTCTTTCCCAAGATCAGAAAACTTAGCTTGGGGAGGGTAAGGTCAAGGTGGCACAAGCAGGCTATCCTGCCTGGAGATGCTGGCTTTAAATAAGTAACATATGATGCTGCCTTATAACATGTCAGATGAAACCAGGAGAGGGAATGTTGCTGAACTACAACTCCCATCAGCCCCAGCAAGCACGGTCAATGACTAGGGGTTATGGGAGTTGTAGTTCAGCCACATTAGACGGGCCAAAGCTTCCCTACACCTGCTCTAAATGTTTTACCGGCACTTTAGCTTGGGAAAGGGCTATAGCTCAGTGGTAGAGCATCTGGTTTGCATACAGAGGGTCCCGTGTTCAATCCAGGGTCTCTCCAGTTAGGCCTAGGAATATCTGCCATCCTAAATCCTGGACTATTGCTGCTGGTTGGTGCAGATGAGCCTGAGCTGAATAGACCAAAGTTCTGACAGCTACAGCTTCCTAAGTATGTTCCTAATAATGTATTTTGAAGCTTTTTTTTGGGGGGGGGGGTAAATCTATAACTTGTTTCACAGTTTCAAGAGAACTAGCTATTCATTCGATTTATTAATATCCCTCTTTGTCAATTTCCAGTGACTAACCATCTAGTAATTAAAGTCATACGCTACAACGTATTTTATTTCTATCACCAGTCTCCCTGGCTTGTGCTATTTAATTCAATAAATCCACCTTCTTGCAGTAAAAGACTGCGAGAAGAGAGCAGGTTTGCTTCATGCAGGAACTAAATCATGCAATCTTCAAACGGTTTTGACTTGATCTCTTAATTGAAATGAAAAGATTCAGTTGTGAGTGCTGTGATAGAAAACTGATTCAATTATGATGTGCCTTTATCAAACTTGTGATTGCCCAAGTGAAACAGAGCTGTGTGATGCAAAACAGAAGGAAACTCACAATGCAGTTGGAATGGCTTGAAGCATAAAATCCCAGGATTTATTTTGACCACTTATATATGGCTTATTTTATTTTTTAAAAATAGAAGGTGGATGAGGCTGCAATCTTAGCCCCATTTACCCGGGAGTAGACTTCTGAGTGGGCATGGCTAGGATTGCCACTGTGAGCCGTTAATGGTGGGTATTTCTCAAGCAAGCTGAATGGGGCAGATCCAATGTGCAGAAGGACTGGAGATGATCTTTGCAAATTATCTTTTCCTCCTAGCAGCCCCCCATCTGCTCCAGAGGCTTGGGAGACTCCCCAGAACATGATACGAGAGGCTGCAAGTGAAAATAACCTTCCTTAATTCCATTGGCCACTGCTGACTCAGAACACTAGAATATATTATGTTTTGATGTTGAAGGAATTATGTCTTTACCCCCTCCCCCACCAAACTCATTTCTAATTTGCTCTTAAAGTCCATGTTTGATTTAAAAGCAACTACCATAAAACAACTCCACTCTAAGAGAAAAATTAGATTCCTGTTAAAAGCCTATTTCTATCAGCAAGCTTCCTATATTAGATCAAAGTTGAAGCATAAATCTGCTTTATTCTCTTCTCTAGCAATTAAAGAGAAACTTGACCTGACATATTTGCAATAGCTTCAGCTCCTGTGGAACAGGTTCATACAAAATATTTGCGGAGCTTTCCAGAACCGTATATTACCGAGTCATAATTAAACCATTATGTGCAGATGCATCATAATCCCATCCATCCAGCTCAGTACCCTTCTCTGAAAAAGTACTGCAGAGGGACTAAGAAAACTGTCTTCCTAGCAACTTTCTGAGATCTCTTCCTCTCGCCACTTCCATTGTTAGGCAGTGGAAGCACAAGACAGTTTCTCTACCCCAGCCAGTTTTCTACCCATCTAGGGGGAGACCTGGAAGTAGTGTGTGTTTTGGAGGAAGAACAACAAAAAGGGTCTAGAAATGGATATTATCATTGCAGCACTTCCCCCTACCCCCACACACAGACCATGCAGATGGCGCCACTGCTGGGGCAATGAAGGCAAGGAGGAACCTGCTTGGCCGCTACCTTTCTTACTCAGAAGAAAAGTAATAGTACAGAAGAGTCTGTGGTTGTCATTCCTAGTGGTAACCCAGAGAGAGGCAGAGGAGTAAAAAGAGGGGGGAGCAAGCAGGATAGGACACTGTACATCAGTATAAGAACTGAATGTGCATCTTTATTTATTGTATTTTTATGTCGTGAACTGTCCTGAGATCTACGGGTGAAGGAGGGTCTACGAATTTAATAAATCATAATAAGTGGCCGCAGGAGAGAATACATTGTGTGACAGCCCCAGCCCCCAGGGATCATAAGGAAGGAATAAAGACTCTGACAACATTCTATGGAATTAAAATTAGGCCACAACTTTATTAAACTTTATTAAAGACCTTGACTTAGGCCTTGGGCGTGTATACCTCCCAGCCCCCTCCCAGGAACTGGGGCACATCAGGGTAAATGGGATATGGGGTGCTCTGCGAGACGTAAGTGTAGCAGGCAGCCCAGCCCATATCCCCACACGCAGGGTAGTTCACTGACAGACTTTCAGTGTATGGCCTGTGACACCCATATATATAACTCCTTTAAGAGGGGGACCCTGGAATTGCTGCCGCTAAGCTGACTGCCTGGATACTGTTGGCTCCACCCCCTTATATATATATGGGACTGGCCCACCTCCCAGCAATGAAACTGAGGCTGGGTGTGAACCTCTAAAAAGTAATACTGAGAGGCAGGCCAGTCCCTGTTTGCCAGTAAGTTCCCTGGGAACTGTAGCACCGCTCGCGATCCCGCAATGGGCACCCACAATGTAAAGTGTGAGTGCTTATTATATACAGACACAGACAGATTAGAGTCTGGAACTGAAAGGAGGTAATGGAACTCTTTGAGTAATTTCCCCGCCATGGGAAACTGCGAGTCCCAGAGACCACCTGGGGTTCTGAGGACTCCTGGAACCAGAGCTGACACTGACTTAGCTTTAGAGGCAAAATAGATTCTCCATCAATAACAGAGCGGTTACACAACAAAGCATGGGACATTATCTTCTCCGTGCTGAGATTTATTTTGCAACAGTGAATGAGAGAAGGCAAACTGATAGTGTTTGTTCTTTGTTGTTGATGCTTGACAAAATTCATGATAAGGTGCAAACATACTTTGTTATTGCTGTTTCTGGTATCTAGTCACATTTCTTCATTTTTCTTTGTTGTTTGCTGAGGGAAACATTAATAGCAGAAGAGAACAGAGCAATCCATACCTGTACCAAACTTAATATGGACATTGCAACTCTCTCATGTGCAATAAAGTAATTCGATTGGTACAGCGTTTATTTGTCCCTGAAAATGCCATAACATTTGTTTATTTTATTTTATTCCTTGTTATATTTATATACCACCATTCAGCAAAAGATGTCAGGTCAGCCACTGCAGAAAAGGCCAGTTCTCGTGTTGCCACCCTCCAGACTTCTCATGGAGGAGGCACAAAAAGTAGGGCCTCAGAAGTTAGGCTATCCGTGTCCAGACAGGGGCACAGCTGGACCACCAACCAAAACTGATGGAAGGCCTTCCATGCCACTGAACGTCAAGCAACAGCAAAGGATTCAGGAACACCCCCAGCCTGAATCTGTCGGTTTTACACAGCAGTGTAAGCTAGCATGGTGTTAGTGTTAGTGGATCTGTACATATGTATCTTTTTACTCCAAAGACCAGAAGAACTGTATTCAGTGGATAGCAGTGTTTAGCTTTGTCTTGTGTCTGGAGACCTCAGCCTGATGTTCTTAGGGCAACAAGGCAAGCCTAGAGGCTACAGGACCATGGATTAAAATGAGCAACTTGCTAGAAACTGAACTGAGGCCTAAGAAACTTTCACTCTTATTGAAAGGTTGGTATTTTGCAACCTCCCAAAAAATGTGTCATAAAATTACCCTAGCATAAATTATATAGATATCTATCTAGATGTAATTGGCCCAAATAGACTAGACAAAAAACCCCCATCATTTCCACATAAGTGCCATTTAAATTTTACATAAACAGTTAGGGTAATTTTTTTGGTGCGCACTCTTGTCACCTCAGGCACCGTGATGTGTTTTTTACTTGTAAGAAAATAAATGTGAGCCTGATTAAAATGCAGTAGAAAAATAAATGAAAACAATGTCATTTTCCTTGGTGAATACTGATTTGAAAAACTGCCTAGCTGCAAGGCATGAAGGATGCATATTAGCACTTTTAAATATTAGCTGGTGATACCTATTCACATCTAATCTCTCTAATGTAGGAGAGTTTATGTGTGCACTCCTTCTTTGATTGATTTGGGTGGCATATATTAACAAATGAATCTTCTTAAACAGCAATTTAAACTAAAAAAAATGTCCAGTAGCACCTTAGAGACCAACTAAGTTTGTTCTGGGTATAAGCTTTTGTGTGCATGCACACTTCTTCAGATACTCTGAAACAGAAGTCACCAGACCCTTATCTATAGTGGGAGGGTGGGGTGGGGTGGGGTATTTCTCAGACAGGTAGTAGGAGATGGGTGATTGACTCAATGGGTATGTGGTAAACCTGTTGATGACTCCAGTAGTAGATAGGTAGCCGTGTTGGTCTGCCATAGTCAAAATAAAAAAAAATTTTCTTCCAGTAGCACCTTAAAGACCAACTAAGTTAGTTCTTGGTATGAGCTTTCGTGTGCATGCACACTTCTTCAGATACACTGAAAGAGAAGTTGCCAGATCCTTCTATATAGTGAGAAGGTGGGGAGGGGTGTTACTCAGAAGGGTGGTGGGAATGGGAGATAGGCAGATAGCTGGGAGAGCCTGTTGACGACTCTTAACGACTGTAATAGGTCTTACAGGAGAAGGCAAGGGGTGAGGAGGTGAGAAATGGTTTAGTCATGTATAGTGAGATAAGAATCCAATGTCTTTGTTCAGCCCAGGTTTTTCCATTGTTTTAAGTTTGGTAATGAGTTGTAATTCAGCAGCTTCTCTTTCCAGTCTGTTTCTGAAATTCCTTTGTAGTAAAACAGCTACTTTGAGATCTTGTATAGAATGTCCTGGGAGATTGAAGTGTTCTCCTACTGGTTTCTCTGTTTTGTGATTCTTGATGTCAGATTTATGTCCGTTTATTCTTTGGCGTAAGGTTTGGCCTGTTTGTCCAATATAGAGAGCTGAAGGACACTGTTGGCATTTGATGGCATACACAATGTTAGACGATGAGCAATTAAATAGTCCTGAGATGGTATGTGTGATGTTGTTGGGGCCAGTAATGGTGTTGTCCGGGTGTATGTGGCAGCAAAGTTGGCATCTGGGTTTATTGCAGGCTCTGGTGCCAGTGTCTGTGTTAAGTCTGGTTGTAGTATTATTGTGGGTTAGGAGTTGTTTAAGATTGGGTGGCTGTCTGTAGGCAATGAAAGGTCTTCCTCCCAGAGCTTGAGAAAGAGAACTGTCATTGTCCAGGAGAGGTTGTAGATCTCTGATGATGCGTTGTACTGTTTTAACTTGGGAGCTGTATGTGATGACTAGAGGTGTTCTGTTATTTTCTTTTTTGGGTCTGTCTTGCAGCAAGTTCTCTCTGGGTATCAGTCTGGCTCTGTTGATCTGTTGTCTAACTTCATCTGCTGGGTATTTTAGTTCTGAGAAGGTTTGCTGTAGATCTCTTAGGTGAGAGTCTCTGTCTGTAGAGTTGGAACAGATGCGGCTGTAACGTAGTGCCTGGAAGAATTTTTTTTTTTATTTTGACAGTTGATGACTGTTAACAACTGCAATTAGTCCTACAGGGAAAAGCAAGGGATAGTATGCAAATGACCAAAAATAGCGTTAGCATGTGTAATGAGAGAAGAATCCAATATCTCTATTCAGACCAGGTTTCTCCATAGTTTTCAGTTTAGTAATAAGTTGTAATTCAGCAACTTCTCTTTCAAGTCTATTTCTGAAATTCTTTTGTAATAAGACAGCTGCTTTGAGATCTTGTATTGAATGTTCTGGGAGACTGAAGTGTTCTCCTACTGGTTTCTCTGTCTTGTGATTCCTGATGTCAGATTTATGTCCATTTATCCTTTGGCATAAGGTTTAAAGCAATTTAAACTATCCGCCCAGATAACTTCTCTTTCTGAACTTCTTACGGGAAGTGACCTACAAAAGGCTGCAAAGTGTTCTCAAGATGGACCTGCGGTGGCCCAAGGTGGACTCTCTATGCCAGGGATGAGGAACCTGTGGTGCTTCAGCCACTGTTGGACTCCACCTCCCACCAGTCCCACCCAGCATGACCAGTGGTGAAGTCAGGGAGCGTGAAAATTGCAGTCCGACAACATCTGGAGGGCCACAAATTCCCTATGCTTATTCTGTGGAATTTAAATTTAAATACAGTATCGGTGAATTGATTCCAAGCATAGCCCAGTTGCTCTGCATTTGTGACAGGAATAATAAATGGCCCACCCCCAGCCCTCCTTTCCTTCCAGGATTTTTTCATGAGGAAGATAAGCTTTCCAGAAAGATTTTTCTTTGTCATTTCTCCCCTGCTCAATGAATTGTAACCGTATGCATAATTTTATATTTAATATCTCACGGAGCCATGTGTGGGAAATGGCTTTCCGACAAGCAAAACTGCCAAACCCCTTGCAAACAAAAACCTCCTTTTAATCAAGATATATGTTTGCAACATATTCATTGTACGCCTTTGATAGCGATTTTTGTGAGGGGTGGGGGGACAGATCCACTACTTGTGGCTACACATATGCTGATCTTACTAGGCTGTGCCTGCCTTGCAAATCTTTCAACTGTGGGTCAGTTTGACAGCTGTGATGGCCTGCTCCTTTTCTCTCCTTCCCCCATAATTATCAGCACCATCAAAGCTAGAACCACCCACCATCTATGCAGAAAAATGCACATGAGACTACCCAATAAATAGCATGCATTTATTCCACATCTACATGCATCAGGATATATTGTGCGTATATAAAAACAATGTTTTGGTACTTTAAAAATTCCCCCATCCCAAGTTTATATCCAGTGCTAGTCCTACTCGGAGTAAATCCATTAACTCGGAGTTAATGAAACTAAGTCAATCGTGGTCATTAACTTCAGTGGGTCTACTTTGAGCAGGGCTATAATAATAATAAATTTTAAAGGCTAGCTTTAACTACACATACACACCCTTTTTAATTTAGCGATCTCTTTAAAAGCAACTCTTTTTCTGCCCTTCCCCAGCTCTGCCATTCTTAATTTAGAACAATTTTCTACCCATAATGTTTTCAGCTGTCTTTTAAATCAATTTCCTGCTTTTGGAAAAAATAGATAAATGACACAGCTAGCTGGATTTTCTACACCTTGCAAATAGGTTCACGGGCTCTTGATGAACACCTGTCCACTGAGTTTTCCCATTAGAATTTGCTGAGGGAACGTGGATTTTTTTGTATGCAGGGAACAGGTGTTTCTGTAAGATGGCAGCAGCAGATACCATCCTAATTGAATCTGAAAGTAGCCCAGATAATTGTTTACATTACTGCATTTTCAGTTTCCAGAAAACCACCATTAATGCGGAATTTAATCTAACCTGAAGCAGAGTTCAGAAGTATTTTGTTCTTAAAAGTAGCAAAATGAGCCTTTCACCTATAAAATTGTAAATATCCATTGCCATAGGCACAATGCATTACTTGCTAGCGGGCAAATGAATAAGAGCTTCATTAACTTAGGACGGTATAATAAAAGAGAAACTCTTTCTGTCCTCTGCCACTTGCCAGAGCACTAAAATTCCCTGGGAGGCGGCACCACCTGCCTCCCAGGTGGAACATGATGGCTAAGAGGATGCTAGCATGACCCCATCCATCATCCAATGAAAGAGTAGCTGCCTCGGTGCTTGCTTTTCTCCTGATTCCATTGACCTTTTGCATTATGTCATGTAACTCTGTTGGCAGGGACTTTTATGTATGGTGCAGCCAGTACAAATGTGGTGTAGAATATTCAGAGAAAGTTCTGCAAAGCAGCCTTCTTCTTCTGGAAATCATTCATTCATTCATTTTATTTGTCTGCCCCTTTTCCACACACACAAATCATGCCCAAAGAAATTTACAACAAAGGAAACAGGAACGCATTCCAAATGCTACAAAAACAATTTCATAATAACATAGGAAAACAATAGCAAATATAATAGCATACAAAAAAACCACACATTCCAATACTATAAATGCAACAAGATTACTTAAACAACAATCCCATCCCACCTCACCCCCCCCCCAGAAAAAAAAATCTGAGAAATTTCAGCTCAGTTTTACATAATTATGCTGGAATTATACAAGGTTTGGAAGTAATAATTGTTATATGTGCACATATTCTAGCTTTTCAATATCCTTCTTAAATTGTGGTGCCCAGAACTGTTGTATATGTCAGATAGATGGAAAGGTCAGGGTTTGTTTGTTTGCTAGCTTCCTGAGACAGCAAAAATGGATTGTATGTCAAACAATTTGCAAGCTGTACTGCATGGCTGCTATCCTGCATTTGACCTTTAGGCTTATAAGTTGTACAGACCTAACTTTATATTTATATCTGTCACTTAATACAATCTATCCAAAAGTACTGTCCTATTGATTTGAGTGGAAATCAAATCAAATTCTTGGCAGTGGCGCCCTGCCTGTGGAACGCCCTCCCATCAGATGTCAGGGAGATAAAGAACTACACAACTTTTAGAAGGCTTCTGAACACAGCCTTGTATTAGAAGTTTTTAATGTCTGAAGTTTTATTCTGTTTTTATGTGTTGGAAGCCGCCCAGAGTGGCTGGGGCAACCCAGTCAAATGGGCAGGGTGTAAATAATAAAATGACTATTATGATTATGATTATTATTATTATTATTATTATTATTGGAAGCAGTGAACACATGCTTACCTTCCTTCCACTGAAATCAAGGTAACTTAATATTGCTTCTTTTTTGGCAATATTGTGCCCAATGTGTATAAATGAAATATCCAATTCATACAAATATAAAATACCCCCATGAAAGCAAATTTAAAATCCCAGGATGCAAATGCCACATCCCAATGAGACGTAATTGCCTGTGACATTCAACGGACTGTTGAAAAGGTCATGGTTTTCAAAGTTTTTAGCCTTACAAAAATCTATATACATTTTCTCCAGTGAAATTTCCAAAATGAGGAAATTGCCTACTAGTCATTGAAACCTAATTACCTGAAGTCACTTTGCTACACAAATGGCATGATAAATGCCACCTTGCAAACCCAAGGCACTGAGATTAGTTTTACATGTCTAAAATGGACTCTGTGAAAACCCTGTCTTGTATTGTATTAATACCAAACTGCCCAACTGATGGCAAACCTTTTCTTTCAGTTAACTAGCCAGTATGAGTTGAGTTTCCAGGGGGTGGAGGGAGGAGAACCAAGCTCTCCGCAGAAATATATCAAGACGTGTTTTCCACAGATACACATTAATGTTCATAGACAGACAGACAGACAATTGGGTAGGGTGAGGGAGATTTGTGTGTGAAGTAGCAGATCTATCATTTCCAAAGCCCCACTACTCACTAGGGTGAGAGGTGTTTGGGGCAAGAACCAAACTACACTGATTTTAACCATTGATTCCAAAACTGCACCAATTTTTTGTTTCTTAGAGTTGCTGACCAATGCTGGGTACAAGGCTGCTGGTTCTCTATAAGCAAGATATCATAAAATGCAGAGTTTTCAGCTGTATCATGTTTCTCCCCCCCCCCAAAAAAAATTTTTTTTTGTTCATTTTCTATTTATTTCAACCTTCTCTTTTGCTCTAGAGCACCCCCACACCATGCATTTGAAGCACATAGCTCTTCCCCAAAGAATCCTGAGAACTGTAGTTTAGCCCTCACAAAACTACAATTCCCATGACCCTCAACAAATCACAATTCCAATCCAATGAGGGAGGGGCATGTGGTTTGGTTGTGACCTAAGCTTTGTCTGATTTGAAAGAACTGAAAAAGCAAAGGACCATATGTAACCAAATATCTTCACACCACATATTTTGTCTATCCGAAAGAAATTCAGGTATTCTACTACACACACACCCTTTCCCACATATGAAAATTTATTGGTTAACAAATTAAGTTTGATTTATCGTTAAAGCAAACAGGTGCAATGGTGGGATATATCAGAGGATAAGTAACCTTATACCTTTCTCCAATTCATGCTAACAGATTTGATCATTAGATTCTTCTTAATAAGATTGGGTCCATATTTCCCTTTTATACCATAGTAGGGCCTTTAACAGGATTCCTATATCCTTCCATTCTAATATATACTAACCTACACTGTAGGGAGCCAGTGAGCTTCAAAACAGAATGGGGTTATTTTTATTCTAGGGTTATTTTCATTCCTCTTCTTGCCATTCTGATCAAAAAATATCAAAAATCACTCCTGAATGCCTTCCAGCATGTATGCATTTATAAAAGTTTATTTTCCCAAGCAGCTAATGTTTCTCTTGGTATTGAAAGAGTGGAAATAAGAAACTATCTTGGTATTTTTCTTTTAGCCGGAATCTACATATGAACACTCACTGCAGTCTAACTAAGGGCTATTTTCATGAGAGAGCAGGCTTATAAATATGGGAAGCTGCCCCTCAAACCACTGGTCAAATTAGCTTTCCAAAACGAGTAAGAAACCACATGGTCAAATGGTGGGTGTGGTGAGATTCTCTATCAAATCTAGCAGCTGCATATGTATGTGTCGATCACCAATATGTATGTGTTGATCACCAAACAACTATTTAAGAGGCATATCGGCATTTACTATCTTCACCCTGCCAAACAGCTGATATACAGGTGGCTAGCTTTTTAAAACAGTCATGTGCCTGTTTAGGATTGGAGCGACACACACCCTTTCTCAGTCAGCCTAGGTCCAGCATATTGAAGAAATGCTTTCTTTCACTTCTTCAGACATTGTTATTAGTGTGTTCTAGATTGCTTTCTAGATTATTTTGTTTTGGGAAGTGGGATCAGCAAATATCTCAAAGGTGGTATTTTTAGATTCATCAGTACCATAGTTACTGAGCAGAACAGACAGCAACTTCCTCCATTTACTTTGAGATACCAGGTGAAAACTATGTGCTTCTCTCAGACTTTGTTTTAAAGAGGTATCATTTTGAACACCTAATATGTTTAAATCTTACTTTTTGGTTGAAGTTTGTTTTGTTATCAGGTGTCCATATTGGAGTTTAAAAGTATGCTGAGGGGCGTACACCAAAACATTTAAATAGAAAGGCAATTTGTATATTTTCCAGGGCAGCTACAGCAAAGACAGGGGGGGGGGCTATTTGCATTTTTTAAATGAATTGGAATAGAAATTTGACTAAACTTTGAATT
This sequence comes from Podarcis vaucheri, assembly GCF_965113315.1. Lineage (NCBI taxonomy): Eukaryota > Metazoa > Chordata > Lepidosauria > Squamata > Lacertidae > Podarcis > Podarcis vaucheri. Next base: position 37,931,639 of record NC_138766.1, read on the forward strand.
TGAATCAGTAAAGATAAAAGAGCGATTCAGCAGAACATGATATTTTAAACTGGTGATTTCCAAAAATTGCTTCTTCTAAAATATGAAGTGTCTCATTAGTTAATGTTCCAGTGAGCCTGGCTTTCTGCAGGTGATAGAAAATCGGATAATATTACTTGCTGGCAAAGAGCCTAAACCATATCTTAGAGAAGTATCATGAATCTGACACACTTTTCCCAGCGTGAAACTTTCAAAAATCTCAGCTAGACAAAAACACTCATGATGAAGAACAGGATCAGTCAGGGTGGGGCCTGAGAAGAGTTCCCCCAGGCCTTATAGAGATGCCTTTTGGAATTGAGGTTCCACACCTGTTTTAGCATAACATATTTTTTGAATTGACAGAAAGCCATCATCAAAATAAGCCCTGTTATCTGCTTGTTCAATGCAACCTACAGTATGATTCTGGAGTTGTGATCTCATCCTGATCACAGGCACGGCTAGAAGGAATTATGCCTTAGACAAGTAAGATGCCTCATGCTGCATGCCATTTTCCTCCTGCTCAAATGCCAATTCTCCACATTATGGTTTTAGCATTTGCTTTGCCTTGTAATAAGCTGTTTCAGATGTGGAGAAAAGCTAATAAACTGCCCCCAACTCTGTTGAGATTGAATTACAATGGAACCTAGGTTTTTGAACCTAATACATCGTAGAAGACCGTTTGGCTTCCGAAAAGTTTGAAAACTGAGGATCAATGGGCTGGCTGCAAAGTTGGCGAGGAAAAAAATGAAAAACTGTTTGGCTTTCGAAAATTGTTCAAAAACTGGAGCAGTTACTTCTGGGTTTTCAGCGTTTGGGAGCTGAAACATTCCAAAACTGAAGCATTCAGGAACTGAGGTTTGACTGTACCATGTCAGCAACATGCACTGTAGGTTGCAGGATACTAAACTAGGAAGCCATGGGTTGTAGCCAAAGGTAGGGCTGCAATGGTTTGTTGATGTTTCACTCTTTTTAATTAAAGAAGACAGCAGGCAAGTAGAGCAGAGGAAGACCTAAATGAGATGGGAGCCATAGCAGCAACAATCTGATTTCATCATATCTGAGTAAGGACCAGGCACCCTAGTTACTACAGGCAAAATCACAGATGGAAGCCTAAAGATTCAGGACTGTGGCCATTATGATCACAGTTTGACCATCTACGAACCATATCACAGGTCAAACAAGTGATTAATTTTCTGATCAATAATGCATTCATATGTTAAAAGCTGTTGATTTGGGAACTGTGCCAATGCCCTTTACCTGGGCTGATATGCTGTTATTATTATTCCATTATACTGAAGCAGAAGAAAGCTCAATGTTGTATAAAAATATAATGCAGATTGTTTTGATTCAACACTGTTGTGTAAGCTTCCATGCTGACTGATAAGGAATCCCATTTCCTGGCAACTAATTTAACAGTACTGATATTTTATCCAAGAGAGAAAACTACACTTCTCTAATTTTCACTGTGACCCAATTTGTGTAAGGCGCAGTATTGTACATTGCTCAAGATCTCAAAGCAGTTTTGTACCACTGTGCTGTAGCTCAGACTTCCAGATAGCTCTCTGAAGAAATGTATAATATCCTCCTCCCATCCAAAATCTATGCTTGTACAATAGCTGATATTTGTTGTTTTCTTTTTGCCCAATATTAGAATTCATGCTATTTTGCATTTTCCAGTCATGCTGGAGATATTATGTTTTGCTGCTTTAACACTTCGTTTGAATGATGTGTGCTGCTGAATAAAGCCATGTAATTTAGTTACATTAATTCCATGTGCCCTGAGAGCACATCACTCATTTATGTTGAAACACAGGGCTTGAGTGCTCAATAGCTGCCTTAGGAATATACTTCGTTTAATTACCTGCACACTTCAGGTATCGGGAGAAAATCGCATAAATATTATCTTTAATTCTAACTAACCCTTCAATGTAATTTGGTATATTCCCAGCATCTCCAGAGAGCTGAGGGAAATGGGATAGCCAACTGGCAGCTTTATGTCTCCAATGGGATCGTGTTCATATGGTGGTCACCTCTAGCTTATCTGTTTGTGAATCAATTCATTGCCTAGACAACTACGTCACTCAGTTCTCTTGGGTTTCATTGCTACAGAATCACACCCATCTTTAGCATGCCAGCTAATGGTTAGAAATGGACACTGAGGAAACCTTCACTGATTGCTAAATAGAATCAATGCATTAGTTGCTTGAATGCATTTGTCAGTGTTTGGGAAACAAATAGTAGATGAAGCAGGACATATTTCCCTTCAAAGAAGAATTTACTAGAGAATTAGGTGAAATGGATCCCTTACAGATTAGACAGTGATTGTCCTCAGATGATACTGGAGCACAACTCCTTTCATCTAGTTGGGCCCAATGAGAATTGGAGTCCATCAATGTCTAGAGGGCCAGAGGTCCCCCAGCTCTGATCTAGAACCACAGTGGCCTATCAAATGCCTCCAGGAAGTTCTCCAGCAGTTCACCTCCCCTGTATCTTTTCTCTGCCGTCTGGAAGCTGAATAACAAGTGTTTGTGATTATTATAAAGATACTAGGTAGCCCATCTAGGAGAAGGAAAACTCTGGTCCTCAACCTCTATTGTGTTGCAAGATATCTTCGGGAGAAGAAGGCTAAGGAGTAAACCCTACACAAATCTAGAGTGGAGTCCGTAAGACGGTTGGATGGTGCTTTGTATGCCTCCTTCCAGCAACTCCTGCAGCCAAGCTGGTGCCAAATGTATTGTTCTGCTTGTCTTTGGACCACATCAGCAATACCAAGAGGGGGGTCATGTCATCTGGGCAGCCCAGGATCTCCATACACATTGCCTAGGCTTGTATCCCGGAAAGGCCACTTCAGTGCTGCTAATGCAGTGGTTTGATTTCACCCCCCCCCCCGAGGCATACTCTCTTGTCTCTTGAGACAAACAGATGCCAGCGACTGACTAAGAGGGGCAAATTACCAATAAGAACAATCAGAGAATACAGAACAAAGACAGATAGAGAAACAATACCAAGATTCTGGGCACTCCATCAAGCTAATGGGCATGGATACATAGGAATTCTCCAATATAGGTAAACGTTCATGGACTTGCAATTGGGCAGACCAGTCGCAAAAGCGTGCTTTGCCATTGGGCCACAAGATGCTTCCATTATTTGTAGGGTCAGTGGGAGTTTTCTCCTTGATCCTTCTGTTTTCATCATCTGCCATGAGCTCTTCATCCTTGGCCTATTTTTGACAACGTTCTCCTGACCTACTCCAGGGTAAGTCTTACATTCTTCTCTAATCCAGCCAAGTCTGAGAATAGAAAAGAAACTACAGGAACTTCATAGAATCATAGAATGATGGAGTTTGAAGGGACTCCAAGTCAGCTAGTCTCTGCAAAGCAGGAATCTTGGCTAAAGCCACCGTGACAGATGGCCATCCAACCTCTGCTTAAAAACCATGAGAGCCAACCACCTCCCAAGGGAGTCCATTCCACTGTCAAACAGCTCTTACTGTCCGGATGTTCTTCCTGATGTCGAGTTGGAATCTCCTTTCTTGTAACTTGAAGCCATTGGTTCGAGTTCTACCCTCCAGAGCAGGAGAAAACAAGCTCGCTCCATCCTCCATGTGACAGCTCTTGAGATACCTTGAAGATGGCTATCACATCTACTCTCAGTCTCCTGCTTCTCCAGGCTAAACATACCCAGTTCCTTCAACCGTTCCTGAACAGGCTTGGTTCCCATACCCTTGATGATCTTGGTTGCCTTCCTCTGCACACGTTCCAGCTTGTCAATATGTTTCCTAAATTGTGGCGCCCAGAAGTGAGTGGAAGCTTCTCTCCTTCCACCCACCAGTTCTATGAAGTTTCATTGTGTCATCAAAAATTCTAAGTAGCCATGCTTGTCCTTATTTTATTTTAATTGTCTTTTTTTAAAAAAGCAATAGCCAATTAAAACAGGGACGGGGGGTTCTGAGTCCAGTAACAACCCTGAACCAAAACAATGGCAAAATAATGAGCAAGCTTTCAAGTTCTCCAGAACTAAGTTTCAATGCTGTTGTTTTTTAAAAAAAAACAGGTATGGAAAGAAAAAGATGCTTCATGCCTGTAGCATGTAGGAGCTTTAAGATGGGGCACAGGAGGAGGGTATTAATATAGACTTCCTTGGCAGCTCCTGCAAGTGAAAAACCAATTTTCACCAAGGGTTAGTGAGAGACAGGGGGGAATGGCAGTTCTCTCTTTGCAAATATAATGCTGTCCTCATTTCTGATCTTGTCTCTAGCACTAATTGGAAGAAACAGGTCCACAAAGCAGAGGTGGATAAAAATGTTGCCCTTATAAAAGAAAAGTAGGATATAAATGAATATGGCTACTATATTTTCTTTCTTTCCCATTTCTCTCTTGCAACTAACTACAGTACTATAGAGCTACTCCTTGAAAAACTGTGAACAGTTCTCAACCTTTAGAGGTGCATTTGAGTAATTCTGGATGCTGGTCTTATGCTCAAAGTGGTTATATAGTGAAATGTTTTATTTCACTTCCATCAAGCCCTGTTAAGTCAGCCCTGTGGCATTTGGGAGCACTTTGGCTCAGTCTAACAAGCGGGGGCCTGGACTTTGCCCTCAATGTCCTACCCTGAGTGCACCACTCATGCCAAATTCTTTAATCCACTTTGAAGTCCTTTTTTAGAACTAAATAAAAAAATTCCTTCCAGTAGCACCTTAAAAACCAACTATGTTAGTTCTTGGTATGAGCTTTCGTGTGCATGCACACTTCTTCAGATACACAGTATATCTGAAGAAGTGTGCATGCACACGAAAGCTCATACCAAGAACTAACATAGTTGGTCTTTAAGGTGCTACTGGAAGGAATTTTTTTTTATTTTGACTATGGCAGACCAACACGGCTACCTATCTGTAACTTTTTTAGAACTGTGTCACCTTGAGCCCCACATAACAACTTGTGTGATTCCTAGATTGTTGCTGGCATACCTCTTAGGGACTTCACTTCAGATTTGTTGGGTCTGCCCCCATTCTCCAATAGCTGATTGGTGAGATTTTTAAACAGTAGTCAAACATGTAGCCACAAGTATTCTGTGCATCCCTTGTTGGGTATTTAAGAAAGTGGTTGGTTGGTTGGTTGGTTGATAGCATTTATAGCCCACCAAGGAGGTCAAGATGGTGTGTATAGTTCTCTCCCTCCTCATTTAATCCTCACAACAGCCTTGTAAAATAGATTGGGCCAAGATGCAGTGACTGGCCCTGTTAGTAATTTCATTCTCTTATTGCTGTTGGGAATGGAACTCAGACACTGTACTTCCATTCTGTGTGCTTTTGTACTTTTGTTGTTGTTGTTGTTGTTACCTACTTTCGGACAGAGCGGACATGTGTGAAGCTGCTGCTCACACTATGTTTGTTGTTTTGATTTGCTGTAAATAAAGAAGCTTTTGCGATGCCAAATACCTCCACAGTCTCGCTTCTTGCTAGTTCTCTGCATTAGCGTGCCCACAGCTCCACTGGATGTGGGTCGCTGGGCACCTGCATATGCGAAAGGGACTTACGCACAGGCCCAAGGTCACCCAGTGAATATATTATTGCTCTAGCATAAGATGTAAGAAACAGGTTTCTTCTGTATACTGACAGATACTCAAAAGACTTTACTGGTAATTTCTTAATAACAGATAAAGAAAGCTGTTAAATATATTATGTAAACACCCATATCATATAACCACAGCAAATATTCTCCTAATATTATGTTCATGCCATCATTTTTTACCACACTGATAAAAGGCCTATCTCAAATTTTCCACTCGTATTAGCCCTTAATTCACTTTTGTTATTTCCCATGTCCCTGTCAGAAGCAGAAAACATTTTCAAAAGTCATTTATAGCTCAATTAGGCAAATACTTCCCTTAGTAACAGGCCTGCAGGCCAATCTAATGGGTAACAGTTATCTAGTCTGTTATATTGGCAAGAACAGGGCGCTACGTTCAATGCCCTTGGCATTCACTGTGAACACTCAAGAAACATTTACTATCTGTTTCCATAATATATCCCAGCATTTAACTGCCTCTGCTCAAATTACTGACCTAAAAGAACCTTCCTTACATAAAGAATTTCTCAGTGTAAGGGGGCTTTCCACCATTTCCTGCTATGATACTGATAGAATTTTCTCATTAAAAAAGGAAGCATGTCATAAAGGCTAGATAATTAATATGAGTTTTCATGGCTGTTTCCTCAACGTGGCACTTGGCAGTGTTCCAACCAATTTGCCAAATTTCATCTATCAGACTACATAATACAGCAGCAGTGAGACTTCCTGAATACCCAGCTGGAGGTATCAGTGAATGGTATGAAGAGCAAACATGGTCTACAGGGCTGTTCCCCTGCCCCCATTTTTTAATTAGCTCATAAAAATGCGGAAATCCTGTACTGCATATCTGGTTACGATTACGTTTTGCCCCACTCCTGGTCTGGCACTTCTATTGCTAAACAAGATGTGTGGATACTGGGGAAAATTTCAAAAAAGAACACTGTTGTATTAATTGTGCCTGACTTGAGTCCTACTGTGAAGATTGCAAAGACTATGTCCACAGTTGCTTTTGCCAGACTAGTGGGGGAAAGGGAATGATTCCATAAGAGGACCACACATGAGGTGCATGTGGTTAGCAATCCACTTAAATTATGTGGATGGAGTCCAGAGAGAAAAGTGTTGATGGCATTTGACTAAGAAAACTGAAGGAAAGCAGTGTATAGCTGAGGAGAAAAGAGCACAGAGGTTTTGTCTTATTTATTTGCTCGAAGCAGGAAGACTCAACTAAACATATGGAGTAGAAACTCCCTCAGAACAGGCCAGCCCATCAGAACCTGAGGTACGTCAGCAATCTAGGCAGTACCTCCAAGCACACTCCTTGGCTGGCAGACTGTCAACAGAATTAACTCTCGGCTTACTAACTGAATGATCCCTGCTGCTGCACTTCCAACACGTCCAACGTATACCCACATCCCTCAATGGATGTATCTTAAGTGTGGGATGTATCCCACACTCCTTTGCCTAGCTCTGCTTGGCTCTCTCTGGGACCTGCCTACTGCACAGAGTCCCATTGCTAACCTCCACACATGGGTGGGTCAGCCACATTTGCCTGCACTGCACACTGGTGGCTTACATTTCATCTGCCAGCCATGGTGTTTGTGTAGGTCGGCAAGTCACTACACTTTCACTTTCACCCCATGCAGCTGACCTTTACTGGAGTATTGAGTGCCCACTACATGTATTCCTGTACTGAGCTATTTAAATTTATAGTTGTGGGAATATAGTAAAGGTAAAGGGACCCCTGACCATTAGGTCCAGTCGTGGCCGACTCTGGGGTTGTGGCGCTCATCTCGCTTTATTGTCCGAGGGAGCCGGCGTACAACTTCCGGGTCATGTGGCCAGCATGACTAAGCCGCTTCTGGTGAACCAGAGCAGCGCACGGAAATGCCGTTTACCTTCCCACCGGAGTGGTACCTATTTATCTACTTGCACTTTGACGTGCTTTTGAACTGCTAGGTTGGCAGGAGCAGGGACTGCGCAACGGGAACTCACCCCATCACAGGGATTCGAACCGCTGACCTTCTGATTAGCAAGTCCTAGGCTCTGTGGTTTAACCCACAGTGCCACCTGCGTCCCTTGATGTGGGAATATACTAATAGCAAAAAAACCCACAAAAAACCCTCCACCATTTCCCCCTATTTCTATCTGTGTGTGCATGGTAATCTGGTGGGGGGAATCCCAAAGAAAACTACTTTAGGACAGGGGTCAGCAACCTAAGACCAATGGGCCACAAGCGGCCCATGGGGTCATTTAACCAGCCCCCAAGTAGCCCCCGATCCAAGCCGCCCACTTGGCGAGTCCCCGCGCACTGTGCTAAACCAGCACAGTGCGGCATGGGGACTTGCTTCCACGGTGCTGGAAATCGCGTCTGCACATGCGCAGATGCCAGAAACCATGGGCGGGCGCACTGATGTGCGGGTATGATCTGGCCCACAGAGCGATCTCCACTGGAGTGAACTGGCCCAGGTGAGGTAAACCTTGCTGACCCCTGTTTTAGGATAACATGGGCATGAGATGTCAGAGTCAAATAAGTATTCCTTTTATGGCATGAACAAAAGTGAAGTATGAGGTGAAAACACAAAACATCAGACATTCTCATGGTGGAAACTGATGCAACAAATGCAGACACTGTAAAAGGAGCCCAACTGTAGCCAATGAAAGATAACAAGCCATGTATTGTACCATCACAGGTTGTTTTTTTTAATTAACATTTCTATTAATATACAAGCATAGGAACATAGGAACACTCTCATTTACATTGGTTTGGTTCCCGCAAGCTTTCCCCACTTTTATTTTTAGAAAGCAAAATAATGCTTTCTCAGAAAAGAATGAAGTATTCTTAGGTTGTTCGTAACACTCTAAATAGTCCAGCAATCAAGATTCATGAAGCAAGGCAGAGCCCTCAAACCACAGGAAAATGCAAGTTATCATGCCTCTTTCTCTCCCTCCTGTTCCATGTCTGCACATGAGAAATAGCTGGACATTTAATGAGGTGAAAAGGCAAGCGGTTCAATTAAAGAAAGACCCCAAGAGGATGCATGTGACAGAACATTTCATTCTTCTTAACTGTGTGCTCATTTGCACATTAGAGTAGCTTTTTTCTGACAATGTATTAAAAGCTAAAACCAAACATGCTCTGAATGCATGACGTCCACTGCTTCTTTCCAGTTTTCTCATGTCCAATGTTATGATGCAGCCACATGTATTTTATTCATGTGTATTTTTGCTCACATATAAAGCGGAGATTTTATTTTAATTTCTTTTAGCATAAAATGAAGCACAGGGAAGTCAGGAGAGCAAAGCCCTGCATCCTTTTACTCTCTGTTTTGTCTCAAGCATTTTTTTCTTCCCAACCCAGCTCTCTTTTGTTGTTGGAAGTGGACTTGAAGCAAAGGAAACTCAGAAGTTCCCTTCCCCCACATGCTCCATCCCATACATTTTTTTTAAAAAAAGAATCCATCTACCCTGGCATAAATGTGAATGGAGCAGACGCTTGAATGAAATATGCATGACCCTTCCCCATCAAATCTAGCTTGGCCCTTAGCAAGCAGAGTCAGTGGTTCATTGACACAGTGCTCATAGCTTTTGTGGAAGGTTGAATTGTTTCAGGCTTCATCTTAGACCCACATATCTGAGACTAAGCACCACAGAATGCAACAAGACTTCATTTTGACTGGACACATATAGGATTTTGCCATAAAATACTTCTGTCCTGCCCCTGAAGTCCTAGGTTCTTATTCCAATGTAAAAAAAAGGCATGGTTTTCTCTAGAGTTCCCCCAGTCTTATGGGAAAACTACATGTTACATTAGTAGTTTGCTTAAATAGTATGTTAGAGACTAGGCATGTCTTTTGCTTCTCAAGATCAAATGAAGTTTTTTGGGGGGCAGAGACCAAATCAGGACCATAGTGCAAGGACTCTGATCCATTCTCCAGCACCCTTATCCTGTTAGAAATGATCCTATAGGAGTTTGGCCACTTATTTAGATCTTCATTTGAAGTCAGGCTTGGTGCTGGGGGTGTAAGGCACTGGTCCACAGACCTGATGGTCACTATCCACTGCTGCTGCACTGGCAGACCCCAGCAGCTGAAAATGAATCAATTTAAAAGGCAGCAGGATGGTGCTTCTGCCTGATTGGCTGTAGTTAGGATGATGGCATCTTCATCCTTCTCCAGGGTAAACAGGTAGTGGCTATTCTCTCTTCACTGAGGCAATGAGGAGGGTGCTTCAGAGTTCAGCTGAGAAAGTCCACTCTCCCTCACCTCATGGCAGATTACTTTTCTCCCTTCCTTCCCAAGACCCAAACTCACGTGGGAACTGTGTACACACTTGTCTTCTGCCTCCTTCTCCCACTCCTAATATATCTTAAGGGAAGAGGCTTTGTTTTGTTTTGGTGCATGTAGAATACTTTTTTTTAAAGTACATTTTGTTTTCCCATATACTAGTGGTGCATGTCCCCCTAAAGTAAAAATATACATTTCACCTTTGATTGAAGTCTTTTTTTACACACACTCATGCACTCCTCTGTCCTCTAAGAAAGCAAGGAACAGTCATTTAGAGAGTTCAAGGACACATTCTGGTCAGGCAAAAATTACTTATTACGTTTTTATATTCTGCTGGAAACCGCCTAGAGTGGCTGGGGAAACCCAGCCAGATGGGCGGGGTATAAATAATAAAATTATTATTATTATTATTATTATTATTATTATTATTATTATTCAAGGAGGATGTAAAGCAGAACCTGTAAGAAGAATACCAAGGGCTGCATAGAGAGGAGAGAGGTGTGGAGAGATGCATTTGCTCCCCCCACCTGAGGTTCCTCTCCCCTGAGCTGCAGCATTCAGAGTCCCATATGCTCTTTTTGAATAACAGATTTCTGTGCTTAGTGATGCAAATAGGATTAATCTGCCTCTGTAAATAAGGTTCTTTATGTTGAACTGTTGAGTGACATCCAATATCTGTTTTCATTTGTACCAGCTTATCATTGATGTAGGATCGTTGGCTTCAGTTCTCTGCAATTGCTATTCGTGCATTTTTGTGTAAGTGTTTATACATATAAAGACATTTTAGAGCAGTAAAATGGCACAATGAGATTTCTCTTCACGGAAGGATCTGTGAAGCCACACTCAAGTCAATGGAAAGTTGCCTGGCAGCAGAGCTTGGTGCATTGCCTCCCATCAGATAAGGAAATTAAAAACCCAGACGGTTTATGGCAGTATAAATATAATGATGTGATGCAAACACAGTATAAAGCAACTTTTGTGTTACATTATGTGTGGAAATACAGATTATTCAAATGTTACATTCATATTTGAAAACCTGAAACTCACACAGGTCAAATACATTCAAAATTATTTCAAGGTAGCATATATAGTTACATGTTTTACTTCCTGCTCTCACTATTAATATTGCAATCTTAGAAAATCCTTTCCACTTCATTGACTGAAAATGTATGTATATGTTTTAATAATATGCAAAGAGAGCAGAGTCTTGAGCAGCTGTTAACTGTAAAATCATAAAATGATAAATACATTCATAAGGTTATAACTGTACATTCATTTTCCCATACTCTGGTTATATATTTAAACTAATAGTTCTTCGTGGAAATACTTTAAAAAACAACAACAGTGCATCTCTTACAAATCGTAACATTCATTAATTTTAAAAAGAATTAAACTGGGTTGGGAGATAATAACTCCAAAGGCATAAAGTAATTTCCACTGTGCTCACTGGTACTTACTCCCAGGTAAGTGTATTTAGGATTGCAGGCTAAAGTTAGTTGAAATTGGGACCCGCAGAAATCAAACCATTTAAGTCAAGTCATGATTTAAATCCATCCCCAATGGGAACTAAGTGCAACTAATTTAGTCTGGATCCACCCCAGTAATAACGATGAAGCCTGGAGCATTAACTGCATGCACAGCCCTGGCAAGGAAAAGAATGGCTAGATCAACATAAGAAAAGTCAGCATCGAGAACCACCCACGCCTATTCAAAGGAGTGGCCAGATACCATGCTAGGCTTTCAGCTGGAGGGAGGAAAGGGAAGGAGGAAGCTGCATGCATGAGAGTCAATGTATAATGCTTCCCCCTTTCACCGATTTATTGTATCATTTGTTGGAAATATTTTCCTTGTACAGGTTATCAGATGCAGAAGTGTGAAAATAAATATTTCAGAGTTGTCTAAAACTGAATGGTGGCCATAAAGCAATTTGTTTCTTTCACCTGAATGGCTTGAGATGATGAAGGATGATGGCCACCACAAGCCAACATCCATAATCTGTTCCACAGGTGATTGCACAGAGGTTATTTTGTACGGATGCATCCAGCTTGTTGCTGCATGTGAGGATCTGTGCACTGGAGAACTAAGCCCAAAATGGCATTAGAAAAGAAACAGCCCCCCTCACCCAAATCAGTGCAGGCTGGCCACAGATTTGGAAAGGCCCGGGGAAAATATCTCACAGCAGAATATCTACCGCAATACAAAGCTACGTCACAGACCCTGTGGGAAATTAAAATGGTGGCTAGACTTAAAGAGGGGTCAGGCACCAACAGTGGACCTTGCCAGGCTGATAGACCCTGGGCAGCTGCCCAAAGACACAAGGTACCGATGCCATCCCTGATATATCATTTCTTACCTCATTCTACAACAGGGTTTCCCAAACTTGGGTCTCCAGCTGCTTTTGGACTACAACTCCCATCATCCCTAGCTAGCAGGACCAGTGGTCAGGGTTGATGTAGTCCAAAAACAGCTGGAGACCCAAGTGTGGGAAACCCTGTTCTACAAATACATACAGGTAACCGTGATTAGTAGAAAATGGCAGCTCTTCCTGGGCTGTTTTCCTCCTATAAAAATAATTGAGTTGATAATGAGACTATAGACAGTCAATCCCCCTGATCTAATGTAAGACAGAGTTGTTCCACTTGGCCTTTGGCTTAGAATCAGTTAGATTCCCTCCCCCTCTTTCTTTTCCCTTTCTCCTCCTGTGAAGAGGCTGCATCCTAATGTTTTAATGTTGTATCTTAATATTTTAAATTGTATTTTAATCAACTTGTTTTTATTATTGGTTGTTAGCCGCCCTGAGCCCGGACTTGGCTGGGGAGGGCGGGGTATAAATTATTATTATTATTATATTATTATTATTATTAGTGCCTTTACTGAGGTCTATGCAATCCTTTGAGTTGAAGAAAGCTCCACTGTATTTAATGGAGCTTACTCCCTCCTAAGTGTGCTTAGGGTTCCAGCCTTAAGCTACAGTTCTATGTTCACCTGGCTAGGAGTAAGCTCAATTGAACTTCCCCATAAGCATGCACAGAATTGTGACATAAGTCTTTTGACATGACTTTGTTTTGGATGCTTCCCCAGGCCAAATTTCCTTTCTACAGCTTGTGATGATGGAACAGGCATATGTGCTCTGTGCTACCACAGTTGCAGCTAATGGACACATAATGTAACCTGGTTGTGACATAATGGTCATTCCTTAATGACTAAAATACACAGGAGACTGCATTACGTCTTTGAACAACCAAAATACTAAGCTTGTGCAAAAATTGAAGGTAGATTTACCTTTCAGTTATGCTTTCCTAGCCCTGGAAAAAATTGTTTTTTTTTCCTGGAAATCTACTTGTCTATTAAAATTCCAGCCAGTTCTGTTCACGCTTCATTTCCAATATTGACAGACAGTGGTTCACTTCAATTAAAGTCTTACATAAGAAAAGCTTTCAGATAATTATTTTTTAAATTTTTTATTGTGCTGTGCTTAATTAATGAATGTGTGAATAAAAATCTTCAGATGACATTCATGCTGCATCACTCATCACTCAGAAACTTCTTAATCCAATTGAGGATTATGAAAATTCATTTGGCCTATTCGTTATTATTATTTTACATGGGCTAACAACACTAAGCTCTTGCAGCTGAATGCATCAGTGAATTGGTAATAATGAGTGGTCTTTTCTTATTGAAAAAGGCAGCATATAACCCTGCACAAGAATCTTAAGAGGTTTCTCTGTGTAGTCTGTGTATAAGTAACAGTAAAAGTAAAGTGCATGAAACTGATGTGCAAACATTAGTGCTATGCTTACAGTTTTGGAACTGTCCCTGCTGCAGTTCATATTTTGGCCAATCCATCACCATCACTCCAAATCTTCTGGAACATTTTGTATGCTACATTCAAAACAGCGATGATGGGATGGTAGTTGGAGTGGACAAGTGGCACAGTGTTCAAAGGGTTGCAAGCCCACACACTCAAACCTTCAGTCCCACAAAACTGACCTGAGCCTTCATACTCAGTCTAATCAATTGCATATGTTAAAGAAAGTGTTCCATGACTTGATAGGGTTTCACAGGACAACCATTATTCTGTTTCCCAGACCATGGAATGTAAAAAGATGTGCCCTGTGCCTCTATAAAACACAATTGCAACCAGAAAGGTTGGTAAATGTCGAATTAAACCATTATATCAACTCATGGCTTCATGACTCTCATCCTACTTAAAAATGAATATATTCAGTAGGATAGCTCCCATTATTTAAATATTCAAGATTTCAGTGCAATGTGGTTATCATGTTGTTGTCAAAGATTTACATTTCTCTTATGCACATTTGCCCATAAGAAGGCCCATGTTTTATGCTTTCATAGGTGTTTTTGTCAATTTGTAAATATATATAGGAAGGTTATAATACAAACAACTATGTAATTAATTCAATGAGCCCCCAAATAATCTTATTTTATATAATTGACACAATCCCCTCTCACCAATGTCACATGGCAAATTGAACAGCATTGAAGCCGTTTGTGATGTGGTTTGTGTCCTTCTGGAGACTTTTTTAAAAATTAAACTAGTCGCAGTAAGCCCCTTGCATAAGCCTGAAACAATTCATATAGCACCGTGAAGGATGAAGGATCTTCTGGGAGTAGGCTGCAAGTAAACTATTAAATGCAAGACACACTCTTAATTAGCTAATAAAAAAAACAATAATAATCCTACAGAACAAAATGTCAAGTCACTCAGGAAGCACTGTTCAATTTTCTTCATTGCTGTCACATTCAGTGCTTGAATTATAGGGAGAAGGGAGGTGGCATTTGTGATAGCCCATTTAGCTGCTGGTTTTTTAAAAAGCTATTGGCAGGTATGCTTTGGCTAAATTTGAGGAAGGCAGGAAGCAGGAGGCTCTCCAAAGCATCAGTCAACTTTTCCCCTAAGATTTGAGTGGCAGTCGAATCCCTCCAAATACAGAGCTGGGAGCAAAAATGGGGCAACATTGTAAGAAAATTGTGATTGAGAACTAGAGGTGACTGAATAAATGCATTGGGCTTGTAGTTTGAGTGAGCTGCTTCAATTAGCAGCATCACTGGAACCAACTGTGTGTAGAAGATTGGGCAGAATTTCCATGGACTTTCCATGGCTCTCCAAAACAAGGTTTTTTTCCCAAGGAGTTCAGATTTTTAAAATGTATTCATTCTGGGTACGTGGAGCACACTTGGGGGAAGAACAGTATAGTTAAGAGCAGGTTCCAAATTAAATATGTTGATTCTAATTGGCTTTATAGCTTTGCAACTCAAAACTATTAAGAAAACTGATTTGAGCCTGGCAGCGATGAAGTGTGATCTTGTCCTTTTTTCTAAGAAGTCAGAGTACTTAAAGCCATCATACTAATAAAAGAAAAAAAGTAATCATCATGCTAAAGAAAAGACAGTTCACCATGGCCTATGATGGCTTTCACCTCAATCACTATTACAGCTAATAATCCAAATTCACCTACTGTATTTCATATTTCTGTTGTACAGTTTGTGCAAACAGCAAAACATGTGAAGAAGAAGTATACTTTACTCATAGACCACAAGTTGTTATCTTTGACCCAAACCAAAAAGTTGGGTACACAGTTAGTAAATAATTAAATTTGCTTCTGTGCATGAAATTAGATTTCACATTTCATAAACAGCTGAAAAAGTTATTGGAATTCAATTTTAATTTAAAATTACTTTCATTAAAAATCTAGAGTTATCAGTGAAGAAATAGTAGCGTTCAGCTTCCATCTGGTGTTGTGACTAATACTATCAATATTGTATCTTGATATAGAAATGCATATAGAGCAGGTTCACATGTAACGCTTAACCAAACGATTAATTAGCATAAATGTGAGGATTACTAGAGAGGGAAATGTGGATCCCGCACTCCTCCCCAGCAATCACGCTGCTAAGCCATTGTTTGACTTAGTGTGCTGTTTGAACCCAGGCTTGTGGTTTGTCTTCTCCAGACAAAACATGAGCTGTTTCCTAAGAGCATATCATGGTTACAGCTCAAGGTTTGCCTAGAGTAAGACAAGCCATGAGCCTGGATTTGAACAACATGCTAAGTCAAGTATGGATGTGTGTTCATGCCAAGCCACAGTTTGTCTTAGCATTACATACAAACCAGCTCCCTGTATCAAAATGTGCATTCTCATTTGTTAGATTCTTAATAGCCAGAGTAGCATGAGAAGGGGTATCTGAAATTTGCCGCCATTATGGCTATTTCCATAGGAAGCACCTGACAAAATCTGGAAACTAGATTCTGTCTGCCTGATATTCTTTCATTATCTACACACCAGGGAATCCTATGCAAGTTCCCATATACACAAAGCTGAGCAGCAAATCTGGCTTTATTAACCATGAACATCTAAACACCACAATATATTCCATTTCTGTTCTAAGTGGGCAGTAATCTTACACTGGACAATCTCTGGCTAATTGTGTAAATGTGGTATTAATTACATGGACCTACTGCACGGTTTGGACAGATAAGCTTCAAAGCACATTTCAGTTTTATCCTCAGGTGCCTGTGATTTGTATCCTATTTCCTTGCAAAAGGTCACATTTTGAGAAATAATAGTATATGGTGTAATTCTAACCATGACCACTCAAAATTAAGTCCTACCACATTCAACGGGGCTTACTCCTAGGTAAGTACAGTTGGGATTGCAGCTTTAGTGATTTTTTTTAAAAAAATGCATTTGTTTGTATAGGAGCAAAACATTATAATAGGTATAAATGAACACCCTTCTAAATGTATAGCAGGTTTCTGATTTACTTTTCTGGCATAATTTTAAAATATCTAAGGTACTCTTCATTTGAAAAGCATTCCAGAAAAAGAGTATTAGAGTGCTTTCCATATGAACCCAGATTTTCTCGCATCAAACCTTTTCCTCCAGAAGCTGTTATTACAAACAGAACTTCACTAAGCTGACTATCAATTGCCAACATAAAGGTTTGGAGCACTTGTGCTTTTTATCTGAAGCAGGTCCACTTATATGAAAACCTGGCATTGCAAATAAAGACACTATTAGTGTTGTTCACACATGTGTTGAATTAGTAGATGGTGGTGTGTCAATATTATTTTCTTTACCTTCGTTCAGAGGTGATTTGCTACCAATCTGGCATTTGAACACTTGCTTATAGGCCTTCCTAAAATTCTCAGAGAGGAATGCATATACAATAGGATTCACAGAAGAATTGCTATAAGCCAGGCAATGCGCTGCCACTCTGAAGATAAACGAGGCTTGAGTCAGTGGGAAATCTCCAAATTCAGCCCAGAGATGTACAACATGATGGGGCAGCCAGGATATCCCAAAAACCACTACGACCACCAGGACTGTTTGTGCTGTCTGAGACAGAAAAGTTAAAGCGTGGATTATTTCTTAACAACTGAACAAGCAGACTTACAATATAGGCTTGAAAAACAATGAAAAGGGGGAGAGGTACAGTAAACGTTTACAGATGTTATTCAAGTTTCCAAAAAGTAGCTTACAGGAATTAAACAAATGAGACTCGGGCCATACAAGCACTTAGATTTTCCTTCAAAAAAAATATTTTTACTTCTGCATATCTTGAGATCTCTCCAAGACAGCTAATACCAAGCTGTGTCTGAGAGGTGCCATTATGCCTAAACATCATAAACAGGGGGACATCTGCGATCAGAAAAAGTGCAATGTGTATTACTAATGTTCAATATCTCAGACACTTCATTTCATTCCCTCTCCCACCCCGATTTTCCATCTCCCCCCACCCCCACCCCCGACCTCATATTAAGGTTTTTTCTGCACTTCTGAATATCTTGGGTTTCACCCATGCTTGCTGATTCTTGTCTTTTGCATATTAATGGTGTTGTTTGGTCTACATAAGGACATGCACTTGGAGAACTGAGATCACCGCTGTTATATATTGTGATAGTAAGATAACAATATGCCCAAAATACAGCTGTTGTGTGACACAGCAAACAGTTGATTTTCCATGGCACATAAAATAAATGACTTATTTGGGACAAAATTCAGGCTGTCTGTCTTGATATAAATGGTAAGAAAAAAAAATTAATCAAAATCTAAATTACTACAGTTGTCATACATATTTTCAATGAGAGGTGGGGGGGGGAGTTTATATCACTTTATGTTAATAGTAAAAAAACAAATCCTTCTGTCCTTGAATCTAACTAAAACAAATTATAGCTCCAGTCATATAGAATTATCTAACAAGTTAAGTATGCTTCATTTGCCCTTGTTTGCTAAAAAATATGAAGCTCATTATGTTATGCTCAAGTAACCTCAGACGTAACTGTTGGCAGGATTTGACCGTCTACCTCTTAAATCTGTCATATTTATAACAGATGGTTCCTTTGGCTAGAGTCATTTTACATAATGGCCTGAAAATCCCTTGCTACATCTTATTCCATTATATCTCAGAAGCCTTTGTGACATTATTGGTATAATGTGCAGCCAAGGAGACATACAAGAGAGCTCTTCTTTATTTATTTATGGCTTAGGGATTCTCCTTAGAAAATCAAAGTACATGAAATATAATAATGGCCAAAAAAATTGAAATGCATTTCTAACGTCTTATTTATGTTGTATGTGCAACATAAATATGTGATGTTCCTTTTTTTCTTCTTATATATTTGAAAATCCAATTAAAAAATTAAACATACTTATCTCACTTCAAAGTGACTCAAGCTGCTAAGCTATGTCATTTACTCATGAGTAGATGGTGTGCCTGTGAGTAGACTGTCTGCCTACTACTCAACATAACTTATGAGGATACTTAAGGTAAAGGGACCCCTGCCCATTAGGTCCAGTTGTGACCGACTCTGGGGTTGTGGCGCTCATCTCACTTTACTGGCCGAGGGAGCCGGCGTACAGCTTCCGGGTCATGTGGCCAGCATGACTAAGCTGCTTCTGGCGAACCAGAGCAGTGCACGGAAATGCCGTTTACCTTCCCGCCGGAGCAGTACCTATTTATCTACTTGCACTTTTACGTGCTTTCGAACTGCTAGGTTGGCAGGAGCAGCGACCGAGCAATGGGAGCTCACCCCGTTGCGGGAATTCGAAATGCCAACCTTCTGATCAGCAAGTCCTAGGCTCTGTGGTTTAACCCACAGCTATTTGGCTTCCTGAAGAGCAATGCAGCCTTCTGTTTCAAGTGGCTGCAATCATATACACTCCAGGAACAAGTCCCATTGAAGCGTATTACTTCCTTCTGAGTAGACCTGCATAGGCTTGTACTCTTAAGCATCTATCTGCAAAAGTTTGCACTCTTAAGCATCAATCTGCAAAAGCATCTACCTGACCTGATAGCTGCAGAAGTAGATCTACTTATGAGCAAAACCCTCTTCAGTTATTTATCCCTCATGCAATTAGAAGTATGCGAAGGGAAAGCTGAGATTAGCCTATTGGCCCCACCTCCTCCACTGTATCCTCCTTCTGCACTTCTACAGACCTCCCATGAAATTTAGAGCCATACATAACACAAATAGAGAAGACTGCCTAATGCAGCTATTTAGCCATCCAGCTAACAGAGTGGACTGGTAGCAGAACTAGCATTCTCATTCTCGCTCTTTTCCCTCTCATGCTTTTATTTGTGTGGAGGATTTAAATGCACAAGTATTGTTAGTGTGGCTTTCCAGTTCTGCCATCATAATGTTTCCGGCCCCTTAATTATTTTGGCTTTGTTCTTTGTGCATGCATAGTGGAAATGTACAAAAAACAGCACAAGGCAAGTGAGGGACGAATGAGGGACCACGGTCAATTAGGTCAAGGCTGCTACAGCCAGACTGCCTGTTCCTCATTGCATAGGAAGTCTTTCCCGAGATAAGGCAAAGAATACAAGGAGGCCATTTCCACCTGCACAGGAAATATTGTTTTATTGTATGATTGCTCATTGGCCTTGATTCGTTAGAACAGATAAAATCACTGGTATATCTGCAGTGAATAAATAAAAATGGGGAGGGGGTATGTTAAAAAATGATTTCTTTTTCATAGTCCTAAATATTTATCAGATTATTTTAGTAAGATCTGCTGGTTCCTGAAATGTGCTGATATCTGTCACAAAATACTGAATTATCACATTTTCTTTCTAAATTTACTAATATAGTTTGTAAATGTCATATTGGAAATGAATATGCACTCAACAACATGCCCTCTCAACCCTTGTTTTTAATAAGGAAAGCTATTTATTTACCTTCTTTTTGGATGCTTCTGACTTCTTTGATATGTTCCGCAGTTTTTTATGCAGGTGATTGAGAACCTGAAAAGATGATGATGATGATTAAATCAAATTTATATACCACCCTTCATCCGCAGAACTCAGGATAGTTACAACATAAAAGCGCAATATAAAAAGACAAATACATAATAAAAACAAAAATAACCCAATAACGCCCCCCTCACCAACACATTGAATTTCTAGTTTGTTTAGAACTACAAAATAAAACAAAGCAACTAGTTTAAGACAGTTTTGCAGTAAAAGTTTTTGGAACTCATTGTTGTAGTGGAGCTTATTCATTCCTACTCTGCACAAGGTCCAGATCGGAAAATTCCACTCAAATAACTCTAACACTCGCCTACCTGGGAATAAACCCCATTCAATTCAGATACCTATTAGATGCAAAACTCAGCATGCATCCTATTCAGGTCTACTTAGAAAGGATGCATGCTGAGTTTTGCATCTAATAAGTACCTGGTGAAAAATATTTACTACATTCACAGGTTCAAATGTTACATTGATAGGTTTTTACAATCAAAGTTTTTAAACTTTTCAAATACCAGCTTTCAAATACCAACATAAACAATCATATCCTCAGGGGCAGTTATGAACACATTTGTTCTTTACAGCTTCCAAATATTTGGGGGGGAAAGCTACAAATGTGTATCCAAGTGGGTGAGGCAGAACCGCCAAATTAATGCAACAGTAAGAGCTGAGCTATCCGTTTCTTTTTATATGTATTCCTAATCAGAGGATTATAATGGATTACAATAAGGTCCAAAGGGGGAAAAGGGAAGAGTAGAAATGAGCTAAAGCAAATGTGCTACAATATCCAACACATAAAAAAAAATCCCAACAATTAAGTTAAACTGAAAAAGTGTAATTTAAGTAAGAATGCACCATCCCTTCCTTAGATTACTGTTTTCCATTGATATTTTTATGCATCTAAATCTATTCCTTTTAGGTGGATTATTTGTGTAGTGAGTTGCATCCTGATATATAATTTATTCATGGGCAGGGCAGGGGACAGCTGTGTACCTTCAACTAAAACGACAATGAAATACAGGAAGTACAGTCTGTGATATTCCATCAAAAGCTGAAATGTATAAAAGAGCTTTATACAGGATGTTTTGTGTTAGTTTTACATAGAAACACCAGACTATACTTGCATTTCATTGCCTCTTGGCCTCACATTTTGCATCTCTTCTATTATTAATAATTATCACCATCATCATTACTGCTTAATGCCCAGGCAGCTTTTCTACACTAATATACAGGGTGAGTCCTTTAAAAGAGGATATAGAGTACACATGTTCCACGGGGCCTCTTTTAAAAGACTCACCCTGTATATATACATATAGATGTCATCATGAGAATACCTATTCAAGCATCTGATAAAGTGGACTCTAGCCCACATAAGGTCATGCCACACAAGAAATATGTCAAGAGAGAAATTTAAATTCCTTGCATTTGCTAGCTGAAGGGGATTAAAACAGAGAGAAAGTACCTCTCTGCCACTGCACTTACATCCACACTCCATGGTCATAGATCTGCCACTGGCAGTGTTTTTCAGCTACATCTCCCATAGTTTATTCTCTCCCATGGAAACCATTGGGGGGGGGATTTCAAAGATGTACAGTGGTACCTCGGGTTACATACGCTTCAGATTACATACGCTTTAGGTTACAGACTCCACTAACCCAGAAATAGTGCTTCAGGTTAAGAACGTTGCTTCACGATGAGAACAGAAATCGTGCTCTGGCGCCGCCGCAGCAGTGGGAGGCCCCATTAGCTAAAGTGGTGCTTCAGGTTAGGAACAGTTTCAAGTTAAGAATGGACCTCTGGAATGAATTAAGTACTTAACCCGAGGTACCACTGTATAAGGAACTGCCAGAGAGGGAGGAGGGCTTCCATCTTCTGTATTAACCAGCACATGCTGGGATAATGGATCATCCATCACTTTGCTACTAGCTCTCCCTTCAGTTAGGATTGCTGTACGTATCTGCCCATCTTTAAGGTGCCACCAGACTCTCTTGTTTTCGATATGATATACTTTGCATGGCTAACCATTTAGTAATATAGTACATCTGTTTTAGTCACGATGTGTATTTGACCAGGCTATTGCCATAGTAGTACATTTAATAGATTATCAACTCTCTGCAATCCAATATTTTACTTCATAAAATAAATTAGGCTTTCCTGAGCCACCCATGAATTCCAGTTTAAAATACATACAGGTTATTATTGGTCCATTAATTTTATTTTTATTCCCCCCCCCCATTACTGCCCTTCTACTAGATGTAGAGGTAAAAAACATACCATATTTTTCGCTCTATAAGACGCACCAGACCACAAGACGCACCTAGTTTTTGGAGGAGGAAAACAAGAAAAAGAATATTCTGAATCTCAGAAGCCAGAACAGCAAGAGGGATCTGTGCGCAGTGAAAGCAGCAATCCCTCTTGCTGTTCTGGCTTCTGTGATAGCTGCGCAGCCTGCGTTTGCTCCATAAGATGCACACACATTTCCCCTTACTTTTTAGGAGGGAAAAAGTGAGTCTTATAGGGTAAAAAATACAGTATATTAGAATAAAGATATTCTAGATCTAAACCTTTATTTTTTTGCATCTAGTACCATGTGGATACTTGGGTTCTCGCCAATTTTGCCTATAAATTGCCTATACATGGTTTCTATAACAAGATTTCAGAAACAATATTCCTGGAAATTCACGTAAGCAATATAAACTGCAATAGTTATATTGCTAAATTAAATCACAGTTCTTTGCAAAAAGCTTTCCTACAAGATAAGTCTGGAAAAATCTCTTAGAGCATGAGAGCATCACAGACCAAAAGAGATTTAAACTACAGATATATTTGGTTGTATTTGGCGTAGCATATTTTAACAATGCGATATGAAAGAATATGTTTTACTTTATCACCCAAATGTTTGAAGTAGTTTATCACCAAACATAAATCCCTTCCACATGTAAAGGGTAGGGAACAAATAGCTAGTTCCAGGGTATGGTCTGAATGCAGATGAGGCTATCATCTTGCTGAAGCTAAGCAGATATGTGTCTGGTCAGTGTCTGTATAGGATACCTCTTAGGAACCACATTAATGCCACATTTATAGAAGAAAGGTGGATATAAATGTAAGAAAATGTCCAGTGAGGGAGGATGGACAGAGAGAAATGTGATAAACCAGTCTAGATTATTTTATTTTGCTGATGGTATTATAAACATCTATGTATAAGTGTAATTTGGTATTAAACAGGGTGGATAAAAATCAACGATTTTAAAAAAATAAAAATAAAAAAACAGTTGTTTTTTATTTAAATCAGATTTTTAAAAATTTAAATTGGATTTTTAAAATAAAATGCTTCTGGAGGAAAAATCTTTCTAAAGATAGTTTTCTATTTAAGTTACATCACGAAATAAGGATTTGTTTTAAATTTTTCATGTGTGCTAAAACTAAGTTTTTTGTTTCTTTTTAATTGTTTAACCACATCAGTTAACAATGTTATTGTTTTAGTTAAATAAATTGTTTAAATTGTTATTAAGGAAAATATTATTTTTCTCCTTCCAATAAAGTACAGCAGAAGAGTTGTCCAACTATAAACAATTAACTTATTAAACCTCACAATAATTTCATGATTATCTGTCTATGTATTTCTAATAGTATAACCAAATCAGTCATTTTTGATAGAACTGTAAAAACTACTCTGAAAATGTATTATTCCAAAAAATGAAACCAACTGGTTGAAAATATTAAGATTATACCAGCAAGAATGAGTCTTTCTATAAAAATAAACAAATGATTTGAATCAAGTCTTGCTGACTAGTGATTTAAATCAAATCCACCCTGGTATTAAATAGGTGGAAGACAGTAAACCAATACTGAATAGACAATTTATCAATACTTATCTATGGCACTGTGTTGAAAATCTCCAAAGGACCAATCCCAATTGCCTCATAAATATGCGAATGTGATCCATATGGGATGCACGTTCACAACCCGCAGCGTTCGCAACCCGCATCTGCACATGCGCAGGTTGCGATTCAGCGCTTCTGCGCATGCGCAACCGCCAAAACCCGGAAGTAACTCATTCTGGTACTTCCAGGTTTCGGCGGTCCACAACCCAAAAAAACACAACCTGAAGCGGCTGTAACCCAAGGTATGACTGTATATCACTAGGTATAAGATGGTGCCTTACAGAACCCCACAGCATAATTGCCAGTGGGTAAGGAACAGTAACTCAATGCTGCTCTCTTGAATTGGCCTTGCAGACAGGACAGGAGCAATGCAATAAAACACCCCAGAGTCTTTCACATATACAGTACAGCACGGTCACTTATTCACCCATCAATCCATTCCCTCGCAAACCCCTCTCGCCTTCTCTCATAGCCACTCAACCCCATCTCTCACTTGGGGTTATACACTCTTAACTCATGGTTCACAGTCACCTCCCACCACAAACAAAAATTGGGAGGCCCCTGCTGTCACCCTGAGTATCACCCGCCTATACCTGCAGTGACAACTGCCTAACCCATTTAATCTAACAACAGCCAAAGTAGGGGGGCAGCAGCCTCCTGACAAGTGACACAAAGTGTGGTACCCATTGGTGGCTCCCCCTTCAGGATCACTCTTGTTGAGGGCCATCACATCACAATGGCCAGCTTTGACTCAATGGAGTGGATATCAGCAGAAGTGTCTGGAGTTCAATGCTGCCCTCCTCCTTCCAGCAGCTTGCTGTAACAGGAGTGAGCGAGTATTGCTAATGCCCTCTCATCCTGCTCTTGTTCTCCTCACCAAGGCAATCAGTGAGTCCAGTGTCAATCAGTGGAAATACATTGATAGCTCATAAGAGGTTGAAGCATGCCCCAAGTACGGGCAATATTGATTGCTGCAAGGCAGCTATTATGGTTTCATCCACTTGTTTCATGTAATACCTCTTCATTAGCACTTAGTATATGGGAAGTGTTGCTTTAAATTAATATATCAATAATTTTCATTGCGGTTAATGATAAAATCATGGATGTTCTTAACTGTTCAGTTGAGATAATTATATGAATGCATTGCTCTTACATACCTGTTACATAAAACAGATCAATTCAAATTTTTTTAAATACTTTCCTACTGCTGCTATTATAGTCCTGCTATTGTGTGATGCATGGTTTGCAGGTTGCAATGCCCTCCACCCAATGTTAGAAACTCAGAAATATAAGCTCGGCACCAATTGGCTCCTTAAACCAGAGTTATAGTTGCCAAAACAGAATGCCTTGTTGCCATTTGGGGGCTCAAAGGTCCTCTTTTTTTCAAAACAATTTTTTGGTTCCTGAAATCCATTCTGATTGTGCAGATAAAATATAATGGATAGAATTCTACAGAATCTGTTGCTAGTGTGTGAAAACAGTCGAGATCCAAGGATCTCCAGGAATGCACCTCAGATGGTGGAGATAGAAAGCACCATCCTGGTGCCCAGGCAGTTCACTTGGTTGCAAGTGGCCAATAACCAGGTGGAAAATGCACCTGGCGAATTTCGAACGATGTCTCCACCTCATGAAAAGCCACTCCAGAGGCTCAGGAAAAGTTATAAATCAATGTTTAGTGAATCCACAGTGGTCAGGCACTTTGTACAAAATGACTTCTTCAGAGACAAGAAAAAACAGATGTTAATTTATAATATTTTATTCGTTTTTTCAGCCTTGAAAAGCCAAGTGAATGAACTGAGCTGAAATTGCCTCATTAATCTTTCAGTATTAATCACAGTGCAATCATTCTTGTAACTGAAGCAAAACCTGTGAAAATCCATGTCAAAGACACTCAGAAATTATGCTTTACTTTAGCTTCTGAGGCCAATTCTGAATCATCCAAGGGTAATTTCAGGCAGGCAGTGGCGTAGCGTGGGGGGTGCAGGGGGGGCCTGCCGCACCGGCCGCAACATCTGGGGGTTAGGGTTAGGGGGCGCAAATCCACGGGTTAGGGGGCGCAAATTACTTGCCTTGCCCCGGGTGCTGACAGCCCACGCTACGCCACTGCAGGCAGGTACTTCTTATGAGAAATGTTCCTCATGTTTTTCGCAGCATCCACACAACTCTGTTGGCATCAAAATGGCAATTCACATTCCCACCTCCCATTTAATCTGGATTTACCTCATTGTATATTTTGTCTTTTAAAAAAAATAAAAAAATCCATCAACTCATTTGTGATATTTGAATGACTCTCTTAAAGTCATTCATCCACAGTACACACACAAATAGCAAAAGACACTTTTAGCAGCATATGTGAAAATCGTATTCATAAGTGTTCTTAAATAATACTATTTATCCCGAAAAATGAACAGCCTGAGGAGAAACTTGCTACCAAAATGCTGCTTCTCTTTCCAGTAGAAGGCAGATTTATTAAACAGCTATTGTTTTTTATAGGAGCTGAAGGAGCATAGTACTTCAGGGACATATCCCAGACAGTATCTGGATTAAGATGCATGAAAAATGCAATAAACTTTAATGTCTAAAGTTTAACCACAGCAGAAAAGTTCACAAAGCTTTTCTCCCAAGAGGCCTTAATGAACTGCTTGAAAAAATATATATTAGATGGATATAGTCTGAAAATAGCTAATCACATATCTGTTACAGAACAGGTGACAGAGGAGGTAATTTATTTGTCAGAAAGCTCCCACTCTAATGAGCACAGCATCCTCCACCCAAACTTTTTAGAAACAAATGAATGTGGCAGAGACCCAAATCAGTCAAATTTATTAATGCCATTAACCTTATGGGAAAAATCCCATTGGGCTGTATTTTTCAGTGGTGTTACAACCAAAAAAGGTAACAAAAAGTAATCTAGTAAACATTGGCCTGTTTAAGATCACTGTGCAATTTTTTTTTGCTATGGAGATTATAGAGTTGATTATTTGATTTTAAAATATTCCATATAACCAGAGGCATTGTATTTACAGGGAGAATGTAGCTGATATGCCCCAGCATTTATTGAATCACTCCATCTATAAAGAGGTGGGGCAAAAACATGAGGGGGGGTTTTGGGGGGGGAGTTTCGCATTGGGTGAATTAATTCCTGCTTACTCGGCAGTGATCCAATGCAGGGATCACTGCCAGACACTGAGAGGGAGAGGAAAAGGTGGCAGGGACATTGATGTGGTTCTGGGCACAATGGCAGGAACACTGGCCCACACCGACTCTTCTGCTGCCTGGCCCCTCTCCCTTGATATCTGGCAGCAACTTCCACATCTGGAAGGCAGAGAAGCAGCACAGCTGCATCAAGGCAGAAGGCTAGCACAGGAGTAATAAGCCTTCGCCCTTAGCTACTAACCAGTCCTTTGAAGTCACCAGCAGGCATTGAAGTCAACAACCAGAAGAGTGGAAAAGTTTTGGCGACTTCAACTTGAAACATTAAAAGTATATAAACTCAGTCATGCCCCTGCTTAGTCGGAGATCCCAGTGCCAGCTGTAGACTGAAGAAGTGGGAAGGTGTGCTGCTGCCCTGCGGCAACTCGCAGGGCCCTGAGATATCTGGTATTTTCTATGGTTTGCTTTCTATTTTTGTCTAGCAAACAATCCCTGTTTAAGTACAAAGTTCCTGTTTTGTTTATTGCCACTGGAATCCAAAAAGAACCCTTTGCCCCTTGAGAAGGCAACAGGCTAGAAGAGATTTTATTTAGTGTGTGTTTTCATTTGTACCCTAGTAGCTCCTGAGGCTGTAATTACGCAGCTGTGATATAAGCAATTATACATACAGCCAACTTTGGGATATCTTATGCCAACAATTAAACTAAGACTAGGAATAACAATCACTACACTGAGGTATTGTAACTCATTATGCTTTAGTAATTCTGTGGGCTGTACCAAGGTTGTGTAACAATAATGTAGCAGCTGCTCTGTTGAACTTCTGTGAGATGTTTCTATTTGGACAATCATTTGATTGACAAGATGAGAACAGAGGGTTGCTTTTAACGGTAGGTTTCAAGAGGGAGGAAGCCCATTGTGATGCATGTCTTCTATTACTGTACTACGTTTAAGGTTTGTACTCATCCTGAGTGAGCAGTTGGGGGAGGGGAGATTTAAGAATGGTGACAGCCACTTCAGGAGTTTGCTGGGCAAAAGTGTCAGCAGGCAGTTGGTGGCAATCAGGGGTAGAGGTAGTTAATTCCTGCATTTATTTTAGCACTGGGAGAGGACTGTTGAGGCAAGAGAGAATTTCAGTTTCCACCATGCAAGCACACAGTTGCTTCATGGATAGCTGGACCAGTGGTGACTATTCAGTCAGCAACTATTCACCTGCAAGGTACTGACGGAAGTAGCCCCTTCCTTCACTCCATCCCCCCACAACTTAAAGGTACAGGCAAGAATGCCACTCTTTCACCAATTCCTGAAGCAGCCACCAGTGATTTCACCTACAACTGCTTCACCAGACACTGTTTAAATAAGCACATGATTAAACTCTCTCTCTCTTGACATTGCAACATATAAGGTGCGGCCAAGATCAGAAGAGCCATTAGCCCTATTAAGGCATTTTTGATACATTTAGCTATTATTACTCATTATTACATTTCTAATAATGTGGTAGAGATGGTTCTACCTTCCCTATTTCATCCTTACACCATTCTGTGACTGGTCACGAAGGGAATTTTATGGCCATGTGGTCTCCCAGGTTCAATATTCAAACCACCTCACCATTCATCAGTAATAGCATGCAAGGTTGGGGAAGGGGGCCACATTAGTTTTCTGGCAAGTGAGTCACTGTTGCTTATCAATAGTGGGGTTGGTACAGTGAAAGTGCACCAGCAGAGCCAATCTGCTACTACTGCTGGTGCATTTACACCAAGCCACTCTCCCTACTGCCTCACCCCCTACCAGAGCAGTAAGCCACAGTGAATGACCCGCCAGGAAACTAGAATAGCAGCTCTGTCCAAACTTGGGAGTCACTTCTGTCTGTTGAAGAACATACAGAAGGAGGCAGCAGGCTACTGGCTCCACTGGCAATCAGCTCCCTGGACACAGATGTCAGCATAGAAAAATTCTCCATATGAGCTACAATGTCTTCACCAATGCACAGATGTCCAAGAGGCATGCTATCCAGAACAAGATCAGCAATGCACTCTCATTGCCCCTTTCTCTCTATGTGCAGGCATTGTATGTGGGAAAATGCCTGAATGTGGCTAATGTCACATTTTTACTCATGACAATTAATGTGTCCTATACTATCAAAACAGCCTAATAATGGTTTTAATCATTTTAACCCTGCCACTTTTGAATATGGAGACATTTCCCTTACAAAAACTATTTATTTATAACAAAATATTTATATATTACTATATAATAAAACATCAAGGCATTTTAATATCTACATATAATAAAAGCACATTAAAAAATAAAATAAGAGCTAATCAGCTAACTATTATGGAATGATGCATTCTTATCTGCCTGCATAAGCCTGGCAAAATAGAAAAGGTTTCAGCAGGCTTTTAAAAATTGAAACAGAAGGCATCTGTTGAATCTCTATTGGAAGTACATTCCACAAGATGGAACTGATGAAAGAAAGCTCTTTTTTGTGTTGATGTCAAATAAGCCTTACCAGCTTGGATAACAACCAATGATACTACGGCAGACGATCTCAGTGACTGAGATTATGCACTGCCATCAGCAGTCTGGCCACCGAACTCTGCGGCAGCTGGAGCTTCCAAATCAGGTTCAAGAGCAGCTCCACGTAGAGCACATTACAGTAATCCAGCCTCAAGGTTACCAAAGCATGGACTACAGTAGTCAGATTATCCCTTTCCAAGAACAGCTATAGATAGTGAACCAGGTAGAGCTGATAAAAAGAACTCCTAGCCGCAGATGACCCTCAGACATCTAATGATGGTATCTGGGAATATTCCCAAGCTATGGACTTGCTCCTTCAGAGACAGTGTGACCCCATCAAGAACAAATAATTTCCTGTATCCTGGACACAGAAACCACCACCCAAACAGACTGTCTTTTGAGGATTCAAGCAGTTTATTGGCCCTCATCCAGTTCACCACTGCACTCTGATACCAATCCAGAGTTTTCACATTCTCTCCTGATGTTACGGAGAAGTAGAGCAGCATTTCATCATGACACCTTGCTCTAAAACTCCTAATGAGTGCTGCCAACAGCTTCATATAGATCACATAATAAATTAACTAGTAGGCATTCTGAAAAGTGATGGTTTGCATTCCTGTTATCTGTTTTCTGCTTAATAAAACTAGTAAATCAGTGCATGCATATAGTATTCAAGGATTCTGATGTATTGGAAATATTGGAAGTACTGGGATTCTGGGCTAAATACAAAGTCTTTCTAACTAAAAATTGGTTTCAAAATTTGTTACCATTTACAACAGTGAAACTATGGCTAATGGTAGCAATTAATTATAAATGCTGTATGATGAATGGATTGCCATTTTGTATTAAGACAACTTAGAACCATGGAATTGTAGATCTGGAAGAGACCATGAGGACCATCTAAATCCAATCCCCTGAAATGCAGGAATCTTTTACCCAACATGGGAATTGAACCCAGGACCTTGAGATTAAGAGCCTCCTTCTCAACCGACTGAGCTATGCAAGCCTCCAGATTATAAATCCAAGCAAAAACACTGTGTTGTCAGAATGAAGAGACTGTGGAGTTTCAAATCAATTGTAATTTGATGTCTTAGTCCCGTCTAGTTCTAGCATTCCTATTGATTTTTTTTTATCTCAATCAGATAGTCAGGATGAACCCTTCATCTCAGAAGCAAAACTTCCACTGATATCTATCAAAAGAGATCACACTTTAATTCACAGATTGCCTTATGGATAGGAACTGTATAACCACCAGCTGGAAAGTGCCTTTGTGCAGGAACAGATTTTAGGAAACCTCTTTTTTTTTCCCTCAGAAAGTCATTCACACTGAGATTTTTAAAGCAAAAGACTGCAATATGAAGCAGCATTCATTCACACAGCCTGTTGCCGCTTGCAAAGTTATCTGGATCAGGGCCTCTCTATTTTTGACACAGGGTATGGTAAGAACTGTAATTTGCCCTATCTTTGAAGCAGCTGCAGTTTAGTCCATATGGAAGCCATATAACGAGGTTGTATGGTTCTGCCTTGAGTCAGTTTCAATACAATGTGGCTGAGTACTATGTGTTTGGAATGGGAAGTTACACTTATTGTAACCTCTGTAATATATCTCTAGTTAGTAGTCTAAAGTTTATAATATCATAAAGAGATCAAGATCTATAAACAACTCAACTCAACCCCCCTAACCCTTATGATCTGGAATTTAGCTTGTGCAACCATTCCACACACTTTTCAACTTTGACTTACCAAAACTACACCATATATAACTTAATTAAGCCTCTGTGCACATGAACTACTGCATCATGGTCAATAAAGTCCTTGCAAATGCAACCTTTAACCTTTTAGTGTATGTTAAACATTGTGCAATTATATCTGTAGCCAACACAGGTTATGCACAGTAATGTCACACTAAACATTCACTGAACACTAAACATTCATTTTAGTCCAAGCTATTCTTACCACTGTGCAGTCTGCTGTGTAAGCCATTGTTCTCCAAGGCTGCTTTCCCTATATACTTTGGGAATGGCTGCCTCTCACACACATCTATGGCATGACTTGTGCTAATTCACCTGCACTCACCTTCGCATAGCAAAAGGAGATGAGCAGCAGTGGTAGCAGGTACCCAAAGACAAAAGTGCAGATCACGTAGACTTTCTTGTGATGGAGATTGGGCCATACTTCCCAGCAGAAAGTCTGGTTGATGATTTCATGGTGAACGATACGCTGGTGGTGAGCCACAGGCGAGGCCATGGCAATCGAGAGCAGCCAAATGACCCCGACGCCAAGCAGCGCATTGCGGGACACTCGCAGGGACGAGGAGCGCCGGGAATGCACAATGGCCACATAGCGGTCCACAGACATTGCCGAGAGCGTGAAAATGCTGACCAGCATGGAGACGGTGAAGAAGTAGTGGATGAACTTGCAGATGAAGGTGCCCAGCACCCAGCTGGGCGACATGTACACTGTGGACTGGAAAGGGATGCAGAAGAGCAAATAGGCCAAGTCGGCAATGCTCAGGTTGAGGACAAAGATGTTGGTGGTGCTGCGGGGCTTGCCCGGCTTGCTCCGGGCCAGCACGGTGATGACCAAGGAGTTGCCCACCACGCCCAGGGTGAAGATGAGGCCAAAGACTATCAAGGTGATGAAGTTCTCGATGCCAATTTCGAAGAGGAAACTGGCCCTCCCCTCTTCCAGGGGGCGCTCGGGAGCCGACCTGGAGGCATTCGAGTCCAGCCAGGACAAGCCCCAGGTGTGGTTCATGTGGTAGAGGGAGGTGGGGGCGGGCGGCTGGGGGTCCATGCTCGGGGCAGTCTAGGAAAGCAAAACTCCACAAAGCAACAGGCAAGCGAAGCAGCCCCGTCTCTTCCACAGAAAACCTCTTCGCTTCAGAAAGGGGCTTTTCTCTCTTCCTCGCAAGGACTAAGCCCAGCCCCTTCTTGTTCCCCGGGAACAAGGGGGGGGGGGCAGAGGGCAGGGGAGACAACCTTGCGTGGAAATGGCACGAGTCCCCGGGACGGTTCCCCTCATGCGCTGGCCAGCGTGTCCCTCTCCTGCCCGCTCAGCAGCGGCAAACTTAAAAGGCGGGAAGCGGCGCTTGCCCTCTCTGGCGGTCCGCTCGCCAGCCCATGCGGTCAGCTAGAGCTCCCTTTCCGAGAGAGACCCTCAGAGAGGGAACTCTTCTCTCGCCTCCTCGTCGTCGTCTTCTTCTTCTTCGCAGGAGCGGACCTCTGGACTGCGCCCCTCGTTCCCGCCTCTCATCCCTCAGGGCGAGCGGGGCTTCGCTCGGCTCGGAGGCAGCCGCTGCCTGACTGCGCGCGGACTGCTCGGCTGGCGCTTTTTCTCCCGCTTCCCCCGCGCGCCCCCCCCCCTCAAGCTCCTCCTCCGGCTCCGGCTCCTCCCTCAGGCTGCCTGAGGCGCCGCTCGCGACATCGCTGGCCGCCAGACCCGGGCAGCCTTTTCTCCCCGGCTCCTGCCCCTGGCGCGCAACAGGGACGGGAATCCAGCCGAAGCAGCAGGTTCTCCGCTCCCTCGGGATTTCCGGGGTTGAGCAGCCCACTGTTCTGCTGGGGATATGCGGGACGGGGAAGGGAAATGCTGAGTGGAAACCCGGCCGGTCGGATGGCGCGCGCAGTGCCTCTTCTTCCTCGCTTTGCCTCCCGAGGTAGCAGAAAGGGCGCCTCTATTTAGCCAGCCAGAGGAGGCAAAAGCCGCCACAGAATCCCACCCAGAACTCCGCCTGGGGTTTTTTCCCTTGCGTTTGTATTCTGCTCTTCCTCTAAGCTGCTCAGGGAGCATACATTATTTACTATTATTATTATTTTTCGTAAGGGCTATAGCAATGTAAAAATAAAATAAAATACAATATTAGAAGTTAGTCATAGTCAGAGCAGACTAACTTGGAATCAGCGGATTTAAGTCTGTTGTGCTCAGTGGATCTTCTCTTGGGTGTGACTCACTTCTGACATCGCCCCAGTGTGAATGGGAAATCCGCATTGGATTTCTCCCCCTCTGAAGCTTCTGCAGTATCCTTATTTGTATGAGAAGAGGCCCCAAGGGGCCTTTTCAATGCCACATATGACTACTGGGGCGGGGGGCGGGGGAGGAAAACCACCTGTCAAAATTGGCTACTTTGCACATGGAGTGTTCGACAGGTGTCATTCATCGATCTCTACAGTTCCCAGTTTGTGACAAACTTTTTCGCACTGAAAAGGATCCAGTGACTTTTAGAAACAAAACGGGCAAAGCATTTCTCCTGAGGCTATTTGCATACCTTCATCTGACTCACATCTCCTGTTGGCTGCGGAGGAACAGACCTGTTAAAAACGCTTCTTACTCTAGAAATCCCACTAAGCATTTCCACTCCATTTTCCCTTCTCTGTAGCATGACAGTATCTTAAATCACTACCTTCATGACATCGAATACGCTTTACATTTTTGTTTTTATCTTCTTTAAAGGTTTGGCTTAATACTGAACGCAAGAGCTGTGGTGTAGCTATTGAGGGTTGTATCCAACACCTATCCTTTTTCATTCTTTGTAGGCAGTGCACAGATTCATCAATTTTGTGATTCTGCGGAAGATTCTCAGTGGTGATGAATTAATTTAAGGCTTATGTATCAACTCATATTTCCCCTGGGGATCTAAAAGTGTTCCAGTTTTAGAAATGCCAACCACAATTCTCTTTTTTCAGTCATCAGCAGGCAAGCACAGGACAATCCCTATCTCTTAGCTCTGGTCTACTGCTTTGGAGACTAGACAAGACTAAAATGGAGTTGTGGCACACTCTCAGACTCAGTAAGTCATGAATGAGCCAGGGGCAAAACTAGGCTTTATTTCACCCAGGTCAAAGACCCAATTTGGCACCCGCGCCCACACATTTGTGTACACACATACACAGGCTGGGACTCTCATTGGCACCCTTCTGGAGGCTTCAACTGGGGCAAAAAAACCGGCTGCCCCCCCCCCCCGGTAGCTACTGCTCTGGAATGAGCTACTAGTTATTCACAACTTGAGGGTTTAAAGGGGCTCCTGGTCAATTGGTCTGCAAAGCGAATGTAAAGCCTGCCCTGACTTTGGATCACAATTGCCTCTCCTGATGAGGAGTTCCTAGTGGTGCAGCAATGAAACTGCTTGCACATGTGCAAAGCTAAGCAGGGACTGGTATGGTTTCAAATTGAATGGGGTGGAGGACTGTGTGTTGAGATTCCTGCATTGCTGGGGTTTGGACTAGGTGACCCTCAGGGTCCCTTACAATTCTATGATTCTGTGAAAGATTCTCAGTGGTGATGAATTAATTTAAGGCTTATGTATGAAATGGTTTACCCAAGCACTGCTATGGGTGTTGCTGTTCACTAGCACCCCCTGCTGGCTACATTTTTCACTGTTGCCATCTTTTCTCATTTAGGTTCCTAAACTTAACTGTTCTTAAAGAAGTTTGTTATTCAAGATGCTTCACTAGACCACACCAAACCAGCAACAAAGTCCTAAGCTAAACACAAACAATTGTGCCTGCCTCTCATTTCTCTCTTTAAAATGCATCCCTGAATCCCACTGAGCATAACTTTCAACAGGCAGAGGGCCTTTTTGGTAGCTATATGCCTGCCCTGTGGAACGCCCTCCCATCAGATGTCAAGGAAATAAACAACTATCTGACTTTTAGAAGACATCTGAAGGCAACCCTGCTTAGGAAAGTTTTAAATATTTGATGTTTTACCTTGTTTTTAATATTCTGCTGGGAGCCACCCAGAGCGGCTGGGGAAACCCTGCCAGATGGGTGGGGTATAAATATATTATTTATTTGTTTGTTGAATAATGCTGAAGAATTCAAAAGCTTGCTACTTTGTGACATTTTAGTTGGTCCGAATAAAGAGATGTCCTAGTATGGAATGAACACAGTGCATATAATATATATTTGATTGCACCACACATCTCTGTTCTCCTAGAAGTTCTTGGATGTGTTTTTAAAGGTACATGAACATGAATGATCAGTACAAAGCAGGGACAGGAAGGAACAAAGAGCTGGTGCTTATGGCACAGCAAGGACAGCGGTGTATTCTCCTAGAGTGCTGGTTGCCAGCCTTTCTCCTAAGTAGGAGAGGCAAGTTGCATTAACATGGATTGCTAATTGTTAAATTACCACTTTTGTTTCTGCGAATTCCTAAATCTGTTTATTATGAACAACCAAAATGTCGCAAAATAGTGAGCAAGCTTTTTCGGTCTGTTGCAACTCTTCATGAGGCTGGATGTTAAGTAAAGTGGGAGGAGAGATCCTGCTCAATATCAGAGCCATAATGTCTGCTTTGGCATAGCCTTTAAAGGGGTACAGGTATGGGGCTGGGCTGGGGCTAGCCAGGAAGAGTGCTTACACTTCAGAATTTACCATTACACCAACCTGAAAAGCTATTCTCATTTTCAACATTCTTTCCCACATAGTAGCTGTTCATCCATGCAAACAGCAAAACCTAATAGCTGGCTTTACAGTACATTTTACAAGAAAATGTTTTTCTTGTTGTTTAGTCGTTTAGTCGTGTCCGACTCTTCATGGCCCCATGGACAAGAGCACGCCAGGCACTCCTGTCTTCCACTGCCTCCCGAAGTTTGGTCAAACTCATGCTGGTAGCTTCGAGAACACTGTCCAACCATCTCATCCTCTGTCGTCCTCTTCTCCTTGTGCCCTCCATCTTTCCCAGCATCAGGGTCTTTTCCAGGGAGTCTTCTCTTCTCATGAGGTGGCCAAAGTATAGGAACCTTAGCTACAAAATCTGTCCTTCCAGTGAGCACTCAGGACTAAAATGAGTCTCATTTCAAGAATCTTGACATGATGGAATATGAACAAAAAGCCTGTGAGGCTTTTTGTAGGGAAGATGCAGAAACTGATAAAAAGATTTATTCGAACATTGAAAATGTGCAATATATGTATAATAAGAGGGAGATGTAAAATCTTTCAGGCCAACCCCCCCCCCATATTATAATTGAAAATTCTGGTATGCTTTAGGTACGTTGCATGTGCAGGACAGAACATTGAGAAGCCATTGCTCTTCAATGAGAAGATGAATCTAAGATGATGATCAGTAAATATATGCCTCCCTGTGACTGTTCCCAACATCAGTGCATATTTGAAGTGAAATAAAGCAATATCCTGCCCTCATGCAATGGATAAGTATGGTGGATTCAATAATGAAATTGATGTATGATTGTATGGTTTAAAAAAAAATAAAACAAAAATAACATATGATATAGGTACTCAAGCACTGAAAACAGGAATGCAAAGACTTCAAATACATGAAAAACAAAAGCTTCACAAAGTTGGAAGGTGGGTTGCAGATGGACACTGGCAGATGCACAATAATAAATACACTTCATTTCTGTCACTCATCATCCATCACACATTACAGAAAATAGTCAATAAGTGACTCTGACCCTCCAGAGACACATTTCGCACAGCTATCACTGTAGTAAAGCACTACTTGGAGAAATAATTGCATTTTTCTAGATATGAAATACAGTGAACCCAGTGCTGTGAAAATGCACTAAAACCCAAACAGAAGTACCACATTGAGGGAAGATGTCTGGCTTGTGTTCAGTTGATTGCTAACAACTCTGCATTTCATTGTGCTAAACATGGAATACATGGGGAGGATATAAGAAATGTTTACATCAAATTTATATTATGTATAGAAAATGGCAAAGTGAATACAGACTGCCTGGTATTATTCATGGGGTGTGTGATTTTTATTGCGCAGAAGTGATTTCTGGATAGTAATTGCCATTTAGCAATCCTATACTTAAGAAGCTGGCATAAAACAAGTCAGTGTAAATTAAGCTGGTATAATTACACGAGATCCAGCAGGGCTGCTGTTCCTGCTTTACCTAAGCCCGGCAGAGGGGAAACAAGCATTTTAAATAGTGTTCCTTGTCAGGTTGCCAGGTCACATGACCAAGCAGAGTGGGCTTAGGATCCAGTCTCTTGGGGCAGAGCAAGTATCACTAGCGTATATTTGGCTCAGCCAGCGTTGGAGATTTAACAGAAGCTGAGCTTGGCTGAGCCAGGCACCAGTCAGCTGAGCCAGACAGCAGCCTAAACTGGTAGTTCTGTGGGGTCTTATCATAGGGCTGTCCCCTTAGTGTCTAATTTTATCCATTATTTTCTCCTGCCTATTATAGATTTCCATCTGACTAATCTTTGCATTCTTCACTTTCACATCACTTTCACACCTAATCTTTTGGTCAGTCTCAAACCTGTCCATATTCTGCCTGCTGTTTCCCTCATCATTAAGATCTTTGCCGCTGAACCTTCAGGAAAGTTTACATTATTTATTAGGGCAGAAAGGCATATGTCCGCTGCAATGCACATTTGTTTAGAAACTGTATTTTACTGTTTTAAACTTCGGCAGATAAAGAACACAAATTTCCCCCAAGTGATGCAAGTGATGGACTCTCAAACTATAACACACCAATATTGCTTGTAGCTGTCCTGTTTTAAAAGCATGGATTCGAATACTTCATGATCAATAATTTAAGGATACCCTTCTCAGTGTTCTCTGCATTCTAACACAGAAGAGACTCATGAACCTGAAAGTTATTTCTATTTGACATTTTCAGCACAATCTACGTATGTTTAGGGGGCACTGTGGTCAAAGAGGTTAACTCTGCAGTAAAAAGTTTGAGGACAGCAACTATTATTCTTTTATGGCCTCAAGGTTTCAAAACTTCTCACAATCATAGAACTGGAAGGCATAACCTGAGGATCATCTAGTCCAACCCCCCTGCAATGCAGAAATGAATATGAAGCTGTCTCATATGGGGATCGAACCTGCAACCTTAGCATTATCAGCACCATGCTTTAACCAACTGAGCTACCCAGGCGACATACAATCTAAAGCATTACTATTCTAATTTGCCTAGTATTTGTGGAGCTGGTCATTTTGTGATTCTTCTGTATTGTCAGAATGTATATTAGGTTTTATTGTTGCATGCCACCTTGATATTTTACATGAGTGGGCTGTATATCAATATTTATATTAAATAAATCTGGAGGCCCAAAATAGTTATCATTACTTACGATCCCAGTTATTGTAAATGTAAAGGGACCCCTGACCATTAGGTCCAGTCGTGGCTGACTCTGGGGTTGCGGTGCTCATCTCGCTTTATTGGCCGAGGGAGCTGGCGTACAGCTTCCGGATCATGTGGCCAGCATGACTAAGCCGCTTCTGGCGAACCAGAGCAGCACACGGAAACGCCGTTTACCTTCCCGTCGGAGGGGTACCTATTTATCTACTTGCACTTTGATGTGCTTTTGAACTGCTAGGTTGGCAGGAGCAGGGACCGAGCAATGGGAGCTCACCCTGTTGTGGGGCCTTGAACTGCCGACCTTCTGATCGGCAAGCCCTAGGCTCTGTGGTTTAACCCACAGCACCACCCGCATCCCCCCAGTTATCTTTACTTAGATTTTTAAAAATTCTGAATTAAATGACTGTGGGCTCAATGTAAATGATATGGTGGTGGCAGTGACGGAAAACAAAAACAGAAAAGCATATTCTGAGCAAGGGCTTGGCGGGGTTTAGACTCAGAGTAGTCATTCTAAAAGAGTGACCCTGAACACAATCTTTCTGACAACACTTATGCAACCCTAAGTTTTAAGTCTCGCAGCGTTATTCATCAGGCAGAATGGGAAGCTAGTTTGATCTCAGCTATATGAAGGACAAAAGAACCAATTAAAATACGTTTAGCCATGCATAAATACTCTCCAAATAAGAGCAGAACTGCAGGCCAAAGCCACAATCTTACACATGCTAAGCATGCTGAAACCCACTGACATTGACATATTTTACATAAACCATGTGGATGCAATTAATGTCCTTCATTTTTTAGCATTTAAATATCAACTTCTGGGGATGGTGGAGAGCATCTCAGAACTGGAACATGACATGCTGATAATTTTCTTACTGAAAATTAGTAGCCCCTGAAGCCACTCATTCTATATTTAAAAAGCTTTCTTTAGTCCATCTGGACTCACCATAGCTGCTATTATAATTGCAAAAAGTTCATTAATTTCATTCATGTGATTAATAGAACGCGTAGTTTGGATCTATAACATTATTATACCTGTACTGGATTATCACCCCTGAGTTTCACTATCTGCCATGCATGCAAGAAGAAAGGCAGAAGGGATATTGTAGCCTTTTGCTATGGTATATTTCTGGGGAATAACTGCCTTTTTCAGTTCTTACCTGACAGAATGTTTTTGCCACACAGAAGCTTGAAGGCACTCCTGCATTAACAGATGTTGGACCTTTAAGGAATGCTACCAAATGATATTTTGTGTCTGATGCATTCATCTAGTAACTGAGGCTCAGAAGTTTTAGATAGGTTGAGAAGCCATAATCACAGGCAAACATTATATTCACATGTCGCCTGGACACAGCAAGATGAAAATCTAACTTCCTTTCAGTGTAGCAGTGTTTATTTCACTTAAAATACTTACTTGCCTACCAGCCCCTCTCATTCAGTTTTCACAAACATTCTTGCCCATGTTAAGAGACTTATTTGTCATATCTGACAGTAACTCCACTTTTCCCCATTGGGTTCTTATTACAGCCCTTGGAATATTGCTAATTACAAACAAGGGTTTGGCTTCAAAATCAAGGGCCAAAGGAGTCAAGATGCTGTTTATGCAATCAGCAATTGTGTAGATGGTTTGTTTTTAAATGAGTTTTTTTTTTTTTTGCCCAATGCAAAAAGGTGCAGGTTCTGTCTTGACTAAGACAAGAAAGAGGGGAGGTTATAACCCTCTACCCCAATGTTTCCCAACCTTTTTTGGGCAAAGGCACACTTGTTTCATGAAAAAAATCTCGAGGCACACCACCATTACAGCCCCGTGACGTCAGCGCGCAGCGTCACGCCGGGAGGGACATGAATTGCTAGCAAATTACATAATCACCTCCTTGAGGGCTGGCTCATCTTCTCCGAAGGCAGA
Organism: Podarcis vaucheri; assembly: GCF_965113315.1. Classification (NCBI taxonomy): domain Eukaryota; kingdom Metazoa; phylum Chordata; class Lepidosauria; order Squamata; family Lacertidae; genus Podarcis; species Podarcis vaucheri. Next base: position 37,972,300 of record NC_138766.1, read on the forward strand.
ACCCCATTAATTAACAGCACAGACTCACACCATAGCCAAGACGAGGGGGGAAAACCTCAGTCATGCACAGTCATGCACATGTGGGGGCTAAATGAGGACGAAGACCGGGCAGAGAGCAGGGTTCAAATGACCCCACCTGGCCAGGACAATCCCTGGGTGCTCCCTTGGGCCACTCGCCTGACCCACCTCGCAGGGCTGTTGTTGCAAGGATAACACGGGGAGAACCACGCGCGCCCCCGGGAGCTCCTTGGAGGAGAAAGCGGGCGATGAATGCAATGCACGAAATATATGAGAGGCGACCAGGTTTTGCAGGTGAGGGGCCCCCGCCAGCCTCCGCTTCCAACACCCGGCGCAATGACGCCGAAGTTTCCCCCCGGGCTCGGCTCGGGGAGCAGCGCTGCTCCCGCCCCGGCTCCCCTTCGCCCTCCCGGCTCTCTCTGTCGCCCACTGGGGACCCCCCTCACCTGCCAAGTCCGGAGCGCCGGTGGAAGTTGCATGCATGCATGCAGGGCGCCGCGTTGCCATTGCATTGCACTGCACTCCATGCAACGCCTGCACGCATGCATTGCCTTGCACGCCCGCCAAGGGGTCTCCCCGCGGTCCGATGCGTCCCCTCCGGCGCGGATGCAGCATTGCAACCCCCCCGACGCAGCCCTACCTGGGGGGCAGCCGCCGCCGCCGCTCCGCCTCCGTGGGGATCCCCGGGCTCCATCCTGCCGCCCGATCTCTGCGGGGGCGCAGGCAGGCTGCGCGGGGTCTGCGCGGAAGAGCCCCTGCCCGCCCGGCCGCCGCCGCCGCGCTCATTCCATGGCCGGGAGAAGAGCGCTTCAATCAAAACGCCCGGCCCGCCAGGCCACGCTGGGAAACGTAGTTCACGCACCCCGCGTGGGCGCGGAGCCCAAGGGCGAGGGGACTACAGATCCCGGCAGCCCCCGCGCCAGGGACGGAGGGGGAGAGGCCGGGTGCAGGGATGGAGGGACGGGTGGGCGAGCGAGTGAGTGAGTGGGAGCCGCCAAGCCTTGGCCGAGAGCCAGGAAGGGCCTCCCCAGAGGAGGAGGAGGAGGGAGGCGCAGAGTGGGAGGGAGGGAGGGAACCCCAGGGGTCATCTAGTGACGGCGCCCCAATCGAAAATTTGACTTTTTTTAAAAAAAAAATCTTTCGAATTTTTTAATTTTTCCCGCGGCACACCAGGCAACATCTCGCGGCACACTAGTGTGCCGCGGAACAGTGGTTGGGAAACACTGCTCTACCCTTCACACCAGGAGCTGAATCCGGATCAGGACTTCCACAACTACAATTTGCCTTTAAGGACCCATTCACACAGTTGCTAATAGCAGTTGCTTACATCTAGTTCAACTATGGGAATGAAGAATCAAGGAAAAAATATTGATTGTTAAAACAGTGCCCGTTCTAGAACCGCTGGGGTGGGGTGTCACTGTATCGATGGATATATCAATACAGTGCCTCAACATCTATCCTGATGATGGATCAATGTGTGTAGTGAACCTGGTCTCACCATTGCTGATTGGGGGTTTCTTTCACATGAGCTCTATAAATCAGTTCTGCCAGTTATGGAACAGGTTTCCTGTGGGCATCCATCTCCAAAGAAGAAGAAGGAAAATCATTCAATATCAACAACGTAGCTTTCTATGAAACCTTATCTCCCCTGCCACTACCCACCCACCCCCCAAAATATGCAGGCAATGTATTAAAAGTTATGGGATACAGAATATACACCTTCTAACATCACCTTTCATAAGCAGAAACACGTGTAATAGCTGAGTGGCAGTAATATTTATTCACTTTAAATCCATTTAAATGGCAATACAATAATGTATGATAATCTGACTCAAAGCTTTGAATCTTTTGTCCCTAGTGCTGAGCTGTGAGAAATAAAGCCAGAATCACATAAAATAAAAATAAAATTGAACCAAATACACCATATTAGCTAACATGCACATCCAAGATAAATGGCTCATGGAATAAAAATCCATTTTCTTGTTATGTATATTTTAAAATGCAATAAAGATTTTTTAAAAAATCCATTTTCTGTCAAAACAAACTTGGAACTGGATTTTTCTTCTAGCTGGGGTAGAACGATGAAATCAACTCATTTCTCTAGATAATATATTATCACATTTGAATTGCTTCTACTTCTACTGAGAAGCACATTTTGTGCAAGTCGTATTTCATTTTTGCTTATCAGCATACCTGAGCATCATTTTTCACCATATAGTGGGATACATGCAAGAACACTGAGGGTAGGTGGGTTGCTTTTTCTTCAAACACAAAAGACCACAGCCCTTTTTTTGATAACCATGGAATATATGCAGGAGTTGTGAAAGCGTCAGGATAGCCCCACTGTTTCAAGTACTGACAGGGACAGTCTTGGTCTTCTGACCTCTCTTTTCCCTGAGCAAGGTCAGCATGTATCTCCTGCCCAGCTTGCAAATCCATAGGTTAAACAATAAGCTGCCAAACAAGAATAACCAGGGAAAAACTTGGGGCATTACTTGACACCAAGATAACCCACAGGAGGCGTTTAGCATTTCTTGCCTTCTGAAAGGTGTGACACGCACACACCGTGACCTGTGAAATGTGACTTGAGAGCTGGCAGAGACCAATAAAAAGGAAACTGAACTCAGTCCCTTGGTTCAGGGCCCCATCAGGTTTGATCTCTGCCCTAACTGCTAGATGTCTATAAGGCACCAGTGACCATCGGAGAATGTAAAATTGACCAGACTCATTGCTTTTCTGGTAAGGAGATAGAGAATGCTGTGCTGTTTTTTATTTAGTTTCTGGTAACCCAATAAACTAACATACTCCACAGTTAAAAAGAGCTTTTCATTATGTACACCTGCCTAGCAGTTAAATCCCATTCAACTTGATAGATCTTCTTTATTAATGCAACAACTTCTTGAAGTTTAGGATGATATTTTTCTCTCTAGCAAGCAAGTGAAAGCAAGTATTTTCTATGCTAATATATTATTACAGCATGTTTAACTGGGAAGAGAATTACAGATCATAAATCTTTTACCAGGCTTTGCAATGAAATTTATTTCCAGCTTCATCAGAAAATGCAAATTAAAAACATTTGTCACAAATTCTTATTTATACTAGAAATTTTTAACTCATGTTTATACCAGTCCTGAAATTTTTACTTCATTTGCATCATTATCTGTATCAAGTGGCTGATATTGTAGAATTGTGTCAAAGAAACAAAATTCTCTGCAGTAGTCAGTTGTGACAGAAACTATGCCCATTCCAAAAATCGTAACTTGTTATTCTGTTTTTGCATTTGCAACAAATGTAGAATAGGTTTATGAAAATTAATGTATCCAAGAAGTAGATAAGCTGGATACTATTTTGTCTCTGTTTATGGGTAAAAGAATTTGTCTTTTTTTCTTTTTTTTTTAGAAAAACAAATACATATGTATCAATTGGATAGCTAAGTATTTACCAGTCAGAAGGAGAGATATAAATGTCATATTGCTACTGTTATAAGCCAGTAACAACTTTAATCCTATTAACCCTAGAGAGAACATTCAATGAGTAATTTTGTTTCTGCTTTATCATCTGTGGTTATAGGGTTTGAGCCAGGGCATGCAAAGAGGTCTTTCATTTACACAAATCTGTAGTCTTTGTAATAGTTCACTTTACTCAGGCACTGACAACCTATAGCCTCACTTGTCAGCTGATGGAACGCATCAATGCAGGCAACCCAATATAACACCCAAAGCCTTGTTCTCATTCACTTCTTCAGAGTGTTACCATTCATCTTTGCACACAGGAATATAGTACAGTGTTACCTTGGTTTAAGAACAGTCCGGTTTAAGAATGATTTGGTTTACAAACTCTGCAAAACTGGAAATAGTGTCTTGGTTTGAGAACTTTACCTCAGTCTAAGAACGGAATCCAAACAGTGGAAGGGCATCAGTGGCAGGAGGCTTCATTAGGTAAAGCGTGCCTCAGTTTAAGAACGGTTTTGGTTTAAGAACAAACTTCCGGAACGGATTACGTTCCTAAACTGAGGTACCACTGTAATTCAAAACCAGTGGGCACATTTTGAATTCTGAGAGAGGGCTGTGGGTGCCAGTCATAAAATGGCTGCCATAGGGGCATGACATAGCACAAAATTAGATACAGTACAGTCAAGGTGAAGCTTTCCCCATAATTGAACTTACATACTAGAAAAGGCGTAGCCTGTTGAAATTCTGCCTGCCATACAGCAGCTAAAGACACAATTATCTGGTTTCCCCCCAATGCTAATTTTAAACCACAATCTCGTTTGACATCTTGTACCCACTTACCTGGGAGTAAGTTTCCTTAAGCACAAAGAGGCTTACCTCCTAATAGACATGTAGACCATTGTACAGTAAATTAACTATGCAACCATTCTTAGCTGGTAGTCGTTTATTTGTTACAAACACTATCTAGAGAAGATCCAGAGCAAAAACTTGCTTGTGCAATCTAAAATAATCAAATATTTATCTCACACATTAGGAAGCCATTCAATCCAACAGTCTTCTCTTTGTCTGAGATGAAACTAGGATTCTTGCCAGGAAAAAAATATCTATGTGTAATAAACAATGAGTTTCACAATGAGTTTCTAACCAATGATGAGTGAGAAAATTATAAATGAACTTCCTGAGACTATAGTAAACTGACTGTGCATAATCAGCTGGACTCAAAAACAGAGCAAATTATATAACCAAGAACAGAGCCCACATCAATTATCAGCTAAGTGCAGGCTTTTACAAAAGCAGCAATGCAGAAAGCCTTGAACTATATGGAATCAAATAGAGCAAAGCGAAAGCTGCTGGTAAAAAAATAGTAAAAAGCAAGGTAATTGAATGGAAAGAAAACTGTGATAAAGCCTACCAGCCTAGAGGAGAGATTTAGCTGGCCTTGGCTTCTGTGTTACTAAAAGCATGAAACAGGTTTGATGTGGGACAGTAAATTTAGTAAGCTGTTTTATTTTGTTTCAAGTCACCTGCTGTGCATTCCTGAGCATCTGGTATTCTGCCAAGAGCTGAGCTGACTAGCTTCAGGCTCTTCCTGTATCATGCAGTAGTGGCTTAGTTTATCTGTTACTGTGGAAATCATTGAGTAGTTGTTACATATGAGCTGCTGCTGCTGCTGACAACTTGTTGGTGGCAGGACACATGCTTTGCATGTAGAGGGTCCCAGGTTCAATCCCACTCTTCACTTGTTTCTCAACTAAAAAGGCCCAGTGCAACACGCTGAGCACAACAGGACTTACTACCAAGTCAACATGAAAAGAATTGCATTACAATTCAGAAGAATCACCACAACCATCTGTGACAGATTTTGTTCATCGTCCTCTGTTAGGCCAACAGTTCCCAGATGATGGGTTTGATTCTTGTGAAGTCATCTTGTAAAATCGTGTGGAATAATAACAGACCAGAAAAGGATATAAAAGATAGCAATGATCAAGAGGCCTTTAGTGTATCCCTTTCAGGCTATGGATTGTTTCTCTAATACAAACAAAATTCCCCTTGGAGGATCTTAGTATAAAGACATGGGAGCTATCGTCATTGCACAAAAGAGAAACTTCAGTGCATCAAAGTCCCATGTAGCAAATGACTCACACACATAGCATGCACTTGGGTATGGTAGGAAATGCCAGTAGAAATTATGTGGAGGAAAGACAAAACTGATACAGTATACTATTGTATATTGGTGTGGTTTCAGTTTGGAGACATACAGACTGACTATGGAGTGATCTTGACAATGTATTAGAGACCGTTATGTTAGAAAAAAAAGGTGAAATCCCTCCTTGTGAGTTTAAGATGCTGCAGAAGGAACTGAAGGTGCAACCTGTCCTTTCACGACAGCTCTTTCAAACAGAACGTTTGGTTTAAGTCTGATTCCTGACATAGCACTAGAACCCAGTCGCAGGTTCATTCTGTCCCTGAATATGGAACAGTGTGTGAAAATAGTGATAAAAGGTGGGCATCAATCATCCTTTACTTCCCAGTTTTCTCTCTGCAACAAAAGTGTGCAACCCATTTCGTATGAATTATACAGTTGTTCCACTTGCCCAGTAGCCACAGACAGCCACACTGCTCATGCTCTCAGCTAGCAAGGTGAAACTGCTGAAGTGCTCCGCAGTTACAGGTTTCCAAAAAGAGGTCTCAGAAAGACCACAAAAGGAAAATTGAAGGCGGAAGTGGTGGGGTGGAGAAGTGTGTGCGTGAGAGAGAAATCTGTTGCAGCTAAAGATGGGGGGAATACCAACTGGCACTTCTGAAGTTTGCCCTAATTTTTACTTCCTGAAACAATATTGTAAAATGAAATGCAGCTGTCCTTCAAAATTTGCACTTCTCCTATTTTTGAAATGCAGTCCTCTGACCGAAATCTGTGTGCACAATTGTGATCAGGAGGATGGAGATGACCTCTGCAAACAAGGGAAAGCGTGTATAAAAATGTGTATATTTGTGAATGCATATTAGGGGGGGGGATAGCTTGCAAAACAGTGTACATTAGGGGAAATAAAACAGTGCACTTGCAGCTTATGCTCACTTTACTTACACTATCACAACCTTATGTGGGTGAGGAATAAACAAACAAATAAAAGGAGAGCTGGGGAAACCCACTATCCTCTGCTTTCCACCCCCCCCCCCGAACCAAACCCTCACATAAGTGGTAGCCAAGTGTATAAAAAAATGTCTATATTAGGAGAAACGTGTATGAAAATGTTGGCAAATTTTGGTGAGGGCTTAAAAAAAAAATCACACCCATGCAAAAACATGGTGAACTGATTAGAAAAATGAGAAGTTGAGAATTATATTAGCAGCCATAGTGCAATGCTGTCGCCTTAAGTTTACAAATTGCAATAGGGACGTGGGTGGCGCTGTGGGTTAAACCACAGAGCCTAGGACTTGCCAATCAGAAGGTCGGCGATTTGAATCCCTGCAACAGGGTGAGCTCCCATTGCTCGGTCCCTGCTCCTGCCAACCTAGCAGTTTGAAAACACCTCAAAGTGCAAGTAGATAAATAGGTACCGCCAGTGGTGTAGCGTGGGTTGTCAGCACCCAGGGCAAGGCAAGTAATTTGCACCCCCTAACCCGTGGATTTGCGCCCCCTAACCCTAACCCCCAGATGTTGCGCTCGGTGCGGCCAGCACCCCCTGCACCCCCCACGCTACGCCACTGGGTACCGCTCTGGCAGGAAGGTAAACGGCATTTCGGTGCACTGCTCTGGTTCTCCAGAAGCGGCTTAGTCATGCTGGCCACATGACCCGGAAGCTGTACGCTGGCTCCCTCGGACAATAAAGCGAGATGAGCGCTGCAACCCCAGAGTTGATCACGACTAGACCTAATGGTCAGGGGTCCATTTACCTTTACCTTTTTACACCAGTATTGATACTCAGAGGTGAAAGGGGGATCTGGGGGTGAGAGGAAAGAAAGGGTGAGGTTGGAGGGTGTGTATGTGGTTTTGTTGTTGTTGTTGTTGTTGTTTTAAAAAAAGAGGCTTGAGCTGAGTTAGTTTGAGGTCTGCGTGAGTTACTAGAATAAAAAAACTGCAAGCACCTGCCTCTGGTATTTTGAATTTCTTATTATACAATTCAGGAACAAAAGGAGAATGGCACTTTGACTCCACCACACCACCTTTCCTCCATAATATGGGTGCCACTGCAATTTCTTGTATGTCTTGGGCTAGAACACTTAATACCTATTAATGCTAAGGAAAAGCCAAGGGGGAAAGGGACCTGTGCATTATTCATCCATTGCTTCAGAGCAGGAACTCAAAGCATCTTGTTTAATTTGCCAGTTGTGGGTGATAAATCCGAGACAGCTTTGACTGCTTTAAGGAACTATTTTGTACCTAGAGTTAATACTGCAGCAGAACACACTAAATTTTGCTAGAGGGGGACAGGAACGATGAGAAACTACAGAGCAATATATTGCTGCTTTAAAGGAATTGGTTGGCATCAGAAAACATCTCTTGCTAGAACCTGACCTTACTTGACAGAAAGCCATGACAATTGCTGGCTAGATAGAACCTGCCTGTGCAGAGACAAAGCTAATGGGTCAAGGCAGGACAGAACCAATCTTTGCAAATGCAGAGAACACAAGATATTGGGGCAAGTCTAAAGACTGCATAAATAAGAGCCTGCAGCTTCTATAATATGCACTGACACTGCTCTGCCACTCTGAATCCATGCAATGTACTACAGATTAGGCTAGCTGTTCTCCACCAAGTTTAAAAACATAAGACGAGTCCTTCTGGATGAAGCCAATGGCTCATCAAGTCCAGCTTCCTGTTCTCAGAGTGGCCCAAGCCCCCAAACAGGATCTAATGCAACATTACTGTCCTACTCAGTTTGGTCACACCAACCAGTAGTTCTTGGGGTCTAAAAGTTTGTGCTTTAAGCCAGTCTGTTTTTGGAGTACAGTTCCCATCATCCCTGAACCACTGGTCCTGCTAGCTAGGGATGATGGGAGTTGTAGTCCAAAAGCAGCTGGAGACACAAGTTTGAGAAACTCTGCTCTAAGTACTATAATCATTTGTTCATTATGGTTTAATAAAAAAGGTAAAGGTAAAGAAGAAGAAGAAGAGGAGGAGGAGGAGGAGGAGGAGTTTGGATTTGATATCCCGCTACCCAAAGGAGTCTCAAAGCAGCTAACATTCTCCTTTCCCTTCCTCCCCCACAACAAACACTCTGTGAGGTGAGTGGGGCTGAGAGACTTCAGAGAAGTGTGACTGGCCCAAGGTCACCCAGCTGCTGCATGTGGAGGAGTGGGGAAGCAAACCCGGTTCACCAGATTATGAGTCTACCCCTCTTAACCACTACACCATGCTGGCTCTAAAGGACTCCTGACATTTAAGTCCAGTGGCAAACAACTCTGGGGTTGTGTTGCTCATCTCGCTTTACTGGCCGAGGGAGCCAGTGTTTGTCCACAGACAGTTTTTCTGGGTCATGTAGCCAGCATGACTAAGCCACTTCTGATGAAACCAGAGCAGCGCACGGAAATGCTGTTTACCTTCCCGCCAGAGCGGTACCTATTTATCTACTTGCACTTTGACATGCTTTCGAACTGCTAGGTTGGCAGGAGCTGGGACTGAACAACAGGACCTCACCCCGTCACGGGGCCTTGAACTGCCAACCTTCCGATCGACAAGCCCTAGTGCTCTAAATTGATCTAACAGAGATCCTTAATTCTTCCACCCCTTTCAGTTGTGTCACACCCACACCCCAGCCAGTTGTTAGTTGAATGCTGGGCCAAATGACATATTTGGTTGAACTAATGATTGCATCTAGCATGTCCAGTTTAAAAAAAGAAATGATCATGGGTTTGGGACCATAGACCCATGGGGAATGGAGGTTAATCCCTTCTCCTGTGCTACACTCCCAACAAAGATCTCTAGCTGAATAGCAGCCTCCCTCCCATAACAAACAGCAGCAGTGGCGGGTTTTGGGTGTTTCCCCAGTGCAGGGTGTAGAGTCAAGGGGGTGCAAAATCGAGAAGATCCACTTGGGGAGACCAAATTTTGGCCTTGCACAGGGTGCCATATTATGACAGATTGCCAAACACCACCCCAACAGCTGCTTCTTTGGGAATATATAAAAAATAATAAGAAACCAAGAAAAAAGAAAAAGAAAGAAAAAAGAGAGGAAGAGGGGGAAAATAACTATAAGGGTCCTTTATCACATTTATATAATTTTTATATATCATATAAATCATGATTTCTTCCTTTGATTTGCACAAAGGTAACTTTAGTATCTTCGAGATTGCATGCATATGCAATGAGGATTTGTCGGGCTGCAAGAAAGGAGTGCTGGCTTTGAAGGAAATCTAAAGACACTTTTGCTAATATTTCTTGAGATGCCATTAAAGAAATCCTTTCTCCTTGGAATTGGATAAAATAGAGCCAAGGGTGATTTTTCTGCTTCTATTTTATTTCTTCACAGACTTTTTAGCTTTTGGAAGTAGAAACAGGGAATGTGATGGCAGCCGCAGCCTCAAGAGCGTTGCTGCTTGGTCAGAAACCAGCCAGAGGGGTCATGCATAGTTCAATGGCTAAGGAGGTTGAAGATGACCAATTCTGTTAACCTGGGACTAAATTAGATGAGTCTAGTGTGTGCTATAGTGCTTAGGGTGCTGGACTAAGATCTTGGAGACCAGTATTCAAATCCCCATTCAGCCATGAAGCTCACTGAGTGACCTTGGGCCTGTCACTGTCTCTCAACCTAATTTACCTCACAGGGTTGTTGTGAAACTAAAATGTGGGCAGAAAACCATGTACAGCGCCTTCAGCTCCTTGGGGTATAAATGTAATAACAAATAAATAACAAATAAATGTCTGCTTGCAACTAACATTTTTTACAAAAACATCCAAAATACCAGCCAATAGTGAGGGAGGGCTGGTTATTATCAGGATCACAGCAAGCAGTAAGCAGGAGTTTCATCCTTTTTTCCTCTCTTATAATCTCTATGAAAATTGCTCCTGCACAGCTGCTGCTGGCATTTGGAAGGAATATCCAAATTTGCATTTCTGTGGCGTTGGTTTTTTAAAGCACATTAAGTGCAAAAACTCGTTTAACATTACGCCTTCTTGGGGCCAGGCACCACTGGTGGGTGGGTCAGAGACAAAAAAAAAGTGGGCGGAGCAACAAATGTCAGTTTTGCCTTTGCACAGGGCACCATGCCCTACACTTCTGCTCCCCAGCCAGGCCAGAAAGATCTCAGGGGCTCATTCAAGTCAGGCCAAAACACTCACCAGTGCTTGCAGAGCAGGACTTGGAGAGCCAGTGTGGTGTAGTGGTTAAGAGTGATAGATCCGTAATCTGGGAAACCGGGTTCGCTTCCCCGCTCCTCCACCTGCAGCTGCTGGGTGACCTTGGGCCAGTCACACTTCTCTGAAGTCTCTCAGCCCCACTCACCTCACAGAGTGTTTGTTGTGGGGGAGGAAGGGAAAGGAGAATGTTAGCCGCTTTGAGACTCCTTCGGGTAGTGATAAAGCGGGATATCAAATCCAAACTCCTCCTCCTCCTCCTCCTCCTCCTCCTCCTCTTCCTCCTCTTCTTCTTCTTCTTCTTCTTCCTCCTCTTCTGTTCCCCAGCCAGGCCAGAAAGATCTCAAGGACTCATTCAAGTCAGGCCAAAACACTCAGGACCAGTGGAATGTGTGGAAGAGCAGGTACAGCTAGGGAGAATGTCTCTGAGCCTAGCATTTCCCACCCCATGGTATCAAGAAGCCCTAATCGATAAGCAGCACTAATCAAAGCCCACATCAATTGGTGCGCCATGGAGTTTTCATTTGATTGGAACCAATTGGAAATCAAGGTGTTTACACTATCGGCTACAACTGATTCCTTAACTTCTCTATTTGTTTTTATTTGTCCAGGATCTTTTTCTTTGGACCAGCTGTAATAGAGATTTTCTGGTGGGAAAGTCTCTTTATGGGGCCTGTGCTGCCAAGTCCCTGCTCAGCTTCCCTGTACCAGGCAAGCCAATGGGAAAGCACCTAGAACCGTGGAATTCATTGATGGGAGACACACAAAAATGGTGACATGGGGTCTTTTTTGGGGGCAGCAACAGTCTGAAGCTGGCTTGTTTGAGTAAACCCCAACAAAGGCTCACCCCAGTACGCTGCATTTGGCCATAACACTAACTAAACCATATATAGTTAAAAATTAAAACGAGAGCTTTTGATAACCTTCTCCACAGTTTCCTCTGATAGACTCAAAACAGAAGTTATCAGTAACGTTATCAGATTGTATATTTATAGGCTGAGATTGCTGTAAAAAAAAGGCATTGTAAAACACTTAGGACATGTTAAATGGTTTAGAAATAATGATAATGATGATGAACATGCTTAAATGAGGTACCCAAGAACAAAGTTATCTTCACATTAGGTGCTGATACTTTTTAAAAGAAAAATAGAGAGGGAGAGGGAGAGAGAGAGAGAGAGAATGTGTTTGTGAAGGATTACTTGCTTGCCCTGCAATGTGATGCAGGAAGAAAAGGAGGCAGCACCCCCTTTTGAAAAGGTGGTTCTATAATAGGGAAAATGTGTTTTTGCACACCAAAAGAAGGCATTAGGGCATTTTGTAAGGGTTTTCTATTATTTCTTAAAATTCCGTTTTCCTTATGGCAAATAAAACTATTTTGAGTTTGTGCCTCTTTTTTATACCTAGCTGACAATGCGACAAAGCATTTAGATTTCTGTGATTAACCATCCAAGACTCCTGTGGATTCACTTCTGGTCTCCAATGTGAAGGTCTCCAGGGTTTTTTTGTTTTAGCAATAGCTTGCTTGGTCAGCCTTTGTTCTTCTAAGTAATGCTTTGTATTTGCTTTGATGGAGGAATAGCCGAAGTCCCTGGAAGCTGGAGCACAGGACAATTTTGAGTTGAGCAAAGGGAGCCCAGATAATGAATCACCAAATTGCCACAGTAACAAAAGTCTCATTCATCTCGGGAAAGTAGAGGACTTGGAAAATGAGGCTAATAACATCTCAGGAATTAGATAGTGCTACTGCCTGTGCAGGACATATTGGTGCCCTGGATTACATTCTTAGACATCTAGACTCCTTGGGACCATTAGTGCTCAGAAGGAAATGATTTTTAATTGAAACTTAATGATTCCAGACTTTTTAAGAATTGGCTGCTTAAGTCGTTTAGAAATCTCTTTCTCTGCACAGCTAATTCAACCATAAAATGTGAAATAAGCTAATATTTTGAACCAACCACATTTCTACCTCATATTTCACACTGAGTTTAGGATACATTTCTGTCAAAGTAACATAAAGAACTGCATTATACTTCAGATTACCCATTCAGGCTTTTAAAAAATCCTCCACCAGATATAATCAGAAAATGAATATATAAGATGAATTTTTGAACCATTACCCAACCATGGAAATTATGCTACCATTTGGACTCTGAATGACAGGTGCTGGGATGCACCAGTGGAGCAAACAAGTTACAGTCATGTTCTGCTTAGGAGCTTCTCATAGGATCTGGTTTGTCACTGTGGGAACAGAATACAGTGGTACCTCGGGTTAAGAACTTAATTCATTCTGGAGGTCTGTTCTTAACCTGAAACTGTTCTTAACCTGAGGTACCACTTTAGCTAATGGGGCCTCCCGCTGCTGCCATGCAATTTCTGTTCTCATCCTGAAGCAAAGTTCTTAACCCAAGGTACTATTTCTGGGTTAGTGGAGTCTGTAATCTGAAGCGTCTGTAACCCGAGGTACCGCTGTACTGGATTTGATGGGCCTTTGGTCTGACCCAGCAGGGCTCCTTCTCATATTCTCAATATATGATTTCCCACTGAACTGTGATAGTAGAAGAGCTCACATCAAAATATGTCGTTTCGGTTTTTAATACCTAAGAGAGAACCATGACAACTTTTATCGCTGCTGAACTCATTGAACACCATGCCTGTCACTGTGGGATTAATCAGCATGAGAAACAAATTTGGGGCAGGGGTGGAAATTTTCAAGAATTTAAATACTAGGAGAATGTATTTGTCCATTGATTTAAATGGAATAATACTAAATTTGATGAACCTTTTGGGTGCAGACATGAAATACATGTACCTTGCCTTGCATATACACTATACAGTAAAATCATAGAATTGGAAGGGACCCTGAGGGTTATTTAGTGGAATCCCCTGCCATGCAAGAATCTCAGCTAGATCACACATGACAGGTAGCCATCCAACTTCTGCTTCAAAACTTCCAAGAAGAGTCCACAACCTCTTATTGGAGTCTGTTCCACTGGCAAACAGCTCTTACTGTTAGAAGGTTCTTCCTAATGTTTAGTTGGAATCTCCTTTCTTGTAACTTGAAGCCATTGGTTTGAGTCCTACCTTCTGGAGCAGGGAAAAACAAGCTTGCTCCATCCTCTATTTGACAGCCTTTTAGATAGTTGCAGGCGGCTCTCATATCTCCTCTCAGTCTCCTCTTTACTAAGCTAAACATACTCAGTTCCCTCAACAGTTCCTCATAAGGCTTGCTTTCCAGACCCTTGATCGTGGTCACCCTCCTCTGCACACATTCTAGTAAAAGAAACTTCCATTTTTTAAGGCTTTCTGTCACAACAATATATATTTTAAAATAAGTCATACAATTTAAGACATGAAGGGCACTTCTCGAAGACCTATTTATTAAACATTCATCCTCAATTTTTTGCACAAAGTGTGCAGGGAAGTTAGACAATGTCAGCTAAGTTTTGACATGCTTTCAAAACACATTTAGGTTTCAGCCCCATATGCACTAGGACTTAGCTCTGAGCAGACATGCAAATTTCTAAGTACAGACTGCTTAATTTTTTTCATGGGTTTCAAGGGCATGCAGTATATTGCATCCTTGCTCACTATTGAAAACATGTGGAAAGGAGTGTGGCAAAACATTGTTCTGGAAGTACATCCTGAATATGGATGAAGAACTATACATCCAGGGCAACTTCAGAAAGGGATATAGATGCTTGTGACACCCCTACACATCTGTGTTACTCATTTGATATGTGTAGCATTTATATCTCACCCTTCCTCCAAGGAACTCAAGATGATGGGCACAGAACTTCCTCTTCGCCACATGTTTCATCCTCACCAGCACCCTTGTGGAGTAGATCAGGCTGAGAGATTGTGACCACCACAAAGTCACCCTGCCAGCTTTGGATCTGAGTGGGTGTTTGAAGCCAGTTGTCCTTCAGTTCTCGTCTGACACTCACCACTATACCGTACTGCCTTTCCTTATGTAGGGGAAAGTAGGTTGCTTCTCCCAAGGTGGTGTCAGGATGCTGTCAGCGGCTCCCGGCTGGTTGCCCAGGAAAGTATAAAGACAAGGAAAAGTTTCTTACTGTCCTTTTTTATTTCAGTCTTTACAGAGAGAGGCTATAGAGCCCAGCCTCTTGGATAATGGTGTTGTCCCGAGTTAATCTCCACCTCCGTCTCTTCCACTTCCACTTCCTCATTCATCACTTTTATGGGTGCTGCTATGAGCTCTTTGGTTTCCTACTTTTAAGGTTCGCTGGGTTCTGGGAGATGGAGGGTTTGGGATGCTTTCTAATGACAACATGTCAGCCAGCTGCTGCTCCAGCTCTGCCTGCTCCTTCTCTCCCATTATTTCCCAACTTTCCCCCTCATCTGCCTCTGAGCTGTGACCTCCCACAAACCACTGTTGTAAATCTATACTGTCTTCCTCTTCCTCCTCCCTGGAAGGGTCAGGATGGGGAGGTGTTCTCCACCATTCCTCCTCTGCCCAGTCCCTGACAGGTGGTAGAATAAGAAAAGGTTTTATTTAGTGTTCCATTATTTTAGTCCACTGTCTTAGCATGCCTCTTTCCTTTCCTCCTCCCCTCTCTCTCATCCTATTAGCCCAGAACATTTAGGCACAGTATTCAATGGCTCTCTTGAGAATCAAGAAAAACAACTGTTCTTGAGTGATTCACTGGAGAAAAAATATGATTTCATTTGTCTGCCCTTTCCTGACACTACGCTGTGAATCTACATTTTCTCTTAATATATGATGCAGCAACGCATTCCTTTTTACCTGATAAAATAGAATCCAGTGGCATGCTCACTGAGAAATGGATTCATCAAAACCTGTGAAAAGTCCTTGACAAAGATAGATTGAAAATTTCACTAGCTGAGACCCTGAGCCTATCATTCCATTTTGCTTTCCCATTTCAATAATACTGACAGTCGGCATGACACAATGGATGATGCACTGGGTATTGTCCTGAGGATTCAAATCCCTGTGACTCCCCTCTCTATTCATTCCCATGTTAGTGGGGTAGGAGAACTGAAAACAATGCCAATATATTTCTCATTTGGCAACCAATGTGACCCTTTGGTTTCAAATAGTACACAGGTAAAGGTAAAGGTAAAGGGACCCCTGACTATTAGGTCCAATCGCGGACAACTCTGGGGTTGCAGTGCTCATCTTGCTTTATTGGCCAAGGGAGCCGGCGTACAACTTCCGAGTCATGTGGCCAGCATGACTAAGCCACTTCTGGCGAATCAGAGCAGCGCACGAGAATGCCGTTTACCTTCCCGCCGGAGCAGTACCTATTTATCTACTTGCACTTTGACATGCTTTCAAACTGCTAGGTTGCCAGGAGCAGGGACCGAGCAATGGGAGCTCACCCCATCGTGGGGATTCAAACCGCCGACCTTCTGATCGGCAAGCCCTAGGCTCTGTGGTTTAACCCACAGCGCCACCCACGTCCCATAGTACACGGGCACACGAGTCTTAAAAGCCTGGGACACAAATTTTAATGGTCCTTTAATGGCTATAGTGGCTGAGTGACCAGAAGTAATGTATTTAGTGATAACTCTGGAAGCGTATATCGATTCTGACCAAACTAAGCCTCCTATGTATATTTTGCTCTAGGAGGCTTAGTTTGTTCAGAATCTAGTATACACACCCACAGTTAACGCTAAATACATCACTTTTGGCAAATGAGCTGCCATAGCCACCAGGGGGCCGTGAAAATATGTGTCCTAGGCTTTTAAGACTCATCTACCCATGTACTATTTGAAACCAATGGTGTGCATTGATTACCAGATGTGATTCTTTTTTCACTATGTGGTCAGAGAATATGGTGCAAGAGTTTCCACAGATGGCAATTTACTTTAAGAAGGGGAAAGCATGTTGTCAGAATTGGTGGTCCTTGCGATGCTTCTATGTCAGACACAACACTGCTTGTCTTGAGGAAGAGGAAGGTTTTTCCCAACCCTCCAATGTGCAAAGTCACTCACTGGTCCAGCAAATGTCTTAAAACAGGCTCAGGCTTGTAATTTTAAAAAATTAGTTCAGTATATTATGTATGGCGAGATGGAGGGTCACCTTAGAAATGAAGAGCTACATCTCAGTGGTAGAACATCTGGTTTGCATGCTGAAGGTCCCAAGTCCTTGGCATCTCTTAGCAGGGCTGAGAGAATCCCTGCCTGAATCTTTGGAGAGGCCCCGACTACCAGTGTCCACCTGGCTTGATAGAAGGGCAGCTGTCCTTATCTATCCATCCCAGTCAGCAATTGTAGATGCTGTGTATTCTAAACAAATAGACTGAGTGATCCTCAAAGGCAGTCCCACATACAATGCAGTACCTTAACCTGAATGTTACTACAACACAGCTACTAGGGACCTAACTCTGCCTGGAAGAGCCACAGTTGGCACACCAACCTCAGCTCATAGGAGGTGCTTTATGACACAGATGCCATGTGACCAAAAGAATTAGGCCCTTTAGTGTGGGCAACATCCCAGTCCAAAACAGACTGGACACCAGCTGTTTCATCAGCACCAGCCACTCTATCATATCTAGGTTGAGTTTATGGGTTTTCACTCAGTCCATTGCTGAATTTGGGCCCCTTTTCAGTGTTCAGCCTCTCTCCTGTTTGACTTGTGTTTGACGAAAATAAGAATAAGAGCTGGATGTCATTAGCAAACTTATGACACCCCATCCCCAAATCCTTGGGCATCCTTGCACCATGCATATGGGCTTCTGCGCAAAGAGCTTGTACCTCACATTTCTTCATGTGGGCAGGAGAAACACAGTACTTGAATATTGTCCTCCAATACATGAGCACTGTTGCTCCTTCTGAAAATGACTCTGGACTAGGCATGCAAAGTGTTCAGAGTAACTTCAAATCATTTTAAAAGGCTGCTAGATTCTGAGTCATGCATGCCTTGTAATTCAGTTTCAGAATATTATTATAATCCTAAAAACAATTTTCTCCTGCCTTCAACACTAATAGTATAATTAGTCAAGGCCAGGGTGTTGGAGTTGGTGTTTCGTGTGTGAAATATTTGCTGTGATTAGGCTGCCTTCCGGACTATCCACAGCTGTGCTCTCATTTTGCTTTATAGAATAAGTATTATAATGCCATTCACCGGGGCTCTTGTATAAAGAGGTCAAAGAAAGTACCAAAATTAAAACTAGAACTTTAAAAGTCTTTGGAATATATTGCTAGGCAAACCACAGAGGCTACCTAGTAATGGAAGCTAATTATTACTGTTAAGTTCATTAGTCACTTTATAAAAGGAAAAGTCTCAAAGCTGCTTGATGAGGTAAAATACAACCCATAAAAGCAATCTAAAACCAGAAAAATGCAAAGTTCATCATACGATCTAAAGCAACACAATTGATGTTTGAATTATATTTCATTATATTTTTATCAACAATTTGATTATACAGGTAACTCACAACCAAAAGTGCAACACTAGGCATAATCACTGTATTTTATATTGTACAATTTCACCCACTTTTCCCTAAAAACACATCTCCCCGCTCCTGTTTTGGAATATTGCTGTAAAGACTTGCCTACCCAAATCTGCAAATCGATCAGGTTCCATCCTGTGACTATTTGACAGAGGAGTGACAATTTAGGTGGCACAATAATGAGTTTTGTTAGCTTGCTTTGCTGGGTGAGTCACAGGCATGTCTAGCATAGCAGATTTAATTGGCTTTAAGGTGACATTTCCTAGATTAGGATGAACTGAGTGACCAGGCTCAGCGTGCATTTTGCCCCCTCAGATTTGTCTTGGGGGGGGGACCCAGAGTGGTCTTCAGTGAATCAATAAGTGAAAGAGGGAACCAACTGCATATGGTAGAAAGGAAAATAAATTCTTGAACACTGTTGAAAGTAACATTTTTTGCTGCAGTTCAGGGAATGCCACAAGAACATTCCTGAGTACCAAGCAAGTGTGGTAATATCTGAGTCTCCCAGTTTTATTGCGGTGGCTCAGACTAGCTATAAAATAAGTATGGCCATCACTTTCCTACCATGGGGGTCATAAAAATACGAGCCCATATGGATCCTTGCCTCCTATACAACTTATTGTGCCACCACTCTGTGTGCACAGAAGTGTTTGGATTGAACTGGATCCGTTTAACAAAGTTCACAATATGTGTTCTTTATCATCCCTCAAGACAGATCTGGGACTGATCAACTATCATCCATAAAAGTGGTGGGGACATACATACAAACAAACAAACATCTAAACAATTACTGTGTAAGTTATGCATTCTTCCTAATTAGCTGTGTTTTCCTGGGTTTGCAGAACCTCCTGATTCAGAATATTCCTTTTAAGAAAAACAGAGCTTTACACTCAGGTATTAACGCCTTCCTACTGGAGTGATATTATAATATATATTTCTTCATTTTTGTTCATATGAAAA
This sequence comes from Podarcis vaucheri, assembly GCF_965113315.1. Classification (NCBI taxonomy): domain Eukaryota; kingdom Metazoa; phylum Chordata; class Lepidosauria; order Squamata; family Lacertidae; genus Podarcis; species Podarcis vaucheri. The sequence goes on from NC_138766.1 coordinate 37,991,460, forward strand.
TGCTGTTTTTATTTTTATTTTTTAGAAAAAGATAAATCCCCTAGTACAGGGGCAGGGGGAGTCTACAAGCAACAGTAGGTATCATGAGAACACACCATTCTGAACAATATTGTCTTCAGAAATCCACCTTTGCACAAACACTCCATTCCAATTTTCCTTGAGCACAATATTCCATAAATTAATGCACTCCCTCTCAGGAGCACTGCCAAAACCTTCTAAGATGAGAATGGGCATGAGTTACAGGAAAGAGGCAAAGCAACATAAAAGGATGGGGAAAGGTACAAAAACAGCATGCCCTCCAAAAAATACTATGGTACTCTCCCTATTTTATCACTGCATTTAGCTGTTGCTGGATGCTGTGCATCTGCTTTGTCTCAGATGCCAAATAGTATGCTCTGTAAAATGTCTGTTTGCTTAACAGAAGAGGCCTTTTTTTTCTTGTCAGCATATACTAAACAGAAATTCTGAGATTCTGATTTCTAGATACTTACTTACTTACAGTGGTACCTCTGGTTACTTACTTAATTCATTCCAGAGGTCCGTTCTTAACCTGAAACTGTTCTTAACCTGACTCACCACTTTAGCTAATGGGGCCTCCTGCTGCCGCTGCACCGCAGGAGCACGATTTCTGTTCTCATCCTGAAGCAAAGTTCTTAACCCGAGGTACTATTTTTGGGTTAGTGGAGTCTGTAACCTGAAGCCTATGTAACCCGAGGTACCACTGTACATACTTACATTTCCTATGTGTTAAGTTGTGGGTGAACATATCAGAACATATCAGACGACACAGCGATTCTTCAAACAGCTCTTCAAACAGGCCAGAACAGAACCGAACTGAAGGGTTCAGCCAGCCTGGTTATATAGAGCTCCAGTACAACTTAACTGTAACAACTTTCTCTAACTATCCAATCACTGAACGTCACTTTTGATCCCTTATTTGCATATGTGGATCTGAACTATCTACAGTATCCCCCTGCTGGCCCAGGGTGAGAACTTCTGTACATAACACTATGGGTTGTATCCGGCACTGCTATTCCACTTGTACAGCAGACTTCCACTTGCACAACAGAACTTCTCCTCCCTCTCTTTCTGTGTAGTACTCTACCAATCAGGTTATTTGGGCACCTGAAGTAGAAAATCCTACAAGTGCTTCTCCCTCTCCGGTGCAGAAAAACACTGAAAAAACTAACAAGTCAAGGTTGTGAAATATTTTCTAGTTACACAAAATTGCTGCTGAAAGGCATCTAGCTTCCTAGAACCAGAACCTAGCTACTGCATGAAAGCAGCCTTAGCTAGCTTATTTAAATGAAGTCTCTCTGAAGAATTGTTGACTCCGTGCAGATATCTAAAGAACTGCAAGATGGTGCTGACGGCTCTGTTGATTTATCTGGTTGTATAAATGGTCCAGAACTGCAATCTTGCTTACTGAGCTGTAATCATCTCTTTTGCCATGAGCTCTCTTCCCCAGGTCTCCTGCTGCAGGTTATAACTCAGTGAAGGTAACACTTTCTGTGATACAGATAGGCAACAGAATCCCAAGCTTAATCAGACTTACACAGCTGCATATTTGTGAGAGAAGATGTGTGGGGCCTCTCCTCCCAGGTCTCAGAAGTAGTGCCACACAGGACTCAATCCTGCACGCACATCCCTCCTGACCATATTTTATAACAAGGTTTAAAAACAGGGTTTTAAAAACCCTTAGCCCCACCCCCCAAAGTTATTATATATAGTTGTATCTATCAAAATTGTCCTGTTTGCCCAAGGGCTTCCATAACTCCCCTGTCCCTCTTCTACTCCAGAGCATCGGCGGGAAACCCAAAATACATTGGGGGAGCACACAAGGTGAGGGGAGAGGGGGGGACTTCCTTTACGCAAGCAAAATTCTTTGCATACTTTGCTGTAAAGGTAAAGTAAAGGGACCCCTGACCATTAGGTCCAGTCGTGACCAACTCTGGAGTTGCAGCGCTCATATCACTTTATTGGCCAAGGGAGCCGGCGTACAGCTCCGGGTCACATGGCCAGCATGACTAAGCTGCTTCTGGCAAACCAAAGCAGCGTTGGAAATGCCGTTTACCTTCCTGCCAGAGCGGTACCTATTTATCTACTTGCACTTTGACGTGCATTCGAACTGCTAGGTTGGCAGGAGCAGGGACCGAGCAATGGGAGCTCACCCTGTCGTGGGGATTCGAACTGCCGACCTTCTGATCAGCAAGTCCTAGGCTCTGTGGTTTAACCCACAGTGCCACCTGCGTCCCTTGTACTTTGCTGTACACAACCCATATTGTTTAATTTTCTGTTGTATTGTTATAATTCCGACTCTGGAAATGTTCTTAACATTTATGTATTCATTTTCCTGCTGCAATGAGAGCAAGTGGCAAATAAAATAAATAAATAAATAAATAAATAAATAAATAAATAAATAGAGAAATAGAGAAATAGAGAAATAGAGAAATGAGTAGCCAAAAGGGTATAGCTTTCCACTAGGAACCTCGTTTGATTTCAGCTCCGTCACGGCCTGTGGAGAAAACCCCAAGCCTCTTAGTTTTTCATGCAGTGTAGCTTTCCATTTGGATTGGTAGGAATCCAGTCAGGTTAAGGGTGCCAACCCAACAGGGAAGAAGCTAAGTTTTAACCAATAATGGATCTTCAGATTCCATATTCGAGCGCTAACAGGGATTTGCCTGACCTCCAGGTGGACAGCTATGTTAGACACACAAGAAGGGATCCCTAGCAGGCAGCGATAGAACTTAGTTTGGAATGATTCTTAAGTGAGAAAGGTTTAAGAAGCTGCAGATTTGAGAGCCATATGTCAGTTGTGCTAATATATTTGCAGCAAAGACCTGGGAGGCTGCTGGAATATATTAGCCCCCTTTTCCATAGAAAAACCTTATAGATCTTGGTAGATCTTTGGGCATTTGCAATAGTATTTTTAATTCAGCTCTGTCAATTTTAAACCAGGTATCATTTCCTTAAAATAATCTCTACCTTTTTTCATTTCTGTTGCTTACCACTCTGACCTTGTATAATTTCAGTAATTGCACAGAAGAAATTCCCAGCAGATTCTAACCATTGCCTACACATGTTTCCTTCTCTGTAGACTGATCTACATGCAAGAATATGTTGGGTTAAGTACATCTAGAAATACTTGCCTTGACTTTACAGAACAGAATTATTGAATTTGTTTAACTTAAGGAATAGTTAATTCACAAACCCATATTTCTCACTTTGAACATTAGCCAGTCCTTTACAAGATTTTATTTATAACATAAAAAGTTGGGCACAAATGTCAAAATAAAATGATATTGAGATTTTCCCCTGCTTCTGTTGTAAAAGACCAATGATATTATGTAAAAATTTGCATGCTGGGCAAGATTGAATCTTCCCCCTCCTCACAACCTACTTTCATTCAGTAATAAGAGGCTTCCTAAATTAAATGTATTATTATCATCTCTGGAAAGGCAAAATGGCTCAGGATTCTGTTAATGGAGCAATTTTCTTTTTGCGCCTCAAATTGTCAGAAGAATAAAAGGTATCTCAGGGTAGCGATGCATTTAGTTAGATGTGGAAATCAGATCTGAACACTAAATGCCTATTATTATATCCATCTTAGGTCACTAGCATGTTAAATCCTATCTTCTGATCTCAGTGCAGCTGACCATTTGGTTAGTTTAAAGGGCTGCTTGCATGTCCATGGTTCACTGGCTATTTGCTCTGCTGGAGAAATAGAAGTTTGTTGTATGTACACGATGCCCACAACTTACTTGGGGATTATGTTCTGGGGAATCACACCTAAAGCTAAAATTGTGTATAGTCAAGATGCATTGGGTTCAATGGGAGGTGGGATTGTCAAAGTCATTTTCTCCAGGACCCCATCCCCTTTCCACCTCTTTCTTTCTCCTTCCTTCCTTCCTTCCAACACTCTTAAAGCTGAGTGCTCACAAGTTAAATGTGCACAAGTTGTGAGCTTATTGATCATTGCATTGCCTTCACTTCAGCAATTTTATCAGTTGGATGTAAACTGTGAAACTTTCCAAAATGTAATTGTGTATCTCTCAGAGGTTGGAAATTTCTTTGCCCGAGGTGTGGGACTGTACCTGACAGGAGTTAGTCAAAACCTCAAATTATGGCTCACCGTGCCAGAACAAAAAATAAAGAAACAGGAACTCCATTGGGATGCAGTGTAATTTGGTGACTTGGCTAACTTCTTATCCAAACCTGGGCTTACAGTATGTTTAAGTTCTCTATAAGTTCACAAAGCCCTTCATGGATCACTGCCTTGTCGTGTTGAAGGAGCTTGAATAACTCCAAGAAGTGATGAGCTATGCCAGGCAGGGCTACCCAAGATGGACAGGTCATAGCCAAGAGTTTAGACTAAATGTGATCCACCTGGAGAAGTAACTGGCAGACCACTCCAGTATTTTGCCAAGAAAACTCCATGGACATAAAAAAGGAAAAGCTTTGAGAAGAAAGTGAGAGTTTCCAAGGCATGCTCTGGTTCATGGGGTCACAGAGAGTCAAACACAACTAAGTCGACTAAACAACAAAATTCACAAACCATGAGCTATAACCAAGAACAAACCTTGGCTGCAGCTCATGGTTAGTGAGAAGAGAGCTTAACCATGAGCCCAGCTTCAGATGACACACAAAGTTTAGCATGGCACAGGAGTGAAAAAGACTAGTAGGTTGTGGCTGTGATGTCTTCTCCAGGAGCCCACATGGTCACATAGTTTCATTGAGCCAAATGTACCATAAGGCTGAGCAGAATCTGCTTAAAGCTATTATTTTAAGGACACTTTCCCACAACTTCATTTTGCTCATCCAAAGAAGACCAGCCCTTAGTAAGCATCTGTTTAGCTGTGGGATACATCTACATTTTCTAGCCCAGGAGTCATTATGACTGAGGAATATTTCCTCTCTAGATAGTGAAGATAAAAAGAGCTCAAGCCTGCATATTATTGGATCATTACTTTGTCCACTTTAGCATGAATTCTAAAGTGGTTAGTAATGGCAGGATAAATACTCTTATCATCATCTCATCTTCTGCTTACTTGTCTGTTAACATCGGCAATTGTTGATCTTAGCTAGGACTTTCTCTACAGTTTATGAAAAATGCCCATTTTGAGTTGTTTAAAAGCTTCCTGGGCGAGTTGCACCATCTTCCTATGCATAGATATATGAAAGCTCAGTTAAATAATAAAATGCAACACCTATCTGAATCTATTTGTAGCCAAGGGCTTCATACATGCAACATTTATTTATTCTAGAATCAGCAGAGATGGAATTCCATGCCTTTTTCCCCTCTGTAGTCCATGCACAATCTAGATTTACCACATTTTTTGGCCCTGAAAAGCTCTCTCTTGACAAACTGGTTTCATTCTAAATATAAAAGCTTATTATCATATTGCTTATGCATTATCCCACAGTGTGTCCATTTGAAAACAGAAGACTGTGCTCCCAGTATCCACATCTGTCCAACAATGTAGGTGAGCATATACTAAGATTGCAATCACAATTTCCTTCTTCATTCACCTGAGGCATGTGCAGAGAGGAAAAGGTGTAGACAACCTAACCAAGGGAAGGATTTTCAAACACATACCAAGTAACCATACCCACCAGCAGGATCTAGAATCAATCTGGATTAGCAGCACGGTGAGAACAAACATGATTTCTGATTGAGAAAAACTACAATTCTGTGCTACAAATGGGTTGGTGTGTGCACAGCCAAATTTTACCCATTGAAAAATGTGTGTGTGAAATGAACGCTATAGAGTGGTGATTAGTGCCCCAGTGCCTCATTCCAGAAGACTCTTGTCAAGTCCCCAGCACTTCCCCCCAAGCCAGTGAATTGGAATTCAGTGTGGGGAAGCATCAAGTGAAGGCATATCTGCCCCTTCTCTGGCTGAACATATCAAAGTGGAGGCAGGAGGCAAGGAAATGATCTCATTGCAATTCATGCCATTAATGTGTACATAACTCTAGTAAGTCACAGACCATACTGAATATGAGGTTAACTTTTTATTTGGTATCATTCCACTAATCACCCAATTCTTATTACACTAATCGGTTCCCGTATATTTTTTTCCTCGAAAAAAGAGGCAGTCATTCTTCCTATATTGCCTTGAACATCTGCTGAAAACTCTTTTTATTTCAGCAAGCCTACTCGGGCATATAAGTTAATTATGCATATTTGCTTTTAAAGGTTCTGCTGATTTTATCTGTCTTTTATTGATTATGGTTATGATTTTATTATTCTTTATACTGCTTTGATTTTTTTGTGATTAAATAGTCTATGCATTTTTCTTCTAGAGGAAGCCACAAGACACGCATAAGGCATTCAACTTTCTGTTGCAATATTTTAGCCATTCTTTAAACTACTGATCAACTTGTGGACCTCCATACCATTGCTTTTGAGCCATAACATCAATAGACAATTTTATATGAGAAAGCCATTAATACGCTACTATGTGGATTTATTTTTATCCCCCATGAATAATGCTTAGTTCTGCCTTAAAAGCACTTCACGATTCACATTGGCAATGATTGCTTTTATGCTTGGATGTTCCCATTCATTAAAATTTGTCAAGCTTGCTTGAGCAGGTAAACAATGTTATATATGTCTGCTTTGTTGTCTCATGTGTTTCCTATTCTCATTCCTTGTGTAGTGCAGGAATGAGAATGTTTGGCCCTCCAGGCTACAAGTCCTATCCTTCTTGACCATTGACATGCTGGCTGGGGCTGATGGGAGCTGGAATCCAACAGATTTCCCAGTTCTGCTGCAGGGTTGTATGGATAGGGTAGTGTGGGGAGGACAACAGTGGCTTGTTGGAGGAAAAGCAATATCATAGAAGCAGAGATTAAAGCATAAATCAAGTGGCATAGGGCCCAGTCTTGCATATCTGGGGAAACCTGTGCAAAAAGGCATCTGAAATAAATAATTTTTGATGCTTCACATATGGTGAAGGATGCTATCCTGTCAGCAGTGCTGAAATATTTGCAATTGCATGCTGCTTGCTGTTTAAGCAATCTTGTTGTATTTATGGTCTTGAAAAGTACCTCTTTCTATATTGCTGTATTTTTGTTTTGCTGTGCTATTATGAAATTGTTACTGTGCTTTTGTTTTGCTATGTTACTTTAATTACTGTTTCCAAGAGAGCATTTTCCCTTGGGTGTTTTAAATTGTGACTATTCCACATAAAGGTTAAGGAATAGAGTCTTCCGCCCTACAGTGCATAAAGGTACATCTGGAAATCTTCAATTTCCCCTAATTTTATGACAATGACAGCAGCATAACAAATGGCCTGCTCTAAAGCATAGTGTTTTATATTGGCAACACAATTTCATTTCACCAATTATCTTTTTTAAAAAAATAGTCTGTATGTGTACGCACACATACACACTACCCAGAAATCCAAAAGGACAGAATAACAGGCCCATAACAAGGAAGAAGTTGAATTAGGGAAGTCCAGCTAGAACAGGATTTGCTGTCTCATATAGTTCCTCAACGGAAGATGCCCTTGTTGAAGATTAGATCATCTTTCTCCTAGAATAATACTAAGACGGAAGAGCACCAAGTCAATGTGATCATAGTATTATTACATGAAGTGGAATGCTTAAAGCACAAATTATTAAGGGGAAGATAGTGGAGTGGCTCAAATGAAAGAGCATGCATTAAATTATTTGATGCCATGGGGAAGGATGGATTTATCCTCTATGTTGTTGTTTCAATGACAGAGCACTTTATCATTGGTTTGCAGACTGCCTCATCAAGTCTTTTTCTCAGACTGCCTCTGCTCTTCTCTCAGCGGACTCAATCCTCAGTAGACTCAATCACTGGACTCAAAGGTAGGTTCTTCTCAAACGTTAGTATTAGTTCATGCCAACTAGGTGCCCTCTCAACCAGGGACCGCAATCCTGATTCAGCCCCTGCTTTCACATCTTGGTCAAGCCGGGAGTTCTGGTCAGTGTTAACCATGGCTGAGGACATCATATTCAATGGGTGAAAGAGTCCTGCATTGAGGTGGTTGGACTAGATGACCCTATGGGGTCCCTTCCAACTCTACAATTCTATGATGATGATTGAAGAGTGCTGGGAATTCAGCTGGAGAGGGACGGGAGGGGCACCAGTTCCTCCTCTGTGCCTTCAAGTCCAACACTATTGCAAAAATCATTTAGTACAACCGTTTTGGAAGCATGTCACTTTTGAAAACCTTACTTTCCTTAATCTTTATCTTATGAAATTGTCAGGTCAGGGGAGAATAATTCTGGAACCTAGTTTTGTTTTCAAAACTGCAAAGCTTCTTTTCATCCAAGCTTAAATGTTTGATCTGTATTCATCACAGAAATTGCATTGCCAGAACGTATTTAAGCATGGACTTAAACATGTGTCTCTTTTGAGTGCAGTTTCATAAATATGCTAATGCCTATCTTTGGGCCTTTAAATCCACATATATATATGTACGTATTTTCTTTCAAGAGGGTTTTATGTGATTGGGCTCAGATCTATGGGCTCAGAGCTATTGGATGGATTATCATGAACAATGAGAATGTTAAAATAATCCCCAAAAATGTAACCTAGATTTGGCAAAAGTGAAGTCCTTTGTTCAAGCCACTGGCAGAGGTGAGAGTCCAAATTATGGGGTGCTAAGTGTAAGTATACAAATGGGTCCTGCAACTAAATGTTCTGTTCACTGTCTCAGCCAACCAGCCAATCCGCTTCCACAACATTCCATTCTATTCCCCCTCCTACCTAATTTTTTGGGGTTTTTTTCACATACAACAGTTTATGAACATTCTATATCCACCATATACTCTCCATATTCATTGGGTGTTTTGCATTCCTGGCCCTGTTAGGTTGGGGTGTTTTTTTATTTTGTTTTGTACTCCTGCAAATCTTTGGGTTTCCTCTTGGATACTGTTTGGGCTACATAAACAACAGCAATCACATCCCTAACCCTGGAAATAAAAGGGATGATTGTCTCCCAGATCTGATTTAACACTAGAACCAAAGTATCTCATGAAAGTACTGTACTTCATTATGTCATGGAGCTAGAGCTATACCTCTTTCCTTCCACCAGGCTTTCTGGTTTCTTTAATGAATGCATGGCAGGCAGAAATTCAACAGGTGTACCATTTCTGCATTATTGTACCTCTATGCTGGGGAAAGCTCTCTCGGCACTCAGAAATTAAGTAGCTGCTGTTTTGCCAGACATGGGATAAACTGATGAGAAATACATTTTCTGCTTCATTTCAGTGAGTCAGGCTTGAGTTAAAGGCTTAAAAGGAGGGGTAGAGACCAATTGGAAACCATGTCTCTAATACATACCACATCTAGCTTCAGAGCAGCTTTGCAAAAGACCCCAGCAGAACTCTCAAATTGCTCTTCAGCTTGTCAAAAGCCATTCACCCACAGCTCAGGCCCATTGCCTCTCCATACATCCCAACTGCAAGCAGATATACTGTGATTAAGCAGAATAGGTTAGGCAGCACTCAAAGTGGATTTTCAAGCTGACGTAAAACCACACTACTTCTTTTTCAAGTTGACCTGAGGTTGCCTTTGGTCTGTCTCCATTTTCAGGTGGGATTCATTCATGTATCTGCAAATTGAGGTTGCTCAACTGAAGTTGATCTGACCATTGTGAACAACAAACCTGCTTTCCCCTACCAAATAATAATAATAATAATAATAATAATAATAATAATAATAATAATAATAATTTTTGCATAAAATGAAAATGAAATGCCCAGGAAAGAATGGGATGACAACTGATTGAGCAACATCATCTAATGCCCTGTAAACAAATCAGGATAAATGTTCAGTAAACAGCCAATGTTGTTTAACTTCCTTGCAAACAAATCAGAATGAATACTTAAGTGACCTGGGTCTAGCCTAATTTGAAACAAAATTCTACTTCTACTTCTTCCCTTCCCAGGTTCCTACACTCCAACAATTTAGGTCTAAACCTGATCTAGGTTTGGGGCAAAGACTAGAGAGCAAATAAATAAAAAGGCAGTTAACAAATTTTAACAGGTCTTGTATTGTAGTCATGTTTATCACGTTTTGCTCTTATTAATAACATGCAGCTCTAAGCTTATTGATATAGCATCTAAGCTAGAAATATACAGCACATTGTTTATGGGTCACATCTGGTCCATTTAAGGTTTCATTCTGTTTGCTCCCATTTCTCCTTGAAGATGGAGCTGATAAATAGTTGACTACCACTGCTACAAACAAAGGCTACAAGTTCCATTGTAACACTACATACCTGGGAGTAAACCCTATTGAATTCAGTAGGACTTGCTTCTGAGTAGACATGATGAAAATTGCACTATTAATCACCAAAGAGGTGATTTTGAGAATCTGAGATGTTACAGTATAGGCAAACACAGTCTCAAATCTCATCTGTAGTTGCCATTGTTTTATTTCTACTTTGCAGAAAGTAGAATGCAAATAATACGTATCCCCAAATTTATAAGCTTCACCTCAGCTAATAATGTGGATTCATTTCTTTAGATCAGGAGTGTGAATGTATTAGTTAAATATAGTGGTGTTTTTTTATATATTTGATCATACATTTCCTGCATTTATTACTATGAAATTTATCTATGTATGCTTTCTTCCTTATAACAAACAGCCTCCTTTTGAATACTCTTCTGTGCTTATATGTCTTGGCAAATAAATGCGGGTTAGGCTTACATTAGAACAGTGCTTGATAGTTTCTAAATGCAAAAGATCTCTCTCTAGGGACATGTATAGGGGTTCTTATCCCATATACAGATTCCTCCCCCCCCTCCCCCGGCACACATGTTACAGTTCCTCTCAGACACTTGTTGCTGTTGTTGTTTTAATCCAAATCTCAGATTTCTTTTGCAGAGCCTTTTATCCTTGGCCTCGATATCTGGGTCTACAAAGAGAAAAACAAAACACTCTAGGGCACTATAGACTTTCAAGTGTTTGCGCCTGTACTGGCAAGGAAGCAACTTTTCAATTAGAGAGAAGGGGAGGAGGACTTAGATGTTGACTGGATTTAGAAATATAAATATATTGATTTGAAAAAGTTTTAAAATATTAAATAGACAAAAAGAGGGATGGGGAAATCATCCTTTTTTAAAAAAAAACACCACTTAATCCATCACATCAGAGGTGCCAATCCCCCCAATACTGAGGGGGCCCATCGCCCATGTGTGACATCATGTGTGTGATGTGTGCATGACATCACATTGCCTAGAGGAGGCCAATGTCAGGGACCGTGCTGAGGAGGGCTGCACTGAGGAAGAATGGTGGGAGCCACTCCCTCCCACTGCTCCTCATCCTGATCCTGAATCTTCCCAGGAGCAGGAGGACAGTATAGATTTGGAACAGTGGTTTGCAGAGGGGCACAGTTCTGAAGGCAGAAGATGGGAAATACTGGATGGTGAACAGCTAGGAGAAGAAACACTGGAAGAGAGAGGGTTTACAGATTCACAGTTTCTGGACAGCATTCCTCTGCTCAGCCCAAGGTAAAGAAGAGCTAAGAAAGTCTCAGCACAGAAAGCACAGAGGGTGCAAACTCAGATTGCAAGACGTAGGAGTGACATAGATTAATAGGGATGGAAGGGGGAGTTAATCCTTAATTGGGAGCACCACCATTTCTAGGAGATGTGTTCTTTGTTCTCTCATTGTAATTATTAAAGTTTCTAACTGGTAAGGCATTCCTTTCTTTGATCTTCTTATCTACTGCCATGGGAGGAGGAAGCTGATTCGCTGAAGCCTGACAGCCGAGCACTTTGGAGGAGCCAGCTGCTGAAGCTGCAACACACAATGTGCACCGTGCATGTGACAGCACACACACATGACATGCGCCAGGCCCCCCTCAGCATTAAGAGAGCCCAGCCCCCTCCCAACAAATATTGAGGGAGCTGAGGTGTCTTTGGCCCCCTAGAGTTGGTGCTCCTGCATCACATACAAAGTTTCACATATGGCCTGATTTACAAAAACTAATTTCAAAATCCATATCCAAAGATCATAGGGAAGGGTTCGTTGAAGATTATACCCAGGAACAAATAAAAGAGAATATAACTAGGTATAAAAAAGACTTCTATTTCAAATGAATATACAGAGGTACGTCGGGTTACATACACTTCAGGTTACATACGCTTCAGGTTACAGACTCTGCTAACCCAGAAATAGTACCTCAGGTTAAGAACTTTGCTTCAGGATGAGAATAGAAATCGGCTCCGGTGGCGCAGTGGCAGCAGGAGGCCCCATTAGCTAAAGTGGTGCTTCAGGTTAAGAACAGTTTCAGGTTAAGAATGGACCTCCGGAATGAATTAAATACGTAACCAGAGGTACCACTGTACTGGAAGAAAATCAGGCAGTGCCGGATTTACATATAAGCTAAAAAAGCTGTAGCTTAGGGCCCCACTCTCTTGGCCCCCCCCCCCCCAAAATGTAAAGGAAACAAAAAACGATGTACATTTCCAAAATATAAGATTGTTGTTGTTTAGTCATCTTAGTTGTGTTCGACTCTCCGTGACCCCATGAACCAGAGCATGCAGTGGAAACTCTCACTTTCTTCTCAAAGCTTCTCCTTTTTATGTTCATGGTGTTTTCTTGGCAAAATACTGGAGTGGTTTGCCAGTTCCTTCTCCAGGTGGATCACATTTAGTCTTAACTCTTGGCTATGACCTGTCCGTCTTGAGTGGCCCTGCACGGCATAGCTTATCGCTTCTTGGAGTTATCTTCGCCACGACAAGGCAGTGATGGGGAAAATATAAGAGAAAAAACAAATAAAATAAAACCTACATACAACAACAGTGTTTTGTGTTGTGTAGGCTCCTATGATGTAAGTAATGGGCCCCGCCTGCTAGCCTGCTCCCTAAAATATCACTGGTTTGCTCATTTCTATATATAGGGTGCCTACATTCTGCATGGACTGGTTGCATGGCAACATGTGCAAATGGCTTTAGAAACCAATTAGGTCCATAAATCACGGGTGGCACTGTGGGTTAAACCACAGAGCTTAGGACTTGCCGATCAGAAGGTCGGCGGTTCGAATCCCCACGACGGGGTGAGCTCCTGTTGCTCAGTCCCTGCTCCTGCCAACCTTGCAGTTCAAAAGCACGTCAAAGTGCAAGTAGATAAATAGGTACCACTCCAGCGGGAAGGAAAACAGCATTTCTGTGCACTGCTCTGGTTCGCCAGAAGCGGCTTAGTCATGCTCGCCACATGACCCGGAAGCTGTACGCTGGCTCGCTCGGCCAATAAAGCAAGATGAGCATCGCAACCCCAGAGTCGGTCACGACGGGACCTAACGGTCAGGAGTCCCTTTACCTTTACCTTTAGGTCCATAAATTACCATATAGCACATATTCAACAAAAAAAAAACAATGACAGTTTGTTGTTGACAAAGGACATCTGGACATATAAAGGGCCCCGTTACCTTCAATATCTTAGGGCCTCATCAAACCCAAATCCAGCCCTGCAAATGGGTATTTTGAGGCCTACCAGTTCAACAGGGGACAAGTAAGAAAGAGCAAGAAGGGACATCAAGAGACATTGGTTCAAAACATCCTACAAAACAGGCAGCAAGAACTGAAGTCTGCTCACAGATCTCTGCTTGCAACCCAATGTCAATAGTAAACTGTGTTTCAGAGAGTATTTTAAACAGGAGTCATTTTTGAAAATGAAGTGAACGGTTTTTGTGTCGCTTTTTGAAGACTGTTTTTGTGTGTGCAGATTCTGAAGGAGTGGTAGGTGAAATTGCCTTTGATATTTCTCCTGATATGGCATTATATTCCTGTTCTCAGTAACATCTCCCATTATTTTCCATTTTCCATTCATACACTGAAATTGTCTAACATTCTGGCTTTCCTAAATTGCTTATTGGTGCCTAAAATATGCTTTATTTTATCCCGCCCAGAGATTACAGCCAAATGGTGCTTTCCTGTGTACATTGCCTTCTTGCTCTGGGAAACCAAGGCTAAGAATAGATTCATTTTTGTTTATTTGTTTGAAAAAAGGAATTCAGGTTGAATTGGGCAGTTCCAGGGATTTAAAACACTGCTCCAAACATTTTGAATCCATACCGTTTTTGGTGAATCACTGCACATTGGCTATGAACCAAACACCCTTTAATTGTTGCCATTCTTGCATCAATGGATTGTTGTTATATTTGTCTTGCAATATTCCAATGCTTTTGCTATTACTAGCATGTTCTTGGTGCATTTCACATCAGGGCCGCATCACCAAATCACAGAATACCCACCTTCTTACCAACACCGCAAGCAAGATAAAATGTTTTGCTTATTATTAGCTTACCCTACTTATATCCTAATAGGGACACGGGTGGTGCTGTGGTCTAAACCACTGAGCTTAGGGCTTGCTGATCAGAAGGTCAGCGATTCGAATCCCTGCGACGAGGTGAGCTCCCGTTGCTTGGTCCCTGCTCCTGCCAACCTAGCAGTTCGAAAGCATGTCAAAGTGCAAGTAGATAAATAGGTACCACTCCAGCGGGAAGGTAAACGGCATTTCCGTGCACTGCTGTGGTTCGCCAGAAGTGGCTGAGTCATGCTGGCCACATGACCCGGAAGCTATACGCTGGCTCCCTCGGCCAATAAAGCGAGGTGAGCGTCCCAACCCCAGAGTCGTCCGCAACTGGACCTAATGGTCCCTTTACCTTTACTTATTGAAATATACTCAGAGTCGCAAAGTGATTTCATGCTCTTTATTCAGCTCATAGTGGTGAGGAGGAATGAATGAAAGTCCCCTCACAGTATCTGCTTTATATACATTATTTACACAATGGGTTGCACATGATTGGCTAATTCCGGAATTCTACTGTAAGCCAATCAGGTTGTGGATTCACTTCAATCTGGAGCAGGATTGGGTGGTTCCTGCCAACCAATCATACTGCTGCATTGTTCTAGGACCAATCAGACTGCTGCATTCTGAATCCTATTGTTCTAGGACTAATCAGACTGCTGCAATTTGGATCCTATTGTTCTCAGTACATAACACCCCTCCCCTCTAAGTTCCAGTCCTGCCCGGGAGGTCGCACTCATAGTCCTCAAGGTATGCCGGCGGCCTACGTGTGCGTTGCGGCCTGGGGTGTTCCCTGGTCCGGGCTCCAGGTTCTGGCTCGTGTTCCAAGGATGCTGGCTGTGATGGGGTTGTTTGGTCTGGCGCAACAGGCTCGCTCAGTCGTGGTTCTGGTTCTGGTGTCCTTTCGGCCTCACGGGTCCTCTCTGTATTTACTGATTCTGCCTCTCCTGCTGGCCCCTCCTGCTCTATGGGCCTCACTGCCCCGCTGTTCCCTTGGGACTTCTCTGACCTGTCCTCCTCCTGGGTTTCTCCCGGGAATCGTCGCCGTATCTGGTCGCAGTGGCGGCGCCAGCATTGCCCCCCATCCGTTAGCACCTCGTACGACACTGGGCCAGTGACCCTGGTGACCGTGGCGGGTACCCATGCTGGGCCTGCCCCAAAATTCTTTGCATACACTGGGTCCTGGGCTTCGAAGGTCCGGGGGTTCCTGCCTTCCCCCACCACTACCTCATCCTGAGCTCTATCGGGGTGAAGGCGGTCCAATCTGATTGCAAGGCGCCGACCCATTAGTAGTTCAGCGGGGCTCCGGCCAGTCGTTGAGCTGGGGGTGCTGTGCTGTGCTAGCAGGAATGTGGCAAGGCGGTACTCCCAGTCCCCTTGCGTCATGCGGCGAAGGGTGTCCTTGGTGGTCCGCACCATGCGTTCTGCTTGGCCATTGGTGGCAGGGTGGAATGGCGCCGAACGGATGTGGCGGATGGCGTTCTGTGCTGTGAAGGTTTGGAATTCTCCTGACGTAAATGCAGTCCCGTTGTCTGAGACGAGAGTGTCAGGGAGCCCGTGGGTTGCAAACAGCCTGCGTAGTACCCGGATGGCTGCGGACGTGGAAGTGGACGGTACCAGTGCGACTTCCAGCCATTTGGTGTAGGAGTCCACCACTATGAAGAATGTTTTCCCCTGAAAGGGGCCAGCGAAATCCACATGCAGGCGTGACCATGGTGCTCGGGCGGACTCCCAGGTCTGGACTGGGGCCCTTGGGGGATCTGGGCGGGATTCTTGGCAGGCCTGGCAGTGTTTGACCCAGGCCTCTATCTCTCCGTTGATCCCTGGCCACCACACATAACTCCTGGCAAGGGCCTTCATTCTTACTACCCCTGGGTGTGTCTCATGTAGGGCTGTGAGGACCCTTCTGCGGAGGGGCTGGGGAACAACGACTCTGCTTCCCCATAACAGGCACCCCTTGTGGGCCGACAGTTCATGTTTGCGGGTTGTGTAGCCGGCGAATTCTGGCCCGGGGCTGCTGCTGGGCCATCCCCTCCACACCCAGTCCAGGACCCGGGAGATGACCCTATCCTTCTTGGAATGGTGTGCAACTTCTTGTGCCTGAATGGGGCGGTCGGGAAGCAGCTCCAGGCTCATAACCTCTTGTGCAGGTGCTGGGTCAGGGCCTGTTTCCGGTAGTGGTAGCCTGCTGAGGGCGTCCGCATGGCCCATCGCCTTCCCAGGTCGGTGAATCAGTGCATACTGGTAGCTGGCAAGGAAAATTGACCACCTGAGGACGCGAGGAGACAGCACTTGGGGGGTCTGCTTTTCGGGGGCAAACAAGCCAAGCAACGGCTTGTGGTCAGTCACCACGGTGAAGGGCCGCCCGTACAAGAAATCATGGAATTTTTTTACTCCCTTCACGATTGCCAGACCCTCCTTGTCAATTTGCGAGTAGTTCCGCTCGGTTGCGTTGAGTGTCTGGGAAAAGTACGCCACCGGCACCTCTCTTCCATCCGGGAGTTGGTGCCCCAGGACAGCGCCAATGCCATAGGGTGAGGCGTCGCATGCTAGCACCACTGGCAGCCTCTCGTCGAAGTGTGCCAAGACGGAGTTTGAGACAAGCAAGTCCTTGACTGCCTGGAATGCGGCCTCCTGGCGCTGGCCCCACACCCAAGGGGCCCGCTTGTCTAGGAGTCTGTGTAGGGGCTCCGCTACCGCCGCCTTGTGGGGAAGGAAGGAATGGTAAAAGTTCAATAGTCCTAAGAAGGCCTGAAGTTCAGTCTTGCTCTTGGGCGCTGGGGCATCACAAATAGCCCGTACCTTGTCCCCAGTCGGGTGGACCCCTTCTGCGTCCACCATAAATCCCAGAAAGTCCACCTGAGGCACTCCTAGTAGACATTTTTCCCGCTTCACCTTGAGACCCGCCGTCTGGAAACGGTGTAGAACAGTGCGGAGGCGGTCCTCAAACTCCTCTGGTGTGGGCCCAGCAATCAACACATCATCGAAGAAGGGGGTGACACCAGGAATCCCTTTAAGGAGAGAGTCCATTAGATTCTGGAATATGCCTGGTGCCACGCTGACCCCGAATTGCAGCCGCTTTACCCTGAACGCTCCTCTGTGCGTCACAATCGTCTGTGCCTCTGCTGTGGCCTCATCTACTGGCAGCTGTTGATATGCTTGGGCCAAGTCCAGCTTGCCAAAAATTTTCGACCCAGCCAGGGTGGCAAGGACATGGCTGACCACTGGCACTGGGTATGCGTGGGCCGTGAGGGCCTTGTTTATGGTACATTTGTAGTCTGCGCAGATGCGGACCGAACCATTAGGCTTGACGGGTGTAACGATTGGAGTTTCCCAGGGGGCATTAGGCACCGGCTCCAGCACTCCTTGCTCCACGAGTCGGTCCAATTCCTCGTCTATACGGGGTTTCAAGGCGAACGGGACCCGGCGGGCCTTGAGCCTGACCGGTCGTACTGCGGGGTCAAGCTGTAGCGCAATGGGGGGCCCCGTATACTGTCCCAATTTCCCATCGAAAACGCCTGGAAATTCCTTGCATATGGCGTCCACGTCCACTTGTAAGCTAGTGTGGTTCACCCCGGTGACAGCTAGCCCCAGTGGTCCAAACCATGCCAATCCCAGTAAGCTAATGTAGGGGCCCTTGACCACAAGCAAGTCCAGTTGCCGCGTCCGCCCTCGGTATTGCACCCTGAAGGTCCCCACCCCCATTGTGGGGACCTTACGTTTCTGGAAGTCCCGTAGGGTGAATGGGGCCGGCCTGAGTTTGGGACCCCCAGTAGGACACAGTCCCCTTAAGGTCTTTGCCGAGATTATGGATAGAGTTGAACCCGTGTCAAGCTCCATGCGGCATGGGGCCCCCTCTATCTGTACCTCTACATAAATTTTCTCTACGTTGGGGTGGGGCAACTGGTATACCTGGCAGTCCGTGAGCTCCGTCGAGTTGCCTTGGTGCGTTGGGCCCCGGGACCTGGGGCTCTTGGGTTGGTCATCTGATGCCTGGTGTCGGGTGGGCCGAGCCCGACACACCCGGGCGATGTGTCCCGATTTTCTGCACTGCCTGCACTCTGCGTTGCGGAAACGGCAGGTCCTCCTCTCGTGACTCTCCCCGCAGCTTGCGCAGTTTCCTCCTTCTCGCCGAGGCAGCTGTGGTCTGTGCGCTGCTTGAGTGCGCTGCTGTACTCGGTGCACCTCCTCCCTGTCGGATCCTGAGTCGTCAGTGAGGTCTTCGTGGTGGACCCTCGGTTGGGATGGCAGGCTCGGCCGTGCCTCTTGCGTCGACCTCTCGGCAGCTTCCGTTGCCAGGGCCTCCTCCAGAGCGACCTGGAACGTTAGGTCCTTCTTAGTGTAGAGGCGTCGTTGCAGCTTCTCATCCTTCAGGCCACCGACGAGGCGGTCACGAAGCATGTTCTCCAGCTCTGAGAAGTTGCAGAACCGGGCGGCTTGGCGGAGAGAGGTCACAAACCCAGTTATGGTTTCCCCAGGGGCTTGTCGCTTTGCGTAGAAGGCATTTCGACGAGCCACCACTGAGGGCTGCGGCGAAAAGTGCCCCTTCAGCTGTTCCATTATTGTTTTGTATGGAACAGTAGCAACATCTTCAGGCGCAAGGAGAGCCCGGGCGATTTCAAACGTCTCCTCTCCGCAGACGCTGAAGAATATCGCCCTCTTCTTGGCGTCTTCTTCGTCGGTGACCCCTTTGGCTTCTAGGAGGAAGGTGAAACGGGAGGCGTATGCTTCCCAGTCTCCAGATGCTGGGTTGAATGGCGAGAAGCTGCTGTTGGCTGCCATTCTGAGTTCCTTGTGTCCCGGAGCTGAAGCCTGGATACACGGTGCGAGGCAGCGGTGCGGCAGGTGGCGGTGCTGCAGTGCTGTGTGTGGCAGTCAGCTCAGCGGGATCCCACCTTCGTCGCCAGTGAAATATACTCAGAGTCGCAAAGTGATTTCATGCTCTTTATTCAGCTCATAGTGGTGAGGAGGAATGAATGAAAGTCCCCTCACAGTATCTGCTTTATATACATTATTTACACAATGGGTTGCACATGATTGGCTAATTCCGGAATTCTACTGTAAGCCAATCAGGTTGTGGATTCACTTCAATCTGGAGCAGGATTGGGTGGTTCCTGCCAACCAATCATACTGCTGCATTGTTCTAGGACCAATCAGACTGCTGCATTCTGAATCCTATTGTTCTAGGACTAATCAGACTGCTGCAATTTGGATCCTATTGTTCTCAGTACATAACACCTATATCCTGTGTTTCTTCTTGTGAGTGTAAGATGATCCCCCCACCTTTTATGTTCACAACAGCCTTATGGGGCTGGTTAGGATGTGATATTGTAACTGGCCACAGTCACTCCACTGAGTTTGTGTACTTTTAAGAGCTTTTGCTTCCCTCCAAGTATAATCCATCATACAACAAATACCGGTATTTATTCCATTTGTACTTCTTCACTTCAAGGAGCTCAAGGCAACATACACACTCATCTTCCCATTTTAACTCTGTGAGGCAACTCAGGCTGAGAGGTTCTGGCATCCCTCAGGTGTGTGCCACTGAGAGCCAGTTTTCCCCCACCTGCTTCTTTCTTTACGTACTTCTGAGAAGCCCAAAACAAACATTTCAAGTCAAAGAGGAAGCTGGCCAGCATGTGTGAGTCTACACTTTTTTTAGATCTATGACTCTACTTAGCTACAGTGCGGGGCCCACATTGTATTTCCTTTTCTCCAGCAGTGGGCTTTAAGCTTTCCAGCCAGGCTTCTACAATTGCATGTGCGTGCATTTGCACAAGGGCTCATCTGAGCTGGCCTAGCCATCCACCTGAATCTAAGAGTACAAGTGAGAACACATTAATTTGACCTGCGCCAGAACTAGAGGTGACCCCCTAAGCCAGCTAGGGAGACAGCTTACTATAGTTTTAGCACCTCCATGGGCACTGAATGTGGCTGTTGACAAACCGGCATCTGTTCAGGGCTGCCCCAAGTCACCCAGCAACTTACTGAGGAAAAGGAAACAAAAGAATGACATAATATGCCCTCATTTCCTCATTTCTCTGGGGCATTTGAAGATTCAGCTAATGGGCCACAGCAGAAAAAGAAAGACTACCATTACCTGTCTTGCCTTGTGTTAAGAATCCCTCTCACATGAAAATTGGATTTTGAATTTTGGTATAGTCATTTTGTATTTTCTATATACCCGGTATTCTCAGACCATTAAATCTATGATATATTCTTTTCTATTATGGCATTTTTAACACTTGCATGGAGAATTTTAAGGATTGTTAGCTGCCCTGAGTATCTTTTGAGGGAGGAGCACTCTATTTAGATAGAATTTAATTCAGGAGGAGATCATGATGATTGATCAATAGAGGCAATTAACTGAAAGGAAATTTATTCCTGTGCAGGATCTTGGTGGGAAACAAATTTGGAATAGCTTAATTGAGGAGGAAGTACTATTGATTTGGGGTGCTTTAAATCAGGGCTGGTAACATATGAGTAAAGGGTACGTATGCAGGGCTTTTATCAGGGGGAACCCACAGGAACTCAGTTCCAGCACCTCTCAGGTGGGTTCCGGTGAATTCTGGCACCTCTTTTTCTAGAAACATAGCACTGGATCATGCCCAAAACACACATAGCACATCTACAGCAGGATCTTGGCAGGCATGCACATTAAGCAATTTCAATGACAAGGCTACTGAAACTATGAATGCAGCTTGTAATTATATATATTGCAAATATACATATCATGTATTATTTTATTTGCTGCATTTATCTTACCTTTTCTCCAAGCAGCTCAAGGGGCATACCTTCTTCCTGCCTCCCCATTTTATCCTCACAACATCTCTGTGGGATAGGTTTGGCTGGACAGGGATTTGAACCAAAACTCTAACCACTATGCAATACTGTCTTCTTTCCCTGGCCCTCAAAGTCCCCCTGTTATGCAAAGCATCTGCATGTGGACATAATGTTTGAATTAGGTTAATAACATGAACAGGCTTGAACAGTGGAACTGAACATCCAGGCAAATTCTTGGAACTAATTGTACTGCCTTTGTTAATCTGCATTGTAGTTATATTATTTAGTTCAGAGTTTATATAGCACTTAATATGTTTTTTGAAAAGAATTCTTTAGTGTACGCTCTATTTTTTTAAAAAAATCATTAAAATGTTTAAACAAAAGCACAACCTAAAAGAAGTAAAACAGGAGTATAAAAACAAATATAACAACCAGAGGATACAAACGCATAAACCAGGGCTCCATTTTATAGGTCAGGAAAAGCCCATACATGTGAAAGAAAGATACTGAAATGTTACTTCTATCAATAGAAGTGGCCTTGAAAACAGGCCTGGCTTGTCAGATGAGGACTGGAGAAGCACTCTTGGTTCTTCACCACACAAATAGGGCATGGAACATAGTCTGAACTGAATTCATTTCTTATCATTGTTGTGTACAGTTGCCTTAAAGCAATGAAAGTCTTCAGGTTATCTTTGTGTGCTTTCTCTAGTATCACCATTAAGAGACTCGAAATTTAAAGGTAAACAATGAAAACAGGTCACGAAAGATATTGTATTTCCTGTTGCCTTCCCTTTAAACGAGCTTATTTCTCCTTTCTCCCTCATGTTGTCATGGTTGCCAGCAGAATTGAAAAGTTGCCCTAAGCAGCCTGCAGAGCAAAAAGGAAGCATTTACCAGAGTCCTCAACTGCTTGACAGTGATGATGATCAATAGTAACTTATCTGGATTGTGAAGAAAGGTTTTGGTTGAGGCTGATCTGCACCTCTAATCTATTCCTTCTGATGATTCTTTCATGAGCTGATGGGAAATGGACACAAGTTACATTTTTGCCAGCTTATTTGAAAACAATATAGACTTTGATCAGTTGAAATAATATATGCTACTTGCTCTACAAAGAGTGAATTCCCTTTTAACTCAGTGGGGCTTACTTTTGAGTAGATACATAAGAACAGACAGAAAAAACCCAGTGCCTTGCATTACAATCTACCTCCTACCCTTCTAATCTGAAATGGAAAAGGTGCACAAGATTTTAGTTTATGAGTGCATTGTTTTCCTCAAAGGAGTGTAAATCCCAAAGCTCTGCATTTTCTGACTGTTTAAACATATAAAAGTATATGCAGGATGGGAGGAAACAGAATTCCCACAACTGCTTTTTAAAACTATACACTTCTGGTGACGCTTGCAGTTACCTAACCTTTTCCATCCATCCTCTATCTGCCCCTCCCTGCATTCTCTTGCAGAATGAACACTTTTAGTAAACAATGTTGTTTTATTTTTGTTGTTTGATGCTTCCTGCCCCAGGAATCTCTGGGAATTGTAGCTGGGAATGGGATAATAGGTCTAAGAATTTCTATTGCAACAGTATTCTGCAAAGGAAAAAGTTGGCATAAAGCTGGTGTAAGCTTTTGTGCAGCCAGAACTCCACAAAATGAACAATCCCTCTCTTCCCAGCTTCCTATTAATTTTATGTCTAATTTCATGTCTAAATCAACTACATGATAC
Organism: Podarcis vaucheri; assembly: GCF_965113315.1. NCBI lineage: Eukaryota > Metazoa > Chordata > Lepidosauria > Squamata > Lacertidae > Podarcis > Podarcis vaucheri. Next base: position 38,014,264 of record NC_138766.1, read on the forward strand.
TCCACATTATTGAAAGACTCTCCTAACCTTTGTCATTTGCTCTTAGTTTATCTAGGCCAATAGTTCGTATTCTGAGTGCATCAAAAGAAGAGCAGGACAGAAATAATAAATAGCTGTTATACATGTGGCAAAATTCAAGGTTAAACTGAAGAAAGTAGGGAAAACCACTGGGCCAGTAAGATACAATCTAAATCAAATCCCTTATGAATACACAGTGGAAGTGAGGAACAGTTTTAAGGATTTAGATTTGGTGGACAGAGTGCCTGAAGAACTATGGACGGAGGCTTGTAACGTAAGATTGCCAGAAGAAATATCAACAACTGCAGATATGCAGATGACACAACTTTGATGGCAGAAAGTGATGAGGAATTAAAGAACCTCTTAATGAGGGTGAAAGAGGAGAGTGCAATATATGGTCTGAAGCTCAACATCAAAAAAACTAAGATCATGGCCACTGGTCCCATCACCTCCTGGCAAATAGAAGGGGAAGAAATGGGAGGCAGTGAGAGATTTTATTTTCTTGGGTTCCATGATCACTGCAGATGGTGACAGCAGACATGAAATTAAAAGATGCCTGCTTCTTGGGAGAAAAGCAATGACAAACCTAGACAGCATCTTAAAAAGCAGAGACATCACCTTGCCAACAAAGGTCCATATAGTTAAAGCTATAGTTTTCCCAGTAGTGATGTGTGGAAGTAAGAGCTGGACCATAAAGAAGGCTGATCGCCGAAGAATTGATGCTTTTGAATTCTGGTGCTGGAGGAGACTTTTGAGAGTCCCATGGACTGCAAGAAGATTAAACCTATCCATTCTGAAGGAAATCAGCCCTGAGTGCTCATTGGAGGGACAGATCCTGAAGCTGAGGCTCCAATAATTTGGCCACCTCATGAGAAGAGAAGACTCCCTGGAAAAGACTCTGATGTTGGGAAAGATTGAGGGCACAAGAAGGGGATGACAGAGGACGAGATGGTTGGACAGTGTTATTGAAGCTACGAACATGAGTTTGGCCAAACTGTGGGAGGCAGTGGAAGACAGGAGTGCCTGGAGTGCTCTGGTTCATGGGGTCACGAAGAGTCAGATACGACTAAACGACTAAACAACAACATATATGTGGCAAGTGGAAAAATGTGATAAAAAAACCTGCTTGTATGCTGAAAGAGAAGCACTTGGTTTCTTCATGCTGATGCACCCCAATTTGCTAATGGCCCAAAGCAGGTCTGCCCTATTCTTTTTCTCTCCTGCCCTGTTCTCATTATTTATTGAGCTGTCACATTACTAGGGGCTAACACATTTTGGCTAGCTGACCAAAACGTTGTGGCTGTCATAACCACGTTCCTAAGGAATATGGTATTATTGATCCTTAATCTTGCAGTATGCGAAATGCAGCAAGATTTCAAGGACGGTCCCATTTCCCCTTTCCAGCCCCAAGCCAGGGAGGAGCATGGCTAATTCTGTACAATACAAAAACAAATACCCAGTAAACTCCACCTTGGCACTGACCAGGAGTTTGGAGTACCTGGCACACAGACGGTAAATGGGAGCCTAGTTTGGCTGGAGTGCAAAGGGTAGAACCAAAACAAAGGTTTTCTTCCAACTCATCAGGGGGTGAGCCACCAATCCAGATTTGGGAGGAAGCCTAGGACTCATACCTGGTGAAATTGCCAGAGCACTACCCATGGTAGGTGCGATGGGCAGTGTGGTAGATCCCACCCATGACCTCCTCCTTCCTTTTCCACTCGCTCACTAGCCTTTGCCATCCATCTTCTACTGAAGTCCTGTGAAGAACACTCCGTTAGCAAGCATTTTTTGTTCTGTCTCTATTTTCTAACAGCAAATCCCCAGGGCTAGGGAAGTACAATGAATCATTACAGCAAAATTAAATCCATTCTAGGCTACAAACTGTGACATGCAAAATTTGCAAGGCCTCCACAAATCAATCCGGAGAAAAGCAATTATGCAAAAGACTAATGTGATCTCTGATCTTTCTGTGCTACTGGCTTTTATTCACCTAGTGTACAATTTTCTTGTTTAAGGGAATCTTCAAGATAATGGATAGGCAGGAAAATCTCTGCTCCCTGTCGAACCATAATAATGATCACCTCTCTGTAGGTGGCAATGCTTAGAGGCCTCAGTAGGTATAGTTCATTCATTAGTGACTCTCAATTAAGCAAGCAACTTCTGGTTATTTCCTAGGCCTGTCCTAAAAGTGCAGGACTGATTGCAACTGATGGGTAAGGCAGGAAAACTGCCGATTACCAATCTCCCAAGGGATGCTCACACGTTATATTCAATGAGTGTACAATCTGTGTAGCTATGTAGATAAGCAGATCAGCTGCACAGTTGTATTTATTCACATTCAATATTTGCTGAATATATAGTATGTGCATCTGTGTACACAAGAGTAGAATTGTACAAATCAACAAGTGTGCACTCTTTTATACAAACACTTGTGCATGTGTAGAGTCCTCTTGTACCTGTGTTCATTGTAATAACATGTGAACAAACCTCCAGGGATTATTGGTTGGGAAGAACCAATATGATCACCCCATCCATTTTACTGTGAGGTGACACAGCTAGGAGCACAAGAGAAAAGAGATCTCTTATAGGGAGTGATTGAGTGGCCATTCCTGATTCCTTTCTAAGGGAGATTGCTTGAAAATGGTCTAGGGTGGTTGGCTGAAGTTTCTTCAGGGGGAGCTAATTGTTAGGAAGGTGATATCTTGATTCCTGCAGAACTTTCTTGAGTATTATCAACCAGAGATGGAAGATGATAATCTCCCTCTCACCGCCCCCAGGTACCCAAGGGGTGCTTGTATGAAGAAGTGACAGGTCGCCAGTTTGGGAAACAGAAACAAAACTAAGAATTGGTTCAGCTTTACCCCCTTCCTGATTCCAGCAAATAGCAACATTATAAAAGCCAGGAGGGCATTGCAGTGTCAGTGCCCCGTCTCAAGCATCTCTTACCGGAGTTCTCATGTGAAGAAGCAGATGGCCTGGTAGGAGTGCCCATGCTGTTTGACTCTGCTTGTATATTTGTGAACGGAGCAAATATTACAGACATGCCATAAGTGCATTCTCCTGCAAATGAAACCAAGTTCAGATTGTGCTGGGATTTTTCACAGCTCAGGGGAAGTGGGAAGTTGCAACAAATACATTTGCTATGAGTTATATTCATAGTTCCATTTACCTCTGTGCTAGGCTCTGCCAATACACAGGATAAGATCACAGTGACTATTTGCTGAAGAAACGGTCAGCTTGACTTGAATGCAGTCATACGATTTGTACAGCCTACAGAATCTAAAGGAATTAAGACCTATGACCATTCTGAAAGTACATTTCACTTCTTTTCTTTGACTATCTATTCTGAGATACCATCAAGAATTATCTCCCCCCCCACCCCGAAGTTCAGAATGAAATGTTGCTCATGAAAATACAAGAAACAAAATGATAGAATGCAGTAAATTATAGGGGAATGCTAGTGTTGTATGTGGGTGTATTCTTTGTCTTTGGAATAGTAGCAATTTCTTCAAAGCTATGAGAACTAAAACCATTTGGGGGAATAACACTGATGGTTCACTCTATGAATTTTGGGGGATTTATCATTGATTAAAATTGACATCGTTTTAGGTTTTCAAATGCCAGTAATGATTAAAGCATACCAGATAGGATGAGTGTGATGCTCAATTAAAGGGTGGGGTGGGGGTGGGACAGCACTTACGGAGAAGCAGCTGGTGTTTCAATAACATACTGTATTTGTCAGTAAAAAGGGCTTTCTCCCTGCCCTGCCCTGCCTTTCCTTTTGATTTTGCATTTGATAAAGTCACTGGCTTGTTGTCTAGCTGTGTCTTTCTCAAGCACAGGGGGAAGCTTGAAAAGATCCATCACTGCAATTATCACTATCTTTTGTGCACAATGTTCTCCTCCCCTGCAGTGTGATTTGCTTTAAATCCATTTGGGGGGATGAGATGAATTGCCATTGCTATCTGTGACAAATAATGACCTTAAAAAAAAAAAAATCCGGCATGAGCCAATGTGCAGCATAAACCTCTAAGATATAAATTGAATATTTTTTTGTGTGTAAAGTTTTACTGCAAAACCTAATACTTTGGATTTGCTTATGCTGCAAAGGCTCAATAAATGGCTTGTACTGAATCACTGGAAAAGACACATGGTAATGAATTATGGTGCTGGAGGAGACTCTTGAGAGTCCCATGGACTGCAAGAAGATCAAACCTCTCCATTCTGAAGGAAATCAGCCCTGAGTGCTCACTGGAAGGACAGATCGTGAAGCTGAGGCTCCAATACTTTGGCCACCTCATGAGAAGAGAGGACTCCCTGGAAAAGACCCTGATGTTGGGAAAGATGCAGGGCACAAGGAGAAGGGGACGACAGAGAATGAGATGGTTGGATGGTGTTCTTGAAGCTACTAGCATGAGTTTGATCAAACTGCGGGAGGCAGTGGAGGACAGAAGTGCCTGGCGTGCTCTGGTCCATGGGGTCACGAAGAGTCGGACACGACTAAACGACTAAACAACAACAACAATGTTCCTAACTCTTGAGAGTCCCATGGACTGCAAGAAGATCAAACCTATCCATTCTGAAGGAAATCAGCCCTGAGTGCTCACTGGAAGGACAGATCGGGAAGCTGAGGCTCCAATACTTTGGCCACCTCATGAGAAGAGAAGACTCCCTGGAAAAGACCAGAAAAGATGGAGGGCACAAGGAGAAGGGGATGACAGAGGACAAGATGGTTGGACAGTGTTCTTGAAACTACCAACATGTGTTTGACCAAACTGCGGGAGTCAGTGGAAGACAGAAGTGCCTGGCGTGCTCTGGTCCATGGGGTCACGAAGAGTCGGACACGACTAAACAACTAAACACATTGTTCCTAATTAGCAAAGCACAGGTGTCTGAAAACCTCCATTCTCCTCTGTTACTATTCACTACTTCTACTGTGTATTTGTGTTATCCTGCTCATATTCAATAGGCCAGCCAAGAGGCCACCTGTCTTCTCCCAGCAGACCTTAATTACAACAGGACTAAGGAGCTGTTGTGAACTGTGGTCCCAATGCTCCATCCTCAGCGGAAGAGATCCCAGAGACAACTTTTCAGACTAGGAAGGGAGCTTTGCTTCAGAAACAATCCTTGATGCTCCTGCATCCTCTGAATCCCCTTCACCAGAAAGGACCCCGAAACCAGACCCTCTTCAGTCTGAGGATGTAGCACTATCATCATTGAACTTCAGCTCGGAAGCTGCCACCACATCACACCCACACTTCTGTAGTGGTGGAAACCTCACGTAGGTGGCAGGTCAAAACTTAAGGCTTCGTTGGAGTTCGCTTGCTGGCGACACATTTAAGTTCTGCTTCTCTGGCTTCTAGCTCCAGTGCTACTTGGAGCTCTCCATGGTGCTAACCTTTTCTCGGTTTCTGATTTTCTGAGACCTGACCTCCACTTTGCCTGATCACATTTCTGGAACTTCCTGATACGCGCAGCCCTGACTGGTGGAGTAGACTGTGGGATCTTGTGTTTCAGTCATTTGTACATGCAAGTCTCCATCCCCAGACATTTCGGAGTTTGGGTCCCTAAGTGAACTGTAAATAGATAGATGATGATAGGTAGGTAGGTAGAAGATAACTAGATGAAGAGATAGATAGATAGATATAAAATGAACACCTATCTTATATCAGTATGTTATAATAAATACATTACAGAATGTTCTCTCTTGATTACCGTATTTTTCACCCTATAGGACGCACTTTTTCCCCTCCAAAAATGAAGGGGAAATGTGGGTGCGTCCTATGGGGCGAATGCAGGCTTTTGCTGAAGACTGGAGAGCGAGAGGCTCTCGCTCTCCAGGCTTCAGGAAGCTCTGCACAACCCTCCGGAGCCCGGCGCCAAGCCACGCCGGCCTCCGCAAGGTCGCGCAGAGCTGCCTGCCCTCCTGGGCTCCGCGCAGCTCTGCCCGAGCTCGCCCGGGCTTCACACAGCTGTCCACAATCCTGGGGAGACCGGCATGGCTCCCTAGGCTTGCGGATAGCAGGCAGTTCTGGGGGCTGGGGTCGGGGGACGCTCAGGCTTCCCCCGCGCCAACCCCATGCCTGGGGGGGGGAAATAAATTTTTTTCTTTATTTCCCCCCCAAAAAAACTAGCTGCGTCCTATAGGGCGGTGCGTCCTATGGGGTGAAAAATACGGTATTTGAGATTTGGGAGACCTCCAGAGGACCTGTTTTGTCAGCATTCATTCTGCTTTGCTTGCACAAAGATTATGTGGAGGTGAGATTATGTCCAGTCTTTATTGCACATTTGCTCTGATTTCTTTACAGTGGGGTTATATGACAAAGCACATTTATCCTGATTGCCTGGTATGTTGTTTATATAGCTTCCCATTAATCATTCATTCATTCATTTATTCATCCCACACTTTTCAGTGCATTTTATCATCACTTTTCTAACCACAAAAAGTCTGAGTTGAAGCAGGTTTGTTGTGACAGAGCACTTTAATCCACTTTAATTATGCAAACGTCAGTTTCCAGTTTGCACCTGTATCTCTCCTGCAAAATACTGACAGCACGGAGGCAACCTTTGAATGGCTCTGCAGTGCTAACTGCTTCTGAGAAACTTTCTGTTTAATGGGTTTTGACAAACTGAGACGTTTCTCTGCAAACATTTTGCCTTTTTGTCTGGAAATAAATTGACATTTTGATTACATTTTAGAAGATGGTTGACTAAACTATTATTTAAAAGCCTTTGTCATCTGTGCTGATTGTTTAATCTTTCAAATGGAAAGCAAATTAATTATCCCACCTAGTCATTAGCATTAATGGAAACAAAATTTTAATTTTTTTCAAGACATTATATTCAAGTGGATTTTGCCAAGAGTTTATTTTGCATGTGTACATGAATACACACAGAGAGACACACACACACACACATTCTGAAGACAAATGCATTTACCTTTTTATGGAGCCTATGGCTGGCTAAGAAAAATATGTAAGATTGTCTCCAGAAATGGAAAGTAATGAAGCCATACAAGTAGATTAATCTTCTCCCCCGCCCAAACAGGATAATAAGAACTGGAGGGGTCTTAACTTTGGACAACAGCAGTTGTAGAAGGTTTAAGCAATGTCTTCCGGCAGTGGCACTTCCCTGAGCAGATTAGCCAGCTTCCCATGACTGCTTTGAAGTAATGAAACAGAAATTAGGACATCAATTTAGGATCATCTTATGCAAAATGCATTTATAGATGGTTGATTACTACAAACCTTTCCTCTACTACATACTATATACTTCTTTGACACATTGTACATATATGTTTGACAATCACCTATGCTAGATTGTTTGCTTGATTTTCTAAGGTTAGAAACTGCAGAGAATAGTCTGGTGCAACCAAAATGAGAAGCCCTGTAGCTTGAGGAAAACGCATCTGTCTTTCTCATTATTAAAATTCAGGAGGGGGCGAAAAACATTCCTGTTCACCCAGGCATTTGATGGCTGAAAGAGCCCGTTCCTGGCAAGATTCAAATTATTAGCTGTGAGGATACATGACTGAGTGTTTGTAGATGTTCTTAATGTTCTGTTTGTTTTACTTTTTGAAATTGTGCTGCTTTGCGCAATTTGCTGCTCTGGGCTCCTTGAGGGTAGAAAGTTAATAAATAAAAATCAAACAAATAATGAAGACTAACAGATATATCATGATGGAAGCTCTCTAGAGCCCATGTCTTCAGGTGCCAGAAGGATAATCTTCTATTGGTAGGTTTATATAGAGACATGGATATAGAGCAGGCATAGGGAACATTTTTTTCTGTTAGGGGCCATATCCTGATCAAATTTGCAGATGACACCAAACTGGGAGGGGTGGCTAACACCCCAGAGGACAGGATCACACTTCAAAATGACCTTGACAGATTAGAGAACTGGGCAAAAACAAACAAGATGAATTTTAACAGGGAGAAATGTAAAGTATTGCACTTGGGCAAAAAAAATGAGAGGCACAAATACAAGATGAGTGACACCTGGCTTGAGAGCAGTACATGTGAAAAGGATCTAGGAGTCTTGGTTGACCACAAACTTGACATGAGCCAACAGTGTGACGCAGCAGCTAAAAAAGCCAATGCAATTCTGGGCCTCATCAATAGCAGTATAGCATCTAGATCAAGGGAAGTAATAGTGCCACTGTATTCTGCTCTGGTCAGACCTCACCTGGAGTACTGTGTCCAGTTCTGTGCACCACAGTTCAAGAAGGACACTGACAAACTGGAACGTGTCCAGAGGAGGGCAACCAAAATGGTCAAAGGCCTGGAAACTATGCCTTATGATGAACGGCTAATGGAGTTGGGCATGTTTAGCCTGGAGAAGAGGAGGTTAAGGGGTGATATGATAGCCATGTTCAAATATATAAAAGGATGTCACATAGAGGAGGGAGAAAGGTTGTTTTCTGCTGCTCCAGAGAAGCGGACACGGAGCAATGGATCCAAACTACAAGAAAGAAGATTCCACCTAAACATTAGGAAGAACTTCCTGACAGTAAGAGCTGTTCGACAGTGGAATTTGCTGCCAAGGAGTGTGGTGGAGTCTCCTACTTTGGAGGTCTTTAAGCAGAGGCTTGACAACCATATGTCAGGAGTGCTCTGATGGTGTTTCCTGCTTGGCAGGGGGTTGGACTCAATGGCCCTTGTGGTCTCTTCCAACTCTATGATTCTATGATTCTATCCAAGCATTAGGCAGAGTCATAAGTGAGTAGGGAAAGAGTCAAAAGGGGGTACGGCACACCCTCTCTCTCTTTGCTACCTCCTTCTCTCCCAAAACAGCAATTTAACCTCCTTGACACTGATATGAAATTAGACCAAGGGCCACACAGAATTGAGCTGAGGGTCAAAGGCTGGCCACCTGTGATCACTGGCAGAGGAAGGGGGTGCGGTGGGTGCGGTCTGCCCTGGGTGTCATCCCTGAAGGGGGTGACATTGCCGCAGGCTGTGCCCCCAGAGGTTCGTCGCAGGTGGCACCCCCCCAGATGTTCGCCATGGGCAGCCACCCCCCCGGGATGCTCGCCCCACCCCCCAGATGCACAGGATGTGTGTAGCTCCGGGTGCCGGAGCAGCTAGCTCCACCTCTGCCTGTGGTGTAGAGGAAAGTGAGTCAAATGGCTATGAAACATAGAAAGTACAGTTCAAGATAATTCAGCTGAAGAATGTAGGCAGAACTAAAGGTATAGATTTGTGGTAAAAAATGAAAAGTGGTTCACAGGTTGGGGTTAAAGGGGGAACTGGCCTGAAATGGTTAAAGATTATTGCTCTAAATAACAATATCTGAAATGAGAGAAATCAATGTAATACAACTGAGAATGATTTCAGTATACCAAGCACATATACAGGTATACAATTTCCTCCCCACACTAATTTTCACCACTGAGGCTCCAGCTTTATTAATCTGACTTGTGAGGAATTTCTGCAGCTGGATTTTTCCACTTCCTGAAGATCAGCCATATGACAATCGAACAATCTCATCTTACAACTTCTTAAAACCTTCTTGTTTCCCTAAAGCACATCCCTCCATGAGTTTCTTGTAAAGATCATAACGCACTCAACTCCGAAAGGTAATAAGCTTGGCCCTGAGGTACTGTTCAGTTTATTCTTCTGTGTGATTACATGAGAGGGCTGAAATGCGCATCATGATTCTAAGTTAGTACAAACCTTTCTTATAGATCCAGATGTCTCCCAGGGTCTGTTCAGCCTCATTCAGTTCTCAGACACTGAACCACAGGTTCAAGGATCAAATGACAAATCAATCAGTCCACAACTATCAGCAGTTAATGTCTCAATATTCGAATGTCACCATGAGTTTTTATCTTCATCAGACTTCTGTTCAGTAATTCCTTGCTGCCAACCTGTTTGCCATCTGATGACTCCTTCATTGCTTTCTATTTAGCCTTTGACATCTGAGGTGTACCCCTTTTGTGATTGAATTCCTTGTAATTTTTAATTGTTTTTAATGTTGTAATTTCAATTGCAAATAATAATACAATGCTTGTAAGGCTTATAGCTTAAGAAAATCCTTTTGCAGAAACTCAAGCATGTTGCCATGCCTACCAGCCCATAAATGAGTCCCCCTGCAGAGTTTTCTGCATGGAATCTTACCTGATCCCATTATGCTTTGAGTTATAGGCCAAAGGATCTCTTGTTTCACTGTCTGAAGAGAGGCAGCTGGAAAGCAGTTTAATAAGGTGTGAGGGGATGAACTGTTCACCATCAATGTTTCAAAGAAACATTGTAAGATCATTTGAGCCAGTCTCAACTTTACAGGGGGGAAAGAGAGACCTGAATTTGCAAAAAAGAAAAGAAGCTATCCTCACAGAGTTAAATGTGAGTGGAGGCATCTCTCCATTATAATGCACACTGTAATGTCTACACCTGACAGCTGAAAGGCATGTATCTTTTATTTTAGTCCTGTTGGGAAAGGAAGGACATGCTGAGAGAATCAGGCTTATTCCTGGACATGCTGTTGAGCAGATGTTGGAAAGCCAGAATAGTTCGTACAAAGGAATTAATCAAGGAGGAGCAATCAGACAAGGTAACAGTCATTGAAAGATAGCAGGAAGTCACAATTAACCTGTTGTGCAGACAGTAGCTGAAAGAGCCACTTTTACATGGTTGGTGGAGACCTGACTTGTAATCCTTGCTCAGCCATTATAGAGATTGGATACAGACAGATATCGCAGCACTGGTATATAGGCATGTTTTGTAGTGTAAGATGATGAAAAAGGCAGGTCCCTGCCAAGTAAGCATATACATTTACCTATGGTTTAGACAAAATAAAATAAAATAGAAGGGGACAAAGGAAACAAGAGGGTAAGAAGGGATGAATACAAACACATTCTGATTTTATTTTCATTGGGGACTGATCAATGGAGGCTGGCCCATTAAACTGGGCACTGACCCACCAAATCCTAACTGTTCCTGAGTTACCTTTCTTTTGACCAGTACAACTCATAATATTGATTTTTAGGCATCTGGCTGTGAAACTTCCACAGCATTCACTGCTCCTGCATTTGGCTCTGTCATCCACATAGGTAGGAAGGGGTCAAGCACAGTATTGGGACTGTAGTGAACTGAATATAATGCATGAGCTCATTCATTTTATGTATAATAAAGGCGATAATGAAATTGATGGTGGTGATGGCAATTACTATCCAGTCTCTGAAAAAAATGCTAAGCAGATGTGTCCCGAGAGACAGAATCTAAGGTGACATTTCAAGCAATTTACTGAATTATGCTAGACATTACAGAATAGGCAATTACAGGAAACTTGTATAATGGAGAATAAGAGTTTGTTGCTTCTTCTCAGGAGCCTCCTCCTATCTCTGCTCACACACTTGTACCCTGAGGACCAATGTAAGAACATTTTACTTTCTTGCATTCTTCTGGTTCATGAAATGAAATGATGTTAGGAACAGTTTGAACCTCAGGAAATGGCTGGCCTTTGTGGCCCTTCTTCACAACACACGACACTGCTAAGAATATGACAATTCCCTTTGTCTTTTCGATTGGAAAATCTTTCTGGCTATTAAAATGTGAACTGTTCAAGGAGCTTCTTTATGTCAGTAGAAATATTGGACTGAAGTTCTTCCTTGTCCTTTCCTTTTGACAAATTAAACGTGTACTCTTAAATATTTCCTTGTGCGATGCTCACAGTTTGCAAAGCGAAGTGGACTGCTCAATTTAAAGCACAACCATTTGGTAAGCCTTTGTCATAGCTATTTTCTATCATTTAAATAAACGTTTGAAGCCAGTATCAAACGATAATAGTTGGTAGCTATACATCTGATAGTTGATGTTTACTTCCTTTAACACAGATCTGCAGAGGCCTTATAATGAAAGGACTTTGAACATTCTGGATATTTAGTACAAAAATCACTGAAAAGAATTTCTATAAATCTATCATTGCCTGTCTTAGATCAGATGTTTTGTGAAGCATTACCCCTAAGCCAGTTAAAAGAAAATCTTTTTGTTGGCATCCATCTATCTCAAGAGACAATGGAAAAGCCTACCATCGGGAGGGTAAAGTCAAACTGTTCAAGAATTACAGCGAAAAATGCAAACTGAAATATTACAACAGCAAATGCCATCAGCTGCCAAAAATCACACACCTGGGAGAAAAGACACATCTTGGCCTCATGTCAGAAACATTATAACATTGCAACCTGGCAGATTTATCTGCAGTAAGTATTCAATAGATGGGAAGCCACTACTGTAGAGGTCCTCTCTCTTGTGTCTGCTTGCTTTACTTCTACTGGAGGGCGTCTGCTGATAAGCTTAAGGTTCAGGTAGGCTCATATCAGAAAAGGAATTCCATGTGTGTCTGAAACCATGTAAGGCTTTATAATTCAAAAGCAGCAATTTGAATTTTGCCAGACTGGGCTCCTGTAGCTAGTATACTGATCTGTATTTATACATCACAAAATATTAAATCCAAAGAAAAGTGCAACTCCATGCCACTGTAAAATTCTACCATGAACACTGATTCCCTTGGCATCTGATTCCCCTGGATTCTAGCTTCCAGTCATTGCTAGCAAAGCAATTTCAAAGCCTCCAGACAAGGAATGGAACAACACAAGCAGTAGCTACCTGACCTGGCTGCATTATTAGCTTCTAAGTAAGTCTGAGATGTGGCTGCCTGCATAAGTATGGGACAGGTTTGCATCGTAGTGGTGGAATGTGCATAGATATAAATAGACAGAGATATAGATGCTATGTCTTCTGTCTTGAAATGTCAGTTAAATGTAGTTCAGGGCATTATGTTTTGTCTCGTGTTCATTCATAGGTATACATTGGCAACAGATTGCACTGTCATCTAATGACAAGTTGAAATTTATCTGATAAGTATGTTCAGCTCTGTAAATGGGGAATGGGTGAAAAGGGGGCGGAAGTGGCATTGGCAAGATGCTTAGAACGTTTAGGTAATTTTGATCAGTTTTAGTATTTTAACTTCTGTATGTTTTAAAGTATGGTTGTGAATTTTAGTTCATTTTCCTGTTTTATCTTTTTGAAAACTACTTTGAGGGGTTTTTTACAATCAAGGGTTGCATCAATTTTATGAAATAAATAAATGCTTTTATCCTTTTTCTCTCCTTTCAAAAATGTATTTCCATATTAAATATATTGCATGGTATAATCATATATACTAGGGATGTGCTTTGGCTCTGTGTGATCTGGGGGGTCTTCTCCCTACATACACACACACACACACACAACCAACCAACCACACACACACCAAAGAGTGAAGTCAGTAAACTTGCAGAGAGGTCTCAAGGGCTCCACAAAGCCTTGTGTTGCTCTGTTATTAACTATACAATGCTATAGATACAAAGACAATACCAAGGCATGCCATGTTAAAACAAAGGACGATAGTCCCACTTCACGGAAAACAGTACAGTGGTACCTCGGGTTAAATACTTAATTTGTTCCGGAGGTCCATACTTAACCTGAAACTGTTCTTAACCTGAAGCACCATTTTAGCTAACGGGGCCTCCTGCTGCTGCCACGCCGCCGGAGCACGATTTCTGTTCTCATCCTGAAGCAAAGTTCTTAACCCGAGGTAATATTTCTGGGTTAGCAGAGTCTGTAACCTGAAGTGTATGTAACCCGAGGTACCACTGTAACACAAACATCCTGTTTTTGTCACTTCCTATTCTGTGGAGTCAAAACACATACTGTCATGTGATAGACAAAAATCCCATGACTGCAGTCATGGTGCAGGAATACTAACAGTTAATGCGGCGGGGGGGGGGGAATCAGCTGTTTCATCCATACTCATTGTTACTAGCATGAATTAACATCTCCAATTTACTCAGAAGGACACATTGAAAAGAATGGGAGATGTCTCCTTTGATCATAAGAACAGAAGAGATTTTGCTGGATCAGACCAATGGTCCATCTAGTCCAGCATCTCGTTCTCACAGTGGTCACCCATGGGAAGCCCCCAAACAGGACCCAAGCACAACAGCACTCTCCCCGCTTGTGATTTCCAGAAACTGGCATTCAGAGCCATACTGCTTCGGACAGTGAAGGTAGATCATTTTTTTAAAATCTTGCTTGCGGATACCACTGTATCATTAAAGGATATTTCAAGGGAAATTGGCTTGTGCATATTATTGTTGAGAAGGTGTACTCAAGTAAGATCCTGGTGCCGCTGGGTAGGAACAGAATGTATACTAACTGGCCTTGCTCTGTGACTAATACAGTGCTGTGTAATTAAATTGAGCAATTTTTAAGAAACAAAGGGCAAAGCAACTATTGTTCATTTATTAGCAGTAACAGAATAAAGAAAAACGATGAGCAAGCAACCATTTTTGCTTCAAGATCTTTTGTTAACTGAAGAATATGTCATTTTAAAATTGCCAACAATGCATTTAATTTTTTTGAAAAAAGAAAAACCTTTCCATTAGATAAGTATTCTAGAATATGAATTAGCATTCTTTGAAACTTATAATTGAATTTTGTGCTCAGCAACCTTTAGAAAATTGCCTTCTGGAAATTATTAATATGGACAAATCAGGCACAAAGCTTGCATTTTGACTTTGGTGCTCAATTTTTTCTATGGATGAAATGGAAACCATGCCCTTTTTTGCTTAATATTTGCTTCATAATGCAGGGGACAAGGCTGCAACAGTGCCAGTCGCACAAGTCACAGTAAGTGGACATCTGAATGACCTCATGGTCTCTAGCTGAGCAATACTTTCCTGAATGCAGTCTGATCCTCTTGCAAGAAATGGGTCGTATCAGTAAAAGGACAAATTTGCATTTAGAATTGCAGCATTAGGAATTACCGCACAGACAGGCAGAAAATAGGATTGCTTTCGGAAATGAGAACTATTCTAGACAAGCCCCCCCCCCAGCGGCAGAGGAAGTCTCTCAAGCACCTGGGGTGGTGTGCCCAAGGGAAGGGCAAACTGCCCATAGGGCCGCGGTGCCCATAGGGACGGGGCATGAGGCACACATAGGGTCGGGGCGCATGGCACCCATATGGACATGGTGCGCAGTGGGGCCTCAGGCACCCTAGAGGTGGGGGGGGGAGGCAGTGGGTGGACAGCACAGAGCCTGCAGGCACCGAGATGCATGGGTCGTGCACGCTGCAGGTTGTTGGGGAGGGTATTAGAGGCCATCGTGGTCAAAAGTGTTACAGTCATGGTGAAGATCGATAACCACAGGTGGCCAGGTTTTCCATCTCTGGCTGGATTTTCTGATGCCAGGGAAATATTGAAATGTATTCCTCTCCCTCTAGGACACACATACGCACGCCTGACTGAGCTCAACTGTCATTTGACTCTTCCTCTCCCCATATGTGCTCTGCTCGGGGCTATTCTACCTGGCTGACCCAGAGTGGGAGATTAAATAGCAAGGAGCAGCTGCTATTGAACTGCTTTCCCAGCACTGCTTCCTTCAGCAGCCATTCCACATGGTCCTTATAATAACTATTTTACATTGTATAAGAACAGGGACCCAGATTTGGGTATTTTCCTCTTCACCCCTCATCTCTTCTCTTTTGTATCAACTCTATGAGGGTGTATGCCCAGTGCCAGCCCAATACATTTTGCTGCCTGAGGCAAAGGAGAAGATGGCACCTCCCTCCAATTCCACATATCAACTCTAACCAGTCTGACAGATGAATAGTAGTTCAAAAACATCCTGTACTGTCCCTGAGAAATAGTGGACTAGCTCAGGAGGTGCACAGCAGCCTAGCTCAGGGTGCTTAGGTAGAATTGTGGGGAGACAGCCTTACTCTGCCGAATAGTAGAGTTGGCCCTGTGTACACCATTCAAATTTGAACCACCTTAAGGACATTGGCAGAAAGGTAGTTTGTTAAGTGTAGTTGGTAAATTGATAAACATTCTGAAGCAGCACAAGCACATCCGAGTCTGTCCTCATAGGTACTCCATTCTTTACAATTTGCTCTGGTCTTAAATTACATTATTTGTACATGCTGTGGGATCTTGAAAAAATCATGTTGTAATTATGCACCATTGTGATATATTAATCAAGAAATAGTATGGCTGCCTGCTATGGACTCACAAATTAGAGTCTCTAATACACTCTAATTTCTACATTAATCGCATGGACAAAGTTCAGAACATCTTGTTTTCATGACTGCTAACCCAGTTGGTAAGCCATCCTCTGGCATCATGTTGCATTTTCTTCTCATTATTTTGAAACTATTCTGTGTGTCAGGTCAGCCAAAAACAGCCAGTGAAGAAACGGTTTCCAGAATAATGACCCTTCAGATCAGTGAAGAAAAAGCTTCCAGAATAATGACCCTTCAGGTTCCTGTTATAGCTTATATACTTTTGGAAAATTCAGACGCAGTACTGAACAAAGCAATTAAGCAAGGAAAGGGGAAGAAATAGCCTTAAGTCGCATAATAAATAGATTTATTATAGTCAAGGGAGAAAATAATAGAGAAACTTGAGTGTGTAGACAAATTGTAGACGAAAATAAATCTGACCATTTATCATGGAGAACAAAGCTCAGTAATAAAGAGAAGGCTGAAGAAAGAATGGGCATGGCTGGTCCATTGGGAAAGGCATTGTAGCTAACATACGAACACAAGAAGAAGCTGCTGGATCAAGCCAATGTGTGATGGCCTGGGATTCCGAGTCTGAGAGTGAACCGGAGGAATCCCAGCCGGCACAGGAGTCCCCGCCTCCAGGGCCGGCTGAACTGGGGCAAGGCCTAGATGCTGAGGAGCCTGCACCTGTGCCAGATCCTCAGGGGCAGGCACCAGGTGAGACCATTCTGGCCCCAGAGGTGCTGGAGGACTCAGTGGCTACAGGTGAGCCTCCCCCGGGGCCCAGTAACCCTTCGGCCTCTCCTGAACTGCAGAGGCTTAGGGCAGAGAGGCGAAGGGAACTGGTCTCTCCCAGGAGGAGTGCTCGCCTTAAGGCCAGGAGAGGCAGGGCTCCTGGGGGCCGGGACCGCCCCCGGCCTTAGAAGAAGTTAAAGGTCAGGCAGCCCGGTCCCAGGTTGCGGGAGCAACGTCGTTGTGGAGTACCTGCTTTACCCAGACCTAGATCTGCACTCCCGGTGTGCCTGTTCCTCGCCCGGCTTCCTGCTCCTGACTCTCCGGTGTTCCTGTTCCTCGCCCGGCTGCCCGCTGCTGACCCACCAGTGTTCCTGTTCCCCGCCTGGCTCCCTGCTTCTGCTCTACCAGTGTTCCTGTTCCCCGCCTGGCTTCCTGCTGCTGCCCTACCAGCGTTCCTGCTCCCCCGCCCGGCTCCCTGTTTCGGAGCTCGCGTCTCATCTAGTGATCGTCTACCCTGCTAGTGACTCTGGACTGAACTTCGGATACAGTATTAGTACCTCTCCCCCCCGGGACCAGCACACAATGGTCCATCTAATCCAGCATCTTATTCTCACAACGGTCGACCAGATGCTCATGAGAAACCAAGGAGCAGAACATGAGAACAAGAGCATTCAAGCAACTGCTACCTCCAACTGTGGAGGAAAGCATAGCTACCATGGCTAGTAGCCACCAATGGCCCTCCATAGGTGCCAGCTCAAGGGGGCCCTGGGTGCCAGGGGCTCTGACACAACCGAGGTCTTATGAGGCCTCATACCTGACCTCCAAGACCCTGCGAGGTCTCAGAAGCAACATCTGAAGCCTCGTGAGACCTCTGACAAGACTTCTGGCTTCTAACGGAAGTTGCGCTCGTAGGCCTGGCAGGCCCCTGAAAGTGACTTCTGGCACAAACTGGAAGTGATGGTGGAGGTGGAGGTCTTGTGAGGCCTCAGACGTGACCTCCAAAACCCCGTGAGGTCTCAGAAGTGATGTCAGCGGCCCTGCCAGGCCTCCAAACATGACTTCCATAAACAGAAACTGGAAGTTGCATTGAAGGTCCCGTGAGGCCTCGGAAGTGCTGTCATGTCACCGACACAACATGGCATCATGGCATCACATTACATCATGGGTGCCATTGGGCACCCATAACCTGGAGCCCAAGTCTGTGCCCCTGTAGCTCTCTCCTCCATTAATTTGTCCAATTCACTTTTAAAACAATCCAGGTTGGTGGCCACCACTGGAGGAGCGAGTTCCAAAGTCTGACTATGTGTTGTGTAAAGAAGTATTTTCTTTTCTCGGTCCTTAAGCTTTGATTCCGAGGGACACAAAATCAGAGTCATTAGCATCTAAACGGCCCATTTATAAAGACATGTGTGGTGCCACGGAGAGATATGTTTCCCTCGGCGTGTTGTCTCCCCATTCGTGTGATATTGGAAAAAAAGTGATGTGACACAATTGCATTAGCATTTCTGCCTCCCCACTCGCCTTCATTGCCTGCCTCTTGTGAGAGCAGAGAGAGGAGCCGATGCAATGCTATCATGCCATATTCTTTTTAACTATACATTACTGGAGCAGAAATGAGCTTGCAATGCTCATGCATTTTTCAAGCATGTGACCCCAGTGGGAACAGAGCTAATTGCAAAAGCTTTTTGTTTGCTCCTGGACAAGGCTAGATTGTGACATTTTGCTGCCTGTGGCAAAGGACAAGCTAATGTTCCCTCCCTGTTCCATGTGGAGAAGCCAACTAGAAGGGCAGTTGAAGCTTACTTTGGCACTGGGATGGCATCTCCACAGTACCTGGGGCAGCAAGTCAGATTAGCAAGAAGAAGACAAGTGACAATGCAGGGGAATGGCCAGGAAGCACAAGAGAACCAACCAAGGGATGTTATTGCCGCACCCCACCCCAGCATCTCTTGCCTGTGATAATGAGTTGAAACTGCTTCTGTAGCTGGTGCTGTCAGGTTTGATAGACAGAGCCTGTGCCTTCTAATCAAGGAACTCTACAAATAACAGAGTATGAGCTCAGTTCCCATACTGGCAGTGGGGTATTTTTTCATTCTCCTTTGGCAAGTCTATTAGGTGGATAGAGTAGCTGCAGTCACAGTATTCCTGAATTAAAATTGAAGGCAGCCCAGTCGTTTGGTAAACAGCTCCCTTTTTCTTCTCTGTTGAATTATTGCAACATTGGCCTTTTAAATCATCATTACCAAACTAGATGTGATTGGAGCAGCTCCTGATTGTTGTTCATATTTCTGTTCCATCCATACTAATATAAACACACTTCCTGCCTCTTTCAAAAACATTTCTGTTGAACAGTCATTTTGTCACCAATCATCGTGGGCGGGTGCTTTTCCTCTCTCAACAATTTGACAGAAATGTTTGCACAACCCCAGATTGTTTCATGTATCCACCTCTTCTTTCTTTGCTTGAGAAAAAAGTGAGGACCCAAATGCTTTGCCTTTGCAAAGCAGGGGGTGCTAATAGGTAGCTGGAAGAGCTTGGGAAGACCTGGCCTCCTTTCAGAAAGTTTCTCATTTTTAGGAATGGCAGTAGCTCAGTAGTAGAGCATCTGACTTGTATGCAGGAGGCCAATGTTCAGTTGCTGCTGCCTCCAGGCAGAGCTGTGGAAAGCTCCTGGCTGAAACCTAGAGAGTCAGAATAGAGAGCATTGAACTAGGTGGAGCAATGGTCTGACTTGGTATAAGGCACCTTCCTACATTTCACTTGCAAAGGCAAAAGATGACTGGCAGAGGGACAGCTATTGGCTGGGGAAGTGAGCAAATCCTACTTTGAGCCAGCTTAAATGGATCAGTGTCCAGCTCAAAAGGAGGTTCCACTTTTCCAAGTGGGGAGAGTTTGTATTTTTGACCACTGGTCAAAACAACTCTCGTTCATGACCTTGGCCCAATATACCTGAAGGAGTGTCTCCACCCTCATCATTCAGCCTGGACATTGAGGTCCACCTCTGAGGGCCTTCTAGTGGTTCCCTCACTGCAAGAAGTGAAGTTACAGGAGGAAAGGCAGAGGGCCTTCTTGGTGGTGGTCCCCACCCTATGGAACGCCCTCCTATCAAATGTCAAGGAAATAAACAACTATCTGACTTTTAGAAGACATCTGAAGGCAAGTGTATATTGGGAAATTTTTCTAATGTTTTACAATTTTTAATGTGCTGTAAGCCACCCAGAGCCAGATGGGCAGGGAACAACAACAACAACATATTTAATAAAATGTATGGTACTTCTTGATTCTATTTTTAAAAACCTCAACAACCTCAGAGTGGGTTACAAAAAGAATAAAACAAATTATGAGAAACAAATAAAACTGCATGTTGCGGATGTTTTCATCGTTGCTGTTTTTTATTTTAATGGCTGTATATTTATTGTGTGAACTGCTTTGAGATTGATAAGTTATAAATGAAAACTGTCATATACTTTGTAAATGAATGGATATGTGTCTAATTTTTAAGTCAAAGGGGGGTGTACAGGGGATGAGGGCATAATTTCCCTGTCCTTTCTCAACATGCCTTCTGGGCTTTTGTCCCCTCAGGCATTTTTCTCCCAATCTAGCTCTAATATTGGAAGTGAGAGGAAATTGGGGGGGGGGGGGTAACTGCCTGAAACAAAGGATATGGGGAATAAGGTGTGGATGAGGAGAGCTCATCTCTCTTTGCCCATCTCTCTCTCTCTCTCTCTCTCTCTCTCTCTCTCTCTGGCAATCAAACCCTCACCTTCTTCCTTATTGGAACTTTCAGACTGCCCCTAGCTTTGGGTGGGGTTCCGTTGCATAGTTGCAAATTCAGGTTGTGCAATTATAGTTGATGGACAGGTCTTCTGTGACAAACTTGCTTCACCAAAAGATCTGTGTGTGATAAGGAAAGTAATGGAGAAACTCAATGGGAAATGTGGAGTAACACTTGCTTTGCTGCAACATCATTTAAGGGCTTTCCCACATTTTGCATTTGAGATGAGGACCCATTTTAGGCTTTTGCATAGACCATTAGAAAACAGTCCATATGACTTGCCTTTGTCACCACTCTGAAATCTTTCGTTCTCTGAGGCATTTTTTAATTTATTATTTCCTGCAGATCGGAGGAGAGCACAGCTATCGATTTTGCTATTGTGGCTGTTTAAAAAAAAACAAAATATATAGAGGTAAATGGTTTAGCTTCTATTTAAATTCAACGCTGGCTAGTTTTATGAGAATCAGAATGACAGTGCCTTCAAACGCTGGGCAAAGCTTCACGCATACCGGAAATTAATTTGCTATCAGATTAATGGCCTTGGCCAAAAGGTTAAGCCTTTCTACAGCTTAGCAAAAGCAATTTTGAAGTGAGTTGTGGCAACTTCCAGATGAATTCCAGATGGACAAGACAACAAAACCTTAACAGTTTAGCTGTCAGCAACTCCTGTACAAAGCCTGAATACAGAAGCAAGAGAGAAGAAGAGGTGAGAATAAAGACAGGGCCCTATCGTGAGACAGAATGAGGTCACCCCCTGAAACAGCTGATTTGGGGGTGTCATGAAAGGACAGCATATTTCTCTGCTAGTCAATTGTTGTCGTTGTATTCTTGTCATCAGAGGGTGTAAGAGGCATGCAATATATGGTACCCAGCACTGTAGTTGTAAATGGGATGCAGGTGGTGCTGTGGGTTAAACCACAGAGCCTAGGACTTGCCGATCAGAAGATCAGCGGTTCGAATCCTTGCGACGGAGTGAGCTCCCGTTGCTCGGTCCCAGCTCCTGCCAACCTAGCAGTTTGAAAGCACGTCAAAGTGCAAGTAGATGAATAGGTACCGCTCTGGCGGGAAGGTAAACGGTGTTTCCATGTGCTGCTCTGGTTTGCCAGAAGCTGCTTACTCGTGCTGGCCACATGACTTGGAAGCTGTACACCAGCTCCCTTGGCCAATAAAACAAGATGAGCGTCGCAACCCCCGAGTCGGTCACGATTGGACCTAATGGTCAGGGGTCCCTTTACCTTTACCTTACTGTAGTTGTAAAGCAGGGGTTGGCAAGGTTTACCTCACCTTGGCCTGTTCACTCCCATGGCAATTACTCCATGGGCCGGATTGCGTCTGTGCAGATGCGATTTTTTCCGTCTGCATAGACTTGATTTTCAGTGTCTGTGCATGCGCAGATGCGGTCTCCGGCGCCACAGAAGCGAGTCCTTCACTCCAGTTTAGCACAGTGCATGGGGACTCGCTGAGCAGGTGGCTCGGTTTGGGAGCGGCTCGTGGGCCATTTAAACAACCGCAGGTTGCCGACCCTGTTGTAAAGTATCGTATTTTTCGCTCTATAACACACACCCGACCATAACACACACATAGTTTTTAGAGGAGGAAAATCTGTAGGCATGCCACCCGTAGGCATTTCCTCCATAACACGCACATACATTTCCCCTTACTTTCTAGGAGGAAAAAAGTGAGTGTTATGGTGCAAAAAATATGGTAAGTGCAGTTACAGTTAATGTCACTAGTTGGTGCTAGTGATAACAGAGCTACATAAGGTGTACCAAACCAAGTCACTGGGCCTTTGATCCTCAGAAATCTCCCGGTGTGCGCCTCCTCCCCCTTACACAGCACTCACAACAGAGCATTACAAGGCACTTGTGGGGATTTTTTTAATTTTTTTTTTGCCTCATAGTCAGAATAATTTGGCTGATCATGGGTACTTTGTCCATTGATGGGGGGAGGCACCATTTGCTGCTCTACCTCGGGCAGCATGGATGAAGATATTGGGACAGCCTTGAGTTGTTTTATGTCTGGGCAAACCTACTCACATATTGGGGAAATAGTATTGTATGAGCTGGCCAGCTTTCACGTGGCTTAACCCCTTCATCTGAGCCATTTTCCCAATGAAATTTGCCCCCCCACAAGCTGCTATTTTATCCTGCAACAGAAAGTTTAGGAGCTTTGCAGTGCCACAGAGTCTCTCTCTCACCAGTTTTTACAAACTTTAAAAATGCTTCTCTCCCTCATCTAATTTATTTGTTAGGAGCACTGCTGAGGATAATAACCGACCTTGCAAAACAGTTACTTCAGGGAGTAATGAGGAGGGGGGAAATGCCCAATGATTAATAAAAACAATTTTTTAAAGTTCACATTAGAACATCCTTGTGATGTATTTCAACTTTTTTAAAAATGAAATCTGCACTAACGGTTCCCTATTCTATAATAATGCAAAGCTTCTTTAGTTGGAACAAGTACATTATCCCACAGAGTCACCAGAGGGCATCAATTATTTGTGCAAACTGCATTATTGAGTCAGAAGTGCTTATTGTGCCTGTGTTTATATACTAAAACAATCTTCTACTGGATGAAGTTCCAGTAAGTCAGAAAGTAATTTGAAAGTGTACCCAGCATAATTATAAATCACATTCATAATAATAGCAGTTAATTAATTAATTAAGAGATACTTGAGAGTTAATTCCAAAGGCTTCTGAAGAGCTTTCTTCACATACATGTATAGTTTCAAAAAATACTTCACTGCATTGTTTTCTGATTCAGCTTGGTGCCATGCAGAAGTCCTGGACAACAACTACCCTCACCCTCAACCAGAATGGAAAAATGACCTAGAATTGTGAAAGTTGTGGTCTGATAATATCTGGAGATCACTAGGGTGATCTAATGTCACCCACATGTTAAGAGTAAATAGAAATAAGAGCGACCCAGTGACATTTCTTGAAAACTCTTGATTTTACAGCTTGGAAGGGCAGCAAAGTGATGGATAGGCAAGTAACCCCTCATTACATCTCTTCTCCAACACCAACCTCCCTGCCCCTGGAAAACAATAACAACTATGTTTCCTTTAAGAAATGGCATCAGGGTTTTCTGTGTTTTCAGAGGATGTTCATTATTAGTAGACAAATCGTCAAGGATGATTGTACACCATTGTTAGTTTTCTAATTAAGAAACCAAACCACCCACCGCCCCAGTAAGTTTCTAATAAACCGTGTTTCCCTATAACTCAGTTTGAAATCCATTACACGAAGACCTTCTTGCTTTATTGAATGCCTCTTGTTGTCTTGTTTATTTTATATGGAGCTAATTTTATTCACTGTTTGCTTGGCCTGTTTGCTGCCAAAGAGATAATGCAAACCGGGGTGAGGGTTGGGGGTTATGTGCCTGCAATATTTTGCTCTTGAATTATTGAAGTGCCCTTAAATAATTTAATAAACCTCAGCAGGTTATTATTCTGTTGATTGACAGGGCTCACTTTGACTCTAAGGATCTCTGTAGCCCTGGAGGTCCAGAACCACTCAAGGCAAGGCTGAAGAGATGTAGCAAGCAGGAGGAGAAAGGGATACATTGATATGGTGATCTCTGCTACAGAAATGCAGCTTGGTGGGAACTTTCTAGTTGCATACCCATTTATAGGAAATAATAATACTTTGCCCATCTGGCCCCAGCCACTCTGGGTAGCTTCCAACACATATAAACATAATAATTCTAATTGTCCCACAAGTTTACCCGTAAGATCTAAGTGGTGCGATTCTGAGTGTGCTTTTGGAAGATGCAAAGTAGAGGATCAGCCCTGCTGACGTCTTCCAGTTCCAGCCATGCTAAAAGTTTGGACATGCACAAAAACAATGGTGGAAACAGAGGCCTTGTAAGATTGGGATGGAGAGTTGAGCATCTGGGACTGGCCTTGTTACGTACTGCAGGGAACAGGTCACTTGTCAGTCAGGGGCTAAGGAGATACTTGGGAAAGTAATAGGTTGACATGGACCTAAATGTCAACATCGTTAAAATGTCAGTATGGTTAAATCCTGCTGCCTGTGCTAATTCCCGACTGAGCAGGTTTGTACCCTCTGTTCATCAGCTGATAAGTGCAGGGGGAGGGGATCCTGCTACTTTAGTGTTAGCAGATGAACAGTGTGCCTGTGTTAAATCCCTGTGGGGAACTGGCAGGCCCAGTCAACACAGAATTCAACTTTGCTTTCTACTCATCAGCTGACATCACCTGCCCATCTGAGTGATGCCAGCTGATTGACAGGTGGGTGTGGTTTTGAGGAAAAGGTCCTATGGCCCCCATGGACCCCTTGGCAGGCCAAGGGTGATTGAGGGACAGAGGTTCCCCACTGCTTTAAAACATAGAAGTTTTATTGATTGCAAGTATTAATAATCAATCCATGTGCAGGGCACTCAAGGTTCCTATATTATACTAATTTCTGCTTTCTGGCCAAATGAGAATTCACAAATAGGCAACATAAATTGTGAGATGGAATTTCAAACCAATAATCTGCACTGCCCTCTGAGAACTTTTCTTAAAATTGCATCTTGATGCAAATGCAACTGAAGAATATATATAAAAATTAATCATCCTCCAGCTTTGAGGCATAAAAAACCACTATGTGCTAACTTTTGGATAGATAGCCTTATCATGCTGTCCTATAAATTTATTACAGAATAAACTGAAGATGGTATATTCATGATTAACTACACATCACCTCTGTATAGGCTCTTTGCAAAACATACTCATACCAGATGATGAAATGCTAGCAGTAAAACTAAGATAGCTTATCAAGGATGTAGGGGTTCATCAGCTGAAGGCACCAGCAAAATATAAAATATGATCTGTTGTTACCATAATCCTAAACAAAAACACATCTTTATTCGTGCATTCATTCAGTTGCTATCTCACCTTTCATTGGCATAAAACCTATTCAACCCATTAAAATGAAACAGAAGTATTTTACAATGTAACATAGAAACGCAACTAAAATTCTTTAAAATAATCATACAGTTCTACCATTGATTTATCCATTTGCTGTTGACCTCACAACAGCAGGGCTCTCTCCCCATCTACCCAGCTGCATTCTCAAAGGCCTGTGCACAGATGTGAGGCTTTAGATGGCGTTGGAAAGTAAGCAAAGTAAGCCAGGCATTCCTTGAAATGGGGAGCCTCCTTTGCACAGTTTTGGTCCAATCCTGTTCAGCAACAGCAGCAGTAACAAGTAAATGCCTCTTCCCTGCATAGTGCAGGCTGCTCAGATGTACAGTGGTCCCTCGGGTTACATACGTTTCAGGTTACATACGCTTCAGGTTACAGACTCCGCTAACCCAGAAATATTACCTCGGGTTAAGAACTTTGCTTCAGGATGAGAACCGAAATCGTGCTCCGGCGGCATGGCAGCAGCAGGAGGCCCCGTTAGCTAAAGTGGTGCTTCAGGTTAAGAACAGTTTCAGGTTAAGTACAGACCCCAGGAACAAATTAAGTACTTAACCCGAGGTACCACTGTACAGCCTTCATGCTGGAACATCAGAAGTGGTGGTCCTTATGTAGTACCATGCCCGGCCTCTTGGTGGCACCAATGTAATACCACAATACGAGAAACAAAACGGTTTCATACAACCAAAGCACTGTTTTATCAGAATTCAACACAGTAATATCCTCATATTTGTTATACATGTATGTGAGACCCAGTCTTTTACTATCTACTTACGTTTTCTAGTCAGGCATTTGGCCCGGTTATTTTCAGGGAGGCTGGCACAAATCACATTGAAGATAAAAGTTTCGTGTGCATGAAATGCTATGTTTGTATGCATTGAAAACTTATGCAGAAGTTTGCGTTAGAAAGGAGGTTTCTCTCTAGCTAATGTGGCAAGATGATGCACCCCAAAAACTGAAGCAAAGATTACTTTGGTGCAAGGAGAATTCAGGGTCTAAGTTAGTCCTTGGAGGCAGCAGCTGTAGAAGCTCAGCTCAGCGATCCTGAACAATCAAGATGCTCACATAGGATCTCATTCCCTGGGAACAGAGAGAGAGAAAATTACTGTATTTTTCGCCCTATAGGACGCACTTTTCCCCCTCCAAAAATGAAGGGGAAATGTGTGTGCGTCCTATGGGGCGAATGCAGGCTTTGGCCACAGCCTGGAGAGCGAGAGGGATCAGTGCGCACTGACCCCTCTCTCTCTCCAGGCTTCGCGCACCTCTCCGCAAGCAGTGGGAGCCCGGCGCTGGGCTCCCGCTGCTTGCGGAGAGTTGCCTGCATGCTGAAGCCTGCGCACGCTGAGCTCAGCGCGTCCAGGCTTCGCGGACCTCTCCGCAAGCGGCAGGAGCCAGCGCTGGGCTCCCACGGCTTGCAAAGAGCTGCCTGTTTGGGGGCTGGGGTCGGGGGAAGCTCAGGCTTCCCCCGCCCCAGGCCCGCGCCTGTGGGGGAAATAATTTTTTTCCCTTTATTTCCCCCCCAAAAAACTAGGTGAGCCTTATGGGACGGTGCGTCCTATAGGGCAAAAAATACGGTATTCAGAGAATCCCAGAACTGTAGATGCAGAAATATGCAGCCATCCCATACAGGGATCAAACCTGCAACCCTGGCATTGTCAGCACCATGCTCTAACCAACTGAGCTATCCAGGGTTACTGAACTGTGTTAAGTACTAAAAGAAGATGGGACCACATTGCTTAATAAAGCTACATCCGTTGCTTGCTTTTACCAAGAGCAATGAGTTACAATTAAACATTGCAAAATACAAAGTAACTGTTTTAAGACTGTTTCCAGTAAAGCTTTGAAACACTTTCTTGCAGTGTACTGCATTCATTTCTACTCTGCATAAGGTCCAGATCAGGGATTCTGCTTGTAGCAACTCTCCCTCACTGTGAGAAGTGAGGTTACAGGGAACCAGGCAGAGGGCCTTGTCGGTAGTGGCACCTGCCCTGTGGAACGCCCTCCCATCGAATGTCAAAGACATAAATAACTGACTTTTAGAAGACATCTGAAGGCAGCCCTGTCCAGGGAAGTTTTTAATGTTTGATGTTTTATTGTGTTTTTAATATTCTGTTGGGAACCGCCCAGAGTGGCTGGGGAAACCCAGCCAGATGGGTGGGATATCAAATTCTTCTTCTTCTTCTTCTTCTTCTTCTTCTTCTTCTTCTTCTTCTTCTTCTTCTTCCAGGTTGAGGGGAGATGGGACATGCCTATTGAATGCAGAGGACACACAGGAAGCCCCTTATATACATTTAGCTCTTCTGTGATCAGGCTGAATGCCTGAATTGTGAAATATGTGTTCTGTTGCCTGTGTTTCTGAAATCTTAAGCATGTACAAATCTTTGGTGTACAAATTTGTCCAGTTTGTAATCCTCGGCTGCTGTATGATGAATTGAGCCACTTTTGCCAGGATGTCCAGCATTTAGCAGAGAAGACACCCAAGCCCACCTGATCTGCAGGCATCTATGCTGAAGATGTTTATCTGCTTACCCCTGACAAAACTCTCATTGGTTCCTGTGGCGCTATGTGAAATGTAAACTCGGCCGTTTTGTAGGTACATGCACAGAGGCTCTTTAACGCTAATAGCTCTTTACTCTTGGTGTCTCTTTTCTTGACTGCTGTGTTATTTACACGATCACACCACCCTTCTGTCTAAGAAGTTTCTTTGCTATGCAGATCAAACAAGATGAAGGGCAGCCACACTTTCACGGGCTCAGAGGAATTTTGAAAATGTGTTTTCAACACCGTCACAGAATATGTGCAGCCACAAATGCTTGCTATGAGGGTGTGGTTAGTCACAATATGTGTTACTGCAACAAAACACTCATTTCCCTAAAGGGAAATGGATGCCGTTACAAGTAACAAAGTTACACTAGAGACTGAGAACAAGGCTTCAATCCTAGGTAGGTTTGTGTGGGAGTAAGTTCCCACACCACCACCTTTCTTGGGCTCCATGATCACTGCAGATGGTGACAGCAGTCACGAAATTAAAAGATGCCTGCTCCTTGGGAGAAAGGCGATGGCAAACCTAGACAGCATCTTAAAAAGCAGAGACATCACCTTACCAACAAAGGTCCGTATAGTTAGAGCCATGGTTTTCCCAGTAGTGATGTATGGAAGTGAGAGCTGGACCATAAAGAAGGCTGGTCGCCGAAGAATTGATGCTTTTGAATTATGGTGCTGGAGGAGACTCTTGAGAGTCCCATGGACTGCAAGATCAAACCTATCCATTCTGAAGGAAATCAGCCCTGAGTGCTCACTAGAAGGACAGATCATGAAGCTGAGGCTCCAATACTTTGGCCACCTCATGAGAAGAGAAGACTCCCTGGAAAAGACCCTGATGTTGGGAAAGATGGAGGGCACAAGGAGAAGGGGACGACAGAGGACGAGATGGTTGGACAATGTTCTCGAAGCTACCAACATGAGTTTGACAAAACTGCGGGAGGCAGTGGAAGATAGGAGTGCCTGGCGTGCTCTGGTCCATGGGGTCACGAAGAATCGGACACGACTAAACGACTAAGCAACAACAACAAAGTTCCACTGAACTCAGTGGGATTTACTTCTGAGTTTACTTCTAATTTACTTCATAGGCTTGCTCTGAATATCCTAACCAACTCTTCCCCCAGCCCCATGCACACACCCAGACTTCATATTAAAAAAAAACCACCTTGACCACCCTGGTTTCTCCATTTCCCATCTTCCTACCATTCCCTTCCTTCCCCCCACCCCCTGCCTGGCCACTTTTCTCTGCAGTGTAGGGAAATCCATTTTGGAAATTCTGAAATGGTTGCCCTCTGCCAAGGATGGAAATAAAGAACACAGAAACATCTGATTTACTGATTGGTGGGTCATAATGAGAGCTCCATGAGCACTGGGAACCCTCAGGTCTCATGGTGCCTGCAGGATGCCTGCCCTTTATTGTTTGTTGAAAGTTTTTTTTGTGATTGTTCTCTCCTGACCAAGCCTAAAACCCATCCTCTTGTTCTTGGGTCTCAGGGGAAGGGGAGGGATTGAATTTTCCACAGGAGCCAATATGATAAGTCACAAGAGGTCATGTTCACACAAGAACATTGTAATCCAGAAGAGCATTCTCAGAATACAACAAAGCTTTTAAGTACCAAGCCCATTGTGCATCAAATCTCGGGGAATTTTCTTTGCACTGCAATTTCGAATGATTTTCTGTTTATGATGTGTCTCATGACAGAAAAATAGCAATGAAGATTTAGGCTAATAAAGACATTTTTGTTTAAGAAGCCTCCCCCCCCCCAAGTATAACCCAGGCATTTTATGGAATATTAACTGTACAACTGTAGATACAGATATTGCTTTAGTTAAGAGGACCTGCCTTTTACTGAGTCAGACAATTGGTCCATTTAGCTCAGTATTGTCTGCACCAAACAGCAGCAGTTCTCTGTGGTTCCATATGGAGGCCGCTCCCAGACATGCCTGAGGATTCTGGTGCCTGACTACAGGCAAGGATTCTTCAGGAGCAAATATCTCCTCAGGAGTAAAACTCCCCTCTCAGGGATACTGAGGTATCGATAGGAGTCAGCAGCAATTGTGGTTTGTGTTATGTATTCAGGGTGTTATGTATCCAGTGGTCTGTGTTTGCCTGAGCTTGAGTCTGGACTAAGGATTCTGAGCCCCTGTGTTCTGATTCGATAAATGATACCCAATCACAGAACATTTCAGTATTTGGGCTTGTGCATTGGCCCTTAAACTCTGAGTCATGATTCACAGCTTGGAAGTTTAGACAGCCAATCACGTTGGGAGTAGGAGTGGCCCAGCCCTTCAGAAATCTATATAAGCAGTGGCTTTGCCACTGTTATTCAGTTATGTAGTTCAATAAATGTTCTTGCTGTTATCACTGTGTCTTGCCTTGTGGGAACCCATCTACACTTCAGTTTGGTTCCAGCAGCTCCAGCTCAAAACCCTAGTGCTGTGATCAAAGAGTTGCTGATATAAAGTCTATGTATTAGCATGATCCCTTGCCTGCTGTTGGATCGCCTGCTCTGATCTTGTAGAAGAAGAAGAAGAGTTTGGACTTGATATCCCACTTTATCACTACCCGAAGGAGTCTCAAAGTGGCTAACATTCTTCTTTTCCTTCCTCCCCCACAACAAACTGTGAGGTGAGTTGGGCTGAGAGACTTCAAAGAAGTGTGACTAGCCCAAGGTCACCCAGCAGCTGCATGTGGAGGAGCGGGGATGCGAACCCGGTTCACCAGATTACAAGTCCACCGCTCTTAACCACTACACCACGCTCACCTGTCCCTTTTGGGATCTCTTCTAGCTTGAAGCCTGGCCTGGGACTGCTCTGACTTTCCCCTAAGCCTTTGCAGTGGACTCTTAACTACAATCTGGCCCATGTTCTGGTTGCTACCCCATTGATGTTGCTGCGGGCAAGTCTCCTGTTTACTGAAGAGCCCAGTGAATACAAGACACTTAGCCATTGAACCCAAAACCTTCTGCATCCAAAGCAGATGTTCTACCACTGAGGTAAATCGCTTCTCCAAGGACAAAGAGAGTTTATTTCTTTGTGTTTTTTCTTGATACCATGCTTTGGAAGCTTCTGTGTGATGGTTTATAGATCTGCAAAATAAACTAATGGGAGGTATGAGAATGGAGAGGAACATGTAGTTCTCTTCTGAGTAGGGGGAAGAAAAAGAAGACACACACCCCTGCAAAAAGGACATATTTCTCAATGTTTTTATATGAAAGGTGCATTTGATAACTGTTTTATGTGCTTAAAGTCTCCTGGGTGCCAAGCAATTGCAATTTCCTTTCCTGCAAAGCTGCTACCATCCTGTGATTTTATTTGAAAGGAGAGGAAAAAATTGAAGAGCAGAAGATGATTGGGAATACTCCTATCAAGCCCAGAAGGCAGGAGCTGTCCAGTGATGGGGGCATATTATGGTGTATTAGCTATAACAGCTTTCTGTGTGGCCTCCATTGAAACAGAGCTCTCTCTCTCTCTGGGCAATCAGGTCACGTCACCCATCACCTTTCTTGTCCCTTCTGCAAATGGCCAGAATGTAATACTGGCTATTGTATTTCCAGTAAAAAAATAATTCTAAAGAGAAATCATCTCAAAAGTTGAGGATAAGGAACCTTAAAAAATCACAATGTGTGCAATGATGAAGCAAGAAATGGCCTGAATTTTGAACCACATTAGCCTTTCTATGGTTTTTAATGCAAACATGTGCTCACTGTAGAATATGAAATGTTAGAAAGACATTATGGTTTCTCTGGGTTTCCATTTTAAAGTTCCATCCCTGCTACAAATACATTTATAAAGAAAAATCAGTTTTAAAATCATTGCTTCCTGGTGGTTAGTTGTTTGTATGGAGTCTGGAGTGCAGTCTATTCACAGTGTTTAAGATTTCTTTTTTTCTTTTTTTTTTACTACTGCTATTTAATTATTAAGACTCTGTAGATGTTCCTTGTAAAATTGACACCAAGATGGATGAATATAAACAAAGCCAGCCACATTTTTATTTGGCATGGCTCCTTTGCCTTTAGCACTATGATTGAGAAATGCAAAATTCAGCAGACAAAAGGCAGCATTGAATTTATTTTACCTGTCAAGCAGCAGCTGCATAAAATAACTTATTTTCCATCTAGAATATAAAAGTCACCTTTCAAGAGTTGTTGGCGGTGGCACATAAAATGTTATATGTTTCCCAATTTAAAGCTAACATACGTATTTTTATATCTCTTGTGCAAAAACTAAAAAAATACTGCATACTGGGGGATAAAATTAAAATAATAATTTATTTGTGGTAGAGTTACAAAAAGAAAGGGATGCAAATAAATTGCGAGAGAGAGAACAAAAAATGGAATATAAGAGATAAAAGGCTGGGGGTAAATTCATTGGCAGAAAATCTATTAAAAATTGAGCAGCAGCCTGAAGCAATAAAAACTCAGAAAGCACAAGAAAAAGAAAGCAAAATCACAGGAGCAACATATTCTAATTAATGAACTGAAAACTAAGAATGGAAAAATCAAGGCTGATGTGGAGAAAAGCAAAGACACTCTGCAGGAATTAGGAAATTGATTGAAAAAGCTGACCCATAATCACAGATTGTCTAGGTTCAAACAAATAACAAACCGAGATTAAATAAAAATGGAAGCAAAAGCTGCACTGGAGCAGCAGCCCATGAGCTCTTTTCATGAGATTCTAAACCATAGCTTAAATGCCACATCTCAAGAGAGCCATGGAGGGATTTATGCAGGGGAAGGCATGAAAGGAAGCATCAATATGCCAAGGAAAAAACTGCACCGTGCATCAAAAAAGCATATATTTAAGGCACCACATCAGTCTGCCATGCAAATTGTTGTGATATAAGTGTACTAGCCACTGAGTCAGAATGGCTTTTTTCCCCCTTCCATTTTCCAGCTTTGAGACATTCAGACTAACTTTAGCTATATATTGTATTTCACAGTGTTTCGAGCCACTGTGTTTTGAAGTGACATACAATAATGGATGCACACAAAAGCCCAATAATTCCAGATGATTTGTGCTGCTGAATGACTGGCTGTCATTCGCCTCCTTCCCTGCCTCTTCTATCTTTTCTCCACGTCAGTAGAGGATAACTATTCTACACATTCTTTACTGGTGCAGAAAGGCAGGTGTGCTCAAGTAGTTGAAAGAGTTATCAAATCAAATCAAATACCTTTATTGGCATCACAGTATAAAACATGTCAGGTCACTGGGATAATTAAAAGGACAAGGGTGAAGATGTTGAGGGTTGTAAGGTCACACTGTGATCATGTGCACTGAGATATTCTGCTTCACCCTGTCTGTGCCCCCCAAAGGATGGTTCGTTGGGAACCCTTTTGGGTAAAATTGTGGCTAAAAAGGAAGCTACTAAAGCAGTGATATCTTTGTCTTGATCTGCCAGGAGAAACCTCATTATAGGCCGGAGGTCCAACATTTTGCTCAGCATCAGTTGGCGAGGTCTATTGTGTAGAGAGCAATCTAAGAGAATGTGGTCCATTGAATTAGGTACTCCTTGGTTGCAGGCACACAAATGGGCTTGATATGAGCATCTACCCTTGGTCACTGTAGAGGGGAAGGCATTTAATCTCGTGAGTGTAAAGATAGGAAGGGAGTAGTAGATCCTTTAGATATTTGGCACAGGTTCTGTAGGGTGTTGTAATACCTAAGGCCTCCGAAGAACAGGATCTCAGAGTATGAAGTAACAAGCGCTGTCTTTCGTGGTACTGTCTTTCGTGGTGCTACTTGATTATTTGGAATATGAAACTTTTGTCACATGCTTCAAGGCTCTCGAAAGCAATGCCCAAACTACGGATTTTATCTTTAATTGCTTTAAGAGCATTAAATTTGAAAGACCCAGGTTCAAGTTACCTGTTCTGTAATGAGGTTCACCGGTGACTTTGTACCAGTTTCTGTCAGTCTGGCCTACCTCAAAAGGCTATTATGAGGAGAAAAGTCAGGGGTGGGGAACCCACAGGTCACAAGCTAGATCTGGCTCACAGGCAGATTTTTGAGTCTCTTCCCATCCATTCACTGGTTGTCCTCTGAGTACAAAGTTGTCTCCTTGTGAAACAATAAAAAACGACCATCAGTTCCTGCTTGCACTAGTTTCTCTTAGAAGATGTTTCTCTCATCCCTCACAACAGAATGTTACTGTCTAGATATTATATCTGTCTCTCCTTCACCACCATTTTCAGAGATGTTGCATTCCTTCCCTACTTCCCTCACCACATGCAGAAGGGAATGTCTGAACTAGAAGACCCCATATTTATGTGAATGCAGGTGATGGCTTTACCCTGGATAATGAATGGTATCAACTACCCTTACCTGAACCATTTGGAACCAGTTACAGAAAAATTCTGGCAACTTCACAAAACTACTAATAACTGAATAAACTTGTATCACCACACAAAGTCTGATTGGGTGGTACAGCTACATGGGTAGACCAAGTGATAGTAAGCAAACCTATAAAAGTAACTGAGAGGCAAAACAAGACAAATTTAATTAAAAATTGGTTCTCAGGAGGATGGAGACACATAGAAAATGTTTAACAAGTTCAAGAGGATGACTTCAGAATTGAAAGAACCCTTGCTGAACCTTGGGTTAGATGAGTAACAATTTCCAGTGTGTGTGTTGTTATAGTAGGGTTTGAGAGTAAATTATCAACCCACGTATAATGACTTGAAGCTATTTTATTTTGCCTTTTGTTTTTCTTACACTGTTTTCTCATAGGATGAAAGCAAATCGCACACTGTTCATACCTAGCTTTTACTTAAATGGCATCTTATTTTAAGGAACGTGATGAGCAGGTACTAACTTTCTATGGTTTCCTCAAGTGTTTTGGTGTCTGTCAGGGCTGAACCCTGTGATCAGTGGCAGTGCCATGAATCGTTGCAGATATTCATCCTGAAGGTCAAAGCAGGGTGTTAGCAGCCCGAGATAAGCAGTTGTGCTTTAGTCTCTGCCTCTGTTTTCTAGAACTGTATTTAGACTGTATTGTGCTTTAACAGGTAAGCCCAAACTCAGACTCAGTGACCCGGATCTGCAATTTTAGTGGATCTGGGAGCATTTGTGCATTGCAAACATGAGCCCCGCAGAGTGCAGGTGTGGAAAGAGGTAGACTGAGTGAGATGCAGGCACACTGGCCAAAACACAACTAGGGCAATCAGCTTTGGCAGTGCCAACCACCTAACATGAGTGGAATCAGAATCCTAGTCCCCTTCCCATCTTGGGATTCCTGGTTTGCTTCTCTCTACCATGGCCACATGACCCAGAAAGCTGTCTGTGGGCAAACACTGGCTCCCTCGGCTTGAAAGTGAGATGAACACTGCAACCCCATAGTCATCTTTGACTATCCAGGGGTCCTTTACCTTCTCTCTACCAGTACAAACAAATCCATCTAGCAGTAACCTTATCCAGCCCACGTTATCAGTTTCTCCTCAAGAATATAATGGGGTACTTTGTCAAATGTCTTGCTGACACCAATCTGCACTATATCCACAGCATTCCCCTTACAGGAATTTACTTAAAGGAAAGCACAGTCAATGACAACTTTCGAGAATTGTGAGCACTCAGGGAGGCTGTAGAGTGCAGACCACTGGAGAGATATGAAGAATGAAAGAAAGGACATTCACAACCCTCTACATTGAAAGTAAGGTAAGCACAACAAAAACTTGTGTGAATTTCACTGGCATTTCCCCTCTACTTTGCTAATTTTTGAATCCAATTTCTTTTTCTTGTTAGTTGATGGAGAATGGTTGGAGAGGAATTGCCGGAGAAATTTTCATCACAGCATTTCCACAGGGAGCAGTAATCCACTTGAGTAATGCAATTGTCTGTTTCAAATAGCTTACATCACGTTCCACCTAAACATTATTTCTGAATTGTTATGTAAATGTAATAACAGCAAGCAATTTATCTGTCATATCACAATCCTCACTGACCCAGTCCCTTTCCACTCCCTTCTTCCTGTTGAATGCTGGGAGAGATTGCTAAGGCTATATATTGTTCTGATGATAAGTACTGCATGACATACCCAGATGCAAGAAATGAATGGACTAATAATGAAATTAGAATGAAAACGAAAAGGTGGTTGGGACTAATGATGGAGATTGGCAACAGGATCTGACAGCGATCAGGTTCCATATTGTCAAAGATGTGTAAACAGTTCTCAGAACAACGATAAACTATTAGGACTTCCCCCCGCATATGGAGAAAAGACAGTATCTGCCATCTTGTTGATTTATAAAGTACAATTTACAAATTGATTACCTCCCAGCTGCTTTCTCTCCCTGAACCAACAGCCTCACCTGGCAAACCAACCTCTCTTTTTCAATTCTAATGAGGGGTTGCTGTTTGCTGAAGGAACTAAATTCATGCTTATTTTTATTTAGTTGTTTATTCAAAAGAGAAGAATAATCTGCATTAGATTTTACACAGGCTTTATTTGAAGAATGTATAACCAGGCTTTCCTATATAGTTCAATGTGGCTTACAAGAATATTAGAAACAACCAAGTACAAGCCAATGGGGCTTACTCCTGCATAAACACATGTAGTATTGCTCTGTTAAGCCCCTATGGGGCACCCATCAGCTGCACAGGTGTGACTTGGTGTAAAACAGTTTTTTGTCATCCCATGTTCCCATCAGACCCAGCAATCTTGGCCAATGGGAGTTATAGTTCAGCAGCATCTGGAGGAACCACAGCTCCCCACCCTGCTGTATACCTTTGATCCCTTATAGGGGCAAGAGTGTGGTTTTGGCTGGGGGGGGGGGAATCAGATATCAGAGTACAATATACAGAGCATAGGACTGATATCAGAGTACTTTGGTATTTTGCTGTAAATAACAGGACCATGAAATGTAGTTAAACTAAGGAGGCTGTTTTTCTGGCTTTCTTTACATGATCTTCAAATGACATTACATAAAAACATATGTAAAGCCCAGCTGAATCAGCGCAATGGTCCATCAAGTCCATCAGTCCATTCTCACAGTACCCAATCAGATGCACAGGAGAAGCCTGCAAGCAGAAATATGGCTCTCAGGTTGAAAAGGTTCTCTCAACCTTGACTTCGACTAATCGGCTTGTAGCGCAAACACGAAGCTTTTTCCATTTAGAATTGTTCATGCTCACCCTCAACATACCACTTTCAATCTAGATTGATTCTGTATCCTGCCACCCACAGGCATATCATGACTTGATGTGCATTTGAAAACCCTCCCCCTGGTTCGGTTATTCATGCCTTTTTTGCCCTACACATGGTCCAGGTAAATGAAGGAGGATGTGGTGATTGTGATTCTGGTATACGCCCACCATCCATCACTGGGCAGGTGTGGATTCATGCAATTGCCTACATGTATTTTCAAGTGGGCACACTGCATGGTAATGCTGGATCAATCTGCAGGGAGCTTTTGTTTTTGGAATGAAATAATATTCTCAATAAATGCTTTTCAGGGGCAATAGATCTAAATTGTGTGTGGACTATGTGTGTGGAATATGCACACTCTGTTGTTTCTAGAATAAAATTTGTGTACACAGCTGGTCAGATATCACCCTTAGCCTTTAAGGATTTTTTCTTATTTTAACAGTAACGCATACACACCACATTTTTGCTTGCAGTGAACAATGTAGTGAGGATCACAGGATCCAGGAATGAGGACTTCAAACTCAAAGGCAGAGCTTACATCTATGTTTTAGATTTTCAGTACTCAGTAGGAAAGCAACAAGGAGCAAAAGGGCTTTCTGAAGTGTGGGGTGCTTTCATCTTCCAAATCTCAATACCTTCTTTCAAGAGTGGAAGCTTTTGGGGATTATTTTTGCTCCTCTCCTATTTCCTGGAAATAATCAATGGGAACATAAAAGGAAGTCTGTGATCACAAACCAATCACATTCCAATGTTTTCACCTCAGTTTACTTCCACATAATATGTTTGTGATCCAAGTGCAATTACTACAAGTCTCTCAGGAAAAGGTGCAATACTATTTTTTTTTTTACTCCAAGTTCTTGGTCTGAACAAATGCAATACTTCTGTCCATATATTTTGCCATTGCTGATGCAGTTAGCATTCCTGGAAAACTCTTTAGCTGAGAGGTTATTATAACACAGAATTTGCTCCAATAAATTACCATTGGGGAGATTATATTGTTCAACCTGAGCAAACACCTCTGCATTTAAGAAGGAGTTGGCACCCTGGAAATAAATTGAGCCAGCGGCATTCTGAAAAGAATTCAAAACCCCATCAAAAACCTACAATTCCTTGGAGAAGCCACTCAGTTAACTGTTGCTGTGATATACTAATGGAAAGCTGAACCCAAAGGAGGGTGATGAATTATGATACTTTTCTGAGTTTTCCCCCACAACAAACAAAACTTCTGTTTCTGTAGACTCTTTCTAAGCCCAGGTAATAAAATCCTTCATTTTATTATAGCGTTGAAAGGTGCCTCCCCCCCCCCAGTTTTAATTATTTTTCCCTAAAGGGATAAAAAAAATATCCAAGATATATTAGGTACCTTAGGGTACCCCAATTTGTAGTCATTTCTAAGACTGGGTATATTTGTAGGGATCATTTGTTTGAAGGCAATTCATTGTTTGAATGAAACTAAGGCTGCATTTGGGTGTTGCTCTCTCCATGAGCAGGTGCTCCTGTGCTTTCTTCCGGGTTTCACTCCTGCACTGACATGCACACCTGGCTCCAACTCCAGGTTGGGTTTTTGCCCCGGCCTTGTGCTTCAAGCAGCCTTAAACCCTTTAATCAGATGCCGGGATATTTGCTCATTAAAACATTTGTTCAGTGTGAGTTGTGGTGAGCCTGAAGCATTGGTCTAGGACGGTGAAGGAAGGGATTGCCACAAGGGTTAGCCAATAAGCATTCTGCACAGACAGACGAGGGAGGTAGGAGAGAGGTGGCTTCCTGATTATTACAATGACTCTCCATCTTTGCACAACTGGTCCGAAACCCCCCACCCCACCCCATTGCTCAAGCCTAAGTCCTTGCACTGACTGGACAGTTACTTAGCATGCCATTGGATGCAAGCCAATATACAAAAATACAGCAGAGACTACCAGCCCTATCCCCCAGATGCAAAAGCATGCATTTATGGCTAGCAGTAGCACTCTTACTTCTGCTGCTATTGATTGATTAAGGTGCAGAGGAAACAAACAATGTGTGCATCCTAAAGTCAAGCCGCATCACTCAACCTAGGATCATATGAACTACTAGATGATCATAGAGTTGGTCCCTTCCAACTCTATGATTTCTATGATCCTCGCCTGCCTAGTAGGGGCATCATCCCACCAATGATTCATTGCCAGTTCACCCATGAACTATCATCAACTCCCTGGTTTATTCAACCTCATCCACCCCACCATTGATTTTAGACAATCATTCATGGAAATCACCATCCCCGGAAATCACCATCCCCGGAATAAAGCCTGATGTCATCACCATTCACCCTCTCAAAATAGACAATATGCAGACATGAGTGGTTTATCTCCACTGTAGGTTTATTAACACCTTTACCATGTTATTTTGCTTTGTTTTGAAAGCGCAAAAGCAAAAGGGGAAGGAAAAATATTCCTGTGTGTTCAGTCCTTTGGGTCAAGATATATACTAGTGAAGAACAGGGCACAGATGGCATTTTTGAGTCATTAAAATAGCAACATGCAGTTTTGCAAGCAACAGGAAGGATGCAGAGGAAATGACACTGGTGTGTGTGCCAGATGCATTGAGAAGAGATAGCTTCCAAGCACGGGTGCCTCCTTCTTTGAAGAATTGCTAACACCAGCACAACAGACACTCTGCAATATACAGTGTTTGAGTATTAGGAAGAAATTCTGCATTCTGTATGTGCATGGATGAAATGGGGGGAAGAAAGTGTGGGAAGAGCACTGGAATAGGGAGCTTGGGGATATTGTAGAATCCATGGGTTGTGGTCAATAAAATTATACTCTTGAGTAGACCCAATGAAATTAATAGATGTAAGTTAGTCATGTCCATCAATCTCAATAGGTCTACTTTGATTAGAATTTAGTTCACTACAACCTAATGTGTCTTTTGGAGTAGGATTGGCCACACGTTTGGTTGGAGTCTTTTAAGTCAGGAGTGTGGAAACTGTGGCCATCCAGATGTTGGAGGACTACAACCTGCTTCACTCCTGCCTGCTGACTGGGGCTGATGTGAACTGGATTCCATCAACCTCTGGAGGACCACAAATTACCCATCCCTGATTTAGACAGACTCAGACCAGAAAGGAAGCCCAAGGAGACCATGGGTGGTTTGTCAGGGTCATTTCGAGTCCTGTGGACAAGGCTGCAAGTGGAAGGGAAGGCAAAATGGGTCGGCAGTAGTAGTTCTGACTCCAGTTCTGCTGTACTTCCTGGATACAACAATTTTCTGTCGGAAGATACACGTTTGTTCCTCTGGTGTTTTGCCAACCTTTTTTGCAGACCTGAACTGATTCACAAACTAGAGGCTCAAACCCACGACCCTGAGATTAAGAGTCTCACACTCTACCCACTGAGCAGGTCTTAGGTGAGGGCAGGTGAGCAATCAAGCAGAGGCAACTTTCTATTTCTCAGTCCTTGCTAGAGAGAAGAGACACCGACTGCCTCCTCTTGTTTCTCCCTCCATGTAGAACTATGGGAAGGGTTGGATTCCTTGGCTGAAATCTCTACCAAAATGCAATCCAGGAGAAGCAGTTCAGCAGCAGAGATGTGCTTTGCATGCTAGTCTGATCCCCCATGTCTCCAGGTAAGGCTGGGAGAAACCCTTGCCCCAAATCCTGGAGAGCCACTGTAGACAATAGGGAGATAGTCCTTCCATGACCACCCTTCTCACCTTACAGAGAGAGAGAGGTGAGAGAATGTGAGACAGCTGCTCAGAACATACAACCATAGAACTGTCGAGTTGGAAGGGACCCCAAGGGTCATCTAGTCCAACCCATTGCAATCCCCCATGGGTCCAATCCTGCCCAGAAAGTAACTTGAGGTAGGACCAGGCACTCCCTTGCTTCGCTCGCCAACTTTTCCGCTCCAAACACCGGAAGCGGCAGAACTCTAAGCAGAAGGCAGAAGGGGTGGGGTTGCAGGGACTTCCTGTGGGGGGGGTTCCTCTCCTCTCCCCCCCATCCTTTCCAGCCCCTGCTGCAGCTCAAGGCGAGGATTCAGCTTTGTTCCTTCTGTTCACCCGCTGCTTTGCCTTCCAAATAAACGTGTCAGTGTAACGTGTAGCTCGACTTCAAAAGGGGCGGGCGGCGGGAGTGCTCAACCTTTCCTCTGCCCCCGGGAAGGTCCGATCCAGCGCAGAAGGTGCCTTCTCCTCCTCCTCCTCCTCCCTCCCCCGCGCCCCTCCCCGCCGTGTTGACATTCGCGCGCCTCACTCCGTCCTTCCTGGTTCGGGAGGCGGGCGCGAGAGCCCCACCCCTCGGCGCTCGCCAGCTCCGCGCGCGTCCTTGCCTGGGCGAAGGTGCTTCTTGGACGGGAGGCTGCGGCGACCAAAGACCCCGGCGGCTGGCAGGAGGAAGCGGAGGAGGAGCGGGAGGCTGACCCCGAACTCGTGGGAGGAGGCGAGAGAGAAGGCGGCTGGGCAGCCACCCCAAGCCGGCGCACGCGGGCGCCCCTTTGGAGCTGCCCACCTGAGCGCACGGGACAGGAGCGGCGATTTGATTCGCGCCAGGCCACGCTTGCTGCGGAGGGAGGAGGAGAGCGGCCCCTTCCAGCCTCGTCTCGCTTCGTGACAGCGCCGACCGAGCCTGAGAGGGAGCAGATCCGAGGAGGATCTCCCCCGCCCACCCAGCCACCCCCTCGCCGCCCGCCCTGCTCCTGTCGTGGCAGCTGACGAGCCGACTCGCCCTGACCTGCGGGGTCCCCCACGCCGCCTCCGCTCTTCCCCGCCGCCACTCCAAGTCGCCTTCCTCGCGTGGGTAGAGGAAGGGGGTCTCCTCCGTGTCTCCACGCCCGCCCGATCCCCCTCTCCAGGGGGGTGGATGCTGCAGACCCCCGAAAGCCTGCGAGGCCAGAGCGCGCGACAGAGGACACCTGGGTGCGTTATTGGGGCGCGGGCTGCGCCTTCTTTTGTACTCTTTTGTGCATTTGTGTGTGTCACTGGGGGGGGGGGGTTGTGTGTGTGTGTGAGATAGATAAAGGGTGGCGCGGCTGCCGCTTGACGATAGCCACAATCTGTCTCACGTCTGTCTGGCGGCGCTGCGCCCAAGACGCGGCGCGGATCAGCCCGATCGTGGAGTATGTGTGTGTTGTGTGCCTCTGTGTTGTGATCGCCAGGGGCTCTAGTGGAATTGTTGGCTGGATCCCAGGCAGGGGAGAAGGCGGACTTGTTGTCCCTATCGATGTTGTGGCCTGAGGCTGATAAATAAATTCAGGCTACTGCCAGCCTTAAGGGGCGCGAGCAGGTGGCACACGCCCAGCCCTTCCCTAATCTTTCTCTCCACTAAAGCTTTCCCAGCGGTAGCTGCCAGAGTCGCGGGGGGTGTGTGTGCATTGTGCGCGCCCTTTGTGCCACATCTGGCGTTATGACATGCATTTTCCGCTCACCTGAGAAGGAGTTAGGAGGCCTCCCGCAACGGGCCTGGACTGTGGCTGATGAAATGGGGGAGTAAACCTGCATGTATTGCTCCACGCTGCCTTGGGTTGTTGCATAAGTGGGCGGGTTGTAAATATTTTTATGAATAAAAATTAATAAATAGTGTAACATGCCAGGGCATGAGCTGGAGAGGAAGTGTTGCAGGAAGGCAGTAACCGGTTTGCAGCACAGAAGTGTAATTTTTCTCATTCCGGAATCCTCAACATGCTGCTTTCAAGCTAGATCCGTTGTAGACTTGATACACATTTGAAATCCCTCCCCTGGATTCTGTTCCCCGCGCCTACACATGCCCCAAGTGAATCAAGGAGGAAGTGGTGACTGTGATCTTGTGATGATCCCACCCATGATGTCGTTGGGCAGGTGTGGATACACCACCCATGTCTCAGATCACCTACAGATGTTTTCAAAAGGACACACTGAGGGGTACTGCAGAATCAAACTGCGATGAGCTTTTGGAACTTTTTGGAAGGAAACCTGCTTTTCAGAAAGTGCTTTTGGGGGGCATTTCTCCACTGAAGATCTAGATTGTTTGCAGACTACATAGAAAAAGGCAAGGACTCTGCCTCTATTGATCCTAGAACAAAATGTTGTGTGTACACAGCCTAGTATTGCAGAAGGGATATATACAAATGGTTGCAAGAGAAAGTGGGGTGAGCTGGGAGGCCCTGATCTCTTGTTGTTGCTGGCTATGCTGCTGCTGCTTTGAGAGTTTTGTATACTTAAGTGAGATGAAAAGTGTCTAGCCAGCCTATGTGATACTCTTCCCGATACAATATA
Organism: Podarcis vaucheri; assembly: GCF_965113315.1. NCBI lineage: Eukaryota > Metazoa > Chordata > Lepidosauria > Squamata > Lacertidae > Podarcis > Podarcis vaucheri. The sequence continues at coordinate 38,057,671 of NC_138766.1, forward strand.
ACAATTGTGGGAGAATAACAATTAGAAGAGACTGTGTTGCTTCAGGGACTACTCATAGGATAATGAACATGAAACTCTTGCCCTGAGGAAGTTCAGAGGAACTTAGAGTATGCATGCTCCTCCGTCAAGCTAAGTTGGTCCAATAGGAGGAGATAATCAACTGTGGCATATAATCAAATGACAGAGGAGGGAGTTCACCTCATTTGGCAGTGGACCTGCCAGTTTATAAACTCGTTTGGAGTTTGTCCTGGTCACTGACTGCATGGGAGACCATCTGGGAATCCTGTTGTAGGCTGCCTGGAATTCCAGGATGGAAGACGCCAAGCAGAGGCCTGCTGGATCAGACTAGAGGCCTGCCTACGCCAGCATTGTGTTTCCCACAGTCACCTGCACAGGTGGGAAGCCCACAAGCAGGAGATAAACAATAGGCCTCTCCTGCTGCTGCTCCAGGACAATTTGTGGTATTCAGAGGTATGTTGCCTTAGATCCTTAAGGTACTATACAGTGTATAGCCATCAAGACTGGTAGCCACGGGTAGGCTAATCCCTGCATGAATTTGTCTAATCCCTTTTAAAAACAGCCAACATTTGTGGCCTATACCACTTCTTGAGGTACCAAACTCCATAGTTCAGTTATGTGCTGTGTAATTCCTTTTTTTCTGACCTGAATCTTCTATAGCAAAGTACTCTTATCTGTCTTGAATCTTCCACATCCAAGCTTCATTGGATGACATTGAGTTCAGGTACTATGAGAGTTATTCCACTGCTCCTGATCATTTCTACAACTTTTCCAGCTATACAGTATCTTTACTGAGCTGTGGTGACCAAAACTGTATAACATATTCAGAGTGTAGTTTCATACTGATATGAAAGCTTTCTGATATTGGTAGTTTTTTTCCTGATTACTTTTCTAATGACACCTAACATAGGTAGGTGAACATTATTTCACAGTTGCCACACACTAGATCAATGTTTTAATTGAACTTTCCACTGTGATCCTGATATCTCATTCCTGGTTCGACCCAATCAGTGTGCACGTAAGGTTGGGACTGTAGACCCCCCAAAGTGAATTACTTTACACTTGCTTATATTAAACCACATTTGCCATTTTAATTCCCCTTCAGCCAGTCTAGAGAGATTCCTTTGGAGATCATCGCAATCAGTCCCCCCCCCCCCCGAATAATGAGGTGGCATCAGCTTTGCTAGCTCACAATTCACTCATAACTCTGGGTCTCATAAATACTCCAGATCTTATCAATGTAGTAAATCAATGAACACCTGACTTCAAATCTGAAACCTTCCACCTCCAAAACACACACACACTTTTAAGACAATTGCCGTTGGCTATGAGCTGCCCCTGAAGGACTTGCCGTATCTTGGATACTTGTGTCATATGGTGTTGAAATATCCTTGCAGGTTATTCGTTTGAACTTTTCAGGATATTCTTATCTCACACTTGAACTTGGTAACAATGCTATGATTGTTGTGTGTCCTTGTTGATCGTAGTTGATAGAGAACACATCAGCCATGCAAGCTTATTTTTGACATCGTGCTCCGTACAGACTAGCTCATGTCTATGCAAAACATTTCATAACTTATTTGCTTGGCCTTCCCCCCTGACAATTGTGTACTTGGAGGATATTCTTTAAAAGGTCCACAAACTGTCATTTTATACTAAACATAGTACTGCAATCTATCTGATATGGTAATTATAAGTTAAGTTGAAAAGAATGAGGCAACATTAAATAAACAGTTGTTAGCCTACTCATGATTTGAAAGACTTCTACATCATTTTTACCCCTCTTGCACATACATATATAGAGAGATAATGTTAGCAATTGAAAATGACTTTATTCCAAGGCTGGAAACAGCTCCACTTTAAAACAAGTGCATTTCAGTTGTTTAATACAGTGGTACCCCAGGTTACATACGTTTCAGGTTACAGACTCCGCTAACCCAGAATTAGTATCTCGGGTTAAGAACTTTGCTTCAGGATGAGAACAGAAATCGTGCTCCAGTGGCGCGGCAGCAGCGGGAGGCCCCATTAGCTAAAGTGGTGCTTCAGGTTAAGAACAGTTTCAGGTTAAGAACGGACCTCCGGAACGAATTAAGTACTTAACCTGAGGTACCACTGTAGTTTCAGGAGGTGGGGGTGTGTGATTGCTTTTTATAAGCTGCTTCAAGCACAGGGAGTGGCAGGATTTTGAGAGCATCTCATATTGGTCAGTTGTTGCAACCAGTGGCGAAGCACTACTGGGGTGAAAAGCAGCCGGGGGCATGGCTGGCGTGCCCCGGGGGGGTGATGCACACCCCGGGGGGGCATGGCATGCATCCCGGGGGCACGGTACGCCATCTGTGAGGGCATGGTGCACATTCTGGGGGCATGGCATGCTGCCTGTGGGGGCGTGGTGCCTGGCACACTGGAGAGTGCACAGCGTGTGTCGGGGGCGCCGCGATGGCACCCTACCAGAATAGTGGTGCCAGGGGCGGTCCGCTCCCTTCACCCTCCCGTTCCTCTGCCAGTGGTTGCAACAATGCAGTTTGAAAGTGTTTCAAAAACCAAAACACATATTTAAAAACATGAAAGTGCTCCAGTCACTTTGGTGTACGCTAAAGGTATGTGTTGTTGTTGTTGTTGTTGTTTGTTTTAAAAATACCATAATATGCTACCTGGAAAACACAGTACAGTCGTACCTCGGGTTAAGCACTTAATTCATTCCGGGGGTCTGTTCTTAACCTGAAACTGTTCTTAACCTGAAGCACCACTTTAGCTAATGGGGCCTCCCATGCCACCGCGCCGCCGGAGCACGATTTCTGTTCTTATCCTAAAGCAAAGTTCTTAGCCTGAAGCACTGTTTCTGGGTTAGCAGAGTCTGTAACCTGAAGTGTATGTAACCTGAAGCATATGTAACCCGAGGTACCACTGTACCCTTATATTTCTGAAACTGAAATGTTGGTTCAAATTGCTGGCTGGGATCAAACTGAAAATATTGCTTGCTATTTTACAACAAGATCCTTTAAAGCACCGTTACCTCTGTATGATAGATTAAAGAAGACCTCACAGACAATTATAGGTCAGACCTCAGCATACGTTTGAAATTCATTGTGGCCAGGCTGATAATTCCAGGTTATAAATAACTCTCATATCACCAAGGACACCATTCAGAAGAGAAAACTTGATTGCTTTTCAAAATCATAATGTAAGCAGACCAAAGGATGTGACAGCCTTACCTAATTTGATGCCACCCAGCTGTCTTAGATTACAGCTTCCATCATCTCTGACCATTGTCCTGGGAGGGCCAGTCTGGAAGTTAAGGAAGGCTGGGGGGTTGAATAATCACATAGCTGAATAATCTGTACAGAGGATGCTAACACTGAATAATTGTAGCCTTGAAGGTTTGAGACATGCTTTGTATGTAGAAGTTCCAACTTCAGTCCCTAGCATCTCCAGGTAAGGGTGGAAAACATCTCTCTGCCCGAAACCTTGGACATTTGCTGCCAGTCCGTTTAAACCATATGAAGGTAACCAGCATTAGAAACTCAGATATATAAGCTGTTCACCAAATGCCACCTTAAACCAAGGTTACAATCACCACAACGGAATGTCTAGATGTCCATTTTTTTGCAATGGGTTTATTATTATTATTGATATTCATTTCCATACCACTTTATATTTTAAAGAAAAACCCCTCAAAGTGGTTTGCAGCACATTAAAACATCAAATAAAACAATCCAAGGTAAAACAAATGCAAGCTTAAAGGAAAATATTTCAGATCCTTCTCTAAGTGACATTTTGCTTTCCCCATATTTATTTACCTCCTTAATTTATATAGCTGCTCCATAGCAGAAATACTCTAAGAAGCCATTGTCGGACTAGGACCTGGGAGATCAGGGTTCAAATCCCCACTCAGTCATGAAACTCACTGGGTGGCCTCGGGCCAGTCACACCTTCTTAACCTCCCTCACAGGGTTGTTGTAGGGATTAACTGAGGAGGAGGGTGAACCATGTGTTCCTTGGAGAAAAGGGTGGGATATAAATAAGCTCTTCTGCTTACCTGCTTAAGAAAGCTGGAGAAGCCAGCCAGATGGTGATGTCAGTCGCCAGCCTGGCATCCAGAGATCTCAATGTCTTCGCAATTGGACCCATGACAGTGACAAAACGCGCCTGGTGCCTGGCTAATTTCAAACGCTGTAGGCAACCTGTGACCTATGGGCTGCAAGCAGCTCTTGTGGGGCTTCCCTGTGATCCCCTGCCAATTTATTCCACTGCCGCCTGGGCTGCTGGATTTTGTTGTACAGTTGTGATGGGTGCCATCCTGCCCACGTAATCATGTTCCTCCTCCAGCACACCACACAGCTGTTTGGTGCACTGGGGGATTGCGGTTGTAAGGGGGAGAAGAGGGCACAGGGAGGCATAACCTCCAGCTGCTGCTTGTAGCCTTCAGGGACCAAAAGGTAACTTCTCCCTGGATTGTAGATATAATACTCAGATACAGTCTGGCTCTATATAATGCGTCTTCCTTCCTGGTTTAAACATGCAGCATAACTCTTGGGCTAAAGCATTCTTTTGTGTGGTTTGCGGTGATGTGGCTTGACACTCGAAGCAGATTTCATGAGGATTCAATTTCAAGCACTCTCCGTGCTATTTGGTGTTCATTTAAAGCAGGTGTCAGGAATAACATCTTCTAAAGTACTTCAGGCTGAAGTCTCTGGGGCCCAGCTGCACACTTTGTTCCTGCTCTCAGCTAGAGTGCAGGGAACTTTTGCTGAAATTACAATTTTGGCTGAGGTGAAGCCCATATTCTCCCCTTCGCTTTGCAATGATGGCGTATCTAGCAGTGGAAGAGAAATCCTTAAGTGGCTACAGGGAATGAGCTAGAAGAATAGTGTGACCCGCATTCCCCCTTACAAAGTTGGGGGGGTTCATAAGTGTGTATCATTGGCCCGCTTGATACTGTATCTGGCAGGAAGCCTTGGATAAGTGCCGTGACTCACAGAACGTAATGGACTCATAAAGCACACTTGCCTCGACTGTAGGATGCCATACCCTCCAACATTCCTCATGAAAATAGTGACATTCCATTCTAAAAGCATGGTGACTGTCATTGCAGGGGTCACTTAGAAGGTGACTGCTCAAGTCCCAATAGAAAGCTAAAATGGCTTCAGGGTGGTGAATCATGATGACTGGCAGCAGTGCATGGTTTTGTTACTGGAGTCATAGCTTCCATGTTCTCAGTTTTAAAAAGAACATTTCTGCTGGCTGTCTCTAAAAGCACTTGGACGACACTTAGCTAAGTGGTGGAGACATCCTAGAAGAAAATGAGCAGGTATAAGCTGCTTAATCCCTGCTCTCTATACTACTCTCCTTGAGGGCTCCCTTTCCTTGCACATTACCAATGTGATATGACTGCTCCCTTACACCCCAAATTCATGGATTCTTCTTTGCACATGATTTGGAATTATTCTAAGCATTCAGGAAAAATTCGTCTGAAAACTAGGAGCTGTCTTGGCATTCTGAGAATCAGCCTGAACCAGGTCTAGAGAAGAGATGTTTAAAAACACTAAAATGAAACACCACCCCACAAAAAGCCAAACCCTGTTTCATGAACCCTGCCTGAGTATTATCCCTTATCTAAAATACTTCAAGCTGTTATGGGACCAAGCAGCCCCATTCTCCCCATTTCCTGTTCTTTTTCATCTGGCGCTTTCAACATTCCATAGATCCTAAAAGTCACTTGTGTGCCTTTTTAACATTCTGTTTCCTTTTTGTTTACAAACTAATATACTTTAGCTATACCTAGGGAATCTCACAGATCTGAAGAAACCACTACCTTGTTTTTGGAGGGTCCATTCCCTTCCAAACTGATATACACCAGACCATCCAAATCCAACATTTGAGGAGATTATGGTAGTTAGACCATGAGTGGGCAAGGTATTTTACAGAGTAGCACAACCCAAACCCACAATTCTGACCCAAATAGCTTTATGCCTAAATTTAGACCAGATGTGTGGGGTAAGGGTGGAAACAGCACAGGTAGAGATGAAAAGAAGAATGGATGAGAGAAAGATGGATAAGGAGGAATAATTGTGAGCAAATGCTGTTACACCATGGTGTGCATGTATGAGTGTGGATGCTTTGTTTTGGTTCAGAAGAAGGGGCATGTTTGGTCAACTCAAGGATTATGACAGCAGTTACATTTTAGGCATCTTTGCAAAAAGAAAGAGGTGGGTTGCATGTTGTGAATGCTTGGCTAGAAAAGCCAACTTATTAATACTTTTACAGCTGTTGTTTTTCTTATGATGACTTAACTGAACTCATTGTGGCTCAGTTACCAGGAGTCAAGTCAGCTTCCCACATTTCTATCCCTTTGCTTGCTCTCTCAGGCTGGAGCTGACACCAAAATGTAGATGCGAGCAGTTGATCAGTGCCTTTCTGGGGTGGGGAAACTGCCTTAGCAGCATTGGCACATACAGCCGTACCTTGGATCCCGAACGCCTTGCAACTCGAACGTTTTGGCTCCCGAACGCCGCAAACCTGAAATTGAGTGATTTGGTTTGCAAACGTTCTTTAGAACCCAAACATCCAACGCAGCTTCTGCGGCTTCTGCTTGAGTGCAGGAAGCTCCTGCTGCCAATCAGAAGCCGTGCCTTGGTTGTCAAACCTTTTCAGAAGTCGAACGGACTTCCGGAAGGGATTATGTTTGACAGCCAAGGTACGACTGTATTTGTTTAATAAAATGATAAGGTGACAAAAGGTAATTCCAGAGATGTGGGGACAAGATGTCCTTGAAAGGATTTAAGTGTTGGGGATAAGTGAAACCCAAAGAAGTTGGGAGAGGGCTTCTGGGATGTCTTGGTTCCTTGGTTCCAATATCGTCACCTGTCTCATTTTTCAGTTACACTGTTCTGATTTTTTCATTTAAAGTTGCAGGGACCACATTTGTGTCCCTCCCCTTGTTCTCAGTGCTGCTGAGGGTGCCTGACAGCACTGCTACTTTGTCTGGTTTGGCAGCTTAAAGAGTGTCACACTTTGCTCTGTACATGCACATTCCGATGATAACTGTATTTACAATGGAAAGGCCCTGAGATTATTTTAAAAAAAGAAATATTGTTTATTTATTTCCAAACATACAAATGGTGTGTGTGTGTAGCACATGAACCTTTCAGGTTAAAAGATAAGGATGTGCCCTGCCCAACTGTTTATGCTCCATGATTTGATCACTCCATTAATCATGTGGGCGCAGAACACTTGAATGCCTGAGTACATGTACATTCATATGTCACAGCTTGCAATATAATTGCCTGGAGGGATGTTCCTGCATGCCTTACTCCTATGATCACTTGTTGACTTGCATTGGTCCCCTGTCTTGCTTGGGATAGGGGGAAATAGTTCATTGTGCATATAGTCATAATTTTTTGAGAAACGTTTCTGACAAAGCCTGGCAAAATATATTATTTCATATCCTGTGATATTATGGTGAACAGAGTGTGCATACCATTCCAGTACTATGCTGCCTTAATTTGTTTTCAGTCTTGTAATAAGCACAATGCTATAGATTAAGGTTTTTACAAAAATCAGTAAGGTTAAAGCTTTAGTAAAATGTGTGGGACTTTTGAGTTTGGGCACGTCCTTTCGTTGTGCTTGTTTTTATTAACTTGTTTAGAATTGAGGAGGGGGAATGAATGAGGAAATGGTATTGGTGCACTAAAATGGTATATTTGGGGTTTTAATCCAGATGATGGCGATTGTAGGAGTTTTCAAATTATGCTCTCCATGCATACATTGGATTGCACCCACTAGTACAGAACAAGTTTGGGGTGGGGGTGAGGGAGGAGAAGTGGGAAAGCGGCATATGCCACTTAGCAGTATGTTAAATTCTGCCCACTATTCCCCACAGAATATTTTCTTTCAGAGAAACTGTACCTCATAATTTATTTTGCTTTGGTTTCTTTGCTTTAGTATGCAAATGAATTTGTGAACCCTTAAGCTGCAGGGTTTGGTCAAGTCTTGCACATGAAATGGTGAAAGGGAATAAATTCTGCTATACAGGTGTTGGCTATTGAGGTGCTAATCTTCAAGTTCTTCTCAGTAGTAAGCTTCTTTCTTTGTGGGATAATATCCCGGGCCTTATTGCTTCAGAAGAAATGCTTCAAGAGGAATTTAGAACCGGCTGGAGATGGTTAGTGAATGAGATGTTACATCTTAGTTCTTAATTTTTCTTTCTTTCTATACAAAGTAGTTGCTGTTAGCTTGTCAAGAAGCCTGTTAATCCACCTTTGGGAATCCTGGCTAAGTGAATGGAGATAATGTCATGCTTTTATCCCATATTGATTTTTTGACTTGAGAATGCGGCAAAGAAAATATCCTTGTGTCAGTCAGGACACGAGCCAACCTGTAACCTTGATTTCATGGTACAAAACACTTTTCTTTTGTTGTGGAAGCAATAGTTTTTCAAACTCCTGGCTGAGTTAGAATTTTAGCATATGCCTTCTATTAATAGGAACTTTTTATTTATTAAATTTCTATACCATCCTTCAGCCGAAGATCACAGGGCAATTTATAATATAAAAACACAAAAATAAAAGGTCGTAAATGGGCAGCTATGCAAACAGAATTGCCCCTTGTGTAAAATACCAGGTCGCATCACATTGTAGACAGTCTGTGGTGCACAGCGAGAAGGGAAAGCATTCAAGGGTTAGAAGGATGCTAGAAACTAGAAAGATGCATCTGAAAATCCCAGGGTGGTTAGCAGTATAAAAATACAAAATATTTATAGCTATAGTGTAGAGATTGGTAAAACGTGTCCTTTAACTTTACAGCATACATCCACCCATCCTTTAAACCCCTTTCTATGATACTTATTCTGAGCAGCCAAATTCCCTCCATCCTCCATTTTGTCCCTCACAACCAACACCTCAAGATTTCATACTGCCTGTGAGCTCACGGGTGCTTGTTTGAGTTTTTAATCTATAAAAGTTTACACTCGCTTTAACCTCTATTTTGGGATAGCTAGGAAGACACCTGATTATGCGGAAAACACGCCTTTCTTTTGTGTGGCCTTCTTTTGGTTCATGACTGGTGGACACTCCACCATCCAAGTTTAATGTGAGAGGGACTGATGTAGAAATGTCTTACTGTGCTTTTCTAAGAGATGCAGAGTGGCAGATTATTGCAACTTTTATTTATCCATCTAATGGTGAGATTCACGAGGAACCATTGCAGGGGTTCTCTGAAGCTCACAGATCTTCCTCTGGGCAACATGTGCATATCACACATTTACCGTAAGCAGAAGTTGCAAAAGAAGACATGGAAGTCATTCACACCTTCCCCTTTTCCTTGAAGATACTCTGTCTCTTGTGGATAATGCATTCTGAAGGAAAATCTGAACCATCTCAAATGCTCAAAGAGGGTTTCTTTCATCCTGTTGTGGAAAAGGTCTTTCACTGATTATACTTCAAGTGACAACTTCAAGATTCAAGTGACAACATAATTGACTATTCCGAGCAATATGTTTCCATGACAAATCAGTCAGTAGCTTCAAGTGACAGCAAACAAAACAAGCGTATAGAACAAAGACAGATAAAAAAGGAAGACAGGGCATCTCCCATCCTAGAAGAAGAAAACTACTCAGGCCAACTGCTTTAGAAGATGTATTGACTGTCAGGCCTCAAACAGCTTTCTAGTTCTAAAAGGGAGAAACGACTATTGGGATAACGTCGAGGTTTATCAAAGATTAATCTGTTACCTCTCTCTGCATGTGCTTCCAAAGAAACGCAGTTAAAAACAAATAAGGAGCCGAGAGTTCAAAGCTGTATTTTAGTATCATAATGCAAAAGTGTAATATTACTTGTTGCAAATTGTCTTCAAGCCTTTTGTCACTTCACAGATTGCGGTGACTGACTTATGATTATTGCAAATTTGCTCTAGAAGCACTGTATACGATGCCTAGCAACTTCCACTGTGTGTGTGTGTTTTATAACAAGGTAGAAAAGGATGTGATGCCCCAGTTTCTCAGTAAGTAGTCTGTTCTGCAGGCAATATAAATTGTGACCAAGACTAAAAAAAAAAAAGCAGCTGAAATGCTGCTCTCTCCTGACATTCATTACAATTATTATTTGGGTCAGGTTCCCCCCTTCTTCGATCTCTTTGTTCTGCAGAGATGGGTTTCAGTGAAAAGGTCAGGCTATATTTAATAAAGATGACATGAAACAGTAGCAGGCGTAGTATAGATGTGAGGCTATTGGCAGAATGTACAATAGGCTCCAGTAGTTTTGCAATGTGTTTTGCTCAACATAAGGATTGTATCTACTAGCTCTGTCTTTCCACAGCACCCGGTTCTTTTTTTTCTTGTCATTTTACATTGATCCATTTTCTAAGATGCCTTGTGCTGCACCATGCATAATGTTTGCAGAGCTATGGAGTTTTCCACAGCAGTAGCATTTCTTTCTTTCTTTCTTTCTTTCTTTCTTTCTTTCTTTCTTTCTTTCTTTCTTCCAACTTCTGCATTCAGGATATATTATGCTAATTTTGCAGGGTAACATGGATTTCTTTATTTCCACAATTCTGCCGTGTTGGGGTTTCAAAGGATTTGCAGTGTTCCAAAAAGCCTGGTTTGTCTTGAGCAGGGGCAGGGGCGTAGCTAAGCTGCTTGGGCACCCGGGGCAGCGCAAATGCCCTGCACCCGGGGGCGGGGCAAGCTGGGGCAGAGCACACTGCACAGAACCTCCACAGAGTCCACAAGCCCCACGTTGCCATTTCGGGCAGCGTGGAGCCTACAGGTGCCCGAGCCACCGCGTCACTTCCCAGGAGAGATTGTGTGGCTTGGGCGTGCTGGAGGCCAGGCCCCGCGGTCACCCCCCTCAGTGATGACAGCCAGGGTGGCCCACACCCACCATACTCCCCTTCCTATGCCACCGGTCAGGGGCTGCATTGCATCGAGAGTGACCTTTGGGGGGGCCCGTATGGCAGGGATGGGCAGCGCCAGTGGCAAAAGTACTGGGGCAGTGGTTGTGACTCTTATTTTTCTATAGTAATCTTCATTCCAGACATGCATAAGTCAAAGCTATCCACACACACATCTATCCGCTACCCAGTGGCGTAGCGTGGGGGGGTACAGGGGGGGCCGGCCGCACCGGGCGCATCATCTGGGGGTTAGGGTTAGGGGGTGCAAATCCATGGGTTAGGGGGTGCAAATTACTTGCCTTGCCCCGGGTGCTGACAACCCACGCTACGCCACTGCCGCTACCCAGACAAACAAGGGGTGTTATCCCAGTTTGAGGACAGATCCCAGCCAAGAAAAGGTGAAAGGCTGTGGCCTCTCCCAACACCAGCATCAAGTCTTGGAAAACTAGATAAATAGTGATGTGGGGAGAAGTCACAATTTGGTTCTTCCAGGATGGTTCAAGTTTCTTACGTTTCATAGCAACATGGGCAGGGAAAACTTTGCTGTGGCTCCATGGAGGATGAGACTTTCAGTGGCTGCTTTCATGATATCTCTGCTTACCTTCACTGTTGTAGGCAATATGCTTCTGAATAGCAGTTACAGTATTCACAAGTGGGGAGAATGGCACTGAACTTGCATAGACATCTAGTTGGGAACAGGATGCTTGACTAGTTGGGCCCATGGCTTGACCCAGCAGGATTGTCTTATGTTCTTGTGATCTGGTAGGGTAGTTCTTATGTTCTCATCAGCAGAAGAATGTAAGGACCTAGCCTAAGGGAATGCTATTAGAAGCAAGAATTTCATTGAGAATTGACTGTTTGTTTCTGTCATTTGATACGGAGTCCCATTTGGATTGTTGGCGTTTGTTCTATAGTGCCTGACACAATACTTCCTAGGATGCATTTGACTTTTGCAAATGTATGTTCCTTTAGATCTCTGTTCCTCCTCCCCATCTCAGGCTGGGAATTTTTACCATTTTGCAGCACAATCCTATACATGTATATCCATTCGATCATAAATCCAGTTCAATAGGGCTTATACCCAGGTGAGTGGGAACAGAATTGCTGTATTTGTTGATATACTTGGGCTCAGAGCATGGGGTGAAGGCACATGGTACAGTGGAACCTACTAAATCTACGCTGGCCTCGATGTGGTCAGTGTCTTGAGGGAAGACCTGGAAATTCCACAACTGCTACCTTGTGCCTAACAAGAGAAGGATAGGGTAGAAATGAAATAAATTCATGAGACTAATTTCAGCTTGTGATTGTGGTGTACTTGAGCTCCCTCCTCATAAGATTGAGTTATAGTGTAGGTGTTTAATTTAGTCTTTCCACTATAGGCTGGGGTTTGAAATCCATGAATGTGGTGAATGCAGTTTTATCATGCTATCAACACTGCAAAGAGAACATGATCTGAATAGCACATGAGGTTTTATTTTCTCAAAGGTGTCGCCAGTTCAAAATTCCTCTCTTAAGACAGGATACAGCTGTTTGTAAATGTCTGTTGCGTTATTACAAATCGTATTCTCTCTCTCAGTGTTTGTTTTCAGATATATATTTTTAGTGATGAAGTTGGGAGTATTTTGTTATGTTCTTTGGCTTTGATACACACATACACAAGGACAGGGAACCTGTGGCTTTTCAGATATTGTTATATTCCTTCCGCCATCAGTTCCAACCAGCATGTCCAATAATTAGGGAAAATGGGACTTGTAGTCCAACAATATCTGAGGTGGCCAAAGTTTCCCCATCTCAGATTTATGAAATGTTAATCATGTGAGTAGATAAAGGCCATATCAAGGTACAAAGTCTGAGCAGCATTTATCTTTTAATTTGAAAACAGAGCAGAGCACGGGTGTATTTGATATACCTGCACAGTCTGAGAGGTGTTAATATAGTGACTTGTCTAAATTCCAAGCTGATAATTATGTTCTGCCTACTTAAAATGCTTCCTAAAAGAATCAGACGGAAATAATGTATTCATTTCCTGCTCAAGATGAGTAGTGAATCCCAGCGGAATCAAAGGGGCTGTATGATATTAATTGCTAAAAATATCTCTCTAATTGTTCAGGATCTTCAAGTAGGTATGCACAAATTTGCAGCAGAAAATTTGTAAGGCTTTGTTTCTTAGTATCCTGACCCTGATCTGTGGCCTGGGCAGGCTACGGTTCTGTGCTCACTCACCTGAGTTCAAATCCCACAGGCTTCAGAATGTAAGATCCACAAACTGCTAGATCTGTCCAAAAGCCCATTTAGTCCAATATCCTTTTCCCACATAGTCAACCAGATGCCTATGGGATTTGCTTCTGTCCTGAGTAAACAAGCTGAGGATTGCCATGATGGTCAACAAAACTGAGAAAATGGTATAGTACAGTCTCTGGCCTTGAATAATGCCTTCATTGTTTAAAGTGATGGCATAGTATTGGAGGAACTTCATATCCCCCAAATGCTTGAGGCCAGTCCTGGGATGTGCTGAACACAGACTCCTTCATGGAAGAAAGAACTGGCAACTCAGGCCTCTGATAATCCATTTTACCAGTGCCTGAGCCCCCACCTTAACCTAGAATAAAGGCCGTCCCCCTGAAGAGATGACAGAAAGTTGAAGAAGCACTGGGCTTCAGGGCAAACCGCCACATCTTTAAGAAATCCTCTCCTTATCGAGGATAGCAGTCTTCAGGGCTTTTGTCCTGCTATGTCACACTCAGTATTGCCCCGGACGTCACTGGAAGATGTTTGTTTCTTAGGAGCTGTCCACAGTTCTGCAGGCCCTTTTGTGTTTTTATTCCCTGTCTTTGTGACTTTTCTTTCTTTCTTTCTTTCTTTCTTTCTTTCTTTCTTTCTTTCTTTCTTTCTTTCTTTCTGAAAAGCCGCTGCCAGCTTTTACTAAGGACTCTCTTGGGCTAGATAACTTTGTTCTTTAAAGGCCCCATCTGTATGATACATTTAAAGCAGTATCATACCGTTCCATACAGTCATGGCTTCCTTCTCAGAACTACTATTCCCAGAGTTCAGTGGGATGAGGGATTGACTGTTAAAACACTCTGAGCAGTTATGGGCAGGGAAATAGGAGTCTTCTAATAACTCTCATCACCATTAATGAACCACAGCTCCCAGGATTTGTTGGGGGAAGCAACAACTGTTTAAAGTGGTATGATACTACTTTAAATGTATAGTGAAGATGGGGCCTGAGTTTCTGTGTGGCTTCATCTGATTCTTGAAGGAATTGTCTATTTCCCCCATAGGAATTATCCAGCCCAGACTACATGCTACACCATTTTATCCTGGGACAGAGACATGTAGAAATATAAGCATCTCATTCTTCAAAATAAATTACGCCCAGGTCAAATTATCTGCAAACAATGGGATTTTGTTTTGTTTTGTTTTTTTGCCTGCAGCCAACTGGGCTTGGCTCCCTTACTTCAGCCAGCTGCCACTTTTTGCTCAGAAAACTCATTTTGCGGTGTATTTGTGGCACATTGTTGTGAGCTTTGTGTAGGATGATTGAGCAAACGTGATAGGATTGCCTCTTGCTCACAGGTCTCTCTTATGATTCCAGGGCTTAGATTTCAGTAAGGAAAAAAGAAGCTATTTCTAGGAAAGAAGAAAGTACTTCTTCACACAATTCACAGGTCAACTATGGAAGCTGTTCCCACAAGAGCTAGTGCTGTTGCACTCATGTCCTGCTTCCATGCAGGAAAGTTGGCAACTGGTTGGCCACTGTGAAAACAAGATGCTGGACTAATGAGACATTGGCTTGCTCCACCAGGCCTTGTAATTGGTCAATTGATTGCAATGTGCTTACACCTCTTTTTTCCAGGATCTTATGGACGTCCTTTTATCCTCTCAACAGCCCTGTGAGGTGGGTTATGCTGAGGAAAAAGTGACCGAGAAACCTGTTTTTAATTAAAAAACCGTATTCACAAAACCAAGCCCAACTCACTCTGAAAAGATAAAAAAAATCTGCTTCTGAGCCCTTAATCCCACTCACTGTTCCTGAAATAGTCAGGAGGAAAGCTGCACCAGCCTTCGTGAATTACAGAAAGTGGCAAATGGACAGCAGGAGAGGCTGTGGCAGGAAATTGCAGGATCCAGATGGGGAACAATGTGGACTAGTTGTGCCAGCTGGCATACACGGAGTGATCCTCAAGAGCTCTGGCTTAACGTCAGCCTTGACATGTTGTGCTTAAAAAAAA
Source organism: Podarcis vaucheri (assembly GCF_965113315.1). NCBI lineage: Eukaryota > Metazoa > Chordata > Lepidosauria > Squamata > Lacertidae > Podarcis > Podarcis vaucheri. Next base: position 38,072,805 of record NC_138766.1, read on the forward strand.
ACAAACCAGAATGCATAATCTTCACATGGCTGCTTTTTGTATTCTAGTTACAGATTGCATAAGGTCACACACTCCGCTGAGCACATGTTTTTGTGTCAACACATGCCGTTTGGGTCAGGTGCAGATCTGCTGTCCTCGGGTACAGCAGTATTAGGCATCTTAAAGGCATGTTCCTCAGATTCATGGGGATAATAATGACCTATTTTCTTCAGCTCAATTGCTTGCTTAATTTGTTTTACTCATTTGCCAACTCCCTGCTGCTGAGAATCAAATATTTATCATTTGGTGCCCAGGAGCTGTTTTTAAGAAAATAAGCTTGGGTATAGGCCAATGGACTGTTTTGAAATCTTTTTTTTTTAATGTCATTTTAATGTTACTTTTTCTCTCTGCTGTCATCGGTTCAGAGTAATATCCTGGCCCTAAATGTTTATGATGCCCTATCTGCCTTTATTGTTTGAACATAAACCCATGCAACTGGTACCACATTTTGCAATATTTCCCAGTGTAAATTAGTAAATTTGTTGGAATAAATTAATATTTCCCTCCCCTCAAGTAAATTTGAAATTAAATAACAGAATTACAGTAGTCATGCTGAGAAAGCAATTCAGCTCACTCAGAACCCCAGTAATCTTAACTATTCCCATGGATGCTTTCTTGAGAGTCAGGGTGAAACTTCATATTATTCTAAACACAACCCCCAAAATAGTTCCCCTTCCATATTGGAAAACCCTGTTTCCTGATGCCACAGCGCAGAACTATTCTGTGAAGGCAAACTGATTTTCAAAGGAAAAGCTCAAATGGAAAATAAGCCCTAATGCATGTCTGAAGGAGCTGTCTAGACTCCAACCAGCTATTTTTTATAGCAAAAATATAAGCTTGCAAAGAAGATTGTGCAAAAGAAACATTACAACGGCAATTTCTGTCGACAGCTATCGCTGATACCAGGATCCCTGCTGTTCTTGTGAAAGTATTTAATAGAGATAACGTCTTAAAATTATGTACTCTTCCCAAATTATGTGCCCTTTCTCACTTTTCTAAAAATAACTGTGTACAGAACAGTTTGCCGAGCAGTTTTGTTCAAAATGGGGATGTGGCAATAGTTTTGTGGAATATTTCTCATTCCTCTTTCAAAATCAGTATTCATACAAATGTGCACTTGGAAGAAATGCATCCATTTTATTGTTCATAATATTCCCTGTCACTACAAACCTAACAAGAAATCAAAATCACACACACACACACGGAAAGGAAAGGATCTGAAGGCTATTTAATTGATTTTGGCTTCCCAGTCTTATAGCTGCTCCCTGAATCTGGAGATTCATTGATGCTTTATAACAGCAGTAACAGCAGCTGGAAAAGTGATCTTGCACAGGCCAGTTCTAGATTAAAAAATGATCCAATCTCTTGCTCTTTATGTGTCCTTGCATTACAGTTCCTTGCAGGTGTAAAAGCTCTGCTGTCTACATGGATCTTCTCTGCTACGGAGAAGAGCTTTTAAAATTATGGAGCTGTAAGCTTGACTGAAGTGAATGAGGACGCTCTCTTAAGAGACATCTCCAACCCTATGTGCCTAAGCTGCTGTTTCACCTTAAACTTCAATATACTTAGCCCATCATCTGCATGCTTAAAGCACATATTGAGCTCTACACTGGGGCTGTAATGGTTACTTAATAATTTGAAGACTGCATCCTTCCATGCTTCTATCAGTTCAGATGCAACCTGTGTGCCAAGCTCCAACACCTGTTCCCACTGACTGTCCTTCAAAGTAGAACTCTTCCCCATTCTCCCATGTCTTTTATCAGGGATGTTATAGCAGCAGATTTCCTGCAATGGATTGGGATTCAGCTCAATAACTATTGAAGCCCCTTCCAGCTGTAGCCTTCTGTCTTTCAGCAGCATTTAAGGCCTCTTTATTTGGACAGGCTCTCTAGAGCTAAAACTAAATCCATTAAGTGTCAGCGGACTTTATATATTAGACACCTATTTTATCTTTGTCATTTGATCATTAGACTTCAGTCCTTTTGACAGCACTGGCTAAAAATTCGCAGCTACATAACAACAACCAAATAAGTTTTCAGCTTCGCTTAATTAATACAGGAGACTCTTCACACTTTTCCTCAGAGGCTTTATATATTCATAGGTTAAATGCACATTTGAGAAAGATCTACATTTTGTATTTCAAAGGCTTCCATCAAAACATCTTGTTCCACATGATTTTAGCATCAGGCAGATGGAATGAAGTGGTTTGTCTGAATCACACTCTGAAAAAGGAAGTGCACCAAGGAGGTGTGACTTTGCATAGACACCAGGCAATTAAATGTTTTCATGCAATGCGGCAAACAGGAACTCGTGTGGTTAGTTCTACTGACACTTCTTCTTCTTCTTCTTCTTTTGTAAAAGCCAATTAAAAAATACCATTCCGTGTAATTATTATTCCATGAGAAATATCATATGCTGCCATGTAATAGCACTATGAGAAAACATCTTTAAAAAAACATTTTAATTGCCTACCAGCTCATAGATGAGTAACTAATAAAGATAGACTTGGCTAATTGATGAATGGACAGTGTTTATAACAAGTAATTAAAGACTGGATATTTTCCAAGACAAGAATGAAAAAAATTCAATTATGAAAGCGCATCTTTGCATCCCCAAATACGGGGATGGTTCTAGGCTGGAATTGCATTGTACCGTGCTAATCCTATACTTGTCTGCTGAGACTTTGAGTTCCACTGAATCCCATGAGACTGACTTCCAGCTAAGGGTACATAGAATTGCGGCCTTAGCCATAAAGAGCAAACTAAGCACTTAAGAAAGTGCTTCTGGATCAAACACACACAGGGCTGTCTTAAGCATATGCGGTGCTGGGGTGCAAAGATCCCCACCCCCAGATTGCCCTGTCCCAGGCACACAGGAGGGCAGAGCCTGCCGGCCACCTCAGCGTCTCGCTGGCTCAGTCGCCCCCAAACTCGCGGCGCAGATCCACCTGCAGCAGAAGAGCCTGCCGCAGTGCTCTAACCAATGGACGGGCTCTTCCCCGACTCAACTCTCGGGCCCCGGACTCTCGGCCTGGTGCCCCTGAGAGCCCAGTGCCTGGGTGCCCCATACCCCTAGTACATATGGGTAAGACGGCCCTGCATACACAAAAAACTCTTTTTTAAAAAAAAAAATGTTAGTCATTTTATCATGTCTAGGGCAACCCAAAGCAACTTGCAACAAGTAGATTAAAAACAACAATAACCTCACATGGAAACATTTAAACCAAGAGGAAATGCATTAAAAATGCCCCACCCACATATAATCTCTGAACCTGAATGTAGCATATAGCCATCATGACTAGCAGCCATCAATGGTCTTATCATCCACATTTTTTTCCCCTAACAACCATTCAAGATTAGGTGGCTGTGGCCACACCCTACGGCGGCAAATTGTTACCTATGCACTTCACAAAGAAGGACTTCCTTTTGTACATCAAAAATCTCAATGAATTTCAAGTTTCATAGATCTTCTGAACAACAAAAATAATTGGATACAGTGAGAGGAGAAACTATATCAGTTCTTCAGATTAAACATTAGTATTCCATTCTGAAGGAAATCAGCACTGAGTGCTCACTGGAAGGACAGATTGTGAAGCTGAGGCTCCAATACTTTGGCCACCTCATCAGAAGAGAAGACTCCCTGGAAAAGACCCTGATGTTGGGAAAGATGGAGGGCACAAGGAGAAGGGGACGACAGAGGACGAGATGGTTGGATGGTGTTCTTGAAGCTACTAGCATGAGTTTGATCAAACTGCGGGAGGCAGTGGAGGACAGAAGTGCCTGGCGTGCTCTGGTCCATGGGGTCACGAAGAGTCGGACACGACTAAACGACTAAACAACAACAACATTGTGAAGGATGGCTTCAGAAATACTTCTTTTAATTAGTGCCGTGTTAAATTAGCAACAATTAGGCCCAAGTTGGGTTACTGCAGTGTAGTCTCAGTGGGATTTTACAACTGGTGTAAAAGCTTCAGATCCTGCTTTGTGGAGTGTATTGCTCCAGTTTTGGGTAATCTGTGTTGGCTTCCATTTCATTTCTGGATGGCCTATAAATCACTAAGGTTTCCTCTGCCTTTGCAGTGCAACGTAGTTAAATCTCTCCATTAAAAAAATCTTTTGTGAAGTTTTCTGTATCATAATTTTGTTCTGTTTAACAGTGGGTGGGCATCACTGTACTAATTAATTAATTACTATTAATTAGTGTTTTGTGTAAAAGTACAGCATCCTTTAATTTTGTAAATTTAGTGCTATTTCTTAAATAATTGTGTTTATACCTGAGCTTTCCTTCGAAGTGGCATACATGGGGTTCTCCTGTCAATCCTTGCAATAATTCTGCAATATAAGAATAGACTGGAGGGACCTGTCTAAGTCTATTCCATTCCTTAATGGCTGAATGGGGCTTTGAAATCAAATCTTCCTTGTTGAAATCTAACTCTCTTACAAACTCTGACTCCCAAATCCTAAGGAACTGAAGGGTGACAATTTATGTAGCAATCCTATGCATGTTTACTTAGAGGTAAGTTCCACTGAGTTCAGTTGGGCTTCTTCCCAGGCAGTGGCAGAGCTTCATGCTCTGGCAGCGGGGGACAGACAGCAGGTGGGGGCAGGGCTGGCGTGCTTCCTGGGGGCAGGGCGCGCGCCTGCAGGGGCATGGCGCTGAGCGCAGGCGGGGGAGCAGTCGCGATGGCACCCTGCTGTGATCGCACTGCCGGGGGCGGTGCGCTCCCCCTCCACTCCTCTTCCTCTACCAGTGTTCCCTGGTAGAGCACGTTCGGCTTCCAATAAAAGTTCGCAAACCGGAACACTTACTTCCGGGTTTGCAGTGTTTGGGTTCCAAGTTGTTTGAGTACCAAGGCGTTTGAGAACCAAGGTACCACTGTATATCACACACACACAACCACATACACACATGGTGACATATTGTCAGGTGACAAGCGATTAATAAGTTTAATAAATACTTTTTGGGAAAGATGTTTCTTTCATGCTAGCTTCATGGTAGGGTCTGCCACCATTCCTGTGGCTACGGCTGTCTTGTGCAATGAACTGAGCACGTCCAGGCTGGTCAAACTGGTTTCAAACAGGCCAAGCGGGAACATACTTCAGAAATATCTTTCGCGTCTCTTCTGTTTATACCTGTGTACAGCAACACTCATTCTTCTTCTGAAAACTGTTGGGGAAAACAGGCATATGTTGTTGTTGTTGTTTAGTCGATTAGTCGATTAGTCGTGTCCAACTCTTTGTGACCCCATGGACCAGAGCACGCCAGCATATGTACAGCATATGTACAGCGCCTCTGCAGTTAATGTCATAAAGTGGAATACAGCGGTACCTCGGGTTACATACGCTTCAGGTTACAGACTCCGCTAACCCAGAAATATTACCTCGGGTTAAGAACTTTGCTTCAGGATGAGAACAGAAATCATGCTCTGGTGGCGCGGCGGTAGCAGGAGGCCCCATTAGCTAACGTGGTGCTTCAGGTTAAGAACAGTTTCAGTTTAAGAATGCACCTCCAGAATGAATTAAGTACTTAACCTGAGGTACCACTGTACATTTCTTAGGAATAGCCAGCCACAATGGCCAACCAATGTTCAGAAATGATGAGTGTTTGCAGTCCTACAGCATCTAAAGTGCACTATCTCAGCTACCTCTGATTTACATGATCTCAGTAACCATTAATCCAGAGGCAGTATTAAGGAAGGCCAATATAATTATTATCATATAAATCAATGTGGGTTTATATTATTTTTAATTGAATGTACATCCTACTTTTTTCTCCAAGGAGCTCAAGGTGGTGTAAGCTCAAGGTGGTTCTCCCCTTCCTCATTTAATCCCTACAAGCAACCCTCTGAGGTGGGTTAGGCTGAGAGGCAATGACTGGCCCATGGTCACCCAGTAAGATTCATGACTGAGGGGGGAATTAGACCCTAATCTCCCAGGTCCTGGTATGACACTCTAACCACTGCATCATACTGGTTAAGGTAGTTTAGCTTGTTGAAGGCCAACTGGTTACCTGAGATGTGAACCAGAATCTTCTGGGCTCACACAGTTAACTACTAAGCTGTAGCAAAACCTAAATGCTGTTGCTCAAATTGCACAAATTGGTGGAGGGGGGAATCTCTTCTAGAAGTTGGCAGACAATATGAAATAAGGATCAATAAAGAGCGGTTAACTCCCACTCTTATAGCATACAGAAGTGCTATTAAAATATCACTAATCTGAAAGAAGTTGGCAATACAAGAATCATGTCAATTTTACTCATGTGATTTCAGTGGATTCTCCCACTGTAAGAACAAACATTGGGTTCTGCTTGCATTGTGTTTGCAGCCTGTTTTGTTCTCCCTGTCTTTCCAAGTGGCATACCTTTCTATCCCTGCTTCCCTCTCACCCACTCTGAAAGACGTGCCAACTGACTTTTTTCTCTGGCTTCTCTCTGGTTTCTGTTCCACTTCAGAGAGTCAGCATTCTTTTTTGGTCACTGTGGGGAGCACAGCCTTTAAAAATCTTACTGGAAGTAGTTAAATGTCAGCAGAGCCGGCACGATTCTTCATGCACAGCCAACTTGCTTTCAAGATATTGATGTTTTAATAGTGTTTCTGTATACTATAAAGAATGGGAGTTAACTGTTGTTGATTGATCTTTTATTTCTTCTTGTCTGCCAACTCCCAGAAGTGGTTTGTGGCTTATTACTGGGTAAATTATATTAATCAACCACGCTAGCATTTAGCAGGCAGATTTTGAGGATGACTTGGATTTGGAGAATTCACTAATGCTTCCGGGTAATTTGTAGCTTGATAGCATGCACAGGCTTAATATTTGATGTATAACAATTCACTCCTACAGCTGTTTAGGATCAGGCTTCCGAGTGAGTCAGTGTGCCAACAGCTTAAAACAATCAAGAACTTTCTATGCATTGGGCTAAACCTGCCACACAGTGAACCCTGTAGTCTGGATATTGCCCCTACCATGCCTGATCATTGGTCATGCTGACTGAGGCTGATGGGAGTATGATTCCAACAGCATTCTGCAGAATCACAGGTTGCATCACCCCAAAAAGGAGGACATGGATATCCACAAAACTGGCATAAACAAATTGTAGGCCCAGCCCCTCTGGTCAGTAATACAGAAGTAGTCAATGTGGTGCTCTGCATATGTTGTTGGACTACAACTCCCATCATCCCTGACGTTTGGCCATGCTCGTTCAGACTAATGGGAATTGGAGTTCAGCAGCATCTGGAGGGTACCACATGGGGTACCCCTTCCTTAGCGTACGTAGAGTTAAAGAGACTATAGTTGACTGGCTGATTTTGGAATAACGTAACTTTTTCCCCACTGTTTTTATCTGTAGTTCTGGAAGAAATTTGAGGAGCACCATGGGGAACCATGTTGGAAAACGGGAACAGAGTACCGAGAAGGCAAAGGTAAGAGAGAGTCTGATTTCAAGCATAGTGCTAACTGGATAACAAATTGAAATAATTTAGAGATAATTTCTTACATTTCCTGGAAGTTTTTATTGCTACTCAAGTTCATGGTTGATGAAAATTTTGGTAGGTACAGTTTTGTCCCCATCATTTCAGAGCAGCAACAGGATTTGGCTTTGTCTCATATAACAGCTATAAACTCAGAGTGTTCTTTGGATCAGCGTTTAGGAACGTTGCTCAATATAAAGTATGTTTTTGTTTTTTAATTTGACCTCTAAGCTGCATGATTTTATGTCTCATATATAAGAAGATCTCCCCACATGGTTCATCCACTGAGGATTCAAAACTGAGTTTTTTTAATTTTTGTTGTCTTTGCTCTTTTCCCAATAGAAGTCAACATAGACACACACACACACACACACACACACACACACACACCCTCAAAGCACATACATTCTTTTGGGAAACTTGGAAGAGTCTCCTATTTATCCCTGCTAAGGAAAACAGCAAAAGGCGTGGAGGGAGGAATTAATGGCATATTTGATTTGGAGCTTTACAAAAGTCCTTGGATAATTTTGCTGCTGAAGAAGGGGAGGTTCTGTGTGGTGATTAGATGCTGCTGGCTGTACCATTGATATTTAGGTTTGCAAATAAAGTGATTCAGATGTGCTGGTTTCATTTTAACTGTTTCATTTCTCTCTTGCCATTTCCCTTGAAATATGAGCCAGTGACTGGTTTTGCTAGTGTTTCAACATATCCTAAAACACATCTTAACCAGCATGTATTGGTTTTTGTGTTTTTCCAGAGTCAATTTTCAGAATCAAGTAATACTTTATTGGGAAGGAAATACCCAGAGTAGAGTGCTGAACATGTAGATGGGGCACAGAATTAATTCCTTCTAACATATAACGTGACTTCGTTCAATTAACTTTACCGTTCTGTGAACCTTTTCCTGGCATACCTACTATGCTTTTTTACTATGTTTTTATATGTACAGTACTGTAAGCTGCCCAGAGTGGTTGGGGAAACTCAGCCAGATAGGTAGGGTGGTAATAATGATGATAATGATAATGATAATAATAATAGTTTGACATAGGATTTCTCCTTCTTTTTAGCTGCACGTGGCAGTCAGGACAACTTTCCAGTGAGATTTCACAAACAACCCCACCTATCTTAGCTGCAGCCTGCAGAGATCTGTCTGTCTGTCTGTCTGTCTGTGTTTTTAGTTACTATCTGTTGTCTTTGGTGCAATCACATTGTCACGTCACTCGAAAGGGTTCTGGCAGGTTCTTAGCAATAAGTGCTGAGCATCCACCTTCAGCCACCATATGTGAGAAAGAAGTAAAATCATCCTGACCTGCAAAGGGGGGGGGGGTTGGATATGAAATTGTTACAGCTGTATGATTTGAAATACTCATATTATTACTTGGGCAGGTGGTTTAGTGAAGTTAAGGTGCACTGGGGTGACTTCAGCCCAAAGACCCTTAAATTAATTGCATATGGCCTGCAGTATTTTCCAGCTCTCTGGACACTGTGGGCCCACTCCTGCTGTATGGACCACCCCTCTGGGAATTGCTTCTTCTTCCATTTTGTGTGTGTGAGAGAGGGAGGGGAGGGATGGGGTGGCACAGAAAGAGAGAGAGAGAGAGCTATGCAATTTCACAACCATGCAGCCTCAGCCAACTGTCAGTTGTGCACCCTCCCCTTCGACTGTGGGTCAACAGCTCTTCTCAGGAAAATAATTCCCTTGTACTATACAGTATAGGCATTATGTAGCCAGTGTGGGTGTTTTGAATAAAACCTGTGTGCTGAACACCTTCCCTTAATTAGCCAGCTCTGCCAACGAAAGAAGCAATGGACAAACTGAACTGTAGCTTCCTTTAAAATAACCCAGCTGCATTTATGATTCCCTTCTTGTGTCATCAACCTGCTTCTTCTCAGCCTTTCTTTACATGAACGCTTGAAACAGGCTTAGAAAGTCTATTAAAACCACAAAGAGCAGGGGTACAATTACCTTAAAGAGGGGGAATATTGACAAATAAATTTTGCCCCCTTTCTCTTTGCTTTTTGCAAAGCGCTCTTCAAATTGTCTTGTTTCTGAAGTACAAATGTTTAAGATACTGTGTGTTTTGTTGTTGGTGACTTTCTATCAGGCAGCATTCGATCACTGTTCTTAAAATAATTAAGGCAGGAGCTGAAAGAGATGTTTTTGCAAGACAGGAAGTGGCAGTGTTCTTGTGGCTTTGGTCTTCAGGGCGGAAGAGGTAATGGGGAGAGTGGAAGCTTTGTTTTCCCACATTCAGCAGACTTCAGTTTGTATCCAGGCTGATGAAGAAGAAGAAGAGTTTGGATTTGATATCCCGCCTTTCACTCCCTTTAAGGAGTCTCAAAGCGGCTAACATTCTCCTTTCCCTTCCTCCCCCACAACAAACACTCTGTGAGGTGAGTGGGGCTGAGAGACTTCAAAGAAGTGTGACTGGCCCAAGGTCACCCAGCAGCTGCATGTGGAGGAGCAGAGACGCGAACCCAGTTTCCCAGATTACGAGACTACTGCTCTTAACCACTACACCACACTGGCTCTCACCACACTGATTATACTGTAAATTTAAAAAACGGCGTGAACTGCCCTGCAGAAACCAAAGCATGGCTTATTGATAACCTTCTTTTTCTTCAAATTATATTCCTCCCCACCCACCCCTGCCATTTCTGTCTGAAGGTAATTACCCCACTATGTGCTTTTAAGCTTGTGCATAAAAGATCGAGAGTTGGGGGTGGGCTGGGAGGTGAGCACGTTTTCTGGCGATACTGAGTTGTTCAGGGTCATTAAAACAAACAAAAAACGGATTGTGAAGAACTCCAAAAAGACCATTCACTGAGTGAATGAGCGGTAAAATGGCAAATGCGATTCAATGTGAAATAAAATGGCTGATATCCTAATGCCATGACACAAATCTATGGTGCATCTGCATGTTTGTTTATTTTTTAATCCTGTGAACCACCCTGAGCAACTCCCTTGTGAGGAAAAGTTTTGTTATTTGGCACTTTTTAGATTAGAGAAATAGTAGTAGTAATAGTAGTAGTAGTAGTAATAATAATAATAATAATAATAATAATAATAATAATAATAATAATAATTTATTTATACCCCGCCCATCTGGCTGGGTTTCCCCAGCCACTCTGGGCGGCTTCCAATACAATATTAAAATACAATAGTCCGTCAAAAATTAAAAAGCTTCCCTAAACAGTAAGAAAAGTAAGAAGTGACATTATATACTTCCGGAGGCGGCGCGTTCAGCAATGGCGGTCCTCTTCAGTTGCTGAAGAGGGGCTCCGCGGAAAAGGGTCGTGCGCTGCGGCACAGCGACGACCCACTTAGAGAAACCACGGGTAGAGTGAGCCCGTGGCCGTGGGGTTCGGCGGGCACCAGAAGCGACCTCGGAAACGCAGAAGAGACCCCGTAAGGGGTTTCGCAACGTGGAGGGGGTAGCGGTGCTGTGAATCCATCGCTCTTTCCGCGGAAGTGAAGCCGCGCGGCTGCTGCTGATCAGTGTTGACCTTTCTTCTTTGAACAACTAAATTGAAACAACTTACTCGTGAGTAAGAAATCTGAGGCTTTATTTGAACCTAATTTGGCGAATTTTGGCTGAAAGCGGGAGACGCTAAAAAGGAAGTCAGTCTTCCGGCTCTGTTTAAAGTATCGAGCAAAGACTCTTTAAAGCGGAAGCGTTGAAAGAAGTTTAAAAGAAGTTGGAATTTACTCTGCAAATTCGGTTTTGACTGTTTAAAAGCTAAAGAAAAGTTATAACAGTTTTATAAGTGGACAAAGACTGTGATCCCTCTTTCTATCTTCCTGTGGATTACAAAGTTATGAAACCCTGCTCTCGGTCTGTCTGGATACAAGTGACATCGGACTGCGGTAACTGTATATAAAAATATAAAGTCACATTGGGCTACTTTGTAAGCTGTAAAAAAGGAACTGTTGCATGCACCTTTGTAAAGAACTTTTATTCTCTGCAGTTAAAACTGAATGTGGAGGGCTCCCCCCTGTTCTGGATTTTATTTAATTTCTTCTGTGGGAACTTAATGGTGGAAATTTTCTATCCTTCTCCCTAATTTCTGGGGAGCTCCCCCTGCTGGATTGTAGAATTATTAGTCTCTGAGAACTGCTGTTTGATTTGGAATTTTTATGTCTGGATGTTTACTTTTTTTTTTGGATTGTCTTTCCCATGGGATTTACAATTTGACCTTGACACATGGACAGCTGTGGAATGAGTGGTGCAGCAAAAACAAGGGCTGGAAAGAAAGCAAAACAAACTGAACTTTTGCAATCAACTTTGCCTGTGCAGCCACGCAGATCATCTGTCCCAATTGTGACAGGTCTGCAAGAAGGACAATCCATACAGCCAGCTCTTGGGGAGATGGCTGCTGGAGGGTTAGATCCTGTCTCCAAAGAAATATTGGACCAGCTGGCAACATTGAATAAGAAAGCTGATGAACAAGCAGCTAGATTTGATGAACAAGCTGCTAAATTTGACCAGGTGACAGCTTCAATTAATAAATTGACAGACCAAGTCACTAAAAATACACAGGCAATAGGTAACATTGAAAAGACTACAACAGAAAATCGAAAGTTAGTCGAGGAAGTAAACACAAAAGCAGACAAAAATAAAAAGAGGATAGAGGAATTAAGAGGGGAAGTAAGACCACTGAGTAGACAGGTTACTGAACAGCAAGCGTATCTGTCCCTGGCAGAACTGAAAAACAGGGAAAGCAATCTCAGGCTTAGAAACATCCCAGAATCAGAAAAAGAGGACTTGATTGGCTTTTTGACAACAGAAATATCCAAGTTCTGGGGCTTGGCAGAAGAGAAGGACTTTAAAATTGTCACCGCTTTTAGATTAGGAAGAGTGGCCAAGAAGGACAAACCAAGAGATTGCTTGATCATTTTGAGATCTAAGCAAGAAAAAGATAACATACTCGGCCTGCACTTTAAAAATTCATTGGTGATTCAGGGAAAGATGGCAGAAATCTTCAGAGACATACCAAAACAGCTACTGGATTTAAGAGCTACATATAAAGACCTGGCAAGCTTATTGAGAAACAATACAATCCCTTACAGGTGGGAATTTCCTCAAGGACTATCTTTTACCTTGAAAGGGAAGAAGGTAAGAATCAGAACAGCAGAGGAGCAAGAAAAGTTCCTAAACGATCACGGGGAGGACCTTCGGAAAGGAGTAGCAGGAGCCTGGCCACCTCCTTCGTTTGGTTTGAATCCGGTTCCACCTCCAGACAAAAACGACAAAGGAGACATCCCCACAGGCCAATAAACTAGTCCGAGATGTCTCTGCAGCTCCTTAGTTGGAACATTCATGGCGCAAATTCTCCCGAAAAAAGGAAAAAGATTTTTCACATATTGAGAAAAGAACAATTAGACGTCATTTGCCTCCAAGAAACACACGTGACCAGGCTCCACAGGAGAGTGTTAATTAACAAGAGACTAGGCCAAGAATTTATTTCATCAGACAAGGTTAAAAAAAGAGGAGTAGTGATTTATGCAAAGGAGAGCCTAGCACCAAAGTTGGTCTTTAAAGATGAACAAGGAAGAATTTTGGCGATCGAAATACAATCACAAGGAGAAAAATTTTTGATAGTAGGAATCTATGCACCAAACGACGGGAAATCGGAATTTTATAAGAAGTTGCATGAGATAATGTTGGACTACATTGACTATACTAATATCATCCTGATGGGTGATATGAATGGGGTTGTCTCCACATACATGGATAAGTCACAAAATCAGAATTTGACCAAAGATGGCAGACTTCCGAAGACTTTCTTTGAACTTACAGACAATATGGACTTGATTGATATTTGGAGGACAAAGAACCCTCTAGGTAAAGAGGGAACATTCTTTTCTGAGGCCCATCTATCTTGGACAAGAATCGACCAAATCTGGACATCTAGAGGACTGGCACCTAAGACAAAAAAAGTAGAGATCTGCCCTAAAACCTGCTCCGACCATAACGCCTTGAAAATAGACCTGAGACTTACACCAGCTGGATCCTTCAGATGGAGAATGAATGACTACTTGTTTAGAGATCAGGAGATCGTGAAGAAGGCCCAAAAAACGTTGAAAGACTATTTTGAAATAAATTTGAATACTTCGGTGGAAAAGAAAACAATCTGGGACGCGAGCAAAGCTGTTATGAGAGGGTTCCTGATACAACAGAACACTATTAAGAAAAAACTCTGGAATGGTAAAAAGGACAAGATTGTGGAGAAGATAAGAGGCGGAGAGAAAAAGCTCAGACTAAACCCAAAATCAAAAGAAATTTTAAGAGAAATAAAATTCCATCAAGCACAATATGCGAAATTGATAAATCAAGAAATTGAATGGAAAATCAAACAGATGAAACAAAGATCATTTGAATCGGCAAATAAATGTGGGAAGCTGCTGGCATGGCAGCTGAAAAAGAGACAAAAATTGAACTTTGTTACCAACCTGGAGGTTGAAGGAGAATGTATTCAGAAACCAGAAGAAATTAGAAAGTGTTTCCAGAAATATTTTAAAAAACTGTTTACTCAAGGACCCCAAGTAGAGACTGAGATAAACAAATTTCTAAAGAGTTATGGCCTGCAAAAGTTAACACAAGATAAACAAACAGCCCTGAACTATAAAATAACACAACAGGAAATTGAAAGTGCCATTCAGAACATGCAATTAGGCAAATCCCCAGGCCCAGACGGACTTACCTCCAAATATTATAAGACATTGAAAGAATATTTGGTTCAGCCATTAATGGAGGTATGTAACCAAATTATGGAAGGGAAGGGGGCACCAGAATCGTGGAAAGAGGCATTCATTACTTTGATACCAAAATTGGAATCCGAAAAGACTCAACTTAAGAACTACCGTCCCATCTCACTCCTAAACGTGGATTACAAAATTTTTGCTGATATTTTGGCAAACAGACTGAAAAAAGTTTTAAATGAAGTAATTCATAAAGACCAAGCAGGCTTTCTCCCTGGTAGGCATTTGTCTGACAACACCAGGAATATTGTTGATGTTTTGGAGTTATTACAGACAAATTTGAATACGAAAGCAGTCTTGATTTTCATAGATGCCGAGAAGGCCTTTGACAATATATCTTGGAAATTTATGAAGAAAAATTTGGAAGGGATGGGAGTGGGAGGGGCGTTTCAAAATGGTATCGAAGCAATTTATTCAGAACAGAAAGCTAAATTGATAGTAAATAATGTGGTGACAGAGGAGTTTAAAATTGAAAAAGGGACACGACAGGGGTGCCCCCTATCACCCCTTTTATTTATTTCTGTCCTGGAGGTGTTGCTGAACTTGATTAGGAAGGACCAGCAGGTAGAAGGAATACAGGTCGGAGAAAAACAATATAAACTGAAGGCTTTTGCAGATGATTTGGTTTTGACATTACAGGAGCCAGAAACTAGCACAAAAAGAGCTTTAGAACTAATTTCTGAGTTTGGTCGGGTGGCGGGATTCAAGTTGAACAAACAAAAAACTAAGGTTTTGGCAAAAAACTTGACACCTTCAGAAATAGATGGGTTTCAGAAGGAAACAGAATTAAATGTGGTTACAAAAGTGAAATACCTGGGGGTCAACTTGACTGGGAGAAATTTGAATTTGTTCAAGGATAATTATGAAAAATGCTGGTCGGAAATTAAAAAGGACTTAGAAACTTGGTCAACATTGAAACTTTCCTTGTTGGGAAGAATTGCAGCAGTTAAGATGAATGTATTGCCAAGAATGTTGTTTCTGTTTCAAACCCTTCAGATCGTGGATAGAGTGGAATGTTTTGGAAAGTGGCAGAGGGACATCACGAAGTTTGTCTGGCAGGGCAAAAAGCCCCGAATAAAATTTAAGATACTAACAGATGCAAAGGAAAGAGGGGGGTTTGCCCTGCCGGACTTAAGATTGTATTATGAAGCTGCATCCTTCTGCTGGATGAAGGATTGGTTTTTGTTAGAAAACACTGATGTCCTAGATCTGGAAGGGTTTAACAATGCTTTTGGGTGGCATGCATACCTGTGGTACGACAAGATAAAGTTTCATAAATTGTTTAAAAACCATAGTCAGGAAAGCTCTATTCATTGTCTGGACTAAATATAAGGACTTACTCGAAAGTAAGACCCCGAGGTGGTTATCACCGACGGAGGCTAAGGCCATAAAACTACGTAATATGGAGAGTGGCTGGGTAAAATACTGTGAGATAATAGAAAGAGATGGTGATACCTGGAGGTTGCAGAGTTTCGAAAAATTGAAAGGAAAGGTGCGAGACTGGTTTCATTATGCCCAAATTTTAGAGATCTTTAAAAAGGACAAAAAAATTGGTTTCCAGGTGGAAAAATCAAAACTAGAGACAGAACTACTTGAACCTAAGATGAAAGTGCTTTCAAGAATGTATAACTTGTTGCTTAAATGGAATACTCAAGATGAGACAGTTAAATCAGCTATGATAAAATGGGCACAAGACATTGGGTACAACATTATGTCTGAAGACTGGGAAAGGTTATGGACCACCGGTATGAAATTCACGGCATGTAGTGCCTTAAAAGAAAACATTATGAAAATGGTATACAGGTGGTACATGACCCCAGTCAAACTTGCAAAGATATACCATCTGTCTGACAATAAATGTTGGAAATGTAAGGAGGCTGAAGGAACACTCTTTCACCTCTGGTGGACATGCCCAAGGGTGAAGGCTTTTTGGGAAATGATTTACAATGAGTTGAAAAAGGTGTTTAAGTACACCTTTCATAAGAAACCAGAGGCCTTCCTCCTGGGCATTGTAGGCCAGAGAGTGTCAAAAAAAGATAGAACTTTCTTTTTATATGCAACTACAGCAGCAAGAATCCTTATAGCCAAATATTGGAAGGCACAGGAGTTACCCACGCTGGAAGAATGGCATTCGCAGCTGATGGACTACATGGAATTAGCCGAAATGACCGGCAGAATCCGAGATCTGGGAGAAGAGGCAGTGGAAGAGGACTGGAAAAAATTTAAGGACTATCTACAAAAACACTATAAGTTATATGAATGTTGAGAATTTGCTAAGCTTTTGGGAAAAACATGCTTCAGTATTGAGATTGGTAAATGATGGAAATTAAGTTATGATTTTGAAAAGTATAAATTATAGATTATATAACTAAATGAAAGTACAAAAACACATAAAATAAGGTATCAATTTGCTGTTTATTTTCATTGTAAAGAAAGCAGGGGATGGAGGACGTGGGGAAGTCCAGTTGATTATGAAAATAGATTTGAAAAAGTGAATTTTCTTCTATAATTTCTTCTTTTTTTCTGTAAAATCGCTTTTGTTGTGTTATTGACGATGTATTCTGACCTTGGAAAAAAGCAATAAAAAAAATTATTAAAAAAAAAAAGAAGTGACATTATAGAAGTTTATAAAATGATGCCTGGATAGAGACAAGTTTCTCTCCCTCTCCCTTAAGACTAGAACTTATGGACTTCCAATGAAGCTGAATGCTGGAGGATTTGAAAGGACTTCTTCATGCAGCACATAGCTAAACGATGGAATGTGCTCACAAAGGAGACGGTGGTGGCCGCCAACCTGGATGGCTTCAAAAGAAGATTCGACAAATTCATGGAGATGAAGGCTACCAGTGGCTACTAGCCATGAGGCCTGTGTTCCACTGTCAGAGGCAGTATGCCTCTGAAAGCTAGTTGCTTGGAAAGGCAGGTGGGCAAGGTGCTGTTTCTCTTAGGTCCTGGCTTGAAGGTTTGCCATAGGCATCTGGTCTGCCACTGTAAGAGCAGGATGCTGGACAAGATGGGTCATTGGTGTGATTCAGCAGGATCTTCCTATGCCGCCATGTTTGTAAAGAAATTAAAAATAAAATAAAATCCCCATTGATTCTGTTGCTGTGCCATAGCAGGGAAGATTATGATGGGCTTATGAGCCACAGTTCACATATGATTCTCTTGAAGAATGAGAATTTCAGTTATGAACATAGAGAAACAGCCACATGTTTAAGACCAAGGAAGTCTAGAAGAAGAGTTGGCATCAGCAGAAGGAGAAATTTAATTGTCGTCCCCACTCCCCCCCCCCCCACCAAGATTATCGAGCCTGGATAGGAGAGGGAGGAAAGAAGCAACATCACTGATGAAAATAGGAGGAAAGTGAGAAGCAAGGGTTGTGGGGAGGGAGTTAAGATGTGTTCACTGAGTCTGAGGTGGCATCAGTTACGGCTTTTCACCCTTTTAAGTCTGCGGTGTATGGCCTTTTAGGCTGAAGAACTGCTGGCCATTCAGCTGGGCCTCTGTGGGTCTGCAATTTCGTATGACCCATTTCTAATGGCAATATTTCTTAGACCAGGAGAGTCTGTGTCTGCTTCTAATGCATCTATCTATTCCTGCAGAGACATCAGTTTAAGACAAGTCAAATGGCATTTCTGCTTCTTTTATAGCAGCAAGTCATTAATCAACGGAAGATTAAAGTACCTCTTGGGAGGAACATATCTGGAATAACCACTTCCCCGGAGAGCCTTTGTTACATGGAGGTACTCCCCGCATTATTTTGATGATAAATAGACCTGACAAAAGATCTCTTAAGAATCTGCTCACAGATTTCTGGGTTGATATAACAATTTCAACTGGAAGCAGAATTCAGCTCATTAGTTATTAAGACTGACAGGCTGTGATCATATTCCAGTAACACATGCAGAATCAGGATCTAGAAAGAACTGGAGAAAAGATCAAAGAGAAGAGCAATAGATGCTAGTGGAGTCTAAAGCAAGGAGGGGGAGTCTGTGGCCTTCCAGGTGCTGTTGAATTTCAGCAGCCTGAGCCAGCATGAACAGTGGTCGGAGATGATGGGGGGGCACTAGGACTATTCCTACTTTGTAGAGTCCCCAATATTTCCACCTGGCCTGGAGGAGAAAACAGGCTTAGCTGTGAGGTGTAATTGGAAAATATTCCACTTTTTGTTGTTGTTTAGTCGTGTCCGACTCTTCGTGACCCCATGGACCAGAGCACCCCAGGCACTCCTGTCTTCCACTGCCTCCTGCAGTTTAGTCAAACTCATGCTGGTAGCTTCGAGAACACTATCCAACCATCTCATCCTCTGTCATCCCCTTCTCCTTCTGCCCTCCATCTTTCCCAACATCAGGGTATTTTCCAGGGAGTCTTCTCTTCTCATGAGGTGGCCAAAGTATTGGTGTCTCAGCTTCAGCTTCAGGAATTCTACTTTTAAATTTGCTTAATTCCCATGAAACAGATTTTCTAGAAGTTCTTCTCATTCTGATTGTGTAATAGACAAGACGCTGAGTATTAAACAGATCACTGACACTTCTATGTGTTTTCTTTGCCGTCCCATTGCCCAGAAGATATAATGAGCCAAATCTGATGGATGATATTTGAGGAGGTAGAAAAGAAGTATGTTGGGAAACTGCAAACCAGGACTCCTGAGTAATGAGGCATAATACGGCTGAGTTTTCCACTGGCTTTGAAAGAATGATCAAACTGAAACATAGACTATGTGTTATAAATGAAACCATTGATTGAAGCAAAAGGTCTTTTTTGCAGGTGGGCAAATTCCCTGTTCTGCTCTCCTCTTCCCATACGTGCACACCTATGTATTTATTTTTATTTTTGTTGTGGGCATGCTATACAGATAGGCTTGTCTGCTGCATCTACTTTTTTTATTGAGCTGGAGTGACCAGAACTCCTCTGAGTCTTCCTGAGCAGAAACAGAGTATGCTCATGAGCTTCCTAGATACTTTGGGGCTGTCCATAGCTGAAAGCAGAGTCACATCTTGAAAGTGAATCTTAGGCACCTCATGGAATAGGGCATCGGTAGGTGTAATTAGCCGAAGACAATTGCTATTTTGATAAGCCATGTCCACATTCTCTCATTTGATAAACATTGTCTCTCACCAGTGGCAGAGATGTGATACAGATCCACTCTATCTGAAAATAAAATCCCCGAGATAACTTTTAACTGGAGAGAGAATTCATAGTTCACAGCAAATTCATTAAGATAAGCCTGTGTGTGTGTGTGTGTGTGTGTGTGTGTGAGAGAGAGAGAGAGAGAGAGAGAGAGAGAAAGAGAGAATCACTTTTCATATATTTTCTTTTGCATATTTTTTGTGTTTCTGCCCCACAATAAATTGTGTAGGATATCCTCAGTTATAATGTTCCAGATATTATTGCAAATTTACAACAATCCTAAAATAATACCCCTTCATTTTCAGCAAATTTCTTCCTGCATTTTCCAGTTACTTAAATCAGAGCCTTTATTAATTGTAGCAATTGATCAATCTCTCTTCTTCTTTTTTTCTTTTTTTTTAAAACAGCAACTGATGATCAAAATGCAATTTTTTGCTAGCTAATCCCAAGGGGGTTATATGCCTAGCCAGATACATTTCCACAGTATGTTTCCAAGTTACTTCCTTTGCTCAGTTAGAGATGGTGTCCTTATTTCCGTAATTATTTCCACCTCTTTAGATGCCCCTCTTTGCCTGCCTTGTTAGAAGGAGAACTTAATCTTGATGGAGCAGTTGTGTTTACTGTGCTGCCATCCGCTATTTTACTTCAAGACAGCTTACTCCATAGGTTCTGTCACCAAATAATGTTCAGCTGAAAAAAGATTGAAATGTTTCTTATCCGTAGGGCATGTTCTGGAAATGAACTTGGGCTTCTTTCTGGTATTGCTGTTCTCATGTCAGTACATGTACTTGTTACTGCTGTCTGGAATTCGTTGTTTTCAAATATAATTTCAGTTTACTAGAAATAGCACATTAATATCCTGGAATGCTATAACGGCTTTGAAAACATGGCCCCTGTGATTGATGGATCATTGGTATGTCTATTACATTATGAGAGAAAGGGTAACTAGAACAACAGGCTGTTTTTGGCTGTCCAATTGCAGTTAAAATTGATACCTTCCTTTAGCCACAAGATGTCATTAAACATCCCCTTTCATTTCCCAGGATAGTTTCTGGAGTTGCATTTGACCAAATGAGATGTGTGAGAGAAGTTTCTTTTAAGTTTCAACCTGTAAGCTGTACAAGAGAACTTTTTTGAAAACAACAACTGTATAGATATGACACACCATGTTTGGGTGAAAAATAATGGATTGTTTCTAGCAGAACAGGACTTTCTATTTGTAGATGAATCAGCTGTCACCTGGGAGTGAAAGGCAACAAGCCACTCCTTGCTATGGTATTTGGGTGAATCATTTCCTTGCAATTTCCACATCTTCGCTAGAAATCATAGATATTTATCTGAAGCTGCTACGGAAATTTCATGTGATATGAAGCTCTCTTCTTGCTAGACTTTCTGAGGTCAGCCAAATATTGTGCAAATGCCACTGTTGTTGTAAATAAACAAAACTAAACACTAAAATGCAAGAGTTAATGTTTTTGATTTAGTATTTAGCTAGCCACATCTACCTGGTTTTAGTTTTTTCTTAAATCTAAGGGAAATCCTTATAAATCATTAGCATTGTTGCATATCTCTATGATTTGCACATCATGGCTTGTATCTAAGGAAATGCTGAGTCAACGTCCTGTCAGTGCAAGGATTCCTGCTTGTGCAACACAGCTTCCCCTCTCTCCTTCCCCCATGTCCCCCTTGGTCTGTTCTGGGGCTTCCCCCCACCCTCCAGAGCAGATTTGTGGCAAATTTGTAGGGGGAATAACAGGAATCTTTGCATTGATGCAACACTTACTTAGTGCAGTATTGCATACAAGCCTATAAGCTTCTGTAATGTAACACACTTGCTGATCAGTTATTTTTATTTGATTATAGGATTTTAAGGAAGATATTTACATAGTAAAGCAAGAAGGAAGAAAGTGTAGCCATTCAGATGGTGCTGGATTCTCATCAGTCCTGGCCACCATGACCGATAACCAGGAATTATGCTATTCAATATCTGTTGGAAGCCATTGGGAGTAATCCTTTGGAGATTTGGGGTGTGGTGTCACCAGTATGCTGAAAACATGTGGCTTTAATTCTCCATTACACCAGCAGAAGCTCTGCCTGTTCTCAACTGGGGCCTGGATGCAATGGTCGTCTGGAGAAGGGCCATTAAACTGAAATTGAATAAGACAGACTGAGCGAAAAGTGGTTCCCGGAACTTGCCTGTTCTGCGTGGATTTACACTCCCTGTGCAAGAACAGGTGT
The DNA here is from genome assembly GCF_965113315.1 of Podarcis vaucheri. Lineage (NCBI taxonomy): Eukaryota > Metazoa > Chordata > Lepidosauria > Squamata > Lacertidae > Podarcis > Podarcis vaucheri. Next base: position 38,094,440 of record NC_138766.1, read on the forward strand.
ATAGTTTAGAGGTGTTACTAGAGTCATAATTGTCTCTAGAGACTCAGGTAACCTATGTTGTGAGGAGCACCTGTTACAAACTCCAGTTGGTGCACCAACTATGCTTTTTCCTGGCCTGGCATAACTTGGCCACTGTGACTGACACATAGGTAATCTCAATTTGGGATTTCTCTTGAGATTGAACCAGAAACTAGTGGCTGGGGAGCGTGGACCTGGTTCTGCATATTTGACACCTGTGTAGAGGTTCCTGCACTGGTTGAGCTGGTAGCCTCTGGCCCCGTTCAAGGTCTTGTTGTTAACATATAAACCCATAAGAACTTTCCAGACCTGCTGCAAAGGTCATCAGGGGAAATTTTATTAGTGGCATTACAACCTGCAGATTATTGTATAGTGGTGACCTGGAAAGGGGCATTTTCAACTGCTGTGCCTATTTTTGGGGCTATCTTTCCTGTTGCTGATAGGAGGTGGTATGGTGAGGTGGAGGCAGGTGAATTGCTGCTGCTTACTGGAAGGGAGGAGGAAAGGTGGTGGCAAGGTCAGCAAGGTGCAAACGCACCAAGCAGAGCCAATCTGTTCCCCTGCTAAAGCTTCTGCACTGTGCTGCCCTCCCTGCCACCTCAGCTCTCTAAACCTTGGTAAGTAACAGCAACGCACCTGCTGAGAGGTCAGGAAAGCGCCTCCGCCCCACCTTGCCATCCGCTACTGCCCCCTGCTGTGCAGGAAGCACCATCTGTTTACACATCATCTAAAGACTTCTATTTTTGCTCGGGCCTTCCCCGGTTATTTGTGTTGAAGCTTTGTATTTTCTGAAGCTGCTTTTAATGTTAAGGGTTTTATATTGGTGGTTTTATATTGTATATTTTATAATAATGTTATGCACTGCTTGGAGATTATTTAAATGATCAGTGGTTTTGAAATAATGTTAAATAAGATAATGGGTAGTGTCGTTCAGCAACAGCTGGTGAGCCACAGGTTCCCCATCCCTGCTGAAATGAGAAAAGGATAGCATCAGGAAATTATGTTCATGTTGAGCAAACATTTCACTTCAGGGTGCATGCTGCTGGTGCAATAGAAAAATCATTTTTTTAATGTTAGGAAATCTTTCATCCATTATATAGTAATTGCTGTAATTTTGAAAAAAAATAAATTAGAAATTTAATTGACATGCTAACATCTTCGTACTTGGAATAAGAAAGGTAGAGAACCAATCGCTTTTTTCTTTGTTGGCACGGCAAAGAAAGGAAGCCTTGTTGTTTCCTTTTTTTACTCTGAGATGACTGTGGAAAATAATGAGCTTATGACAGGGATGGAACTGACCTGCAGATAAAAGCTTAGTTCAGAATTGAGGTAAAGGGTGTGCTTTAGAATTCCACCAGGCATGTGGTGGCAAGGGAGAAGGGTGATGAACTGCAGCATATAAATGAGTTAACAGCCTAAAAAGAATTATATAGTGGTTTCAAGAAATAAATGTCCCCAGCATTGTGAAATAATTTCCTTTAGGATGTAATTGTGGATTAATTTGACAGAATTATCCCCTTTTTACCTGCCGGGTCGCGCAAGGCGTGGTGATTACTAACATCCAGGCCTCAAATCTGACACTCCCTTATGAGAGTGCCTTGAAGTTGACCTTTGTGCCAGTGAAGCACCTTAGTTCACCTGCAGCAGGTGAGATGGGGCAGGTGGGCAGTCCAGTGAAGAAAGGCAAACACCTTCCTACTATGGAAGTTTTTCATCAAACCAGGAGCCATCCCCTAGAATTAGTCCAGCTTTGTCTCACACTGCATTCACCGAAGACCTTTGCTGGTTCCCCTAGTTCTCTCCCCCCCCCCGTCCCGCTCAAAGAAACTTAGCAGTCCATGTGGTATCTGTACTTCTATTAATGCTGGTAGCTGAACGTTCCTCTTCAACCAGGCCTTGGGCTGATTAACACCCGATGCCCCTTTAAATGTATTGTGTGGGGGGTACTGGTTTGTTGTTAATTTTACTATGGATTTTGTGGTTTGTATATTGTAATTTTATGTTGTGAACCTCCCTGAGATCTGCAGAGTTTGTATAATTTAATAAGTAGTAGTAGTAATAATTTCCTCTGGACAATCAAAAGCGCTTTACACCATTAGCCAACTGCTGAAAAACACGTGTGTGTGTGTCTGTGTGTGCCTCTCAGTGTCTCCAGTTGCCAGCCAACCTTCCCTGCTTCCTAATTACTATTATTATTATTTGTGTTTGTTTGCTCTCTTATGGTACAGATACCTCATCAGCGCTCCATTGCATTAACTGTAGTGTACTTGTAATAGATGGCTTTAGGAGATCACATTATAAATCTATCCAGCTTCTATTCCCCCCCCCAGGTACTTTTAACACAGAATTTTTGCAGTGTCCATTGAACATCACTTTCAGGTAGTTTACATTCTGTAGGCTTTTATGAGGCTGCCTGTGTTGTTCTTTAGCAAGTTCTAAAAGTACATTGTGATTGCAATATTCATATTTGTGGCCTAGACTCCTTTGAGAGCCCAACAAAGACATACTCAGCCTAGTGTCAGTTGCCACTGTCATGTTAATAGTGCATTCAGCACATTTCCAGAAAGTTTAGCTTGGCTGAAAGACTGGGGTATGGACAGAAGAAGACACCTTCCCAACAATCTTAGTCATTTTCAGATATTTCACTGCCATTCATGGCTGTGGTTAAGTGAAGGAGGGGACCTCAAGGCATCTCCATAGCATGCTTCTTTGCCTGTTAGTCAAGTTGATGAACAGATGACTTCTAAATATTACTGGGTACATTTAAGCACAGGGATGAGCATCCTTTCCTGTAGTGATTTACAACAAGAGGAATTTTTTGAGACAGTGCTGTGTCCTGTCAGAGAGAGTCAAAATTTTGAGTTTGTTCCTACTTTTATTCATTCAGGTTTTATATCGTTTTATTCCAATTTGTTTAATCCCAATTTTATTTTAACATCTGTTAAATATACAGGCACATTTCTAAAGGAGAATGTTGTGATTTCCCTGCAGAATCCAGAATTTCAGGTTTATGCAGTTGCAGATAATTAAATTTTGTTCTGAGTTAATTTCTACTGATGTTACCTGGTTCTGATTTCATATGGATACAAACTTTCCATCGTTAAATTCTTGTGATTGCCAGATTAGCAGATGCAAACAAATCTACTGTATCACAACAGTACAATATCTGCAATCTCACCTGAATACAGAATTTATCAGTAAAGCTAAATAAATTGAAGAAGATGGGAATGTTACATGCAGTGTCCCATCATTCCAGGCACATTTTGCGACAGGGAATTTCATTAGGGCGAGCAGTTTCTGAGCTTTGGGTGCAGTACTGCACCTAAGATTTCATATTAAAATTGCAGAGTGGAAGGAAAGGAGGAGGTTTTTCTGCCTCCCCACTTCCACCTACTCTCTGAAGACTGGAGAAGAGACCCTCTTAAGAATATTAGGGGGAGGTGAGCAGGGGAAAGACTAGACCATGTGAAAAATGAACATGTTTTAGCTGCAGTGATTCATTTTCAACTTTGTATTCTTGTTATTAAAAAGTGTGCCTAGACATTCCATTGTTGTGCCCATAACCTAGGTTTAAGGTGCCATTTAGCTCCTGGCTTTCATATCTCAGTTTCTAACACTGGTTACATGGCTGGTTCATTTATTAGCATTGTTTAATTTCAAATCATTAATGCTCCCATGTCATCCCAGAAACACTCTTCAATACCATCTGTGAACACAACACAGTTGTTGTTGTTGTTGTTTTCATTTTCTGCTGCTAACTTCTCAAGATTATAGGTTTTATTGCTCTGCAATCCGCAATAAACTCAGAGCAGATGTTTAGATCTTGCAGCATTTCAAACATTCTTGCTTCTGGAATGTACAGGTTTATAGCTTCAGGGCTATGATAGATAAGGGTTAGGATTAGGCATAAAAATCAGTGCTGAAATAAATTAGTCTTTCATTCAGGAAAGTGGCTTTTATTTATGACATTCCTGTATTATACATCCGCATCTTGGGATTCTCGGCTATCTCTGCCTAATTGCTTAATGGCTGTACTAATGTCAAGTCAGAAGTGTGTAAGCAGTGTAATGAATTAATTTGTCTCTTTTACGTCTCTTGGAAGCATCAGAGCAGCATACTTGTTCTTAGTCTCTCACCTAAATCATGGCCTTGACCTACTATGTCTCAGACACCTTGCACCTTCAACTTGCCTGAACTCTGGATTCAATCCAGACTTACTCATGTCAAAGCCTATGGGCTGTGTATGACAGGCAGAATGATTGAAACATTCAATCCACTACCAGGTGGTAGTATCCCTCCACTCAGCCCTGCTTGGATCCAGCTGGCACAGCAAAGAGGCTTTTCTTCACCACTTGCCCTTGTCAGTGTGAATGGCAGGGCTGTGTATGTGGCAGTGGTTAAGATGCGCCATTAACACTGGAGAGTGTAGGTAATCCTGGCCTTGATGGTCTGACTCTGTAGAAGGCAGCTTCCTGTAACCTGCTGGTGGCTAGGGGTTTTGACTATGTTAAAGCCGGGGAGGTTGGCCACACTGCTCTTACAGCTATTTCCTATGTTTGGGAAATACCTGTAGATCTCAGGGCAGATCACAACATAGAATTACAATATATAAAAAACACAGAAATACATAAGAAAAAATAAAAAAGACAAAGACAACCCAATAACCCCCTCACACCCCACCACACATTTAAAAGGGCATCAGATGTAAATTAGCCCAAGGCCTGAATTTTAAAAGATCAAGTTCCTGCAGATACTGAAGCAAGCACAAGAGAGCACTAGAACATTTGAGAAGCACTGTGGAAGGCGACAAGTTCTTGTCAGAGATTTCCCATAGCACTAGAGTGCACAAAGCACCACTGAGACAGAAATAACTCAAGGAAGCTTTGGTTCATTCAGAGAACAATGGCTTATATTCTGGGTATATGTGGAAGAGACTTGACACGCCAACATAAGTAAGGCTGCTGCAAAACAGCCACTTCCAGTAATTTTTTAGCTGTCATTTGTCTTTTAAAGCAAATGGGTGCGATACACAACCTAATTCCATAAAACAAACTATGTTCACACAAACGCCATCTTTAACAAATCCATAACACCTTAGAACATGTGTGTTGTTGTTACGGACCCACCCACAGTGACCCTTCCCCAGAGAGCAAGGCCTTACCCAAGAATGGTGACAAAACTGGACAAGGCAGTGTTCTGGGATTAAAAATAATTGGCCACAACTTTCTTTGGCCAACTGCAGTCCTGAGGTCAGGTGCAGCTGGCTTTTGTCAGCCAAGGTGGACCAAACTGTAGCCTGTTCCATTCCACCTGTTCTCCACCTTTGAAGTAAGCAATACCTGCTTAGTCCATACAGCAACAAAGCAGAGACATAGGCATTGAAGCTGCAATCCAGTGCACATTAATCTGGGTGTAAATTCTGTTCAACTCAATGAGCTTACTTCTGAGAAGACATTGACAGGACTACACTTTGCATCGTAGTTGGTAGCCTTCTTAAAGTAGTTGATTTAAGAGAGTGTAGATATATATATGGATAGGCTCCCATTTTCATTTGTATTAGAATAAAAGCAATTAATATAAACCTCATAATTATAATATTTAGGTAATTAAAACACACCCAAACAGGTCATGAATCTCTCCAGCCAGCTGAGAGACTAGAAGATGCGCTCTCCATTCTTGTCATTAAATTGTGAGCAATGGACTGCAAGACCTCTTAAGACACTAGGAAAGAAAAAATAGACAGTCAGATTAGAGTTAGGTTTTTACATCCTAATCTGTAGTAGAAAATTCTCACAACATCTGGTACCCACTAGCAAATGAGCCAACGTCAACATTCTGGTTTTGAGATATAAAGCCCTACAATGCTTAGGACCTAAATGTTGGGATGCATCCAGGGAACGGGGGCATCAGGCAGGCCGCCAGCTTGCTCCAGCCCACCGGCCGGCAGCCGTGTGAACTCCGGTCTCCCTTGGAACAGCACCAATCAGCGACTCATAGCTTCAGAAGCCTTCAGAAACTTGAGCACGCTCTAATCAGCAGAGTGAATAACTCTTCACAACGGAAGTGGCGGACAGAGGCATATATAAAGCGTATTTACAAGCATTTTATTCAGCATAGTTCATAGACAAAGAAAACATGTCTGCTCTCTTTTGTGTCTAAGCAAAAGCAGGAAGCACAAAGCAAAAGCAATACACCAACATGAATTCCCAGCAAGCTATGCTGGAATGTAAACAGACATGTGACATACAACAGCTCCACACATCTGTTTAGGTGGAACGGAACATCATAATCCTAACACTAAATATTTCATGGCTCTCCTTTTCCCATCTATACTTGTGCAGACATTATTATCTGGAAGGGGCGCCCTCTGAACTGTGCTTCACCTGCCAGGCCGCTTGCCTTCGTATGGTTTGTGAAGATTCTGTATGCTGAATAAGAGCATCCAAACCTGGAGGGGGAATCGCTGTGTAGCTATGTCCCATGAATTCTGTTCCTTCTGTATCTAGTACAATCTAACCAGCCTAGCAGGGCCACATTCAGCTTGGTGGGCCATAGGAACATAGGAAGCTGCCTCATGCCAAGTCAGACCATTAGCTCAGTCTTGTCTGCAGTGGCTGTCCAGGGTTTCAGACGCCGTGGATCAACCTGAGACCTACATGCAAAGATGATGCTCTACTGGTGAGCTGCGGCCATTCCCAAAGTCAAAATTTGGTGGGTTAGACTGCAGGCATGGTAAGGCAGAGTCAGAATTTCAACTAGGTTCTCACAGTTTCATGGCCAATGTGCTGCTTCCTATTCTATGCGGGCTCTTGATGTCCTCCAGTGCTCCTGGATAGCTCAGTTGGTTGAAGCGTGGTGCCGATAACGCCAAGGTTGCAGGTGCCATCCCCATTTGGGACAGCTGCATATTCCTGAATTGTAGAGGGTGGGACTAGATGGTCCTCATGGTCCCTTCCAGCTCTACAGTTCTATGATTCTTTGCTTCCAAAATTCAGATACCTTCAAAGAACCAAGCCCAGTCCTTTCGGCAGCTGATTGATTGCAGCCCATTGCCAAATGCCAGTCCATGAGCACCTCTTGATTAACGCCAATATTCCAAATTATGGAGGAACCAAGCACAAATCGTGGCTCTTCCATGGCATGGACACACTCCCATGTCGCACCTGTTCTGCCTTTCAGGTTGGCAGACACTGACTTAAGCAACACAGCAGGATGCAGTGCACTCCCCAGACCCTGCTGGGCAACATTGTCAGAGGGCAGCGAGCAGCGGCCACCATTGACCCATGACGAAAGCCAGAAACTGACATCAGTAAATGTCTTTCTGTCAGTTTCACAAAATCAGGGCTTAAAATTGAGTCAGGAGTCAGCCTCTGGACATGTTTTTAGGCTCCCCAGCACATGTGAAGAATTGATATAAACAAGGTCTAGCACGTGCACAGAGTCTATTTTGTCCCTTCTAGGATCAGAGGTCAGACTTCAAAGCAGCATGAGCCTGGCTCCTGGTGTATTTCTCTGTAGAAGTTAAGAACTGCCTATTTGCTGATGAACAATAATTTCTTGCAGCTGCTCCTTTGCTGACTCTTGTAATGTACATTTTTTTCAGAACACTGAAGGAAAAGTGGAGGAAGCTGAAAACAAAGCGAGCCCCAAAGCAGACCGGCTCACCCAGCAACCCTCTGAGGACAACGAAGTTTTTGGTATGTGACCTAAGTATCAGAGACGTGGTTCCCGAACCCTTTTCCCCACTTAAATCTTGCTGAGAGTTTTGGTGTACCACTTAAGGCCCCACCCACCTCTTTTAGCAACTGTAGTGTGTTGCACTAGATAGTTTCTTTTATTTCTGATATTTTGTATTGTAGAAGGTAGCACTAGACGCCATTTTAAAAGAAGCAAAGTTTCTGTGAAGTTGGCAGGTGTATGTATGTCATCATTTGATCACCAGCACACTGGCTAGGGATGAGGCAAGTGATGCCTTTGCAAAGGAAGAAAATAAAGGGACGGAAGGGGGAGACATAGTTCTAAATGTTCAACATGATAATTGTGACTTACAATCCATTCTTATGCATGCTTCCACTCAGGTGGACTACAACATCCATCGCCCCAATTGTTAGCCCAACTGGAGCCTAACAGTATCTGGAAGGTCACAGCTTTCCCATCCCTAACTGAAAGGCTTGATTTTGGGTATTTACATCTTCATAATATCTTATGTTGTGGCAGAAGAAGTTTGCGTAGATGACAAGAGCAATTAAATTAGAAGAGGTGGCGATAGCATTTGGAGCAAGGGATGTGCATTTGTTCTGGCCATGTTAGGAGAAACTGAACTTCAAAATAATTATCCAGTGGTATATAATAATGTACTGTGAAATACAACTTCAGGACCGTTGCATAAGCACTGGAGAGAAGTGGAGGGAACAACTGCAACACATGGGAGTTATGCTCAATGGTAAAGAAAGCTGGGAATAAGAAGTTATGGTGCACTTTAACAGCATATTCTTGTATTGCAACAGTGGCTACTGTTAAACATAATTCATCAGTTTAAAAGCTCTGTGGATATGTCATTTAAAAAATATGTTGGCGCAATAATAAGGAAAAACAAAAGTTATACAAAACAAGTTCAAAAACTGCTTGGGGGGGAGAGAAAGAGATTGAGTATGTAGGAGGAGAAAGTGAAATACTGGAATCATTAAGAGCGCTTGATAACTTACTGTGCCTTATATTTTGCTTCTTAAGAGGTAGGTTTTTGCAGGAAACAGTGGGTTGCATTGAACTAACCTTTATTCAGAGTAAAGCAATCAGAGTTAATGGCCATGACTAACTTAGAACCATTTATTTCAGTGGGTCAGCTGAGTAAAAGTTAGTTGAATGTTAGAGTAACGACTCAGAATAAAATAAAATAAAATGCAGTAGATATGGCAATGGCAATTACAGCTTATATCTGGGCTGCTTTTTGATGCGGTTCATTTATATAACACATTCACTGCCATTCTCCAGCAGCGGTAAACAAGATAAGAAAAGCAAGCACGAATGGAAGCAAATAGACACACAGCAACTTACCTGATTAATTCTTTCCTTGGCCGACGCTGTTTAGCTGCCATGCAGTGGATGAAGGCTGTGAGGTTATTGCAGTTCACAGTGATCTGCTGGGCAGCTCCATCCATCAGCTGTAAGCACAATTGTTCCTTGAGAACAAGTCTTCGCATTAATGCCAAATGGTGACAAACCAACACAAAGCTCATTCTGGTTAAGAGAGTGCCGAGAGGTTGTTGCAAGGTGGTGCCATGATCACAGCACAATCCTCCCCTGTTTTTGTTCATTTCAAGGTGAGGATTTTACTAGTGCTGTTATGGACTGGACAAATCCCAATACTTAGTGACCATCATACAGAATCTAAGCAACGCTAATTTGTTGTTTAGTCGTTTAGTCGTGTCCGACTCTTCGTGACCCCATGGACCAGAGCACGCCAGGCACTCCTGTCTTCCACTGCCTCCCACAGTTTGGTCAAACTCATGCTGGTAGCTTCAAGAACACCATCCAACCATCTCGTCCTCTGTCACCCCTTCTCCTTCTGCCCTCCATCTTTCCCAACATCAGGGACTTTTCCAGGGAGTCTTCTCCTCTCATGAGGTGGCTAAAGTATTGGAGTCTCAGCTTCAGGATCTGTCCTTCCAGTGAGCAAGCAATGCTAATTAACAGGCTCTAATCCTATAAAGAAATATTAATTTCTATAGCATTTGTACAAAATGACATTTAAGTAATTCTGCTAATCAAATGCAAATGTGATCAAAAGTAACATCTGTTTAGTGAACTTAATGGATTAGTGTCAAATACATAAAAAGAGCATTTTTTTTTCTGACCACATTGTAAGTGTTCTGAAAAGGAAGTGGAAATAATTTCTGACAGTAATGTGCTATGTAGGGAGAGAGAGATGATCGAAGTCTAATCATTTGTTAAAGGCAGCTGGGGGGACTATTATTATTATCATTATTCATTTCCTTTCTATACCACTTTGTATTTTTAAGATAAAAATCTCAAAGTGGTTTACAACATACATTAAAATGTCACATGAAGCAACACAGAGTGAAACATTACAGAAGAAAGCCAAATATAAATTCAAAGCAGTGTAATTAACTAAATTATTAACTAAAATATTTAGTTTATATTTAGTATAAACTAAATATTATCTTAAAGACTTCAAAATAAAATCCTACTAAGGTGATCATGTACAGAATGCACATTTAACACAGCAAAGTTAATAAAAAAAAATGATCTAAACATTTCTAAAGGAAGTCAAATATAAAATGCACATTTAAAGCAGCACAATTAGCAAGAAAGAAAAATACCCCCAAGCCACACGATCAATAATTTTAAATATATAATTTATGAATATTTTTCAAATAAAATACTGACCCTTTTAAGTGTTCTGAAAGGGTGGAAACGATCTTGAAAACCTGGAAAAATCAAGATGAGATGGGGAAATGGGGCAAACTGAGGAGGTGTTGGAGGCTGCATAAAATGAGATTGGGAGCAGAATGCAGGTTATTCCCCCTATGCTCTAAAATATGTAACAAAAACAATAGACAATCTCAGTTATACCCATCTGGCCTTAAACTCCTTCCTTCCATCCTTCCTTCTCTCCACCTCTCTTGCACATGCACAGCATGTCATCTTTTTTGTAAAGTTCCTTCCAAGTTCAGCCAACTCCACCAAAGCTTCATTTTGATCAAATTAATTCCAACTTGTAAGCATCCGTTCAAGGCATTATTTCTTAACGTAAAGGCCATGAACTGTATGTACCAGCCATCACTTTATTCTTGTTAGCTGCAAGCATGATACTTCACATAGATTCAGAGCAATGGCATCTCTCGCGTCAGGCCAGAATTTAACCATCCCAGTTGGGCCTCTATTGTTATACTATTGTTATTATTATTGCTGCAGTATTACCTCCCCTTCAGCCTAAGGTCCCAGGGCAGGTTACAGCTATTAAAACACAACATTAATATAAAAAACCAATATTACACAGTATCAAGAACAGTTGAAAACAATATTACAAAAATAAGGTGGATTCTTAAAACACACATCAACAAGTGTCAAAAGGCAGGATAAGGAGGTGAAGCTATGTTAGCACCACCACTTCTGTGTTTGTGAAAACAGGTTTATAGAATTACTTTTTATGATCTGATGAATTAGTTCTAGAAGTAGGAAATCTGAGCATATAACCCCAATGGCTGGCTACACTGATTAGTTTCCTGGCTCGATTCAAAATGCTGGTCTTGGCTTATAAAGCCTTCTGCGACTCAGGACCCCAATATCTCAGGGAAGGGACTCCCTCTCCCCACATGAGCCTACCTACACCCTGCATCAATCATCAGGGGCCCTTATTTGTGTGCCCCCTCCAAGGGAGCTTCTGTGAGTGGCAACACAAAAATGGGCCTTTTCAGTGGTGGCTCCCAATTGCGGAATGATCTCTTTGGAGAGATGTGCCTAGTTACATCTTTATCAGCTTTAAGGTGCTATTCCTGTTCATCCAGGCATTTGGCTTTTAATTGGAGTCATGTGACATGATGATACCCTGGCTTGCATTGGTGTTCATCTTTTAGCAGGATGAGGCAGGATTTATCCTTTTTTCTGTTGGTGCAAGAGGGGCACATTTAGTCATTCTTTTATCGTTCTGTTGTATTTTACATTTCTCTATTATTTATGTTTTTTATCATTGTAAGCCGCTTTCAGACATTTTTGTAGTAAGCGATGAATGAATGCTATAAAAATAGTAGAAAAAATAGTCAGTGCTTTTGTGTGTGTGCTGGTACTCACTGCTACAGAGCAGTGTCACCTTTTTTTCTGCCCATGGCACCCATTGTGTGCTTACACCCACTTTATTAGTAACAGCTTAGGTCCTGGGTACCTCAGAGATCACCTGAACACTTATATCCCACTGAAATCATCTGCTGGAGCGTCATTGGTCATCCCCTGAGTTGGTGAGGCTAATTTGACAACGACAAGAAAATGAGCCTTTGGTGTCATCGGCCCAGTTTTATGGTATAATATTCTGCTAAGAGAGAGTGGGCACCTTCTGTGAGAATTTTTATGTTAGCTGCTTTCCTCACAAATGTGACCCCAGAAATGTAAGTATATCTACTAAAACTGATTATAACAAACACAACCAATGAAAGCCTAAAAACACATCCTATGCAGATAGGGGGGAAACAGGCAATATAGGTCCCACCCCACTAAAAGAGGCCATTAATGTAAAGCTTATTAAGGCTTTTTTATCTAGTATAAGAGAACCTGCTTTTGTTTCGTTTTGTAGGCACGTGGAGTGTCTCTTTAAGAACTGACAAGGAGGTCCACAACAGAAATTAGTGTCTGGCATTTGGGGGTGGTTTTTTTAAAAAAATTGAAATTGAAACAGGGAAAAGAGAAGTGAAAAGAACTAGTATTTTCCATCTCCATACAGTGACACTCGTGCAGAAACATCCTGGTGGCGACAAGACGGCAGTTCCTTGTGGGTATTGCAGCGCATCCTTGATAATGCTCTCCTTTATTTCAGCAGCATTCAGAGGACGATCGCTCTCTAGTGCCTTCCCTATGCTCCTCTCATCGCTTTTTATGGCTCCAGTGAAACGCCTGATTTATCAGGGGATTCTGAATGCACAGCTCAGCAGGGACTTTATAAAGACCCTCTATTGTAGCAGCGCTTAAGAACCAGTCCCCTCCCAAACTGGTTCAGTCTCTGCTACTAGCGCGCCGAACCACTTGGTGCTTTTCTGTGGGCTTGAGCCTCATTCTTCCACTGCACATTACAGCAATGGCAGCCTGTGCATAAAGAAGCCATTTGAAGCGCAGCTTACTTTTTAAGATTACAAATCAAGGAAAGGGCAACTCATTCGCCGCAAGTGTGAATTAAGAAATGTACTGTGACTTGCAGTCCCTCGTCTACTTCGCGAATCAGGGCGATTCACAGGATAAAACCGCAACATAAAAGCACGACATACAAAATCAAAATAAAAAACAATCCAATCAATCTCCCCAAGCACATTTTATTTTTAAATAATTTTTATTAACAGGCCAATCAAATCACATTAATTCCAAATCACATTAGTTCCAAATTATACAGCCAAATTTTTAAAAATTTTGTTGGGGGTACCCATACTTCGAGCTCCGAAAGGGATCCAAACATCACTCTTGCTGCTTCTTTAATTACACAGTTCTGTCCAGTTCTGTCCAGATAGTCTCTTTGTTATTTTCCTCATCTTCTTGTTGTTATTATATATTCCTTTCTTTGTGATCTCTGATAATCTTCACAAGCGGGTTGAAAACAAACATATCCTGTGTGGATTTTACACTCTCCAAGAGCCATATCAGAGGCCATTTCCACACCTCCATGAAGAACATTCCCACAGTCTGTCCGTTGATTTCCACAGGCCTGCCAATCTGTGTATCAGGGGGCCCTGCCAGGTCGAAATCACATTCCGATAACCATACATTCACATTCCGATGACCCTGGTCCTCCTCCCCCTCGTCCTCCTGTGGGCAGGCCTGTCTTAACGAATCTCCATTTGAAACTGCCTCACAAAGCTTTCTTTCCATTCCCAATGTTCCCACCAGTCCTCTCTTTGATCAGTAATTCATTTCCACACAGTTCTTAATCTCCTGATTGTGATTAGTAATTTGCAACGATTCTTTCTCTCTGGGGGGGGGAGGGTTATTGGGTACTCACATAAGACAAAAAAAGAAAAGTTTTTTCCTCCCCCACTTTCCGTTTCACTCCAACATACCGATCTTTTAATGATGAGTCTTCACTTGATTTATTGTCCAGCCCGTCGCTCCGCTCACAGAGATCCCATTAACCAGCAGTCTTTACTCCCGATCTTCACTTGAAGTATGTGCATTTGCTTCTTTCCAATTATATATTTCGAGCTGATGCAAACCAGTGCGCGATTAGAGACAGCGTCCGGGAGAGCCGGCCCCACCCGAGGGCTTTTGAGCCTAGTGCCCTCACCCCCTTCTTTCGAATCCGGGGGTGAATTATGGACTCAGCAGGCCAGGCAGTGCCCCCCATTCCCTTGGGGGGCAAGGGAGGCTGCATACTCCCATATCAGCCTCTTAATTACCTCGTGTGGGTCGGAGAGATGTTATTGTCGGCCATCTTCCAATGCGCCCCCTGGTGGCCCCCCTCCCCAAGCACATTTTAAAGGGGCATTGGGTGTGAATCAGCCAAAGGCCTGGTTAAAGAGGAACATTTTTGCCTGGTTTAAAGGTGTATAATGAAGGCACCAGGTGAACCTCCCTGGGGAGAGCATTCCACAAATGGGGAGCCACTGCAGAAAAGGCCATTTCTTGTATAATAACTGATCTCATTTCTGAATAAGATTCAGAAATTGCTTAGAATGGGGGGCGGCTTACTGAACACAGGAGGATGCAAAAGCAACGCTTGCTCCATCAGTTGAATAATTAGTCTTTGTAACCTCCAGAACCCTGTGACATTGTCCTTCCATGGGCAAAACATTTAGGAGAAGAGGAGCTGTAGCTTAATGCTAGAGCAAATACTTGGCATGCAATAGTGCCCCTTTATGAACCCTGCTTTCTTTTGGCAGAGCTGGGAAAGACTTCTGCTTGAAACCCTGGAAAGCCACTGCAAGTCATTGGTGGACCAATGGTTTGACTTGGTCTAAGGCAGCTTCCTGTGTTCCTGCACAAATGTAGAAGTTCTTGTGTGGGGAGCTGGATCTCTGCCAGCACAGGAAGCATTACATGCCATGTAAGACTGGCCATAGTCAGTCAGGCTTACCAGTAAGGATGCACAAATCCATCTACTTTGACTTCTTTCTCCTTTTTCTAGTCTTAAGAAGTAGCAAATTGTGATTAAGAAAAAAAGTTTTCATGAAAATTCAACAGGCACATTTCACCTGGTATACAAATTTCTGCATGCAATTTTGCCTCGCGCCTGCATTTTTCACAAGCAATCCCTACCATAAAGAATTGTTGCATGTACTTTTCACATTTAGCATGCCCTTTCCTCTACGATTTTTTTGGGGGAACAGCATTGCAAACTTCAAAGAAGTGCAAAGTTCAAAGGATTCTCATTTTCCGGAACAAATATGAGAGCCAAAAATCATGTGATTCATCCAGGACTCCCCCCCCCCCCCCGGAATCAGCTGCATGATTTAGGCCTATGGGATGTTACAAGCAAAAATCATCTCCATGTACATGCTGAGGTAGGCTCTGGACTGCCCCTGTGAACAATATCTTAACCAGCTATAAAAGTAAACTAAATACTGCTGTGTCCTAAGCTGCTAAAGAGGCAGCTCAATAAATGGTCAGTATGGTAAAATTACACAAGACACTCTTACTAACAATTATAGCAATGAAAATAATTACTATAAAAAACCATGCTGTTTCTGTACAAATGTTCCTTAAGCAATTGAAGGCCAAAGCCTAGCAGTTTTCTCTCTGTGTGTCTTTAAATCCCTTTCTGAGCAAAGGCTTTTTGATTGACAGGCTCATATCCAAGTGCTCCGGGCAGTTTGAGATTCATAATATTTTTGCATTGCTTGGGTGATTTTAAAGCAATTATTTTTTATGAGAGGGCAATAGGTGGCTTGAAGTTGGAACAACAAAATAGTCTGCCTTTAGGGTAAAAGCATACTTATGAGATACTAGGGCAAAGCTAGACATAATGGCAGAATACCCATGGCTTTGTCCAGTGCTTGTAATTCCAGACCACGGCTGGAAGCATCCACTCCCTCATTGAAACAAAACCATAATTCGTCATTGGAGTTTCGCTTTTGTTCCTTCCTGCTCTCCCCTCTGTGCTGGATAACTGGTTGGCACATTTCAGTATATCTAATTTGGTCACTGCATGTGCATAGAGTTAAATCAAGGTCATTTTTCTTCTGTTATTAATGCAGTTATATTTCTGATACTTTTTCACATGCACAATATGTTCATGAAATTCAGAACTTTGAGAAGTGCTGGTGACCACCAGCTTAAACAGTGTTAATAGGGAGGGGGAGACATTCATGGTGGACAGATCAGTTAATGTCCATTTGCCATGATTGCTAAATAGGTGCGCCATTTACAGAAGCATGCCCTGGATCTTTTGGTATTCCTAGAGCAGTATGGAAGTGTTAGTGATTCTTACACTGCGCAGTGTGAACTCTCAGTGCGCTCCATGCACTCCCGCAGTGCAGGAAGTAATGGCAGAGAGTCCCAGAAGCTACACAGAGTTCCCTTTGTATTTTGGGTGATGTGGCTGGAGAGGCGCTGCTATTGATCTGCGACAAAATCATTTTTTCCATTTCCTTTGCCTTCTAGGCAAGCCCCATTCAATGAAGTAACACAGCACTATCTTAATTAATTCAATTTGTATGCTGCATGGATTCTGCTATTCCTCTGGATCAGATTCAGTACCAGGCAGTCATATTTGCATGAAAAATGCTTTATTGCAAACATGACATTTGCATGATGTTAATCAAACCAACACTCATTTCTGACAAGAAAAAAAGAAACGGATAGGTGCATCATCCTCTTTATTCATTTTTGGTTGTATAGTTTTTGTGCCTTGTCTTGCTGTCATGCATAAAAAATGGGAGGGGGGAAAACACCCTCTTAGCATAATAATAGTATATGCATTATGGGATGTGATAAGGAGCATTTTCCAATTTAGGTGACCTTTGCTTCCAAAGAATATGAGAAGTGAGGTGTTCCCAATCTTTCAGTACATTTGAACATTATGAAATTAAATTACATTACATACAGTGAGAAAATGAACAGTTCCTTTTGCCCTAGAACCCAAGTGCATATAAGAGGCATCCATAATCATTTGCCTGTATAGTGTATGCAGTCCTTTCAAGTACACATCAGCAGCAATAATGCAGAATGTGAAATTTCTCCATAGCCTTCAGCTTGTAATTTCAGATGGAGAGAGAGATCTGAAACAAACCAATCTCTCATGTCAGTTAGCTGTCTTAACTCTTGGTCCAAATCATGATTCTGTTTCTTGGCTTCTAGAAGATAGCTTCAAAGACCCTCACTGCTTCAGAATCCTCCACAGCAATAGCCAAAACCTTTTGCCAAGGATGCAAAAAGCCAACCATAGTGTGAGTTGCTGGCACTTCAGTGCATACGACAAAATAAGTGCATTGGAAGAAGCAGGCCGGTTGCACCTTTGCAGCTCATTATAACCTCTGCACTGTGTCATAGTCCTAATGGCACAGAATATCTCTTTGACCCAGCTAACACTCTAGCAGTGAACTCAGCCCTATTTAGAAAAGGGAAGCAGATCCATATTCCCAAGGGAAAACTCAATTGTCAGCCTTCTGCTAAAGAGTGGTTCACAACTACATGAACAACCCTTGATTGAATTCTCACTACTTAATGACTTCACAGCTGAAAATGTGCTTTGGCTCCATTGAATAGCATTATGTTTGAAGCCACGTGCAAAATCAGCTTGTGATATTTCATCTATAATTACTCAGCCATACATGCAAGTCACAAAAGAGATGAAACCAGCGCTTGGGATACTACCACCCTCTATCTCACCCTTCTTTAAAGCTTCAGAAATTCAGTATCTATGTAATGTACTTTTCCATGTATAAGACTAGGGTTTTTTCATTAAAAATAATGCTTAAAAGTGGGGTCGTCTTATACATGAGTAGTGCATAGGGTGGACGTTTGATTGGTTGCTGCCGCGGCTGTCAGCAGCTATTGTGCGTGTTATTGGTTGCTACATCAATGGGTGTTGTTGATTGGCCAACGCTGTGGCAGTTGGGCGGGCGGTTTGCAGCTTCTGTCATCGAGGGGACAGACGAGAGGCTGATTTTGCAGCGTGTGCTCAACAACTCTGGGTAATCCTCCCCCAAAAAAGCTCTACAACTTTGTGCCATCTTCCCCTATTTTCTTAAATTTGAGTCCCCAAAAATAGGGGGCATCTTATACATGGGGTTGTGTCATACATAGAAAAGTATGGTATGTTCTTTGGTAGCTTTCTCCTGTCAGAATCTCAGGAATATTGGATAAATTGTGAGTCAGCACACTCTAAATTTACCAATCCATATACACTCATTGGGGCAAGGTATTTGTGCATGTACCTTACACTAAGTAGTATATCTGATTTCTACCATCTCCCCCACTCCTTTTTGCATGGAGAATTATTGCACAGATGGAGAAAGTGTGTGTAGAGATTAACTAATTTGTTGCAGTGTGAGCTTTAATCAACAAGAGTTCCCTTCATCAGATGCATGAAGTGTTGTCCTCTACTAACAACAAAGATACTTCTGGCACTTTGAAGATGAAAAAATATGTTGCACATAAGCTTCCATGAACTTGAGTCCACTTCATCAGATGTTTTAAGTGGAACTGAGAATAACACTTCATACATCTGGAGAAGTGGGTTCCAGTCAATGAATGTTTATGCCATGATAAATGTGTTAGTCTTTAACTAAGGTGCTACAAGGCTCTTACAACTGGACCAAGGAATTAAGGGGAGAGACCCAAGTGGTCTTATGGTGAACAGGGAGACCTTCATGCCCCATCTCCTTTCTGGGCCCCACAACTCCTGTCAAGCAAGTCTCAATAACATTCAAAACCCAGGCTAAGGCTCTCACAGCCCAGAGCAACAGCCCTTTGGAAATGTCCACGCTGCTGGGTACAAACTCCGGGCTGGGCAATCTGCTTGAAGATGGTGTTTCATTTTGTTTGCAGAAAAGTGTGGTTCTTCCTTTGGGCAGCCCTTTATGTTGTTGTTAACAGCTCGCAGCAGTGTGCTTTGGTATCACGAGTCCAGATTAGTAATTAGATAGAAAATGGCAAATTACCCTGCTTTCCTACACCACCTGCTCGGTATTATATTCTCACTTCCTATATATTGGCAGCTGTGATGGCAGACAGCTCCATTTCAGGCTGGATTTGCCCAAAGGGTTGACATAGGTTGATAGGCTTAATATAAATGCCTAATAACGGCTTGGATTGACAGTAAAACCATTTCCTATTAATTCTTCCTAGCTTCTTCTAGTTTGGGCAGTGCTTAGAAGCTATCATTTATCTGTTGGAAATAAATCAGTGTCCTCTTAAGAATACGAATGATACATCAGTGTCATGAATGCAGAATTGTTGTTATTTTTTACTATTGGCACTTCTTTGTTTTTTTAAAAAATGAAGTGCCAATACTGATAAATGTGCTGTGGGTGCCAGCACAAAATGGGTGCCATGGGCAGCAAAAAAAAAGAGGTTTGAGTACTTTGTATCAGTGAGTACTGTAAAAAAAAACACCATTGGTGTTGTTGTTGTTGTTGTTGTTGTTGTTGTTGTTGTTATTTGTTGTCCTCAGGTTACTGTAGTATCTGATTGTCCTTTGTTTGAATGTGTGAATTATATGTGCAAAGGCAGGCTTTGGCAGGTAGAGCAGATGAGACCAATAGTGGGTGCAGTGCTCAATCATGTAGTTTTGCACATGCTTTAGAGGGGATAGACGGGCAGATGGGGCTCATCAGCCTAGCAAGGGAGAAGCAGAACTCTGATCCGAAACCTCTGCTGCCCTGTGGGATATCTTAGGGAGAAGAAAGGCACCTTTTGCACCTCCTCCTAGCAACTCCTGCAGCCAAGCTGGTGCCAAACATATTGCTGTGCTTTCCTCTGAACCACATCAGGAAAGCTGAGAGCTGGATCTTGTCGTCTGGGCATCACAGGACCTTCCATACACCCTGCCCAGGCTTGTGCCCTGGTGTGGTCATTTCAGTGCTGCTAACACAGCAGTTTGACATCGCCCCCAGAGGGACTTCATTGTATCTCAAGACAGATAGATGCCAACAACATATAGCAGGGAGGAGGAACCTGCCACCCACCTGATGCCATTGGGTTACAGCTTCCATCATCCTTGACCATTGTTTCATGCCAGCAGGGGCTGATGGGAGTTGGAGTAAAAAGAACATACCTGGAGGGCTATAGGATCCCCGTCTCTGTCCTATACAGAAGTGTCTTGCACCTCAGCTGTGTGCAAACCAAGCAGTCAGTGTGGTTGGCTTTGAAAATGTTGGCCACTAATGGAAACAAGGGAATGGGATCGTGCAATCATCAATCCACTTTTTCTTCTATTACAAAAAAAGACATTTGTGAAATATATGGAAAGTTATGCGGTATTTTTGTTGTGTGAAAAGACTTTTGAGCAATTTCCTGCATTTTGTGTGGCATTCAGGGGGCAGAGCTGGTTTGAGCAACTTCTGTTTCATGCCTTTTCTGCTCTCATTGGCCTCCTTTGACAGGAGGTCATCCAGAGCTCAGACCAAAAGAGTCAGTAAGCACCTGCTTATCTCCCTCGCAAACAAACTTTCAGAATACTAGGTGTTAATGATCACCAGTACCACCCCCCAAAAGGGCTGTAAATAATCAGAACTCCAACATTTTATGGCTAGAGGAACAACAGAACAGAAGACACAGTACTACAGTCACAGAACAGTGATTATACTTTTCCCCCATCTACACCAATACAATCACTGTCGAAAAAACAGTGACATCTGACTGGTGCTGTGGGGAATCTGCTACAATTTCACTTTTAAAAAAAACTAAGGAACAAACTGAAACTATAGCACTGTAAAAGGTATATCTGGAAGGACTCCAAATCAACAGAAATGGTAGCTAGATAATACAGGAAATGGGTTTGATCCACTTTTTGTTGAGTACTTTGTTATGCCAGGAGATGTTGACATTGATAACGATTTGTTAGATTTTTACCCCACATCTTCTTCCAAGGAAGTCAAAGGTGGAGATGGGAAGCCCTGGATGGTAGATATGAATTATGTATCTGTAATTGAGTTTGGAGGGTATGGAAGAGACTTTGTTGATGCGTAATTCATTAAACGTTTGATGCTCCATACAGAATTAATGTCAGCTCACATCTTTCGGCACTCTGTGATATATATGTTATAGCAGGGGTAGGCAACCTAAGGTCTGTGTGCCGGATGCAGCCCAATAGCATTCTCAATCCGGCCCACGGACCGTCTGGGAACCAGCGTGCTTTTACATGAGTAGAATGTGTCCTTTTATTTAAAATGCATCTCTGGGTCATTTGTGGGGCCTGCCTGGTGTTTTTACATGAGTAGAATGTGTGTCGTTATTTAAAATGCATCTCTGGTTATTTGTTGAGCATAGGAATTCGTTCATTCCCCCCCCCAAAAAAAAATAGTCCAGCCCACCACATGGATGGCAGACTGGCCCATGGCTGAAAAAGGCTGCTGACCCCTGTATTATAGTATATGCCAGTAAAGAGGATGGAAATTGTTTTATAAGATGCAACCATAAATGAAGCTAACATTGTTTTTTAACCAATGATGCAGAAGTTTACATTAGCCATTCCAAACCCATTTGCTACTAAAATTGAAAGTATGTGCTACCACATCAAAAATGGTTGAGTCTGATCACACTTAACAACAGCAAATAATATTGCTAGCATTTTGTAGCTTGCCTTTCTTCCAGGAGCCATAAGATTAGTTTCACAGCACTTTTCTATAGTTGAAATGTTGTCTTGAGTGGGGAGTGTGTTCTTTTCCAGAATTACAGGTCTATTTGAGTTTATCACCTTTAGCTAGCATACCTTTTATTATTACAAATTATGTGATATTGCCGCAAGCAATATTCCAGAGACTTGCAGATCCCATAAATTAAAGTCTATGGTCCACAGACATAATGCATTGTTTTTCTTGGCTACTTTCTTTGATTTTAATTCAAAGTAGCTTTCATTTAACACAGTGAGTTTTTTTTTTAAATTAAACATTTGTTTTATTGCTGTGGTAATTTATTTCGTAACCGCAGGAACTCAACACCAAGCAAAACAGTGCAAAACAAACACCATTAAGGAAATCAAGGACACTGCATTAGTTGCTCCCAAAGGCCTTTCTGGAAAGGCCTTTCTAGTGTCTGAAGACCAAAACTGGTGAGATTTAGACAGCCTTCTTGGAGAGGGCTTGTCATGATGCTGGTGCCTCAGATGAGAAGACTGTGCCAAACTTCAGATGAGCCTCAGGTATTGAGTGGAGCACGTGGGTCATGATGGTTTAAAGAGCCTGGAAATGAATAGGCCACTAGTATAGATTATACAAGATCAGAGTCATATGAAGTTATCTGAAGAAGTGTGCATGCACACGAAAGCTCATACCAAGAACTAACTGAGTTGGTCTTTAAGGTGCTACTGGAAGGATTTTTTTATTTTTCATATGAACCAATTAGCCAATTCTAGATGATACCCATGCCATATATCTGAAGCCCCATGATACTTTTTTAAACAGTCATGGTTCCCCCAAAAGAATTCTGGGAGCTGTAGTTCATTTAAGAGTGCTAAGAGGTGTTAGGAGGCTCCCAGAGCTACCATTGCCAAAGTGGTTTAACAATCCATCTCTTTTCATGGGGAACTCTGAGAATTGTAGCAAAATGGACACCCTGTCCTCCTTTATACTTGAAGAGGACAAACAAGTGTTCCATATAACTCCCATTGCCCCACATACCTTGGCCTGGAATCTTGACCACCTGAGATATCTTACCTGGCAACTCCTGGGACTGAACCTGGAGTTTCCTGCAGGCAAAGCAGACACTTGATCACTGAGCTTACAGCCCTGCAGTGTGACTGTTACAGGGGATGGAGAGTGCAACCATAGCAGTTCTCTTGGAATCGCGTATTCTTCATCATCCCTCAGAAGAACCATCAATTACTTACAATTGCCAAGTGGTCCAGGTTGGTTCTGAGTCACATGGAATTATATGAGTGGAAGAAAAACTCACCAGGACCCAGTAGAGTTCAGAAAGTGTTTTCCAAGCCCTGGAACATTGGGAGCTGCTTCTTTATTACCATTCCTAAAGCTTTGTTCTTGGAAAACCCACATCTTTCTTTCTGTGTGCCTTTTTTGTACGGTGCTATACTGAAGAATACTATACATATTTGGAAAGCTAACTACTTTTTCTTTTCTTTTTTTTTTTGCAAAAAGGTTTTGTGGTGTTTTTTTAATAGCAGTAACTCCCACTAACTGGTACAAAGCTTGGTACTGTGCAAGCAGTTTCTCACTCGAGAATGCTCTGACTGAAAAGCTGATATTGTGTTAAGCTCCATCGATCACTGCTGCTTTTCTATACCATGAGCCACCATTGTTCTTGGTGCTGCATTGAATCACATCTAGGGCAAAGAATGCACTTGCAGGAGGAGGGGATGGAGAGAAGAGAAATTGAGGGGAAATAACTTTCAAACTCAAGATAATTCTATTATTATTGTTGTTGTTATTAGTAGTAGTAGTAGTAGCAGCAGTATACAGCCCTTCATCCATAGATCTCAGGGCAGTTCACAGCATACAATTACAATATTCAAAACACAAAATGCTTAATAAAAATAAGAACAAAAACAAACCAGAAATCCCACAACACATTTAAAAGGGCATCGGATGTCAATCAGCCAAAGGCCTGGTTGGAGACGAACCTTTTCGCCTGACACCTAAAGGTGTATAATGAAGGTGCCAAGCAAACCAACCCACAAGTAGAAAGCCACTGCAGAAAAGGCCCATTCTTGTGTTACCACCCTCCAGACCTCTCATGGAAGTGGCACATGAAGAAGGGCCTCAGAGGATGATCTCAGGGTCCAGGTAGGTTCATACTCTCCAACGTTTCTCCGATGAAAATAGGCACGTCCCATTCCATAATGATAATTTTACTCTTTAAACCCCAAACATCTCACCGGGTTGCCCCAGCCACTCTGGGCAGCTTCCAACATATATAGAAACATAATAAAACATTAAACATTTTTTTAAATAACCACTTCCCCATGCAGGATTGCCTTCAGATGGCTCGGGGGTTGGATAACTCCATACCCTCCAATATTTCTCCAGTGAAAATAAGAACATCCTACGGAAAAGTGGGACATTCTGGGATCAAATCAGAAACTGGGACAGCTTCTCTAAATCAGGGACGTCCCTGGAAAATAGGGACACTTGAAGGGCCTGTAGGTTCATGTGGAGAGAGGTGGTCATTGAGGTGTTGCAGACCTGAGTCATTTAAGGCTTTATAGGCCAAAACCAGCCCTTTGAATTGGGCCTGGAAGCTAATTGGCAGCCAGTGCAGTTGGGCCAGGATCAATGTAATATACTCAAATCACCCTGCTCTGGAGATCAACCTGGGCACCAGATTCTGCACCAGCTGAAGTTTCCAAATTGTCTTCAGAAGCAGCCCTGCATAAAGCAGTTGCAGTAGTCTAATCTAGAGGTTACCAGAGCATAGACAGCAGTAGTTAGGCTGTCCCGGTCCAGATATGGTTGCAGCTCGGCCACAAGCCAAAGCTGATGGGAGGCACTCTGCGCCACTGAAGCCACCTGAGCCTCAAGTGGCAGCAAAGGATCCAGGAGTACCCTCAAGCTGCATATTGGAAAATCCTATACCAGCTAAGGAATATCTAGAGGTTCAACAAGCTTAAATGGTATTTATTGGTTCTAGGGAGAACATGAAAGACACTTTCTGATGGTGAAATCAATGTGAATTACCGTATTTTTCGCACCATAGGACGCACTTTTTCCCTCCTAAAAAGCAAGGGAAAATGTGTGTGCGTCCTATGGAGCGAATGCAGGGGGGGGGATGCAGACGGGAAAAGCCCCCAAGAGCCGCACACAAGCTCCGTGCGCTCTTGCGGGCTTTTCCACAGGAGGGAGAAGGGACTGACTGGCCGCATCAGTCCCTTCTCCCCCCTCCCAGGAAAGCCAGGAGAAGCCGTGCAGCCCTTTTAAAGTGCGCGTGGCTTCTGCCGGTTTTGCGGGAGGTGGGGGAATTCCCCCACCTCCCAGAAAAGCCAGGAAAGCCCTGTGCAGCGTCTCCCGGCAAGGAGACGCTGCGCGGGGCTAAAGGGGAAGGCAAAACAGCGAGCGGGATCCATCCCACTCGCTGCCTTGCCTTCTCCCATAGCCCCGTGCAGCCTCTCCTTGCGGAGACGCTGCGCGGGCCTAAAGGGGAAGGCAGAACAGCGAGCGGGATCCATCCCGCTCGCTGCCTTGCCTTCTCCCATAGCTGCGCGCAACACCTCCTTGCGGAGACGCTGCGCGGGGCTAAAGGGGAAGGCAAAACAGCGAGCGGGATCCATCCCGCTCGCTGCCTTGCCTTCTTCCATAGCTGCGCGCAGCCCCTCCGCAAGGAGAGGCTGCAGGGGGCTATGGCTTCTTTAGCCCTGCGCAGCGTCTCCCGGCAAGGAGAGGCTGCATGGGGCTAAAGGGGAAGCCAAAACTTGGCTTGCTCCATAGCTGTGCGCAACCCCTCCGGCAGGGAGAGGTTGTGCGCACCCTGTACGCTGCTCTTTGGGGCTGGGGGGGAGAAAAGATTTTTTTCTTGATTTCCCCCCCTAAAAACTGGGTGCGCCCTATGGTCCGGTGCGCCCTATGGTGCGAAAAATACGGTAAGTTGACCCAATTGAGTCTGACTCCAACCCACTGTGTTTGGAGCCTGGAGACCTAAGTTCACATTCCGGCTCAGTTGCTATGGTCCACAGTTGGTTCTGAACCTAGAACCATGGGGATGTCAAATTCGTAGCCTGGCCCTAAGCAATTGTCCATGAAGACAACTCTCAGAGGGAGCTTAGTGCTTATTATCAGATGCACAGAAAATACAAAGAGAGATTTTGCTTAACTGAGCTTCGATTCAGCAGATGAGATTAGGTTTTTGCAAAGCACATTCGCGGAACAACAAAAAATGCTTTTGGACTTGGGGGAGTTAATCAGTACACAATATGAGCAAAATATAAGTCAAGTGGCAGTGTGGGTGAGCAAGGATCACTGTAGCTCTGTGACAGAGAACATACAGATTCAACCCCTGGCATTTCCAGTTAAGAAAGACCCCTGTCCCAAACCCTGGACAGCTATTGACAGTCAACAAGTAGATAATAGTGAAAAAGATGTATCAGCCATTTGACTCTGTATCAGTTAACTTTCTATGTTCATTGGATCGGGTGCTCTGATGTTCAGAAAGGACATGGAAAAGAAACAACAGGTGGCTTGGGAAATGAATAGTCTTGGTCCTTGCAACGTCACAAGCAAAAGAAAGCAGAGAGGCCAATGACAGAAGTGTTGGATGAGGGAGTGCTCCAGATGAACTAAGATCAGAAAAGGCCAAAGGGTGGTTTCTGTGAATGGAAGGAAAACTTGGAAAGGGAATGAGTAGAGAGGAAAGGCTCATGCAGCCATTAGCCATATAGATAAGGGAAGCTGAAGATCACAATGCTTGACTGAAAGTTTAAACTGTGGGAAGGTTTACATTATCATCATTGGGATTATTGCATTTTCTAAATGGAGAGGACTGTCAGTAGTTTGATCCCTTTTTAAATGTTAACTTTTCTGGCAAAAGCAAACTGTGCCCCTCCTCCCCCTGCCTGTGTGGGCCTACTTGATTATGCAGTGTGCGAACAAAGGCATTTTGAAAAGCTCGCAGAAGCTCAGTGCAAATCTTCTTGCTCTTCCCCCTACACAATAGTCAATAGGACCCAGAAGGGACTATGCGCTCTGGTGCTGTGCTCCTCACAGTCCTGCCTAAAGGGGTATTTGGGGACATGCTGGAGTGCATAATAGGATCTCTGCAAGGGCTTTCCAGAACAGATTTCATCCCAATCAGTTTGATCCTTAGCACAAACTAATTTTACTCAGTTAAGGAAATTTGCCATAATGCGTGTAAGAAGCTTGCTGTTAGAAACAAAAAACAACAACAACTCTTTCTTCTGATGTGTCTTAACTCAGAAGACATATTTGCATGCCCTTGTTGAAGAGGAACATTTTCCTTTTAACTCTACTTTTCTAAATTTCCCCACCACTATCAATCTTCCAGCTATAGATACTATTGGATGTGCTTTGGAGTAAGTGATGTGTTTGTGGGTTTGGCCCAACACGCTTGACCAGTTTCCCATATGAACTGAGCATGTGCCCAGAAATATACTCCAGAATCTTCTTTGTTTCATAGGGGTTCCATGGAAGATTTTCAGGGTGCATTAAGCAGCCAAGTGTTCCTTGAAAGCACAAAGTCTGAAAACCACTAATCTATAGAAACCACTGGCCATAAGAAACTCACCTCTCCTTCTACTCTAGTCATCACAATAATATAGAAAATGAGGTGAAATGTGTTTCTTCAGTGTTCATGTAAAAATGTAAAATGCCTTTAAAATGAAATTTTACAAAACTGCATTTTGAATCATGGATGATCTATGATTGGTACATTTGAGTCTGTAATTTGGTTTCTAGCTTATCCTTTCCTAATAATTTGGGGCATATACAATAAGACTAGAAACATTCCACCTCTGTGAAATCCTGGTTGCATGACAGGCTGAATATTTTTTAAATGCACACTTTTCCAGAAACTGTTCATTCTCAACGTTGATGAACGTCTGGGGAAAGAGTGTTCCACAGTTGTGGGCAATCACTAAAAAAGCCAGCCTCCCTCTGTTTTGCAGAGTTCTATAAATTATACATAATCTGCAAAAGTTCCCTTTTCCATATTTTTAGGGACCACAGAACTCAAAGCCATGGAAATTATTAACACTGTGTGGTTTACTGAATTGTGAGGTGTTTTGTTAAATGCTCCCCCATATTTAGCCTAATGGAGGCAGTCCCTCATTTGACTTTGCTGTTGCCAGTAGCTTTCATAAAAGGTATGGTCACACTCCACCCAATCTCTGAGCAGTGCGAGATTCTAGGAGTACCAACATCTGTGTTTCTTTTTGGGCACTGTGGAGTCTGTGGTGTCTTTATGATATATGGTTTATCTTCACATATATGCAACCTGAACCTACGATGGAGGGGTTCACTGCATTACTCCCCAAGAGATTTCTGTTCCTTTCTGGACTACAGCCCTGCAGCCTAACAGCAAAAAGCCATTTCCCTCTGACCTGTAACTTCCTCCTGTCAGCTTTCATCACATTGTTTCTCCCAAGTTTTCATGGCCTCTGCTTTTTCTAACACCAGCCAAAGCCCCACTCCTTTGATGTGCTCATGGATCATTATCCCCAGGCCATTACATCAAAGGAAAACAGTCAGACTCCATTACTTTTTACACTTGTCTTATACTTGTTGATACCACAGGATTAGGGATGTGTGGCACACAGCTTAGCACACAGAGTCTGACTTAATGAGCCTTCTCACATGGTAATTTCAGAGAACTAACAGCCTCTAACACACATCTTAAGACAAATAGGTCTGACATCCCATTTTAACATACTAGTTCTAATTAAATCCCAACATATACCAAACACAGGCATTTAGCACCCTTTTAGAGTATTTTAAAGTGAATGGCTTTTAAACTTTTCATTTGTATTCCTTTAGAACCTATTTTCTGAAACACAGTGGCACAGTTCAGATGTCAAATTCTTGGGCTGATAAGTCATGGTTCATTGACCCACAGAAGAACCATGTTCCTGCATCTCTGCCTTCTCACTCAATTCTTTATCTTTCCCCTTAACACACTTCGATTCAGGGCTTCTGTAGGGATGCGGGTGGCGCTATGATCTAAACCACTGAGCTTCTCGGGCTTGCCAATCAGAAGGTCGGCAGTTCAAATCCTCGCAACTGGGTGAACTTCCATTGCTCTGTTCCAGCTCCTGCCAACCTAGCAGTTTGAAAGCATGCCAGTGCAAGTAGATAACTAGGTATCACTGCGGTGGGAAGGTAAACAGCGTTTCCGTGCACTCTGGTTTCCATCACAGTGTTCCATTTCTCCAGAAGTGGTTTAGTCATGCTGGCCACATGACCCGGAAAACTCTTTGGACAAACGCCGGCTCCCTTGGTCTGAAAGTGAGATGAGCGCCACAACCCCATAGTTGCCTTTGACTGGACTTAACTGTCCAGGGGTCCTTTACCTTTACTTTACCTTTTCAGTGCTTCTGTCCAGGATCAGATCCTGGTTTCATAACCTAGTTTGCCTGCAGTAATTAAACTGCAGTTTTCTGGTCAGGATGTCATAGGAAACGATGATTTAATCTGCTGGGGCAGCAGTACCAAAGCTAGGCATATTTCCAAATCAACCCCACTCTAAAATGTTGGATCTGTCAGTCTTTGCTCCTGCTATACTTCTGGATCAGAGGATAGTATCACTTGCTATTTCCTCACATATTTGAAGCATAGAAAGAGAGTGGGAAGAGGAACCTAACAATGTAATGGCCAAAACTTTAATGGCTGCTTTGATCTTGTTGGTAACAACTCCCAGAGTATGAAGACAAATGAATATACAGGAAAGGTTAAAAAAGAAAGAAATGTGTCACTTTTGATGACAGAAATGGATTTTCTACAGGGAAATGTTTTTACATTTCAAAATTAATTAACTGCACCAAACAACTCTCTTCTCCACAACCTTTTTTTGCACACAGTGGCTGTTTCAATCTAATATTGAAGAATTCAGGTTTCTTTTAGAGAGCAACAAAACACTTTGAAATAGAATGGAATCAAACAGCCCTTAATCTCGAAAACACCATTTCCATCACCAATATGATCATGACGGCGATTGTTATTACAATTTTGCCTTTTCTGGAAACCATTCAAAGACAATACTTTCGACAATATATAATTACGTTACCGTATAAAAAATGCTAAAGTTGCCACAATAAAACATGCTTGAAAGCTGCAGTCATAAAAAGTCCTAAGAACAGGAGGTAATTAAATGTTTCAAGATCCCAGCCGATCTACAGGGAGAAAGTACTTTTGGAGGCAGTGACAAAAAGTTCCTATCTCTTTTTTACTACAAATGCCTTGGTACTTGAATCAGAGAAAAGATGCGCGAAACAATGTGTTAGCCAGGAGTAAGCATGGACCAATGGTACCAAATAGTATGGGAAACAGCCCTACTAGAAAAATTAACCAACTGAAACTGACAGGGGGAGAAATAGAAGACGACACCTTCACCCCGGTATGGCTCCCCTTTATCACATACACAGCCGAAGAAGACAATGACAAAAACCCACCAACAGCATACAAATCAATATGGCTAACCTGATCCAAAATACCCACCCACCCCACTCACACATGAAAACAAAGAGCACCACAGCCAACCACAAATGAACAACCACATCCTAGGCCAACCCCAACCTCTCTCATCACCAAAGGAACACAAGTGAACAGCAAAGAACCTCCACAAGCAATGCTGACACCAAACCCTACATATAGTAAGTAAAATAGAAACATCGCCACCCGACCCCACCCATCTTTCCCCCTTCTCCACCTCTTTCCCCCCTTTCTTCCTAATGTCTCAACAAATGAAACTGATTTATAAAAATGTTACATGGGGGGGAAATATACAAGAGAGAGAGAGAGATTGCACACACTTTTGTAAATCAAGAAAATCTTTAATAAAAAACAAACAAACAATGTGTTAGCCACTCCAGAGCTATGGTTTTCACAGATAAAAAACATAAAACCCATCAAATAAAGCGAATAAAGGTTTGTTTGTTTACTTACGTCTAAATAATGTGTTTAGGTTAGGTATCAACAACTGATCTGTTGAATCACAGCTGGAAGGTGCCGTCAGTAGTAAAACAGCACAGATGCTCTTGCCTATGTTGGACAAGGTGCTCAGTATTTGAATTGGTGGTGGCCAAACAAGAGGAAATAAAAGAAGTAAATCCATTGCTGGCTTCACATGTCCTCCTATAGACCAGAAATGGGGAACTTGTGGCCCACCGGATGTTTTTGGACTACAACTCCCGTCATCCCTGATCATTGGTC
Source organism: Podarcis vaucheri (assembly GCF_965113315.1). Classification (NCBI taxonomy): domain Eukaryota; kingdom Metazoa; phylum Chordata; class Lepidosauria; order Squamata; family Lacertidae; genus Podarcis; species Podarcis vaucheri. The sequence continues at coordinate 38,125,159 of NC_138766.1, forward strand.
AGGCTGGCTGGAAGTGATGAGAGATACGTATGGGAGAACAGCATACAAAAAAATAAAGGTTAGGCCACTTTGACCCCTGGAAGCCATGATCCTCACTTGAGATCAGCAAATGAGAAAATATTATTATTATTATTATTATTATTATTATTCCCATCTGACTGGGTTGCCCAAACCACGCTGGGTAGCTCCCAAGAAAATATTAAAAACACAATATAACATCAATCATTAAAAACTTCCATGAACATGTCTTCTAAAAGTCAAATAGACTTGCCACTTGCCCTCACTTCAATTAGCACTGAAAATAGCATGACATTTGAGATCTGTTGCTAAGATAAGTGTTTCTTTTCTTTTCTTCTTTTCTTTAAGCTTATTACAGGGAAATAGCATGCCCACTGCATATCTCCAGCACATAATTTCTCTATGAACTTGCATAAAGCATAAGCAGTGAGTTCATTATTATACTGTGGACATCCATCTTAAAGAGGTTGATTTCCTCTCTGCAAGCCACTTTTGTTCCACATAAGGCTGCCAACCCAAAGTTATCATAGGTGTTCATTAATAGATTTATGACATGGAAGACAGCTAAGCATTCCTTTCCTGAAGCAACTCTTAACAGTCTGTAGAATGAATGCTTATATATCTTCATTTGAACAATTCACTTTCTGTAAAATAGGAGGCAAACTTCCACAGGAAAAAAAGGGGGGAGGGGGAATATTACATTTTCATCATGCCACATTTTGTACTCTCTGTTGTGTGAGATGCTTATAGCTAAACAAAAACTATGTTCTAAACACACAAAGGATGGTTTCTGCTTGAAACGTGTGGGTGCCTTGACAGAATTTATTTGTTGAGAAAGCTTTGGGGTTTTATTTTATTTCTTGGGTCTCTGCGGGGTTGTCTGGATGTATGCCACATGCTTTTCATAGATTCCAAATTTCTGCCATAGCAAATCCCACTGGCTGCAACCACAGGCTTTTGTTTCCTGCTCCTTCTCCCCCATGACCCTCAGTAATCTGAATCTATGCCAGACGTACTTAGAAAACAAGGAGGATGTGCTGCAAACTAGGCCCACACTACCAAATTCCACTTGAGAGCCATTGTTCTACTTCATCTTGACAAATCAGCTTGTGCCCCAGTGTGTGAAAATACATTACAATCTGAAAGTTACTTCAATTTTTATTATCAACTATTTTTTTTAAAAAAAGGGACACGGGTGGCGCTTTGGGTAAAAGCCTCCGCGCCTAGGGCTTGCCGATCGAAAGGTCGGTGGTTCGAATTCCCGCAGCAGGGTGCGCTCCCGTTGCTCGGCCCCAGCGCCTGCCAACCTAGCAGTTCGAAAGCACCCCCGGGTGCAAGTAGATAAATAGGGACCGCTTACTGGCGGGAAGGTAAACGGCGTTTCCGTGTGCTGCACTGGCTCGCCAGATGCAGCTTTGTCACACTGGCCACGTGACCCGGAAGTGTCTCCGGACAGCGCTGGCCCCCGGCCTCTTAAGTGAGATGGGCGCACAACCCTAGAGTCTGTCAAGATTGGCCCGTACGGGCAGGGGTACCTTTACCTTTACCTAATAAAATATATATATATATTGAATGTAAAATAAACAGGTGTTAAGTTCACAGACTACATTCCAGAAAAAGTGTGTATCATTTAATTTCATTTTTATGTTTCTTTGGTAAAGATGCTTATGTATTCAAGGAAGTCACAAAGCATGTCAAAACTTGCTTTTGTTGTATCAACATGAAGGTGATTTTATTTATTTTATTTTTCAGTTTATAGCCCACCCTTCCTCACAAAGAAGCCCAGGGTGGCAAATCTAGTGATTTTCCAAACTAGTGATGGAGCAAATTCCTTCATTTGGGTTCCAACTTTGGAAAATCAGTTGGTTTACCAAGCACAATTCCATTTCAAGCCACATCTGACGCTACCTCATCTCCATCTACGAGACCTCATCTTTCCCCCAGAACTTTCCCCCATGAGCCTATGAATCCTCACTCAACCAACTACTACCTGCCTCCCTCCAGACCCCTTCCTCACCACTCATCCACTTACCTGCTCTATGTGGGATGGGGAAAGGAGGTGGGGGTTCTCTCTGGCCTGCCCCTTCCTGGGGCCAGGCACAGAAGCTCTGGTAGATAGAAGCTTCCAAGTGCTCCTGGAATCTAGCTTTAGCCATAGCAGCATGCCTTGAGTCAGAGGAAAAGTGGGACCATTCTCTATCCCACTGCCAGAGAACCAGGAAAGGCAATTAAGTGTGTGGGGGGGCGTTTGGAAGCTGGTTGGGTGAAAAGTAGGGAGTGACTGACTTCTCCATCTCAGATTAAAAATTGAGATTGAGGAAATTGGAGGTGGTGTTTGAGGTAAGCTTCATGAGCCACCAATTCCTGAGCTAAGAGTTTTGGCAACTTCATCAATATTGTGCTCCGTATAGCTAATGCAAACAGACACCGACCACTTACTTCACAACTGTACAAAGGTTGGGTACAGATTCAACCTTGCATTTGTCCATCTACTGCATCTTTAACCTGTCTTCATGTGAATTTTCAGGTTTTATTGTCATGGACAGCAGCTCCTACAAGACATTTTTTTCCACTTCGGTAATTAGCAAGGCTTTGGGGTCAATTCTGGGGTCAATCTGCACCATTTGGTTCTACGTGACTTTTAGAACACTCTGGCAAGAGACACTTCACAGGATATTTCAGCACATCTTCAGGTTTCATGAAGTAAAAATTTGTTCTGCATAACCAAAGATACTTTGCATTGTACATAGAAGCCCCTGAAATTCTATGACATTCCACAAGTATTCTCAATGACTTTGAAGTGTTTTGTTTTTTTGGCTTTTAGTACCCGTTTTATAGAATCATACTTCATCTTTGAGTCATAGAGAACAAAGTGTACTGATCTAAAATTCCAACACTGCAAAACCCACAGGTTTCACAGATAAAATTGCATTAACCATTTCTTCAGAGGAATTCATTCAAAGCATGATAAAATTATGTTGAACTTTTGCACTGAAGTGTATTTAACTCAGGAGATTGGAAGAGCCTTAATGACAAAAGGAAAGTAAGAGATAACAGTTAAGAGCAGGTACTCACGGTGTCCCTACGAATCAAACTGTGTGTAATTAACTTGAACAGGGTATATGAACGAAATGGTTTTCTTATTCTGAAATAATGAGTCAGACAAAGCTCAGATGCAGTGATCAGGACTACTTCAAAGACCAAGAATTGGAGACAAAAGCAGTGGCTCATTACATTTTAATATCTGACAATTTTAATACATATGGTTTCAGTTCTGAAATTATTCTAGCAGTGTTGGATTGAACAGAAAAAAAACTTAAACTACATTTAGAAAATGGTGCATCAATCGTATTTATGAGGGTTTTTAAAATTATCGAGCATGGCATTAGGATGTCCCAAAATTATGCCTCATGCCTCTTCCAAGAGAAGAATAGGCACATTAATAAATTTATGGTATATAATGTATGGACAAAGAGCAGAAATTACTCATATATATTTGCATGGGTTAGTACACACACACACACACACACACACACACAACCTTACTCAGTCATATAGCCAGGAATAATTATTAAATAATTCTAGTATTCTGCATACCAGCAACCTATGGCCTAAACAGAAGCTGTGTATAGGGACTGCACTTTTATTAAGACATTTGCTTTTAAACATGATGCTGACATAGTAAATGTTTTTGGGGTGCCCAGAATCTTACCTAGACTGGAACCAAGTTTGTCCCCATGCTACTACGTTATTGTGGTGGCCGTTGAGTGGGAAAGTATTGGCAGTCCTGAGGCCTTGTGTTGCCAACCTCCCATCAATCAGGCTGGTCAAAATCTATTCCTTTTTAGTTTATCATTTTATCTCTGCTACTCTGCAAGTGCAGGTAAGTACACCTATGGTTGTGCTGTACCTTTTAAAACGGTGACACTCCACTGTAGGGAGCAGGAGAATAAAAGCTCTCAATACATATTTTCCTTACTAAAGGAAGGCATAAGATGTTCTAGCTAGTATTGGGAGAAGCTCCTTTTGTGGCACAAATGCTTTCCTTTGTTGGCCAGAAATAAATGCATTCACTGACACAAAGCACAACTGTTGTAAAAATATTAGCATGCAGATGCTCTGGTGTTTTGTTAATGCATTTAATTAAAAACAATAGCTTCATTGTTCTGTCCGTTCCCCCCACCACCCTGGAATGAATGTGTATTATGGCATAGAATCTTGCCAGTGTTGATGAATAAAATTCCTTATATTGTGTTGGTTGCTCACAGGGTCTTTATGCAGGAATTAATATCTGATTTAATTCCAATCTCAAAAAGTCTTGGGGCAGCAACATTTTCACAGAATTGCAAGGGATCGACCTCTTTACATCTCCACAGTCAGCGACAAAGTTGCTAAAAGTCCAGACAAGCAACAGAAATGTTGCTACTAAACACAGCCATTTTCCGTTTTTAATTACATTCATGGGTTTCTTTGGAAACTGTTATCCCTGTCACTGAGGCCAAGCAGGTATGACTGAGCTCAGACCCTGCAGACGGTCCAAGCAAGCGGGGGGGGGGCATGCATTCAAATGCAAAAGTACTCAAATCCCCCCTCCCTTAAAGAAAAGAAAAAGTTGGTTGCAAATTTTTAAAAAGCTGCAGTTTCAGGAAAAGGAATAGTGCGTGCATATGTGTCAATGGCAACAAAATATGAACACAAGGGTTGCGACAGGGATTACCCGAAGTGATGAGATGCTGTTGGAATCTCTGGCAGTCTGCTAGCAGCAAGGCATAATCCCCAACAGAAAACGTGACAGAGAGATCAGAAAGCTGTTCTGTTTGCTTCATCCAGCGCAGCTTTCCTCTCAGTTCCTCCACCTTCTGCCTGTTCCTTCTGCATCAGTTTTAAAACACTGTCTGCCACCGTGGCTCTCTATCTCTGCTCTAGTTCTGCCAGAGCACATGTCCCGGCCTTGGAACATTCTTCCTGGCACGGAGCACCTATCTGAGACTGGCAGAGGACCTTGAAATTCTCTATACTTTGGGCACATAAGAAGAACCTGGCTGGATCCAGACAAAGGCCTGTCTAGTGCAGCATTCAGCCAGATGCCATGGCGAAGCTTTCAAGCAAGACATGAGTGCAACGGCCCTCTCCCACTGCTGTCCTCTGATTCTGGATCCTCTGGTTGAAGTAGGGATCAATGGGTTTATTGAATCCCCTTTCAAAATGGTCCAAGTTGGTGGCCATCTCTGCATCTTAGGGGAGCATAAATCATGCAGGACGGGAAGGAGTGTAGTGTACCATTTGTCATGAATCACCCACCATTCATTTTCATTGGATGACCCTGGGTTCTAGTATTGTGGAATTCCCCTTTTTTTCTCTAAACAAAAAGCCCCAAACTTTTTAAGTTGCTCCAACTTCCTCATTGTTACGCTTGCACTTTTCTGCACCAGTGGTGATGTGATTGCTTGTGCAAAACACGTGTCAATTCCAGACAGGTCATATGAGGACTGAGTACCACTTTTTTGTACATGTGTGAACAGTCATCATCCCCCCCCCCCCCCCGCAAATGGTGGTGAATCTCTTTTTCCTCTGAGTAAACAGTTATGCCAGAGTAGATTTGCTAATAAGACTCCCCCCCCCCCAAAATGAAATCTGTCCGTGTAATTATTTCTCATCATTGCAAGTTAGGCTGGATAGTGAAGATGCATATTTGCTTATTTAAAATGTTACTTAATGTCTATCATCAGAAGACTCTAGGGTCTGTACAAATGTTTGAATAACCAGATATAAATACAATTTTAAAGCAACAGGTAAGTATAATATATGACAAAAAGCAAAGCTAAAAATAGAAATCACCTCACCTGGAAAAAAAACCTGCAACCTAAAATGCCAGGGCAAATAGCAGGCTTGCAGTGTCAGTACCAGTGAGGGTATTCCAAAGTCAGGGTGCCGCCACAAAAAAAGCCCTGTGTGAACACTTAGTATATCTCTACTAAAGAGGGTGTTTGAAGCAGGATCTCTCCAGAGGACCTTAATACCTGGGCAGCCTGGTATGCAAAGAGGGGGTCCTTCAGGTATTTGGGTCCTAAGCCATTTGGGACTTTAAAGCACCAGCGCCATAAATAGGACCCAGAAATGACTAGTCAGCCAGTGTAGATTTTCCCAGATAGTTTTGCAGGATTATCATGGTCCAGAACCTAACATAGCTGTTTAGAGGATACATTTACAGTTACGCTTGTGTAGCCTAAACGTTAGGTTATCAGTCATTACAAATTTGTTCTGATACTCTCCTGCAAAAACAGGCAAAGCAAAAGGGTGCCCTATCTTGTTAACAACTAAAGACCTTTGCCTTTCTTCCAAATACAGGTGTCAGTAAATAAAATAGGCATGCACCAGCCTGACAACTCTTCTTCCCTGCTATATTCTGATAAAAATCAATATATCTGTACTGGAGCTGGTAGAAGGCAGTTCTGTTGCAACTGCACATAATCTATGGACTTTGTGTGAAGCAGCAAGCCCAAGGCAAGGGGAAGAAAGCTGCATTGTTCCAGCTCTCTGTTTTTCAGAGGCCTGCATTTATATCTCATCCTTGTTGTTTGCAGGAGAGGCAGATGTGAACCAGAACAATGGGACCTCCTCTAAGAGCACAGCGGTGACAGACTCCAAGGGCGCAGCAGACCCAAAGAATGCCTGGAAGGAGGCCAACCCAGCTGACACGACTGGTCGTCCGCATTTGGTCCGCCTCTTTTCCCGAGATGCCCCAGGGAGAGAAGACAACACCTTCAAAGACCGGCCCTCTGAATCAGATGAGCTACAGACCATTCAGGAAGACGGTGCAGCAGCTTCAGAGAACTCGGATTTGATGGCTTCACAGAAACGCTCCTCTTTCCGGCATGGATCCAAACTTGCAACTGCAAGTACAATAGACCATGCTAGACATGGATCCCCCAGAAGATACAGGGAACCAGGTCTACTTGACTCACTGGGCAGATTCTTTGGAGGTGACAAACATTATCCCCGGAGGGGCAAGGTGAGCTCAGAGGAAAGGAGAACAGAATAGCTGCAATGAAGTCAAGAATTGTAAAAGGATGGGTGGGAGGAAACTCAAGAGAACGCAATAACCTCCGTAGAGCAACAGTTGACTTAGCCTTCAGAATTGTGTTTATCCATTTCTAATGTGATAATTGGCTGTTATGACAATTTTAGAAATAATGCATTAGAGAATGTTACTACAGACAGTCCCCTTTTAAATTGACCTGAACTTCTAATTACCCCTAATCCTCTTCTAACTTAATGCTGAGATTATTTTTACATCAGGATGTGATGCTCTGAGGCTCCCTTGGGGAGATTTGTTGTTAACTGGTTGTAAGTAGTACCTATGGTGGGAAAAGGCTTGGTGTTCTTTTGAATTTTTTCCTCCCCATCAGTGATATTTTCCTTGCAATGTTTCTCAAAATCTGACTGGAAAGGAGTCACAGAAAGACAATTGTTTACAGCAGCTCTGTGATAGCTTTATAGACACTGACTTTAGTTTAACGTCTGTTGGCTTCATGTCTGTTTATGACTCTTGATGGCATTTGTAACCCCAGGCTGTGTCGTGAGACTAACACGAAGCTTTGTGAAACCAGGGGACAGCTCACCAACCCTAATGCCTTTTGTTTCTTTTCTGATGAGAGAAACAAAACAGAACGCGGGAATTGTGACAAGATCGGACCACATCTGTATTAACTTGTGCTTTTTCATGGATGAATGTTTGAAGGTTCGCAGTGCAAATCTGTGCATGTCTAGGCAAATGTGTATAGAAGTGCTGCCTTAATAGAGGAAAATACTTTTCAGCTAGTTTGGGGGATGTCAGTAGCAAAAGCACTGCCAATGCACACATATAATTGTGTACTGTTCAAAAGATGAGAAGTGGAATGAAGCAGGAGGATGGTACACACATTTGAAGAAGGGAAACCAGTTCCTTCACTGCTGTTAATGTATCATTGCAGTGTTTGCTAAACTATTTGGCTACTGGCTGTTATATTTTGTATTTTTATAGCTAACATTTTTGATCTGGCAAATAATTTTGAAGAGTTAAAAACTTCTCTGGGTGTAAGGGACAGAGGGTCAGTGGTAGAGCATGGCATTTAGAAGATCTCTGGTTCAATCCTCAGCATCTTCAAGGTATGGCTAGGAAAGACCTCTGCAGAGCAACCACCTTATGTAGACATTATTGAGCCAGAGAGACCATTGACCTGACTGGGTATAAGGTAGCTTCAGCTGCTGCTGCAAGAGAAGTCATTGTTATTAAGTGCTGATGCGCTTTCTCTCTTCCATCCACCCTGAGGCAAAGTTCACACTTGATTTTGCTCTGCCTATAAAGAAAGGTGTCTTTTTACATTCTCAAGCACTTGCCCCTTGACTTTAGTTTTTTTCTCCCCCCTTTTGTTTCAGAATATTTTAATAAAACTTTTTTTAAAAAACCCATTGCAGTGCACCTAGTTCTTAAATGCTTTAGCATTGATCAGAGACCATGAGGCAGATCAAAAAAGTCATGAGCTTCTTGGTTGGTAGTAGTCACTGATACTGGTAGTTGGGCTAGTAGTTGGTCCAAAAGGTGAGACATTCCATACTCTCTTTTTAAATTAAAGTATTGATTTGCTTCCCTCTCCAGTCCTGGAAAAGTCACTTAACAGAAAGTTGGCAGCAATTGTAAAAAAATAGCCAAGCACGTATAGTTGGCTTTAGTTCAGTTTAGATCAATTTCTAAGGGAGTTTGCATCATGACAGTATTGCCCTTGATGGCCAACTAGCTCAAATCTGGCTCAAACTGAAATTGAAATGTTGTGATGTCACAAAACTGACAGGTATAGCACGAAGACACTATTTCCCATAGATTAGGAGATCACTAAGGGATGAACCCGCACCTACAATAAGCAGTCACTACATGTTCTGAAATGTAAGTGATTCAAAAGTATTCATTTCAAGCATTTGGTGATAAGTGATTTACATCTGGTTCAGACTGTGGATATTTCTGTATTTAGCTATAATTGTGAAATCTATTTGTCTGTTAGGAGTGGAGTTGCATATAGATAGACACTCTCATGTGAAAAATCATCTTTTGTATTGTTGATCCTAGCACACTGCTGTAGATTTTCACTGCCACAACTGGTACATTTAAATCTGCATAACTCATAGTCCAGTGCCTACAGAACAAAAATAAAAGGTTATGAATTATTCCAAATACTATTTAGCTGCAACAGAACAACTGCTTTTTAAATGTTGACTTTCATATATCTTGGCCAGTCAGTGAAGAACTGGCTGTGCCATTGTGTGACAACATTGTGCTCTCAGAAATAATAATACTGGTAATGAACAATATCTCTTGGGAATTCATTCCAGGAGACTTTCAATGCTGGAAGTTAACTCAGCAAGTGCCACAAATATTTGTTAATACTAGCCGTGCATGTGTGTTTTTAAGGAAAGCATAAAGTTATTAGTGTCATTCAATCGTCTTGAATAGTATGGGTTTCAGATAAGAATTGTTACTTCATTATTATGTCAAAGTTGCTGGAAATGTAGGTATATGTTTTTCCTCCCTGTATTTAAAAACATAATGATTGCTAATTATTGTGTGTAACAGTAAAACAAACACTGATGCACTTTGAAAGTGTCTAGAAAAAGGTTTTTTTAAAAATAAAAATAAAAAAAGCTGAGGCAGACACAGAAACTAAACCCTGCAAATATACTTCATCACACACTCAAAGAGTATCTTTGCCAGAGACAGGAATTATCACCAACTGAATGTAGCTGCTGATAACCCTGCCTTTCAGTGTGCACCAAGCCAACATGGTAAACATGCGACAATGTAGAACTTAGGTACATGGAAAGGAATATAAAGACGCAGGGTAAGGAGATAATGGAAGAGGTCTTTTTCCAGACTTAGAGGATATGCTCCCTGGGGTCCATTGGTAAGGATTCCCAAAGCTCCAACTAATTATGTAACAGGAGCTGGGGTAATGGTCAGGGCGTTGTTCCAGCCTCCTTTCCCCATCCTGCGGTGCTGGTTCGTATATCTGATCTGCCCACACTCGTGTCGGAATGCAGCAAACACAAACATCTTTTTGTCCAGAAAAAGCACTGACATTCAGGCAGAGAGCATGGTGAATTCCTTGTGGAGGCATATTCTTTTCTTATTAACATCCATGGGTGAAGAATACATGCGTGAATAACGCTCCCCTTTGTTTAAAGAGAGGAGGAGGAAGGGGAAAATAGAAGAATGCTGGTCTTGTTTTCGCCTCCCCTGCCTACCCTCTCAAAAGACAGGTTCTCCATTGCTCTGGTATTTGTGATACATCAGGAAAGGGTGGGAGAAAAATAAAATGTACCAATATGAATGTATGGCTATATTGTCTCTCCTTTGTGGCAGAAAACATGCCACCTGTGTTCCCATGGTTAGTACCCATGCACCATCTATCTATCTGTATGTGCAAGTTGGTGGATTCATGTGCAATGCACACATACGTATACAGAAATGAATTGTGAACAGATCTTGATTAAATTATTCTCATTTAAAATTAGGCAAAACTTGACACTTGACTTAACTTCAAGTGAGTCTCTCTGGTCGTACTTCTCTTGGTACAAGACAAATAGTTGCAGCATTAAAAACAAACTTGCAGTCACAGCCCTGTTGTATAATCCAATTAGTCCAGCCTTTGTTGAGGTAGCAAATAACTACTAGACAAATAGTGGACTTTTAAAGGGATGTTTTCCAGCACTGTTATATGTAAGCTAATTAAAAGCCTGTCTGTTTTCAAACATAACAATCTGTACTCTGAAATATTACAGTTTTCAGAATTGCAAAACCCAATATATATTAGGGAAAATCCATTAGATCTAGTGCCAAAGTAAATTTATCAGCCACTTAAGTATTTTCCAGGTTTAGGGTCACAATTAGTACACATTGTGGTAGAACATGCTTAAATACCTACTCAACAGATGCATTAGGCAGTTATGCCTAAATTGTATCTAGTTTGTTCCAATTCCCTCATCAGACTGAGAATGTTTTTTAATTTGTAATTACATCTTCAAGCTATTGCATATTATTTCCAGCTATAGCACCTGTTCTTCCCTTCACGGTTCCTACTTTCTGATGTTTCCTTACCAAGTACTAACTAGCCATAAATAATTCTTTGATCAGTTTTAACCCTTGATCTAACACAGGGGATGGTCCTAAACATTTCCACTGGTCTAGCCGAGGTAGAGATTGCCAGTGTGATGCTTCTGCAACACTGAATCCAGGGAGCCTGATTTGGGGTTTTTGCATTGGCGCAGCTGTCAATCTGGCTGTCAATACAGCCTTCTGAAGGGCATATTATAAGATACTGCATAAAACCTTGCAATCAAGCTGTAGATAACATTCACCACACTATAAAGCAATGACTTGAGCATACACTTCCTTGGAATGAATCTTCACTGAAGTTTAAGGCAACCCCCAATGATGGAGAGAGATAAGGCATCAGACACAAGAAAAATGGGGCAATAATAAGGTTTACAGAACTGGGAGTGATTCGATTAAAAAACCACAACAAACCACAACACAAGCACTGGTCTGGAGAAACCCTGCTGAAGATGCAGATTCATTTGTATTTATTTTGCATCAATTTTCTGAAAGGAGTACCTTCAGCACCTTCTATGAACATAGCACCATCTAGGTCAGGATTTTTTAACCCAGGAAGGACTTTTTGTTCGTTTTGCTTTGCTTTGCTTCTAATGCTGCATCCCAGCATATAAAACCAAGAGATGGGTCTGGAGCTGAGACCAGTTGAAATAGTTGATCATTAAAGAAAATGGTGAAATAGTGTCTGCTTGGTATAAAATTGAGCAGGAATCAAAACAGCAAAAAAGTATGTTTATTTAAAGAATCATAAGTTTCTCCTAATTTGAATGAAAACATGTCTGAATGTTACAGGCATTAATCAATTTCATCTTTCTAAGCTGAAATATGCAGGTGCCTTATGTTCAAGAACAGGACCCCACTACAGCAAGCCACTATTAAACTAGGAAGTCTCTAATAAAGAATAGTTCACCATTTCATCAGAACCAATTTTGGAACAATCTAAAATCTAAAATCGTGGTTTAATTAAGAGATTTTCTGGCTTTATCATGACTTTGCATGGGGTTGCAAAGGGGTTCTGTGTGTGAGTAAAAGGCTCAAGTTCATGCATATCTCAACTTGATAAACTGAGATGTGATGGTCAGAACCAGACCATGCTCTTAATATGTATGAAATGTTTTGCATATGAAACCTATGGGGAAAATTAGCCACATCAATAATAACTTGTATTTTTCACACTTAATTAAGAGTATTTCAATGCGTCTATCTAGTAGTCTGAAGGAAATTATGTATTGTGATTTTTTTTTCTTTTTACAAGTCTTTGTTGTGTCTAGGGAAATCATGTCATACCTACTGTTTTGTACAACTGTTGTATAAATTGTAGCATTGTAAAATATATAATTGATGGTACTAGCTTCCTAGAGTCTGTAACATGACATGATTTTGTTTCAATATTTGACCTTTGTCTACTCTTGAACATTGGTAATGCATTTATTAAATAGCTTTCACACTGTTAAGTGGTGCACTAATTATTTAAACTTAAACATTAACATCTGAACCTAACCATCTTTATATACTGTATTGTGACTTGAATTGTTTATCAAAGTGCTTGAAGGATACAGGGATTTAAAGCTGGAGTGAATAAAATATGAGGGGGCAGGTAAGCACATGCACACCATTTGAATGGCAATGCCTATCAGCTTGCAGGGGGGCTCAAATATTTTATTGGGAAGGCCAAAGGGACCTCAGCCACTGGGAGTTGGCTCCTGCGCTCTCTAGCAAGAATAATCAGCCCATCCCTTGGAAGAGGTAGAAAGCAAGAAAGGATATCAGAAGGAGAGAGAGAAAAGGAGAGAAGGGGGAGACAGAAAAGAGAGTAAAGGAGAGGTCCCACTCACTTTTGTCTCTGGTCTTGCTCACTGCTAGCTTATACCCAGCACATATCCAGGGGAATGCCCTTGATGGAAAAAATGCACACCCCTGCTCTATGCTAAAGTGAACTCTAACCAAATTTTATCGTCTTTAATTTCATTGGGAGAGTTAAGGATGCATGCAGTTTTCCCACTGAGTGGACCATGGATCAGCACATAAGAAGCGTAGGCAAGAGGATTAACTCGTTAGTCTGCAGGTGCCAAAATGTTCTCTGGGAAGCTTTTCTTTGTCTTTACGCAAGAGAAATAATAAGCTCCCAATAAGCAAGGATTATTTTTCACAAAGATTCCCTTTTTGAATTGCCATTTGGGCATTCACATATTAAATAGCATTCAAATTGATGAAGGAAGAAAATGTAGAACTCACCCCAGGGAAATATTAAGCATATGCGCCAAATGGACAGACTGGGTAGAGCAGGGGTTTTTTACCGCTAGATGATACAATTCTGCTTACTCTCTAATAAGGAAAGTAGTTGCTCTGTTGGTAAAAAAAGGAAGAAGACAAAGATTCATAAGGTCATGTTTTCATTAAGCCATGCTGTTAATTAAGCTATGATGTAAATCAGGCTTCGCTTTGTTGTATGCAAACACATTTTCAATCAGTTCTCTCTGTTTCTTTGATTTTTATATACCTATAAATAACCACTGCAACATGCTAAATAAGCGACTAATCGATGTACAATACTGCAGACATTTCTCCAGCCCAAAGTGGAATGAAGAAAAACACTGAAAGAAATGTTTTTACTTCAACATTTGGATCACGGTAACAGAGGCTGTGTCGATATATCTGCTAGTTAAAGGGAACATTTCGGCTTAGAAAGTAGCCCTAATGGTATGGCTACTGTTAATTATTAAACTCTATGATGGCGTGATTTTTTTCTGCTCTGCCCTGAATGCTAATTCCCGATACCTAAACTGAAGCTGTGTTTTAAAAGATTCTAAGGTCAACATCTGAGTAAATTTACTTGGAAGATGGTCAGAATTAAGCTTGGCTGTCTAAAACACAGGTTGCTTTTTCAGGTGAATAAGGCCTTGTTCCAGCAATGCATATAGTATTGTTTGTGCAAACAAAGCTGCTTAGAAGGATATATTATAAAACTGAGTTTGGGTCTGCACTGACAGCTCATAAGCAAATGAGCTGGAAAGCAAGCCTTCTTTTTAACCACACCTTTTAGACAGAACTTGAAAATAAGTAGAAACCATCAATGCATGTTTTTAAATGTTTTCTGTTGCTGCAAGAGGCGGCAACAGTCAATGACCTGCCGTACCTGTGACTTGGCTCCATGCCACACTAGGTAACATTTAGATAAAACATTGATATGGGAAGGACATATTATGTGGCTTCCAAATCCTGCTTGGCTGACCACTCAAAAGCCCTGTAAATTGGTCCATGGGGAGATGTGCTACTAATGTAGCTGTTTCCCACGTTGTGAACCCATTCCACATGCATGGCATCATGGCTAGAGTGTTGGACTAGGGACCTAGGAGAGCAGGGTTCAAATCCCCACTCAGCCATGAAGCTCATTGGGTGACCTTGGGCCAGTCACCATCTCTTAGCCTAAGCTGCCTCACTTGTAGCTGTGATAATGACATAGGGGAGCTGAGAACCATGGACACCATCTTGAGATCCTTGGAAGATAAAGGTGGTATATAAATTTAATAAATAAATAAAATTCCTTACTGAACTGGAATCATAAAAAACTTAGCATGATAGCTTGTTTGTTGTTGGGTTTTCAGAACCTTTCATTTAGTATATTTTCTTCATGTTGTGTAATCCCAGTTCCTATTGTCCTCCTTATTTCACCTCCCCTGAGCTTACTGCATTTATGTATGTTAATCACAACTGAACACCATTAATAATAGATATAATAGGAGTCCACACATGCACATTTGTCATTCAACTACTCACGGGCATTGCTGTCTGCCTGAATATGTAGTGTGTGTTTTGGCTACCTGACACCACCTCTAAATAACTACTGTGAAGCCCATACCAAACTTTTTCTCACAGTACTCAAACAAGTGTGGAAGTACAATTTTCCTGTTTTGCAAGAAATCAAAAACTTCCCTCTTGCCTAGGTTATTCTAAGTTAGTACTGTTTATATAGTTTATAAATGGTGTTTCACCAGAGTCAATGGGCTAGATTTCCCTTCATGCAAGGCCATGTATTCAGCAATATGATATGAATCTAACCTTGTGATTAGAGTCTCATCAAGGAACCCCTAGGCAAAAAAGAGATCCTATCCAATTAAAATTGCAATTATTGTTGCAACTACTGAATCTAAAGGCTTTTCCAGCTAGTATGCACATCAAATTCATGCCATCCATCTGCAGTTTGCCACACAAGATGACTGTACATTTATGTATGTCAGTCTCAATTGAACACTGTTAATAACAGGTATGGAAATCACCTTCAAAAAGGTGTTGAAATTTCCCTTTCTGTTAGATGTACATTTATTGTAACTAGGAAACGCCATCTGCTGGTTCAAAATCCCTCAACAATGCCTTAAAATGAAAGAAGCAAATGCAAATTGTTTCCGTTTCCCATGTTAATTGCCTTTCAGACGCCTATATTAAGTTAAGGGCAGAGGAAGATTTTACATATGTAGGGTCTCATACCCACATAAATGTATAGTATAGAATTGCTATATCATGTTTATATAGCAATTGTCACTGACCAATAGACAAAAAGGTCATAACCCAGAACTGATTTCATGTAGTCAAAATTATTGTTCTAGACCAGTGATTTGAAAATATAAAGCAGCAATGAACCAATATACTCATATTGTTTTTGATTTGTTGGTTTTTTTACACAGAGCTACTTTTTGCAAGCTTCCTGAAATTGTAGCTTCTCCTGTCAGGATGTTACTGATTTTCCTCATTTTTACTGACTGTCAGTAGACTTTACTATTATTACTAACAATTATAACAGCAAACAACGACTCTGAACTGTGGAGATAACAGTAGCAAAGAAAGTAAGGTATGAGACAGGACACTTTTAGAAGGAAAAGGCAGGGTATGAAAAGCTGTACCCACTGAAATCCCATCCTCTATACAACCATCACAAGGTTTCCCCACGATCTGTAGGCCTTCCATGTGATGAAAAACATAGTGTTAGATTGTAGCTCCTCCTGCGTTGTAGCCGGAGTGGTATATGTTGGTATGTATGTGCCAAGGAACAGAATCAAGCCACTGAAATGAAGGCGAGCCATGTTGTGCCTTGAAATATAGTCCAACTACTTTTGTAACATGTCTACCTGACAGAGAAGTTCTGTTTCACATTGGCAATGGAGGAAATGCTACAGGTTTCTGATGTCAGGAGCCACTCCACAGGATAGCAGCAGCCTGTTGCTGCATTTCGAGTTCATGTATCAGTTCCCAGAAGAAATTGACAGGTAGGCCTCTGGCACTGCCAGACGGATGGGATGAAAGTAAAAAAAGGAAAGGATAAAACAATGTGGTATGACACTTACTTTCTTCCCCAGTCTGATAGTTCCTTCACTGACATTTAATAAGAGTGTGGAGTCACCCCACCACTCAATTCCTCTTAAATATTAGCTTTCATTCACCTGTGCCTGCCTGGTTGCCTTGGCAATTCTTGTTGCTTAGTAACAAGAACTAGGGCAGGGAATTGTCCTATTGTCTCTCATATATTTCTAAAGAAATAGTTTCCCATTGGATTTTTTTTATTTTGAAAAAATCTTTTTTGTATCATTAAAAATACAGGGTGGTATTCAATGCTAGACTTACTCAGAGGAGACTCATTAAAGTTAATAAACATGACTGACTTAGGCTCATTACTTTCAACATGTCTGCTCTGAGGTCTTAGTTCACTACAACCACAGGCACACATTCCACTTGTCATTGGCTTGTGATATTGTAAACATCCTCGACTTGTGAGCAGCCGGTAACCACTGTGTGAAAGGATCCT
Organism: Podarcis vaucheri; assembly: GCF_965113315.1. Taxonomy (NCBI): domain Eukaryota; kingdom Metazoa; phylum Chordata; class Lepidosauria; order Squamata; family Lacertidae; genus Podarcis; species Podarcis vaucheri. The sequence continues at coordinate 38,142,117 of NC_138766.1, forward strand.
TGAGTCGATGACCCTTCAGCTCCAGAGAAGCGGACACGGAGCAATGGATCCAAACTACAAGAAAGAAGATTCCACCTAAACATTAGGAAGAACTTCCTGACAGTAAGAGCTGTTCGACAGTGGAATTTGCTGCCAAGGAGTGTGGTGGAGTCTCCTTCTTTGGAGGTCTTTAAGCAGAGGCTTGACAACCATATGTCAGGAGTGCTCTGGTGGTGTTTCCTGCTTGGCAGGGGGTTGGATTCGATGGCCCTTGTGGTCTCTTCCAACTCTATGATTCTATGATTGTGAGGGTCTTCTTCCATTCCTAAGCGTGCAGCTAGTTGCCTACTGGATTTGTTTTGATGTCTGAACCTGATCATAAAACACATTCTGTTGAAAACTTTATGCTAAAAGCTATGATGATATTCGGTGTGGTGGCTTAGGAAAAACAACTTCCATACTTAACAGGTCCTTTAGTCTCTCAGTCCACAAGACGAGTGCCATTGAGAACAGAGCGTCACTGGCAGGAAATTTCTGTGCTTAATGTGGCTCAGGCAGGAGAGGTGGGTGAAGAGTGGCTGGATGGCATCTTCAGTTAACTAAAAGACAGGATTGAAACAAATCTGTAATTTTCAGATAACACAGCCACGTGTGTATAGTCCGTGCAAAATAAAAAGTGTTGGTATAAAAAACATCAGTAGTTACATTTCAGTCTTTTGTGTTTGTGTTAATTCTGTAAAAGTGTGACTTTGAAACTGAATGTAGCAAACCGTAAGAATGAAAATGCAAGTGCCAACTGGGGAAAGCAAAGCTGGGGAATGGGCAGAATTCACACGACAGCCAATGACTCTCTTATTCTAGTATATAAATGCATGCATACAACATGGATTTAGAGCAAACCTAATAGAACAAGCTGAAAAAAGGGCCTACAGTATGAGCGGTGGCCATGTGGTTAGTTTATAGAGGGCAGTCCTCTGTTTGAATGGATGTCCAGTCCAAGTTGAGTTTAAAGATAAAGAACACAAAGAAGGAAAAGAAAGTGCCTTGAAGATTCCCTCAACAGTTAGCACCTGGTCAGTAGAGTGAGCAGGCAGACCAGCCACCTTATCAGGTTCTTCCTCTCTGTGGTGAGAAATACTGTATTTCTATTTAAATTCTAGCCATTAGCTCAAAAGTTGCAGCTATGCATATAAATTAGCATATACCAATGAGATGCAATTGTGTTCTCATTTCTTCTTCTTCTTCTTCTTCTTCTTCTTCTTCTTCTTCTTCTTCTGGTGCACAAGTGATCATCCTAACAGCATGGCATTTGGAAAAAAAGTGTGTGTTTCTGTGTCAGTATAATCCTTAGGAGGAACAACATTATAGGGGGAGGGAAATGGAGGGAAGGCTAGGATATTCATTTATTTGGCAAGTCCTTTATCAACTGCAGTCTAACATACAAGCTGCAGGTTTTTCTGCACATAGCTCAAACAAAAAGGCAAGCAACACGGGAGCATGCATGCATGCATTTTGGCATCTTGGGAATTTTTTTTAAGCTATCTAGGTGCCTCAGCTGCAGAAATATAAAGGAATTGCCATGACAGCATTTAAAAAGCAAAAGAAGCCCAGATTTACCGATTTCCATTAATGCACACAATGGGTTTTTCAAAGGCCAACTCATCTCAAAAGAATTTGAAGTTAACCCTTTCAGATTATGCTGATACATCCAGCAACTGCCTTTTGGCACATACCAGGTTGAATATATACCGTATATGAATGAGTCTGGCATATACTTCTGGAACTTCAGGCTAAGACAGGAAAAAATGTGGAAATTTAACTGAAATATTAAGTTGTGCTCCTTTTGGCTTTGTGACCCATCCCAAAGCTCCACAGAGAGCAAATTATCAAGCTAAAAAGATACAGAAAAATACAAATGGCATGTGGGATCTCAGACTACTTTGTGAACAGTCTTTTAGTGTGCATCCTTGTGAAATATATGTCCTCCTCCTGGCTTGCAACTGAGATGCATAATGGCAAGGAATTTGTTAGAAATGATTAGCAACAGAAGTGAGAATGAAATATTCAGATACTATACACAACATCTGATTTAGGCTACCATGCTACTGTAAGAAGGTAAGTGCATGCACATTTTCCTATTAGCAGACATAGTGCATAACATTGATATTCCAGAATGTATATATTTTCATATATAAAATGTAGTGCTTATTGAACCTTATTTTACCTAGTATCTCAGGGCTGCGTCTCACGGTACTTTTGAAAGACATGACAGCACTATCAGGACTTCCGTGAGTGTAGGACGATGGGAGCTTTCAAGTTACACAGAATTCACCATGAGGAGGAATGGAAAGGTAGCTAATTCTAAGATATTTAGAGGGCAAAATTGGTTACAAATGCAAGGAATGCAATCCAAAAAAGCACTAAGATCACTTTGACACATTTAACTACCCCTAACTCAATAGCATTAGTTGCTCTTTTTGCATTACAAGGTCTTAATGACACCTGAGATTTGTGGCTCTAGAAAGATGCATCTGTTTTCTTGCTGAACATTTTTCATGCATCTTGCTTTTTTTTGAAAAAAAAATGCTTCCTTGATAAGCCCCTTCAACAAGATTTGTAACCCATTTTCCGTTTATATAAATATATATTTATGTTTATATAAAATTATGATTTTTTAAAAAAATCATTCAGCATGACTTGGTTAACATCACCTTTAATTTCATATTTTATTTGCTTTAGTTTTTTTAATAAGAACATTAATACCTAAAGAAGATTTCTGTGTAAGTTGAAAGCTTGCATCCAGATCTGTAGCACTAGCTGATCCAATAAAGTATATTACTTAGTTTGCTCTTTGTTTTTTCTTCTGTTGCTCCAACACTGCTACTAATGGCTGCAATCTTAAATGCACTGATTAGTACACATCAAATTTAATGGTACTTGCTTCTAATAGTTAGGATTGTGCTGTAAGACTCTTGGTGGATGCAGTTGACCATTTACCACACACTGGCAACTTGTCAGTAAAGTATGCAGGAAGGTTCTATTATATAGCATCTGGTCATAATGGACGGTGAGCTTTTAAAACTGGACTTAGCACGTGCACAGCTGAACACTGCTGACCTGCTAGTCATATGAAGTAATGCACCCTGCATTAAGTTTACGTGAGTCACCACATGCTAAGTGGTTTTCTGAATCTGTGCTTAGTTCAGAGGGAGAGAATAGCCTAATGATCACACACAAACATTTCCATTTCAAAAGCACATGAATTACTGACCAGCTAGGAATTGCAATAGCCAAGAACCTCTGTGCAACATCTCCTTTTTATTCAAACACATGTCAAGAGCCCAGCACCATAATTTCATTACAGGCCACATGAGGTGTACATGCAGAAAGTTCCAGTTCTCCATGTGTACATGCAGAAATGCCACCACTAGGATGTTCACCCAAAAGGATCTTAAGTAGTAAGTTCTGGAGATCATCTTCCCCAAACCCTGAAAGGCCACTGCCGGTCAGAGCAATGTAGACAGGCCTGCACTAGATGGAAAAGCTCTGTGACTTAGCTTCACATGTTGATATGAATTAACAGCCATTACTTCCCACGCATGGCTTTTAAAGGGCTGGGAAGTCAAAGCAGGAGTGAAAATGATAGGATAAATGCTCTTCCACAAGGGATTCACTGGTCTCTGTAAATGTATTGTATTTCATTTGGCACCATCCTGAAGTGTTCCACTGCTGTGGAATTAAAGAGTAACAACAACCACATGGTATTTTCTTACCTTGGAAAAGAGAATAGATAAACTCACGGAGGGTAAGGCCTGGATAACTAAATGGATATTCAAGCACAGTTGGTGGGGAACAAGTAGAGAGTTCCTGCTTCCACATCCTTCTTCAGGGTTCCTGGAAGTATTCTGCTGGACCCTGTGGGCAGAGTGCTTTTCTCACGTACTTCGGTACCTAATGTGTGTTTCCATCTCCATCATCTCTCCTTTGAGTTTTAAGAATCTTAATGTTTGATCATTCCCCAATGGGCACTCAAATTCCTTTCAGAATGCTTGCTGGTCTACAAACATAACCTGTCCTTTGTTTCAGGATTATCATCACGCTGCCAGAATTGGCCATGTAAGTTCCCTGCCTCATCCAAGATCTCATGGCCGGTATGTGGGTGAGAACCCAGTAGTCCACTTCTTCAGGAACATTGTAAGTTTCCATTTCACCTTGGTAATTCTTTCACCAAACAAAAATGCTTACTTTGCTTTTTAAAACATACACACCAACTAGCTAGTGTCCCGAAGACAATTTCTCTGCTAAAAGGAAGTGCAGACAAAATTATATCCAGTGTACCATGTAAGGGGATGGGCACTGGAAGTCACTCTCCTGATCCACAGCTATGTATGCATTTCTATGGGCTCACAGATTTCCTTCACCTGGAGCCTGTCAGTATTTTGTTGCCTGAGGCACAGAACAAGGTGGTGGCCCCCCTCCCAATTCTACCAACAGAAGTCAGTCAGATTGGCAACTGAATCAACACTGGCAACAGGACTGTAGCATCTGGTGGCACCACGCTAGCTTGAAGGTCACATGGCAAGCCATGTGACAGCTCTCCTCCTATGGCACTTTGCCACCACACCCAAGCATATGTCACTTGAGGTAACTGCCTCAGCCTGCCTAATGGTAGAGCCAGCCTTGCCTGCCATACTCTATAGACTCAAGGGAATGTGAGGCAGTAGCACCTTCTCCTGAACTGAAGATGAACAGCTGGTTCTTTTTGAAGGAGAGGGACCATTTATGAGAATTGGCTGTTCCTGCAGCAAATCACTATGTTGGAGCAAGTCACATGCCCAAACAAACTAACTGTGTGCAGATGCAGCTTATTACCAGCCCAAGGGCTATTGAAAGGCAAAAGACAGTCTTCCAAGGCAGAAGAGGGTTTTCCTCAGTTTTGAAACTGGAATTTTTCCATTCTAACATGGAAATCTTTGGAAAAATCCAATACTGTAATCCGGACTTGCTCCCTTCTTTCAAATAGAAACGAAAATGGATAGAAATATTCTGTGTCAGTGCCAATACCAATGAGACAAATGTTACTGACATGAATATTTATAGAAATTACTTCAGTCTTGAGTTGTGGCTCACTTCCTGTGGAGCCTTCAGAGCCATGGATCTGGGACACAACTCTTGCATAAACCACTGAGCTGTAACAAATATATGGATTTTTACCAGAGACTAATAAGCACTGAGGAGCAGGAAGTCCCTTGCTTCTCAGGTGGTATTTAATATATGGTGGTTTTGTTAAGAAGAGGTTTTCCCCACCTTTTCCCTTCATGTCTAGAACATTTTCATCTTTTAGAAATTTGCAAATCCCTCAGACTCACTCTTATAAGCCTAGCCCAGCAGCTACATAAGCAGAGGGCTTATCTGAAAGTTTTCTTTTAATAATAAGCTAATTCCCACCCTGCGCCTCTGAAAAACGGGGATAGAAATTCAAATCAGGGAAGAGGTTGTAGGAGCAAACCTACATTGCATATTTGATTTAGGCTTCACTCCTAATCCCACTTACCTGAGAGCAAGCCACATTGAATTCAATAGGACTTACTTCTGAGTAGGATGGCAGGGTCTGTCAGTTTTGGTTCTCTCTCATTTTTCAAATCTTAAATTCAGTTCTCTGTGTTTCTGTAGCAATCATCAAACTAAAATCATCATGAAACTTCACCAATATTTTACTGCCAATTTCTCCTAATAAACACAGTTTTTGTGTGCAGTTTTGACTAATGTACACATTTTTGCAAGAAATTTTCCCTAACTCAATGCATTATAAATGCATTTGTATATACACTTTCCCATAATATATGCATCTTTGTAAATATTGGTTGGTTGGAGAAGTACATTGCAAAGTTCTGGTAAGTGCAGACTTCATAGGATGGCTATGTTTGTTGTATTGTTTTGTAAAATGTTAATTTGATGGATTTGCCTTTAAATGCAAACTGAACAGTCTGTGTGCACAATAGTTAACAAGTGTACACAGAAACTTGTTCAATGTAACATGTGAACAAGCCTCTTCTTTTTAATAACCACATGTTGAGCATACAGGGAGCCCAACATGGGAGAGCCTCATCACATGTAGGGACCCCATGCCATCTCAACACCAACACAACCAACTCTCTCTATCCCATTGAGCACATACACAGGCTTACACATTGGTGACTCTATGCAGACAGCAATGCTCAACACGTGATTCCTTTTTTTTAAAAAAAGAGAGAGAGAGAGACCTTGCTTCAGAGCAGAGCTGAAGGTGTGGCACTACTCAAGATCACGCTACACACAAGTAACAAATGCATAAAGTGTATTGAAAGTGTCTCATGTGGCTTGTTACACTTCACATTACTTGAGAGATAGAAAAATGTAGGGCTGTTGCTTTCTGCAGTAGCTACACAGCTCCCAAAATATCTAGTTCCTTCCTAAGAATCTAATAAATCTGGGTGCAAAGCTGAGGTCCACCATGAATTCATTGGTTGGACCAGAGTGAGAATAACAGCAACTAGCTTTGCAATGTTGCTGGAATTAAGAATGAGGCTTGTAATTAAAGTGGCAGATCAAGAGTGTTGTCTAATGAAGGTCGTGCAACTGGTCCTCTTTTGCATTGCTCATTTACATTCTGAGGAATCTTAACAGGGTTTGTGGGTTTGAAGAACAAAAGTCAATTCTTATCAAACAGCACAGGAGTCTTTCTCAAATATCTTCACATAACGAGCAGCCAAGAAGCATTTTTAGCACAGCATCAGGCAGACAAGGTGCTAAGAGTAAACTCAACCCTTTTGCTAGCAAAAACAGCAAAACCTATGCACAAGAAGGCATCAGCAGGCTTGAGGAGTTGCACTATTTAAAAAATAATAATAATTCAGGAATTTAAAAAAATGAGGCAGGAACAGCCCAATGAAGAGTGAGCATGCTCAGAGGTCACAGAATGCTTGCTGACTATTGGTAGTGGGGCGGGGGGAGGAGAGAATGGAAAGCCCAGGAGGAGGGGCCCTGAAGTGGCATATCTGGAAGCAGACCTGAAAACTCAACTGTATAGCATTTTGTTGCAGATCCTACTTTTCCTCTTACTTTTGTGTTGTTTTTCAGGTGTCTCCCAGGTCAACTCCTCCCCTGTATGGAAAGGTACGTGTGAAAATGTGACATTGATTCACACTATGGGCCATCAGCTTGCGGCAAGCCAAAGACTAAGAGTCATGTCTCCTGACAGAGTATGACTTACTGTATTTTTCTGTGTATAAGACAATGCTTTTTGCTTTAAAAAATTGGCAAAAATTGGGTGTCGTCTTATACATGGATAGTGAATGCAGAGGGGAGACGTGCAATTAATAGCATCAGCAAGCAGGAGATTAGCAGTGGCTATTGGGTGGGTGATTGGTGGCTGCGGCATGTCTGCTGGCGATTGGCTGCGGCTGCGGCAATTGGGCAGACGACTGGTGGCTGCAGCAAGTGGGCGGGTGGGCTGTTGGTGGCGGCGAGCGGGCACACGATTGGCGGCTGCGATGAGGTGTGCAATCGGCAGTGGCGGGCAGGTGGGTGAGCGATTGGCGGAAGTGACCTCCCCCACCCCAAAAAGCTAAACAACTTAATTTGTGGTTAAAGAAAATTAGGGGTCGTTTTATACATGGGGGCATCTTATATAGGGGAAAATACGGTATATAGAATGATTTATCCCAGAATGCTGCTATGTAATGTAAACAGCACATAATGCATGTATGTTGCTGTCTTAAAGGAGCCATGCATCTGATTAGGAACACATTGGTTTGCCTTCCACTGAGTCAGACCATTGTGCACCTGCATTGGCTGTGCAGATGCACTGTCTTGCCTGCATTTCAGTCATGGTCTCTCCCACACCCACCTGGAGATGCTGGGATGGGCTAGGGACTATCTGCATGCTGAGCAGATGCTTTATCTCTGAGCTCTGACCCTTCCCTGTGATGGTCCTTCCATGCTGGTTCAGTGGACCCTCAGTCCCCCGTTGGGGCTTACTCTGGCCTCAGACAACAAGCATGAAGCAGCTTATAACACAGATATGGTTGTTTTTCTTCATTCAAGGCTGCAACAAGGATTGCAGGCCCCACTCTTCTCAAGGTCATCTTTGAGAGGCCACAGCTGTTCCAGTGCCACCTCCTCTTAGAATAGTCTCTCCATCAACACTCATACCCTTTAGTGGTTCTCCCATCTTCCTTTGTGACCCCAGGCTGGTGTTGTATCTCCAAAGCCACTTTCCTTTCTCCCAAGTATCTACCCTTCTCTTAAGGTTGACCTCACAGTACATCTAAGCTCACCCTAATCTGAACTGCAAGAAGACCTTGGTGCTTCTTCCCAACCCTTTACTTCCCCACTTGCCATTGCAGCTTATTGCCCAGCCTTAGAAGGAATGCTGAGCACATTTGAACACATGTGCCCCTTGCAAAAGGATCGCTGGAAATGTAGGACAAGGGATCTAACTAGGTTACGTTACACATACTGGGGACTAAGGCAAATCCTCCAGATTGTTCCCAGCGCCTGATAAGGCAATTTGAACGGGCAATTGTCAGTTATGCCTTATTTTAAGGGACATTGCTAAATCTGAAATGATCCGAACATCCTAATCAATCCCTCTTATTCCAGCACATTATGCCAGATGACTGGTGCATCTAGAGCAGCACTGTTAGATCTTGACTGGAAAGCTGATATCGAAGCAGCTCTCAGCCAAAGGCCTTTCCAAATGCTGGCACCAGAACTATCCAAGACTGAACCTGTAGGAGCATGGATGAATAGCATGTACTTTACAATGGAGGGTCACTTGAGTCTAATATGTTCCACACAGCCACTTGGGTTTTAAACTCCTTTAAACACTCGATTGCAAACTACAACCCAAGTATAGCTTGATCCTCATTCATTTTGATCCTTGTTAATAGACAAACCCTCCTTCACTGATTATACTTCTCTTGTATAGTGTCTTCAGTGTCTTTTTGCCCCATGGTGGTCACCATGTCACTGTTTCTGTTTCTTGTATGCGCAGGGGAGATCATCCTTTTCCAGATTTAGCTGGGTAGGTGATGAACATGCTTTCTTGTGCAGCCATTTTGCTTCGCCCCAAAAGTGCAAATAGCATCTGTTTTGTTTTTTTTCTGTTTTGCCTTCCTAGCTGCTGCAGACTCTTCACATTCATGTTTTTGACTGTGGCTTGTTTGCTTTGCTCCTCCTGGCTCCCAATCAGTTCCTTTATGCCCATGGTTTTGTTGCTTGCTTTTATCCAGAAGCCTTTCAAGCTTGCAATACAATTTAAATTATTTTTGCCTGAGCACGGAGCCAAACTGCACTGCATGGCAAACCTCTTCCCTTTAAGGCAATTTAAAGGTTCTACTGATCTCTGTGTGTCTGTGGAGTGCCAGCGGGGAGGTAAAAAGAAAAGATAGCTTGAAATAATGAATTGGACACAGCTCCATTTTTGTTTGGGATCATGAATATAGTCAAGAACAGATGCAGGGTATACATTTTGCATCCCGTTATTTGATGGGAGTTACAATATCATTTACTGACACTTGTAGAATCAAAGAGTTGGAAGGGACCCTAAGGGTCATCTAGCCCAACCCCCTGCAATGCAGGAATCTCAGCTAAAGCATCCATGACAGATGGCCATCCGACTTCTGTTTTAAAATCTCCTAGGAAGGAGGGTCCACTACCTATTGTGGGAGTCTGTTCCAGTTCCCCAGCAGTTATATTTTCAAAAAGAAGACGATGAGGAAGACATGATAATGTTCGTTCTTCATTGTAGGCAAAATTATATTCATTACCACTATGCAGAACACCACTAGAATAAATTAACTATTAGACTGAGGAGTGGGAAAGGTGCCATTTTCATTCCCATCCTGGAGAGGGTTATCTGAACAGGAGAGGGAAGGGGGCACTGTGTGTGTGTGTGTGTGTGTGTGTGTGTGTGTGTGAGAGAGAGAGAGAGAGAGAGAGAGAGAGAGAGAGAGAGAGAGAGATATTATGTGTCATTAAATGCTTTGTATGTTAAGAGTGTGTAGTGTTTGTGTGTTAAGTTAAACCTCCAAGAGTTTTCCAACAAAGGTTATGCCGTCAAATACCAAAGAGCTTATTCTACTAAAAAGTCTGTTGTCCTGAAAAGCTAATGTTCTTTAGCAAGAAGACCTCTTCATATAGTTCTCTCCCCCACCCATCTGTTGTAAACTCATTTTGTTCCTTTAGACACCTGAGTTCAGAACAAAAAGTTTTTATTAGAATTAATTAGAAGCCACAATTATCAAACGCTACTAGAACTAGTTACATTTTTGCTTTAAAATTACAAAATTATGTTATGCCAGGTTGCTTAGAAATGTTTCCATCATCCACTGGACATTTTGCTAGGCCAAAAAAGGTCATTACCAGCTGCTGTAAAGTTTTAGTGAAATGTTTGAATGGCCTAAGCTCTTACTAGGAGGCAGCAGGAAAGGTCTGGCAACCTCAGGAAGTGGCCAAGCGTGTGGAGGCACTGTGCTAGTATTTTATCCTTTAAACTGGTTGCTGTGTACAAGACTGATTAGAACAGTTTACCATTTTCAAAAAAGACATGGCAGACTTGACTTGCACTGCAGTGTGTTTGCCGAGTTGTTTGCCCGACTTTGGATGTTGCATACCAATCCTGGCAGGGGAAAGCTTTTAAATTAAAGTACTGCTTTGCGGTTGCTGAGCAGAATGCTAGTTGAAAATTCCTCCTTGAACGACCAGTTTTCATCAGACATGTGTGCAATTACTTTAACAAGCTTTCCTCATTTTTAACAATGCTTTTCCAAAAAAATGGACATCAGTAATGTGTAAGTACTTCCTTCACAATATACCTTCACCCTACCCCCACCCCATTAATATTCAGAGGGGGCGACTTTTTAAAGGGGCTAAATGTATGAAAGACAAAACACATTTATTTTCATAGTACCTTCTTCCACATTTACTTGATGGCAGCTGTTATCACTTGACAGCCTGGTTGTGTTAAGCAGTTTACATCAGTTACCACATTATTAGTCATTAGGGATTATTATCACCTCAGGCAATTCCCAAACAATGTGGCCAAAGACTGCAGTAAGATTCATTTAAATGCTAGCCAACATGTAAAAGATATTGGATTTGCCTTTAGCTTCCCGTATATACATTTTACTCCCTTCTAAATATCTATTTCATTGCCAGCAATTGAGGTATTTTCTTTTATCACCGGTTATTTCGGGGAGAGCCCTATCCTACCTGTCTCTTATCCTTTCATGAGCTTAGCTAATGTAATAGCCTTCTGCTCGCAGTCTTCCTAAGCTATTGTAATATATGTCAATGACAAAACAAAGTACTGTATTTGCAATTTTCTTTTCTTTGCAGGGTGGTGAAACTCACAGGCCTGGATATGGAAGTGGAAGATTCTATGAGCATAAGTATGCTCACAAGGGACACAAGGGATACCACTATGATGGCCAGGGCACACTGTCTAGACTCTTTAGACTGGTAAAGTAAAATATAATATATATACATATTTTTAAAATAGTAGGTGCAAAAATGTGAGAGGAAGGGAAAAACTAGGAACAGCTGATTATTGCATTCATTGGATATATAGTTTTACCATAGATTTATCATAGCAACTGTCCTGGAAATCAGGAACACTGCTTGTGAAAAAGAAGAATGGTAGGTTTGGAAGACCATCCAGTGTGGACTTCTGATAATAAATTCCAGCATTCTCTTTGCTTGAGGCAAAGCTCTCAGCTGTAACTTATACACTTCCGTTATAACCCAGATGATGAGGCCTCCGAAGCCTAGAGCCAAGTGAGCAATAGAAACACCTGGTTAAGCTTTATGCTTCACCTGAGGAGGCATACGGAAGGGTGCCACATTATATCTGCTTTTCTTCTGCAAGAAATAGGGCATTGAGCATGTCTGCACCTAGGTTGTGCAACGCCTTGCTTGTAAATATTAAGTAACCACCATCAGTACTTTGTTTCAAATGCTTCCATAAGAAGTCTCTCCTGTTACAGTTTACAGAGTAGTTTACCAATCAATACTTCTTCCCAGGGAATTCTCTGGGGGGGGGGGATAGTGGTCTCCTGACAACTCTCAACACCCTTGATAAACTACAGTTCCCAGGATTCTTTGGGAGAAGCCATGACAGTTTAAAGCTATAGTGCAGATGGGGCCTAAATTAGCTGAAATCAATGGGCCTTAAATTACATTATGGCTAACTCGTTCCATTGGTTTCACTGGAAACCAATTCAGCCACGTTCCCCTAACTTATAATAGATCCCACCCAATGGAACTGCTAGTCATATAAATTTGATTGGCATCAAGAGTCATAAAGATGAAGCACTCTGGCTTAACTGGATAAACTTCAGAGTTATTCAGATGAAAGAGAAAGTATACGATTCAATATGTGCGAGGTTAACTGCTCCGTTATGCTAACAGTTTGCATCAAAATAGGCCCACAGAACTATTTGTGGAAGAGTGTTACCTCTAGTCTAGACTTTCCTAGTTGTGTACTGCTAGGCTTGGTACCTCCATAACTGGTACAACTGGAGAGAGTAGTAGTCCCTGACACTGTAGTCTGGTGTATCTTCATCCAGTTTATCTAGTGTGATGCTTCAAGCTACACTGTTGCACTGCAAAAGCTTTTCAAGGTTCATTAGCACACAAGACAGCTGGATTTTCACCTGAAACATTTTCCTTATCAAGACAGAACAGGCTGCTTACCTGTAAATGTAGTTCTCTGGCGGAGGCTCTGTGTGGCAACAGAGACCCTGTGGAGAATTTATATTGCATGATAATGAAGCAAATAGACAAAAAGAGGAAGGAAGAACATAATGTTTTATACCTCTGAATGTAAACAGAAATTATTCTAAGGTTACAAGAAATAAGGGGGAAATGTGTTTGTTGCAAGGTAAAGGTAAAGGTACCCTTGCCCGTACGGGCCAGTCGTGTCCTACTCTAGGGTTGTGCGCTCATCTCACTTAAGAGGCCGGGAGCCAGCACTGTCCGGAGACACTTCTGGGTCATGTGGCCAGCGTGATGAAGCTACTCTGGTGAGCCGGCACCAGTGCAGCACACGGAAACGCCGTTTACCTTCCCGCTTATAAAGCAGTACCTATTTATCTACTTGCACTTAGGGGTGCTTCCGAACTGCTAGGTGGGCAGGAGCTGGGACCGAAAGACAGGAGCTCACCCTGCTGCGGGGATTTGAACCGCCGACCGTACGATCGGCAAGTCCTAGGCACTGAGGTTTTACCCACAGCTCCACCTGCGTTTGTTGCAAAGAAGGTCATTTAATATGCATTGAGTTAAAGTGAACCAGCAGTTATAGTAAAAAGTTAATGGCTTTTTTCCCCAATTGACCAACACATCTTGCTATTTTGTGTGTTGGTAGAACTGCCCATCCCTATTCCTATTTATTACCATCCACTGTCTTATGTCCTTTTCTCTGTTTCCAGAATTAGCTATTATTGGTGAAATTTTCTTTTCATGCAGCTTCTGTGTTATTTGCAGATATATACAATATTTATAAATGCCAAGTTTTAATTTGTAAGCCATTGGACTTGACAATAAAGTTTATAAGCCATTAGAGTTGACCATTAGATTAGACCTTCATTCTCTCCTAGTAGATGTTGTGATTTCACCCCATGTTTCCATAAGCAGGAATTGCCCCTCATTTTAACCATCTGCAAAAATGGAAGTTTGTTATCCAATATGTAATAATTTGCTATAAAATGGTCCTCATTATTTATATGTTATCCAATATTTCTTTAAAGTGTGGCTCCTTAAAACAGATCTAATTAAAGACAGGTTTCTGTGGGAAGTAATGGATTTAAAATGTCTGCAATAAAACAGAAATAAGTGCTTAATAGGGCATAATTAATTGTCAATTAAATATAATTACAATGCTCCAACTATTTTGATTGATGAAACTAAGCAATGATGTGGCTCAGTAGCAGTTGCAATTACAAACGATCAGGGAAATATTGCTGGCTTTATCATCAAAAAGTAATAATAGAACCACCATTAGAAAGCACTAAAAACCATCTAGCAAAATCCTACGAGGAATGACAAACATGTGTTGGGAAAACGGTGAGAGGAGGTCTAACAGTAGACCTGGGGTACTCTGAAGAAAGCATCATTATTACTAGAGATTCTGAAGTCCAACAACCTGGTGCCTGGAGAATCCTAAAGAGGTTCGTGGAGGTTATAGCTATCTCACTATAAATCCCTGGTCTTCTGCCTTGTGTTTGCTGATTTAGTAGAACCTTCAGAAAAATGAACATGGGGTTCTTTGGATCTGCTAACCTTAAATATCTCAGATCAAAACAAAATGAATGGCATAGTCAAATTTGCTTTGCAGGCTTCCTTGGCCATGTAGTTGTGCAGCTCATTGGTGCTGCCCAAGTGCCTGGTATGGGTAGAGGAGCTTTTTTTCCCCCGGCACGAAAATGATGACAAGGATGGAGCCATGTGGTTCTCTTTGGGGAGAGCATGCCATAAGCTGGAAGGGCAGAGCTCAATGAGACTGCCAATGTAGCTTTGTTTAGTTTCAGTGGCCTTGGTTTCTCTGACCTATCCAGCAACACTGATAGCACCCAATTCTTTAGAAATAATTAATATTTAGTGACTAGAGCCCATTGATCGAGGAATTTGTTACAGAAGATAGTATCAAGTTTTGTTACCTGAAATTTAATTAGAATGAACTCATCATACTGTACTTTGAAATTTGATTGTAAAAATAGAATTCCCCGAAGGCAAACTATATTTGAAACCTTGAACAAAATCAAATAAGCATATGTACCCTCCATTTCAGCAGCTATGCGTGAGAGATTTCCCCGTGGTTGGTGGAACCAATCTGTACTAATTTGTACCAGAGTCTGGATGGAATTGCGTTTAGCACTCTTATACTTTAGATCTGAGCAGTAGATTCATTTTAATCCAATTCTTTGTTGTTGTTTTTCTTTCCAAAGGGAGGATCTGGTTCCCGACCTGGCTCCCGGTCTGGCTCTCCCATTGCTAGGCGCTGAAGCTCTCAGATCTTACCAAAGGGCTACACTCTCTGCTTTATAACATAGATGCCTTGAAGGTTTAATAACAAACTGCAGAATTCCCTAGATAGAAACACAATCTATTTGTTAATGTCACTGAGTTGTGCATGCAGTAGAAGTACACAAAAATTTATTGGCAAATGCTGACCAAGAACAAATGCAAAACAAAGCAAACTCCCAAATTTTCAAAGTAGCTTTTACTTGCTGTCAACAGCATTACTTTAGGGAAAGTAACAGTCCCCCCATATTATTCATTCATCTTCAAGGTGTTTCCAAAGAATATAGGGCTTTAATTTTTTAAGCACATACAACATTAAGTCCCTTTCAGATTTCTTTTTCACTAAACTTTAAGTAACAACATACTACACAATTGTCTACCTTAACCTTGCCATTAACAGACTTTTGAGATCTCTGCTGTAAACAAAGAAAATAATAATAATAAAAATGTGCAGAAGTTGTAAGGACTGTTTATCCAATTTTTTTTAATTATTTGGTTTTGATTTATTATGATTTCATTTTTTCAGTACCCCTTTCTCTCACAGTTTGTATTTGATTTTTTCTAACTGGATTAGGCAGTCACAGAAAGGTATCTTCTACTGGGAGTTCAAGGTATGTTGCAATGTGGGAGAAGGCAGTTGTTACTGTTTCAATGAGATTGAGCTATGGCCATAAGGAATGATGCACCTTCTAGTGCATGACCAATTGCTCATCACACCCAACATATTAGAAATTAAGAGTGGCTGGGAGAGAGAAAAGAGGATCTCAAACTTGAATTAGACTAGTTACAACAGAAAATGAGGGGTCATTCCAACAAAGGAAAACATAGAGTTGGACATATGAATGTCCCTGCAGCTCTACACAGGCACTTGCTGCAACTAAGTCCGTTTGCAGCTACAATAAAAAAGAGTCTAATTTCTAAATAACAGAAAGCCCTTTGGTGAGGAAGTTTCAGATAGTATCTGCACATCTAAAGTTAGCGTTCCTAGCTGTCGTGTTAGTGCAGCAGAGTTAAACATGCAGTGCACCAGAGCAAACTACACTGTTAGATTGTAGGTATTAAAACTAATGAGCTAGAAATAGGTGCTAATTGTTGACACATATACTAAGGAATAAACATGTGGAAATGGGTCTACCCATCTACGTGAAGAAAAATGCTCTTCTGAATTGCACTGTTTTATAATATTCAACTTATTCTGTCTCTAAATGACCTTCCTGTACTCATGCAATGTTTTATTTGAGCTTATATGTTGTAGACACTATATTAAAGACTAAGTTGGCACGTGCCTTTAGCTAATGAACATGAGGAGTTACCGACGTTAATGCCAACTGACATATAGTGGATGTTGTTGTTGTTCTTGTTGTTAGCGATAGATCACTCTAATCTACCATAGGTTTCAAGCAACATTCTTAATATGCAGCAATGAAAGATGAGAGGGTAGAAACACAGAAACAAACGAAACAGAATACCAAAATTGTTAAGCACACGCAAACACATTACATCTTCTTTCAAAATGTTGTTGGCTATGTGTATTTTTCTATGTGTAGCCTCATCCAGTTGTGTATTCCACAACATAATAGTGAGTTTCACTTAAGTGTATTGTTCTTAAATGTGTATGAATACAACTCCTGGAAAAAAACAACCACCAATATTGAAATAAAATACTCAACTTTTAATGAAATTTGGAGGATTTAATTTTTTTAAACGTTTAGGACTTTAAGGTCAATCACACAAGCCAATAAACTAGACAGACAAACTGCTTCAAAGCTACACACAAGCATACACTATGTCTGATTGTGATGCTTAATCTTTTAGAACATTCTGCCAAGTGTTTAAAGGGAAATGAAAGATCCACATTTCACCAAATGATTTTCTTCCTGTCTTTGCTTCCTGTGGATTTATTTATTTTTTATCTATATTTTTTCATCTATTCAAAAGAAAATTTTCAATCCTGTGCACAGTTCTTTCAAAGTAAAGATATTTTAAATGCAAAGCATGTAGAGTCAAGTAATATGTTTAGGACTGGATTGTACATTCCGTACACTCCGTTAAGTCGAAGCCATCAAATGAAACATAGTGAACGTTTGTCAGTATATGTCAGTATAAGCCACTTGTACCATCATTTCCTTCCAGAGTCTGGGGCGTTAAACAAAGTGCTCAAACTCGGGCAAAAAGAAAAAAAGTCCTGCCTCCCTCTGAAAAGTCCAGGACTACAATTCAAAAAAATGTCAAGAGGAAAGCACTAATCAGTTCTTGCCTTCTATTCACAACGGACCTCCTATAGCTCCTGAAGCCCACTTGGCCTGCAAAATGGCCTACTTAAGTGATAAAACCAGTGTGAATTACCGGTATAACACTGCAGACTGCAGGTGGATGCTTACATAACTGAATGCTATTCCACACAAAAAAACACAATTCACATGGGGAAAAAGAAGTTAGGGAGAATTTCTCTTTTCTTGCCTTCTCCCTGACATGCTCATTTTTCATGTGGAAAGGACTTTGTTGTTTTTGTATACACTATTCAGTTAAACGAGCCCCACAGCTACCAAGAGACTTTTTTCTTTATTTATATCCCACCCTTTCCTCCAAGGAGTTCCAGGTGGTTACAAGGTTCTCCCCAACCTATTTTTCATCACAACCATCCACTGAGGTAGAATAGGCTGAGTGACTGAGTGACTGGCTCAAGGTCACCCAGTGAACACTTCACGACTGAGAGGGGATTTGAACACTGGTCTCCAGCATTCCTACCAATATGCCACACAACACTCATAAAATGTGTGCCTGAGTGAAAACTAGATGGCCAACTCATTGGTTTTCACTTGCTTACTTGGCCTCTGATTGGTTTAATCTGATTTTTCTCTTCACAGGTTAATTGTGCACACTCTCAGTCATCTCAACACTTCCTGCTTCCCACAAACTTTCTGTCACACATTCACTCAATGAAATCGAGCACAGGGCTGGGGCATGAACCTAGGCCCCTTAACCATACTTAGAGAGTATACCTGTGCAGAAACTAATACAATGTGAGATGCTTAATGCCTCTCAGAATGCCCTGACATTGGGCAACAACTTTGAACCCTATCAAGCTGGAATCCATATGGCGCCAATTGGTATAGGTGCTGTAATCTAAGGAACTTGACAAATATACTTCCCATATTATTCTTCATGTCTGCTCACAGTAGTACATTATACTATTTGTGGACACTGTTTTTCTTAAAGGGCATTGAGTTCTACAAGCACACATCTTTCCCACGGACTATAAGTGTCATCCTTCTCATGGTGTGAATTCAATTAAAAGGCATTCAAGTGTGGAAACATGATAACAGTGCACAAAGAAATCAAGATAACATCCTTTCTTTCACTGAAATGGTATAAAATGAGATAAATAGTGGCTAAGATCTTTGGGAGAGAAATTGGGCATGTTGGAGAGAGTGTATAGCCACCAAGAGCAGACCTTTAATGGGTGTAAAAGATATCAACCAGACATCACTATGTGGTACTGCTGCTCTGGAAGTTGGCAGAGTTAACTCCAGAGATGAATAAGGATTTACTGTGAAATGTGTCGAATTCTGCAGCAAAAGCATAGAACAGACCTGTGGGACCAGGGCCAAGGCCCATCTAGTCCACCATCTTGTTCTCACAGATTGATTCTTCTTCAAAATTAACCAAAAAACCACCTCTTTTTTTTTTGGGGGGGGGTTCCAATATGATTTAAAGTCCCAGAAGCCTGGAAAGTAACTAAAATAAAACTTACAGAGTTCACTTGAGCATTAAATTTGTTTCTGAGGTGTTCAAAACTACAAGAAGTGTAAATCTATGCTGTACACTGAAGAATGCTTAGGAAATAGCCTCACTATTTTATTCTGAGGTGGAAGAAAAGCATTGGCGGCCCAAACTCAAAGAATTAAACACCAATAAAGCAAAATAATGTATTAAAACAAAACTTGAAACAAAACCAGGATCTGGCATTGTCCTGAACTCAGGTCCCAGTCTGTGTCACTGAGCATCATACACCAGTCCTTTTAACCCCACTGAAAATTATCTATGAGTACTATAATCTATGAGTACTATAAAAATTCTACATTCATGAAATAAGTTACTCCTACAAGGGTGGCTGGCTAGCTAACATCATCGTCATCATCATCATCATCAATAATAAAAGAATTAACATATTTTTATTTTTAAAAAATTTAAAAAATTGAAACACGGTGGCAAATTATAAAAGTTCAATTCTTAAATGCCAATGCGATCATGTACCCAATGCCTGGCAAAATATAGGCATTCTTCATTTATGCCATAATGTTATGTACATGGGGAACAACCAGATTTCTCTAAGGAGGGAGGTTCCACATATGGGGGGGCTGCCACCAAGAAGGCCCAGTCCTGTGCCTCAGCCCCACATGCCACGTCCTTCGACTGCACCAAAAAAGCTTTCTAGTTGTCAAGAAACCTTCCCAAATGGTGCAAGATGTGGCACAGGATATTGCAAATTGAGCCTGCCCTTTGTATGAGTGGAAGGTACTTCCTCTCATGCAAGAAGCCTTTTATATCCAAGGTATCACTGTCCAAATCCAGATCAGAAAAGGGAAAAGATTTCGTGACCTTCCATTTTTTTTGAAGAGAATTACCAGGAAGCAGTTTTAAAACTTTAAAAAGCAGAAGAGGCCACTAGGACATCTCTCTTATTTCTGCCTTGACATTTTTAGAGCTTTGTGGGGGCGGAGGTGAAATATTAAAGTACTTATGGTATAAGACTGACAGAAAAACGCCACAAACAAACCTCCACAGAGGCTTTAAAAGCTGTTTACTGGGGCAGGGGCATACAAAGAATCTTCAGGGTGGAATATAAAGTTTCTTTACTGACTTAACAGGAGTTTTCCCAGCAGTCTGCATTTTCAGAGAAGAGCTTTAGCAGATGAAGTACCCTTAGAAGTTTAGGAGCAGATGCTATCCTCTCAAGAGGAAACATGCAGAGGTTACTCAGAGATGAAGGAGAAGAGGGTTAGCTGAAAAACACGCACACTCATAGCTGTAAAACGTTCTTTACTATTTATTGAGCTCAACAGTATGTGAAGAAGCAATTTCAACTGCTCTCTTGGTAGTAACAAAGTTTGGGGCTCAAGTGTGCTTCAAATCATATAGCTGAGGAAGGAGCGCTGTCGTTTTTCAGCATACTACCCTTATAAAGATTGACAATCCTAGTCATCATAAAACCCAGAGGATTTCTCTTAATCAGGATGGAGTTTGGCATGGAGATCTTCCTGGAAAGAGGCATAATCTGAAAGCTCCCAAATGAATAAGTTAAATAGCATCAATGTGGATGTCCCTGTAGTTGTGAACATTCGTTCTGCTCACCCAAAACTTGCCTTCTGAAAAATGCAAGATTATTGCAGATTTCTTTCTTTCTTTCTTTCTTTCTTTCTTTCTTTCTTTCTTTCTTTCTTTCTTTCTTTCTTTCCCCATTTTAATGAACCATTCAACAAATAGCAAGCTATTCCCCACACGACTGGAAGCTTACTAACGGGAGCATATTTCCTAAAACAAAAATGGTAGATGAAACAGGCTGAAAGCAGTAGAAGCCAGAAAATGGGAACAGCTCTTTCCACCATTCTCTGAGAATCTGACTCTCTCCCCTGTTGTGTGTGCACCTTTTCGAACTTGTCTCTTGTTACATACTGCTGTTGTAAGTATGTGTGCTTTTTTATTGGAACATTTTCATGGCTTGCAAAGGCACACTCTGTTTTCAGTTCATAAAGTCCTTTCTACAGGCCAGTTTTGAAACGGTTTTTATAATCCTAACATTTCAAACTGAAATGCTCCTTTAGAATGAAGTGTTTGTAGCAGTCCGTACTCAATGCCTATTGCTTAATTTCTCAGAGTCTCCTCAAATCAGTTTCCCTTGCACTACCACAAGCTCCAACAGACACCATTGAGCCTGTACCATCCCAAGGACTTTGTGCACATTTAACAGGCAACTCTGCAAAACAGGTGCATAATAACTTGGCTGTGAGCCCATGGGCCCTGATTGACTTCAGCTACAAAGATAGTTGTTTTCAACAGCCCACTGAAGAGGGACCTAAACTGATGAATTAATGTAGAGAAGCAAGTTGCTTTTGAGATGTCACTTCTGGCCTCATTTTCATTTAGCAGAAACTCAGATCAGCAAATATGGTACAGCACTGAGGCAGAACACCAGGAATTATGAGTTTGAGCACAGACTCATATGCTCGTGAACAAAATTGCGTTTGGTGCGACTGATTAAGAAAACTTAATTACTAAGGGAATCTGAACTGAGATTACAAAATGCAATTGCCATTTGAAGCACTTCTACGGTTGCACAAATTGAGCTCATGGCTGGGTTACCGGATGCAGGCCCCAACACAGCAGAGGCTCTTCAGCAGCCTCAGCTTTTATATATTCTGTAAGCTGCCCAGAGTGGTTAGGGAAACCCAGCCAGATGGGCAGAATATAAATAATAAAATTATTATTTTTATTAGCAGCTAGGGTTGCTTTCTCTGCTGCATAGCACCAAAATGGGACAATTGTGTCTCCATCCCACCCCGTTTCTAAACTTTAGGCCTTTATACAAATGAAGGGGATGAATGGTATTTGTTTTTCCTGGTTTTCAGCAAGATTGTTGCTTCAAGATGGCAGTACGGATACTTCACAATCCTCTGCAACGGTTTCACCTGTTAAGCCTTCTGAATTTAGAGAGGAGGAACAGAACACAGATATTCCCAGGGCCTTAGGAATCTTGCACTCTTCAGCTAAGAGTATTCAAAGTTTGCTGAAATGGTGAGAGAAGAAAGCTTCTCTGATCTGGGCAAGGCAGGAAAGGAACTAGGGTGGAGCCTGCACTACTGGCCAGTCTTCAAATCTAGGTCACAGGAGCCTACCTTTCCTCGGTAGGAGGTGGACAAAACCCATGTCTGGATCCCTCCCTCCTACTGAGCTGAGAAAGTGTTGTTGTTGTTTAGTTGTTTAGTCGTGTCCGACTCTTCGTGACCCCATGGACCAGAGCACGCCAGGCACTCCTGTCTTACACTGCCTCCCGCAGTTTGGTCAAACTCATGCTGGTAACTTCGAGAAAGTAGTGAACTGTAAATTCTGGTAACATAGCTTACTTGGATCCATTTCAAATCAAGTTTCTAGTTTGGCATAGAACTAAAATGGCTTTGGTCATCTTGGTAAAGTATTTATCCTAGAGAAATGATGGGAGATTACTATTCCATTCCATAGCCTTTGGGGTGTCTCAGGATGCCATCTTGTGTCACATGCTATTTAGCATTTATGTAAAAACCATTGCGACAAGTTCCTTTTGGACTAAAGTGTCATCGGCATGTCATTCTTTTTCACATTTTTAATTCCAGCTCCAAACAGGTGTTTGGGACCACTTTGGGGTTAGATGAGGCAAACAAATTGAAACCTAATCTAGATAATCTACTGTGGGTAGCAAACTCCGCAAATCTGGTTGTCAGTGTAAGTGGTTGTGGATGGGGTTGCACTCTCCATGAAATATCAAATTTACAGCCTGGGAGTTCTCCTAGACACAGCACTGTCGATGGAAGCACACATGATATCAGTGGCTACAAGTGCCTTGAAATGGGATAGCTTGATTCACCAGCAGTGACCCTTTCTAAAGAGAAGCAATCTTACCAGTGTTGTACATGCCCCAATTACAGCTTGGTTACACCCACCAGGGGCTATTGCCCCTGCTCATCTACACCCTACTCATAAAAACAAAAGCCCTTCTAGCCCAGCATTCTGCCCCTCTCTTTATACCTCACTCAAAGCCCCAACCCCCACTAGTCCTTCAAGGATCCACCCATATCCCAACTCCTTCATTGACCCCCCATACCCTCACAGCTCCTCTCTGTTCTTCCATCCTTGCTTTATTTAAACCTCTGTTGTTTAAAACAGGCTTCCTCAACCTCGGCCCTGCAGATTTTTTTGGCCTACAACTCCCATGATGCTTAGCTAGCAGGACCAGTGGTCAGGGATGATAGGAACTGTAGTCTCAGAACATCTGGAGGGCCAAGGTTGAAGAAGCCTGGTTTAAAACGTGCCATCTTTTGCTCCCCTACCCAATGGCCTAACTTTATGCAAACCTGGGATTGTGATGAGGCCGCAAAATCGTCCAGTGGTGGCTACACTCTGATATCATGGCTGTGTGATGACCTCACCTTTTTATGTAATGTAGGAAGATATAGATACATGATTTGAAAATATTCTGAACGACAGAAGTAACACTACTGATGTTAACACACAGGTTCCACTGTGAAAGAAATGATTTAACAGAAGTTGGGGGAACACTAAGGACATATCTCTGGTACAGTGGTACCTTGCTAGTCAAATGGCTTGGCTCCCAAACAAATCGACTCCCAAACGCCACAAACCCGGAAGTGAGTGATCCGGTTTGCAAATGTTTTTCGGAAACCAAACGTCCAACGCGGCTTGGTTTTCAAATGTTTTCGGGAGTCGAATGGACTCCTGGAATGGATTAAGTTTGACTACCAAGGTACTACTGTACTGCAACTAAGGATGGTGTGGCGATACTGGTTCATCTGAGCTATGAGAAGCCTACAGAATCAAGACCAAGTGCTCTCTTGTTCAGCCACATTAGTTAAGATTTCCTCCCCACCAAATTGATAGGAACACCCATTCAAAGCTTCTGAAAAAGAACATATTAGACACAAAACCAAGTTTGGAAAAAAATAATATTATTTAAAATATGTCTGACTTAAATATTTCCACATAACAAAGTGTTATTTTCAAGTCACCAGCTATATCACTTATATACATATGTCCATAGTTAACAAAACAATTATGAGATGTCCTATCAAAAAGCAGTGATTTTTCCCATTCAGGAAATAGAAAGAACTAGTCGTATAATACACAAGTATAAATTATATGTACATATATCTTCTTTCTGGAACTGAGGGCAAATAAAAAGCAATTATTCTTAAGAAAGGTATAACATGTCTACATTACAATAAAATGAATCAATACTGATTTTGCAGTGGTCACTTAAAGTTGAAAACTTTATGAGCACTTCCTGTAACTGGGATTTTTGTTATTTACAAAATATACTCAACAGCCACATAGAGGCTTAATTATCTGTATATATACATACGCACACATATATATATAACATATAAAGAAATTCAAAAATTTAAAGTAAAATTAAGCAAAATCCTTCTGCCTTTGGAATGTCTTAAAACAGAAAATGCTTTATTCCAGTGTTTCTTTAGATATATTACCTTTTCTAAGTAAATGGGGCTTTTCAGAACATTACTGAAAAGCCTAGGTAGTTTTATTTTTATTTTTAATCAAATGTCAACAAAATCAAAGTTATATTAATTGGGGGCTGTCAGAAACCAATCTGCATTTGCTGATACAACTTTGTGCTACAGCTCACTTGGTTTGCTCAAGACAAGGCATGGTAGTATGCCCTATTATTTTTAACTTATGGCTTATGTTTTTCATAGTTATCAAGCTAAAACTTCTGAGCATTAAGACCTAACACAGAAAATATGTGCATTTGTTGTTCACTTCAAGGAGATTCTATTATTAGTTACATTTTCTTTGAATAATTATTGCTGAATGTGAAGCTAAACATGTACAATTAAGAAATTAATTTTAAAAATAGCTTTAATAAAATGAATATGGTCCATCACTTTCTGACATGTCAGCAACACCAGCACCATAATGTAATACCAATTAATGAACTAAAGTAATACCAGACATTTAATGCCGTATTGTAATATGAATTCTCTACTGCATGCATCTAACTTTGAGATACTCTTTCTTCCAATTAATTTTAAACAGTCAGGACATCCTCATGATTGCCAGAACTTCCATGCTGTCTACCTTCTAATCAACGTTCACTGATACCAAGGTCTGGGCGTGTGTCTTTTGTTTGTTTTTTTACATGAATACACGTATGATGGGATTCAAAAGATGAGCAAACTCCATGTACCTGAGATCATTGATTGTAGTCAAGATAGCAAAGTATCTGGTGTTTCTTCAATATCCTACAAGCTTACAAAAGACAATCATTCTTTTGGTAGTTTTGTAAAATTTAAAAAGTTATATTATCTTATTATTTTTAATATGTTCAGTTTTAATAGTAAAAATCCATAGGTGACTATCTTTATAAAAATTCTAGTCCTGAAAGCATTTTGAGCTTTCACCTTGGTTGTCATCAAAAAATATTGGTCCATTCATTTGAAGATTCTTGAACAACCTCTTCCAAATTCAGAGCACGATTAATGTCTTCACCTTCCTGTCCTTGATGACTGGTAGATTCTTGTATTGTGCCTACCGTAACAAGGAAGAGAAATAATGCTGAGAGATCTAGTGAAAATACAGAAGTTACATTTAAGCGCTGCTTGACTAAACATCCAATAAGAAATGTGTAAGTTTTCTTTGGTGGAAAAGCAAACTAAATCCAGCCACGCTTCATGTAATATTTACCTATTAAAAAGTACCGTTTACATCCTTTGAAAGTAATCATGTTGGCACAGTGCTGTGGATGGAAGCGCTCATCTGTGAGTTGACTGTTCCTTTCAATGGACAGAGCAAATGTATTCCCATTAAGGCACGTGAATGCTTAATCTATTCTGTCCATTTGAATTAATGAGGCAGTCCATGAGGGCAATGGAGTACATTTATTGATGCAAGAAGTCATTGAATCAGGGGAAGAAACTATCATCTATACAGCAATCTAAAATTACTGTATATATTCCATTACATGCTTCACAGAAAGCAAAAGTTCACCTTAATGTAAATGAACCCAGAGTGAGGCTCAGACTCATGCCCTCTACCCTCACATGTGTTTAACAGCTTTTCACTTCCAGTTTAGCTTCAGTACAACTTGTTGTCTTGTCTGATCCAACAAACAGTGCCAGAAAAAAGGGGGGAGGGGAGAAAGCAAGAGCTCAAGGCTCACTGACTTCACACAGAACTATGGTTAAGCATGATCTTCAAACCAGTTTATATTGCCATCAGGAATGGCACAGTGAATAGCAAGAGAATTATCACTAAGAACTTCCTTGCTTTGATATGGCTCCTACATGCATCTAGGAAAGAATTATTCCTTTAGAAGAAACTGTGTCGGGCAAAAAAAAGAACCTATGAAGTTGCATCAAGCTTTCTAACAGATATTTTAAATTTTATTGATTTATCATTTTTGTCAACCGCTTTGATGTTTTCCTACTATCAAGCAGTACATAAATTTATGAAATAAATAAACTGAGTAATTGCAGACTATAACTCTGTACAATTTAGGAAACAAAGAAAAATGTTACTATTCGAGACTTCCGGGTTTAGCGCCATCGGTAATGGCGGATTCCCTCTGACTCGGAGGGTCCAGCTCTGCGGAAATCGGGTCTGTACTGCTACGGTGAAGCAGAGACCCCTTAAAAATCACAGGCGGGTGAAGCCTGTGAACGTGGGACTCGGTGGGCACCCTTCGCGCCCCCCCCCCAATTCGCAAGGAAACCCGACTACGGGCTCTGGAGCGAAGCGGGGCGAGTGGCGCGGTGCTGTGAGTCAACTGCTTCTTCCGCGGAGCAAAGCCGCACAGCCGTTACCAGAGAGTGCTGACTTTTTCCTGTGACAATTCGACTACAAAAGCAACTACCCGTGAGTAGGATAAATTGAAAAAAGGAAGGGAAAAAAAGGTCTAATTTGGCACCGAAGCGGGGAGGCATAAACAGGAAGTCCGCCTTCCGCTTTTTTGTAAATAGACTAAAGCAAAGAAGCTGTAAACTAAAGCCTTGGAAAGTTGATCGGAAAGGACTAAAATCCCAACATCAAAATAAGTGAATTCCCACCTTGGTTGCAGGAGAAGAGGGGGGAGAGGCTTGAACTATACTTGCCTGCAAGAGAGAGGGAAGGAAATAAAAATCTACTGCTCAAAACCTGGGAATGGGCTGCCAATGGACAATAAGACTGCTGCATTATGAAATGCACTGCTTGTGAATAGAGGACTTTTTGACAGTTAGCTCTGCAAGGGAGATACATTGTTTCTGGCTGTCTCCTCCTGATCTTAGAAAGAAGGGGAAGTAATTGAAAAGTAACTGAAATTGAAACTGTCTTTCATTTTGCTAAATGGGGGCTTAAAAAGTGCTACTTTTAATGCAACAAGTACTGACTGTTACTGTGTCCCCCCTAGAGGAAGTTTTTGAAATTGTTACAACAATTGGGCTAGGGGAGTTTTCCACTTCAAAACAAATTCTGGCCGTGGGATTGACCTTGGGTTTTCAGTTAAAGTGTTATGGCAGATGGAAAAGAAAAAGTAGATTCGCTCCAAGACAAAACAACGAGGTCTGGGAAATCATGGCAACGAAGAGCATCAACATCTGGCCCTTCTGCCTCATCTGCGGCTGCATCTATACAATCTAAGTCAAAAGGTATGTCATCTGAAGAAGTTTTAGCACTTGCATTAGGTAAAATAAACGAATCACTGGAAAAGTTAAGTAAACAAGTGGTTGAAGCATCAACTAAAATTGATCAAAACACTATAAGCATTAACAATTTGGGACAAAAGGTGAATACAGAATACAGAAACTATTGAGAAACTGCTACAGGAATCTACTTTGACCTGACAGACCGCTGAAGAAGCTAAGGAAAAAGCAGCTGCCGTAGAGGAGAAGTTACCAGTCATACAGAGGCAACTTGAGGATCACAGGTCGACGCTTTCTATGATTGAACGTAAGGAGAAACAAACAAACTTGAGGATCAGGGCTGTGCCTGAATTAGAGAAGGACAGTCTGACAGACTTTCTTATGCAGGAATTTGCAGACTTCTGGGACTTGGATTTGGAGAAAGAAGAATTTAAGATAGTGAGTGCTTTTAGGCTTGGAAGAGGGGGGAAGAAGAACAGGGTGAGAGACTGTCTGATTACCCTCCGAACAAAAGAGGAGAGAGACAAAATTTTGAGCCTGCACTTTCAGAAGACCTTGGAAATACATCAGTCAAGAGTGGAAATATTTAAAGATATTCCGAAACATCTTTTGGACCTTAGGTCCAATTACGGAGACCTGGTTGCCCTGTTGAGAAGGAACAGAATTATTTTTAGGTGGGAATTTCCCCAAGGCCTATCTTTTAGCTTTAAAGGAAGAAAGATAAAAATAAGATCAGTGGACGACAAAGAAATTTTTTTGAAAGGCCACGGAGAAGATTTGCAGAAAGAATCTGGAGAAGAGCCAAGAGCATTGGACAGAGAACCGACAGACAGACAAAAGCTTTGGACAGAGGATTATCAAAAAGAGGAATACTAGACATAGCAAGATTACCCTTTGGATTGGAATGCCCAGAGAAAGTGACAATAATACCACCGACAGAACAAGAACAAACACTTGGTGCAGTTGGAGGAAAATCAGAGTAACTACATCATGGCTCTGCAACTATTAAGCTGGAATACTAACGGACTTAACTCCCCTCAAAAAAGGAAAAGAGTCTTCCATTTATTAAAAAAGGAACAACTGGACTTGATTTGTCTACAGGAAACACACGTGATAAGGCTACACAGAAAAGTATTGATCAATAAAAGACTGGGCCAAGAGTTTATTTCATCGGACAAAGTCAAAAAAAGGGGAGTAGTGATTTATGCAAAGGAGAGCCTATCACCGAAATTTATATTTAAAGATGACCAAGGAAGATTTGTGGCAATTGAAATTCAACTACAAGGAGAGAAATTTTTGATAGTAGGAGTTTATGCACCAAATGAGGGAAAATCAGATTTTTTTAAAAAGTTGCATGAGACTCTGATGGACTATTTGGATTACAATCTAATCATGATGGGAGATATGAATGGAGTGGTATCTACAAATATGGACAAGGCACAGAGACAGGTAGTTACTAAGGACGGCAGATTACCAAAAACCTTTTTTGAGATGACTGACAATTTGGATTTAGTTGACATCTGGAGAACAAAGAACCCTTTGGGTAGAGAGGGAACTTTCTTCTCTGAAGCCAAAATGACATGGACAAGAATTGACCAAATTTGGGTAACTAGAGGACTAGCTCCAAAGACAAGTGGAAATTTGCCCTAAAACTTGCTCCGACCATAATGCTGTGAAGATGGAGATGAAACTAACACCAATTGGCTCTTTCAGATGGAGGATGAATGACACCTTGTTTAGGGACGAAGAAGTGACTAAGAAGGCCCAAAAAGCCTTGAGAGATTATTTCAAGATAAATATGAATACTACTGTTGAAAAAAGAGTAATCTGGGACGCAAGTAAAGCGGTTATGAGAAGGTTTCTGATACAACAGAATGCAATAAAGAAGAGAACTCAAAACGAGAAGAAAGACAAAATTTTGGAGAAAATAAAGGAAGGGGAGAAGAAATTGAGAGCAAAACCAAAGTCGCAAGAGATTTTGAGAGAAATAAAGTTATATCAAGTACAATATATGAAAATGATGAATCAGGAAATAGAATGGGAAATTAAACAGATGAGACAAAAGACATTTTGAAAATGAAAAAAAGACAAAAACTCAACACTATTATAAATTTGGAAGTGGAAGGAAAGAATATACAGAACCCAGTGGAGATTAGAAATTGTTTCCAGAGGTATTTTAAACAACTATATACACAAGGATCACAGAAAGAAATTGATATAGATCGATTCTTGAAAATAAATGGACTACAAAAAATCTCTCAAGAAAACAAGCTAATGCTGAATTATAAAATAACTGAACAGGAGGTAGAAGGTGCCATCCAGAATATGCAATTGGGTAAATCTCCAGGGCCGGACGGTTTAACTTCAAGATACTATAGATCCTTGAAAAATTGGATAATACAACCACTAAAGGAAGTTTGTAATGAAATTTTGGAAGGGAAAAAAGCACCAGAGTCGTGGAAAGAAGCTTACATTACACTTATACCGAAAACTGAGTCTGAGAAGACACAGCTTAAGAATTACCGCCCCATATCTCTGCTTAATGTGGATTATAAATTTTTTGCAGATATTTAGGCTAAAAGATTTAAAAAAGTACTAGTGGAAGAGATACATAAAGATCAAGCAGGCTTTCTCCCGGGCAGACACTTGTCTGATAATATGAGAAATATAATTAATATTTTAGAAAAATTACAAGTGAACATTAATACTAAGGCAGTTTTGATATTTGTGGACGCGGAGAAAGCTTTTGACAATATTTCCTGGAGTTTTGTGAAGAAGAACCTACAGGGGATGGGGGTTGGTCAAGGTTTTGGAAATGGTATAAGTGCAATATATTCTGAACAAAAGGCCAAACTAATTGTTAACAATGTGGTGACGGAAGAATTTAAGATAAAGGGACACGACAAGGTTGCCCAATTTCCCCATTGCTTTTTATATCGGTCCTGGAGGTCCTCTTAAATATGATTAGAAGGGACCAATTGGTTAAGGGTATACAAGTCGGAGCCAAACAGTACAAATTGAAAGCATTTGCAGATGACTTAGTATTGACATTACA
The DNA here is from genome assembly GCF_965113315.1 of Podarcis vaucheri. NCBI lineage: Eukaryota > Metazoa > Chordata > Lepidosauria > Squamata > Lacertidae > Podarcis > Podarcis vaucheri. The sequence continues at coordinate 38,172,624 of NC_138766.1, forward strand.
GGAGCCAGAATCTAGTACTAAAAGAGTATTGGAACTGATTCAAGAATTTGGTCAGGTCGCAGGATTTAAGCTGAATAAGTCAAAAACCAAGGTTTTAGAGAAAAATCTAACAGTGACTGAGAGAGAGAGGTTTCAGAAGGAGACAGGTTTAACATTGGTTAAGAAAGTGAAATACCTGGGGGTTAATATGACAGCTAAGAATGTGAATTTATTTAAAGGTAACTATGAAAAATGCTGGATGGAAGTGAAAAAAGATTTAGAAATATGGTCAAATTTGAAGCTTTCATTGCTAGGCCATATTGCTGCGATAAAAATGAATGTATTGCTAAGAATGTTGTTTTTGTTTTAAACATTGCAAATTTTGGACAAAATGGACTGTTTCAAGAAGTGGCAGAGAGATATCTCTAGATTTGTCTGGCAGGGCAAGAAGCCCCGTATAAAATTTAAGATATTAACAGATGCTAAAGAAAGAGGTGGATTTGCCCTGCCAGACCTTAAACTTTACTATGAATCAGCCGCATTCTGCTGGCTGAGAGAATGGCTGCTTCTTGAAAACACAGACATTTTGGATCTAGAAGGTTTCAACAATGTATTTGGGTGGCATGCATATTTGTGGTATGATAAGGTTAAAGCACATAAAGCATTTAAAAACCACATTGTCAGGAAAGCATTGTTTAATGTCTGGACAAGATATAAGGATCTAGTTGAAAATAAAACCCCAAGGTGGTTGTCACCGATGGAAGCGAAGGCTCAGAAAAAGCTCAATATGGAGGCCAAATGGCCGAAATATTGGAAATTCTGGAACAAGAGGGAGACAAATTGAAATTGCAGAGTTTTGAAAAACTAAAAAACAAAGTGCGAGATTGGCTTCATTATTATCAAATAATGGAGGCATACAATTTGGATAAGAAAATTGGTTTCCAGGTGGAAAAATCAAAATTGGAAACAGAACTGTTAGATCCCAAAACTAAGACTCTGTCAAAGATGTATAACTTGCTGTTGAAATGGAATACTCAGGATGAAACGGTGAAATCTGCTATGATTAAATGGGCACAAGATGTTGGACATAACATTATGATGGCTGACTGGGAACGGTTATGGACCACAGGTATGAAGTTCACGGCATGTAATGCCTTAAGAGAGAATATTATGGAAATGATATACAGGTGGTACATGACACCCGTCAAGCTTGCAAAAATCTATCATTTGCCCGATAATAAATGTTGGAAATGTAAAGAAACTGAAGGTACATTCTTTCACCTTTGGTGGGCGTGCCCAAGGATTAAGGCTTTCTGGGAGATGATTTATAATGAAATGAAAAAGGTATTTAAATATACCTTTCGGAAGAAACCAGAGGCCTTTCTCCTGGGCATGGTTGGCCAATCGGTGCCAAAGAAGGATAGAACTTTCTTTATGTATGCTACAACAGCAGCAAGAATACTTATTGCAAAGTATTGGAAGACACAAGAGCTACCCACCCTGGAAGAATGGCAGATGAAGGTGATGGACTATATGGAACTGGCGGAAATGACTGGCAGAATCCGAGACCAGGGAGAAGAGTCGGTGGAAGAAGATTGGAAGAAATTTAAAGACTATTTACAGAAATACTGCAAAATTAATGAATGTTAGAATGATGTCGGAATGAAGTTAAGTGGTTTTAGCAGCAATGTTACAAAGGAGTATGTAAAAATGGATTGTTAACAGGTGAGAATCTAAAGTTATAATATATTAAGATAAAGGATTAAGATAAAAGCAAAGAGGGAAAGGATTTGCTGAATTAATTAACTGAACCGGAATACAAAAAAGGGAGGTGTGAGGAGGTCAGGGAAACAAGTAAATGAAAGCCAAGACATGGAAAGATTGATTTGTATTTAACTGTTTTTATTTTTCTGTATTTTGTACTTTCTTTTTTCTTTTTTTCTTTTTTTTTGTAACCTTTTCTGAAACTTTAATAAATATCATTTAAAAAAAGAAAAATGTTACTATCCAGTACAAACAGCAACACATTCATACATTATGTACTTTTGAATGCCTACAGCAAGGGTGAGAATCCACTTTTGTCTGGCCTGCCACAGCAATATGTGTCCTACGCCCAAAGTTTTATGAGGTTAGGTGAGTGACAGTGGACATGGGCTGACAAAAATGACATTTTATCCTCTCATGGCCTGGAGAATGAGAGCAGGGGCTGAGATTTAAAAAGAAGGAAAAAGTAAAATAAGCTCCCAGCACTCAATGCTGTCCAAGTAAACGAGTAATGTTGAAACTTGAGAATATTGTACCATAAATGCCAGGGCTGGTTTAAGCCCTACAGTATTCTATATAAAACTTTCACTTGGCAAATTTTACATACCAGAATAGCCATGGGCTCGTTTCATATGAAGCTTCATATTGCTTTTCTGGGTAAATCCCATTGCACAATAATCACATTTGTACGGTCTTTCTCCTGTGTGTTTTTTCATATGAACTTGCAAAGCACTCTTCTGGTTAAAGGCCTTCTCACACAACGTGCACTGAAACGGTCGTTCTCCTTTAATAAACAAGACACTTTTAGAACGTTAACTGCAAAGTGATGCAAAGTGGAGTAAAACTCCTTACACACACTAATTTTACTTGAACTGGCTATGATCACCATTTAAGGGACCGTTCTCACTAAAACCTGGTCAAGACAAGGAACTATTTAGCTCCTATGCATTGGGCTGAAATAACAGAGCACCTGACTCTGAGACCTGTGGCTCAGGTTAGGAAAAGGCCCAGAGAAGCAGAATAGCTCAAACACTGCTAATTTACTCTTGAACAGAGATGCTCAGTTAACTTTGCTGAACTCCTTTCTTCCTTTTGAACTATGCTGTTCCTTCTTTGGGCATGGCATGTAAAGATAGCATAAAGCATATGGTTAAACAGGTAAAAGTTTCAGTTGCTGCATTACTCCTAAAAGTCCTCCAACTTCCACAGTATGGATCACCCAGGGAGGCCGACCTGGCGCCTTTGTTACATATCTTTATGCACTAGACAAAAACATCTCAGGCCTTGGGCTAGTTAAACAATCTATGGCCTTTTAAACAATCTCTCTCTCTCTCTCTCTCTGTGTGTGTGTGTGTGTGTGTGTCTTTGTGTGTGCTTGCTACTATGTTACGCATATTTGCAATTTTATGTTGTAAACCAGTGGTGGCCAAACTTGGCCCTCCAGCTGTTTTGGGACTACAATTCCCATCATCCCTGACCACTGGTCCTGTTAGCTAGGGATGATGGGAGTTGTAGTCCCAAAACAGCTAGAGGGCCAAGTTTGGCCACCACTGTTGTAAACCATCCTGTGATCCTTGGATGAAGGGTGGTATAGAAATTTAATAAATAAATTAAACAAATAAACAGCCCAGGCACTCTGATTGCTGCCTCTCACTTCCTATTGTCCCAGATTCTGCTGCCAATGCAATGGTGAGGATGGGTAGGATCATAGCTTTTGGATTAAGTTGTTTACAATTTACTTAACCGTTTGTTAAATTGAACAGCTTGTGGCTAGCCACCTGTACTGATAATTTCTTACCTGTATGAATGCGGCTATGCCTTTCCAGCTGGCTCGGCTTAGCAAAGGCTTTTTCACAGGTATCACATTTAAATACCCTTGGCTTTTGAGAACTTAATGATGGTCCTGCCTGGTGAGTTTGCAAATGCTCCTAATTAAAAAAAGAGAAATACATAGAACATGTTTAGGTAAGAAAAATAATAATGGGTGCTAAGTTGCTCACACATCCTTTTGTCAACACCAGGCATAGGCAAACTCTGCCCTCCAGATGCTTTGGGACTACACCTCCCATCATCCCTGGCTAACAGAACCAGTGGTCAGGGATGATGGGAATTGTAGTCTCAAAACATCTGGAAGGCAAAGTTTACCTATGCCTGGTCAAGACCTACAAAATCTGAAGCCAGCAATGGCCAAATTCAATCTATTTTATAAAGAATGCAAATAACAAATTCCTTAACAAGTACAAGACCTTATTGAATTAAAAATAATTTTAAAATTAGAACAAAAAAGCAAAGCACAACCATTTGCAACTTCGCAGTTTCAGCAGAATGTTAAAAACAAAAGCAGCATTTCTCCAAATTCCAGATTTCTTTCCCAGTAAAGAAGCCCACACCCACATAAGCCAATATGGCTCAGTTCAGGTGTAACAGCTTTCCATTATGTCTGAACGAAGCCTAGAAATCAGAATCAAAACTTATTTTTCTTTCTGTACCTGCAAAGAACCAGAATACAGATTTTGCATGCTATAAGATTAGATTGTAATTTTGCTTCCTGATCCAATAGTGACAGACAATGTGATTTGTATTAAAAACAAATGCAATGCTAAATGGAAAAAGAAACAAGCAGAATCAACTGCACTAAAACAGTTAAACAGAAGTTTTCATAAAAGGGATGGTCCAGGTGAGCCTCTTAACCATCAAGACAGAGGTAACCAGCTGCTTTTTTAAGATAAGGGCATTTGAGAGTTTGCACTCTCTGCCACACAGGAAGAATATCATACCAGCTGGAGCAGCAAATTGGCCCCATCCATTTGCCAGAGAAGAAGTAGCTCTAAGAAGATAACTAGCTAAAGAATACTCTGCTCCAACTGCCAGTTGCCCTGGGACTACAGACATGCAGGAAAGCATACTCTGATCCCATTAACCAGCCAGAAGGCAGGAGGTTGAAAAACAGCCCAGCTATCAAAAAATGGAAGAATTCTAATGCATCAGAGGAAATACTATTGGAACCCCAGCATCCAGACATAATTTTGAAAGCATCCCTACTTGTTATTAAATGGAAGAAAGTTTATAAAGAATCTTTTAACTCTTATCAAAGTTTCCTAATAGGAACAGAACTGTTTTCACCAAAATATACCCACAGTGAAGCGGTAAAAGTAAAGGGACCTGATGGGCAGACGACTCTGGGGTTGCGGCGCTCATCTCGCTTTACTGACCGAGGGAGCCGCCGTTTGTCCGTAGACAGCTTCCGGGTCATGTGGCCAGCATGACTAAGCCGCTTCTGCTGCAGCGCACGGAAACGCCGTTTACCTTCCTGCCAGAGCAGTACCTATTTATCTACTTGCACTTTGACGTGCTTTCGAACTGCTAGGTTGGCAGGAGCGGTAGATGGTCACAATAAAAATAAGTAAGAACGCCATTTTCAAAGGGATACCTCTTTGCCTAGTTAGACCTCTTTGAGGTTTTCAATATAATAAGTTGTGAATTTTATTTCGTACCTTAAGGTGTGTTGCTCGTTTGAAGGCTTTATTGCAAATATGACAAACATGGATTCTTTCCTTTCCATGAACTTCTTTACTGTGCTGCATAAGCATGGCAGCTGAAGAAAAAGTCTGACTACATTCAAAACACTGGTGCACACGAGGCTCTTTTTCAGCTTGAATGCCTTTAGATAAACTTGGAGAAATCTCATTCACCTGCAACAGTTACATAAAATATACACACATTACGAGAAATAAAGCCACCTAAAACTCAAGAGATAAACATCGCTCTTCAGATGCAATGACGCTCTGAAGAACACATTACAATTGAATAGGTATTAATCTCGTGCAACTTTTATTCCAACTTATTAGTAAAATAAAGTTATGGAGCAATTCTGCTAACCCCTTCAGGGAAAGCACACGAGTGCCTGGTTGTGGTGAAATTCTGAAGAAATGGATCCCTGGGCATGCTCCGCTACTGCTAGAACCCCACTCCCATTCAGATCCACAAGCCAATTACTATTTTCAAATAACCATCACCATAATAAATTAATTTTCAGGTTGACTCTGAAAGAAGAAAAAGAAGGGGCAAGGAAATAAAGGAAGCGAATTTCAGTGAATCCCCATCAGAATTAGAAGAATTCAAAGGAATGATGGTACAGAGCATAGGGGGGCAGCCTTTTCCTGTCAATTACCCCTTTAGGACTAATCTGTTTTTGGCAGCATACCAGAAATGATCAAGAACAGAGCCAATGGTGGGTAGTACCAGTCGTTCGCCCCCTTTCTTTCTTTATACTACCTACATGGCGCACTGCTGCATCAGGCAGGAGGAAAAAAACTGAGGGAATTGACCTATAACCCACAAGTCTTTGCTCCTGCCTGCCATCAGCTGGTGAGGGATGTCCCACACCATTGGCTGCAGCATCCCTCAAAATAAATTTAGGCCAATGGCCACACAAGGCCTATGACAGTAGAGTGCCCACCACTGGCATATAATGCAAACAAAAAGGGATGTAAGAAGAAAGAGACACCTATAAGAATTAGACTAACTTTAAAATGGAGACTTCCAAGACATAAGAATGTGCACTTAATTTCACATTTAATATTCACAGTGTTCAAAAGGAAAGGCGAAGGTCAAACCTCCAAATTTAAACCTCCATTCTTAACTTCCATAATACACTAAATTAATTAGGATAAGATAAATGAGAACATAATTTTTCACCTACATAAATTCTACAATATATACAGCAAGCCTATTTTGTATCTTTATTCAAGGAACAACATACATAAAAAAGTTTACCTGATATGCTAATTCATCCTGGCTTGAAGGTATTGAATGTGGGGTATGACTCACTAGTATAACTTGCTGGGAGCTTGAAGAGCTCTGTCCAGAGAGATTAGAATCTGTCAGTAAAGCAGGAAACTGTTGTCCCTGCCAAAAGAAAAAGTGGAATGCATTACATTTAGAAGAAAATGTAACTGCAATGCGCAGTCAAAGACTATAAATATGAATTTGTTGATGTGTCATAACACCAGATTTTTCTTTGAAACTTTTTAAATCTGCTGTTGCCATAAACGGTTATCTATCTCACTGAGTCCATAATAACAGCAACAATGAAACCAGTAACATAGCCCATGGCTCCAAGAATCAAGCCATCTAAAACTCAACATGAGACAGAGAGAAAGAGGAGGGAAAGGGAGGAAAGGGTATACATTACAAGAAAAAAAATGTGTTACTTTCAGTATGGTATGGAGACTAAGGATTTGTGTCACAGGATACAAAAGGAAAGGTGTGTTTAGATAAGGGAGTAAGAGACTGGAAATCACAGTTCTCAGAGCCTCTCCTTAAGAGGCAGGTGGTCACTAGTGCTTCCTAGGGCATGTCATGGGCACTTCCTAAGGCAGTTTTTGGCTGGATTAAACTAGGAAATGCAGAGCTTCAGGGATGGATAAAGGGAGATATGCCTTACTGCATGGGCTGAATGACCTTTTATGATATACAGAATTTTCCTTCTCCCAACTATTATTTACAAAGTATGTCGGTAAACTCTTATGTTTTATGTTTATTTTAGAATAGCAAAGCTACAAAGTGAACGCCACTTCTACTATATATTCTAGGTCCTTCTCTAATATACTTAATAGGTCTTGCCCTATACTTAAAGCATCTCCTACAAATGCTTGGGCAGCCTGCAGCAACCTGAAGCTGTTTTCAAACTACCCTTACAGCAAGAATTTGCTTATCAGTAATCCACAGGTACATTGCAAGTGTGTTAATTAACATGGTAAAACTAGGGGAGAAAACAGCGGATGACTGCTTAGCAAAGAAAGCCTTAGTAACTATTAACAATGAAGATTTCTCAAAAAGAGGTGAAACCTGACAGTGTATCTTTAAACAACTGCAGCAGCAGAAACACTGCAAGTCAACAAGCACTGAAAATCACAGGCAAAACAAGTTCAATAGGAGTATTAGAGTAAATTTTAAAAGTAACTATATTGACATTATACATTAGGGAACATAATATTTGTACTATACAAATATTTTCTTTGTCAAGCTGCATTCAGGTTTCCTTTGCCCTAGTTTTATAGCAGGTATTAATTAGCAGGTATCTGGAATATTAATTAGCAGGTACCAAGTATCAGGAATGGGCTAGAACTGTGACACAAACCTGCGATGTGATGTTAAGAGTCACCGCATCAAGACCAGCAGATAGCATACTTTGAGTATCGGCTAGGGTCAATGTGACACTACCATCTCCTCCGACTCCTGGTGATGACATTACTAAATTCTGAGCTGGCTGAGACATGGGGGGTGTTGAAGGAAGGTTCCCACTTGATGCATTAAGCTCTGTAAAAAGGTATGATATTTCAAAACTCTATACATAATTATCATAATTTACTAGTTGGGAAATGTGTGAATCTGCCTAGCATTATACTTTTACGAATACTCATGGCTGTCCACTTCTCATAACCATGTTCCGTGTACACACTACAGGCAGCAACCATTTCACACGGAGATTCCGTTCCCGGCCGCCGTGCGCATCAGTGGAGCGGTAATAAGTGTGCCATGCCCCCACTGGACCTGCCTTCTTCTGGGTCCAAAAGGACCTGCACATCGGTGGGCCTAAAATGGTTGCCGCCTGTAATAATTTACAAGTGGAAATTGCTCAGGCAGGCTGAAATAACAGCATTTTAATAACAGTATGAAACAATATGAACATAAAAGTAACTTACAATGCCATTTTTAATGGAAAAATCTAATAAAAGAATGTACTGCAATTGATGGAAGGAGCAAAAAGGGAAGGCATTTGAATGACTTGGGCTTCAATGAAATCAGGCGTTTTTGAGAAACCAGTTCTCATTTCTTCACTGAAACTGCTAAGCCAGAATATAATAAGATGCCACAATACGATTTATTGAGAAAAAATATTAAATGCCTACCTGAACTACTGTTCAGCACTGGGCTCTGAGAGAGGAGTTGATCATTACTTATTGTTAATGTAGCACCTGCTGACTGATTATTGATTGTTGGTGTTGCCAGTCGTAGATTCCCATTCAGTTCATTAGCTCCAGAGGAATTATGCTGAATAAGATCCTGGCCTAAATGCAAAATTGAATCTATAAGCCAATGAAGATCTATATTTGCTTCTGCATTTTTAATACATAAAAATATTCTAATTTTACAAGAAAAAATAGCTGTAGTGCTATGGAAACATAAACTCATGGAATCTGTCAAACTGTAAATATTAAATGAAAATATTAAATTAATATTACAGTAAATCAAAAACATCTTTAAAGAGTTCAGTTAAAACAGCAGTCAAAATAAATAAAAAAACCTGTCCAGTAGCACCTTAGAGACCAACTAAGTTTGTTCTGGGTAGTGTGCATTCTTCAGATATCTGAAGAAGGTATCTGAAGAAGTGTGCATGCACATGAAAGCTTATACCCAGAACAAACATAGGTGGTCTCTAAGGTGCTACTGGACAATTTATTTCAACTGCGTCAGACCAACACAGCTAACAACCTGAAGTTAAAACAGCAAATAGAGGAAGAGTTAATATGCTAGGGAAAATAAATGGCACTACACCAAAGTGTGTGGATATCTTTGAACCAGGGCTTGTGAAGTAATAAGCATATATTATCAGACAAACAGAGTAACTTTACACACACAAAATGAGGATAGTATACTTGCCAGATATGGTAAGGGTAATTTCTTGAGGGGTTCCTGATGAGTTTGAAGTAGTTGTACTAGAGGCATGAGCTAAAACATGGCTCAGACTCGAATTATTTATTGTCAATGTAATCTCATGCTGACCATTTGAATTTGAAACCATACCCTGTGAAGTCATGACCTGAGACAGATCCTGTGAACCTAAATACAAACAGGGTGGTAATAATAATAATCAGCAGCCAAACTTCAATATGTTAATATTTACTGTTGTGATGCCTGTTCCAAGATAAGCAGAAGGCACAGCAGCAGGACTTAAACTGGCATGGCCCAATTATTCACAAAAGCAATATAAACAACCCCAGGAGGAATCACAATGCTTGAGAAGAGATGTGTTCCCAACTTTGATGCAGATTATCCTATGTCTTGGCAAGTACTTGTTTGGGAGTAACTGAATGGGTAGAAATCCTCACTCCCCTTTGTCTGTAGTTGTCAATCTCTTTTGCCACTGTATACAGCCTCATCTGCTTCAGGGTGCTAGCAGACGGGGGGCTAGGAGAGGCCTTTGAAAGAATTTATCCATGTACATGCAAATAACTCTTTATAAAGAACCCAATCACCCTATTTATTCAGGATACAGTGGTGCCCCGCAAGACGAATGCCTCGCAAGACGGAAAACTCGCTAGACGAAAGAGTTTTACGTTTTGGAGGTGCTTCGCAAAACAAATTTCCTATGGGCTTGCCTCGCAAGACGACAATGTCTTGCGAGTTCCTGCTGGTTTTTTTCCCCTCCCCCCCTTTTTCTAAGCCGCTAAGCCGCTTATCAGCTGATCCGATCAGCAGATAAGCCGCTAAAAGCGCTAATCCGCTAATCCGTCAATGGGCTTGCTTCACAAGACGAAAAAACCGCTAGACGAAGAGAATCACAGAACGGATTCTTTTCGTCTTGCGAGGCACCACTGTAATGATGCATCACATAGTAAATGATTTAAACAATTAGGAAATTAAAAATACATTAATGTTCCTCAACCAGGAACATGTTTAATTTAATTTGTGTTTTTTAAAATAAATAAATCTTTATTGATAGAAATACATGGTTGATCAGTATTTGCCAAGGGCAATAATATATTTGCTCTTAAAATTGAAATTAATATTTATATAATAAACTTACAGAAAAGATGAGCAAAATAAATTTAAATGTGCAATAATTCTGGGAGCTTTTAGCAACAGAACCCTTCAAAATGGAAGTGTGTGCTTTTGTATCATGCTTACCAGCAGTGTTTGTAGTCAAAACAGCTTCTTGCTCAGATATAGGTCCTATTGTCATATTTGCTGAAGAGGTAACAGTGGGCTGTAAGGACAAGCTTGACAAAGGTTGTATTACCACATTTGCTGGCACTGAACTATCTGCTGTCTGGAGCGAGGTGTTCTGAGTAGCCAAACTGGGATCCCCAGTTAGCTGCTGGGTCAGTACGTTACCCTGTTGTAGAGTCTGCTGCAAAAGACTGGGATCAATCTGAAAAGAAAATGAATATAGGAGATGCAAATAGATGACACCTCCTCACAAAATATTATAGAATTTCTCAGAGAAAGTATTTCCCCATCTTCGAAGTAAGCTAGTTTAAAGAAAACTCTAACCATGGTAGCAAGAGTTAAGTTATGAAATCTAGTTTTTGCTAAAGCTTGATAATTGCACAGATTATTAAGATGTTTTCTATTTACAATCACATCATTTGCACATAATGCTAAGCCTGCCCCCCCCAATGGTTTAATAAGCCAGGATATGCATGAGCAGTATATATACAAAGGCAGTCTCTTTGCATTTATCTGTGCAAAATTTACTGTTTGTTTATAAAAGATAATACAGGATAAACATACTTGTAATGTAATGTTGTTGATGCTGGTAGGATCTATTCCAGATATTTGAACGTTTGGTCCAACCAAGTTAGCAGCAAGCTGTAACTGTATTCCTTCAAGGGTTGCCAAACTACCATCCGTCAAGGATACAGTTAAATCACCTCCAGCTATAAAGGAAAACATTTAGTATCCTTTATTTTCAGGAAGCCATGCCAACAAGTTCTATCTTCTATGGATAAACATATCGCATTCATAAGCAGCCCACAAGAAGTGCTTGTAAACAAAGATAATTGCCCTTCCCTTTCTCCTCTAGTTCTTTCTGCCCTTCCCTTTCATCTATCCGGCATATCCTAAAAGCAACCGATGTAGATGGGGGAGATTATCAGGTGGGGGGCAACTTTAACCGGTTCCGTTCCCCTCCCCACTTTCCTTTCCCAGCTAGGTGGGCAGACTGGCTAAAGGATGGGGGCTTTGTTTGCAGTCACTTCACCTTTTCCCAAGCCAAACTTTCCCTTTGGCTTACTGGGCCACTGAACTGTGGCAGGTAGTGCGGGTGCAAGAGGAATGTACATGCAACAGCTCCTCAGAGTGATCTTCGCTGCTCAAGCCAAGTGAGCCGATGAAGTGAGCAATGAGTGAGCCAAACCTGTGAATCTTGCCCAAGCTGTGCCTTTTTCAGAGCATGAACCATAGTCCTACTTCTTCCTTATCAGGTAATACCAACAGAAAGAGGCTTCAAACCCCAAGCAGAACAACGACAGTGTTTACCTGACATTGAAGCAGGAAGTATAGCCTGACCAACGAGACCTTGTGGAAGCAAATTTTGGTCAAACTGGCCTGTCAGAACAGAATTATTCATGATGAAAACATTGGGATCTGTTGAGGATGAATTAAGAAGGTTTACTGGCTGTAGTCCCTCAGCCGGAGTGCGAGGTGCAGGCTTCCTGGCCTTCTTGGCCTCTGGTTTAAAGTGACACTGTATGTGGGTCTTCCTCCGTCCAGAAGTTCGAAACCTCAAGTCACAGTGAGGGCATTTAAAGGGTTTTGCTCCCGTATGTAAGCGCATATGCACTTTCAGACTACCTTTTGTAGAAAATGAATTGCTGCATACGTGACAACTGAAGAGCTTCTGACCTGGAGAGTAAGAAAACAGTCTGTCAGGTGAAAAAAAAAGATCCTAATCTCTTTACAGCTATGACCCACTGCAATTCTGTTGAGCGTGTACAGAGGAGACCGCTGTCAAACATTGTGTCAGAAAATTGTGTCCCTACATGTTCCTGTCTTCCGTTCCCAATCCACTTTCCACACAGAAAGTGAGACAATGAGCAAGGACATATATTTCAATGTAGGATGTCCCTGAACTTATGGTTTAAAATATGAACAGCTGTAGCAAGTGTTTAATACAAAAGTTTTGCACAAGGCTGATATTTAGCTGATAAGAGCTCCATATAAATAAATAATAATAATTAAGTATGTACTGTGATCGCAGTATCCAAAGTCATCTCCCACAAATGCAGTGATTTCAAGAAAACAGCTCCATCTGGCTTGTTGAAATTGCAGCATGCTTTCAGTGTGTGGCAAACTGCTAGAAATACGCATGCACATACTGTCTGGGGAGGGGAAATGGCAGTTCCACACTAGTGATGGTTGCATATGTATAATGGGTTATTTTTCCTCAATGGTTTTTCCACAGTAAAAAAAATATATCTGATTCATATTTTTTTAAGTACAGGCTGCCATTTTGATGACAATGACATCAGGTGGACAGTGAGAAAAGCTAACATGCATTAGCAGCACCTGTTCCACAATAAACCTCCATCTGGAAGCACCCTTCAACACTAAAAACAACCACCCACTGCTGTAATATTCCATAAAAACCCAAACATCCCAGCCAGATTATCATCCTTAAAAATTCAAGTGTTTTGATGTTCCTGGGGTTTTTTTCACCTGCACATTTCATTAGAGTTGGAATTATAAAACATCTTGCTTACCTGTGTGTGTTTTTACATGGCAATCCAGAGTAGACTTTACGGTAAAACTCTTTCCGCATTCATCACATTTATATGGTTTTTCTCCCGTATGGATACGCACATGCCTAGTCAAAAATAGTTGTTCTTCAATCACTATATGCTTATGCGAATACTATATGTTTTTCAATGTCTGCTGGCTAACACCAATATTTACAAAGCAATTAAAACATCTAGGTCTAAAAAAATTGAGGAGCATTGAAATGTGGTTTGCTAAGCAAGTTGGAAAAACATGTTTGGAAACATTTTCCAAGTCCAATTATACCTGGAGCTACTAAGCCACAGATTTTCATTTAACAAGTTTTTCATAAAATGGTTGCAATCCAGGGACTGCTTTAATTTATTTAAAACATTCCTATACCACCCCTCAGCATATAAGATACCAGTGATATACAACTATATAGATAATAAGCTATTTGAAACCCATTACAATTAAATACTAACATCAGCAACCATAATGAAAGATAACAAATTAAAATGTATTAACTTGTGCTGAAAAAACTGTAATGCAGGTACCAGGTGGACCTTTTTAGGGAGGGCATTCCAGAAACAGGGCACCATCACTGCGAAAGTCCTATGAGTAGGACTTCAGACACTTTTAATTTGAACTGTTGCCTCCCATGCCATATTGCAAGCTACATTTGAAGCTCCTCCACATTTCAGAAGTGGATCCAATGTGATATGAACAGCTGCTACTAAGAAATTAGTTAATAAACAACTTGGCATGCAATAAATGCTGGAATTCTTTAGACTGTGGCCAGAATGATTAAAACAGAGCTGCAAAAATAACGTGCTTTGTGTATTCTTTAGCTTTGGGGTGGCAGGTCTTCTTACCTGACTAAATCACTAGGTTTTTTAAAGCTTTTTGGACAGTAAGTACAACAGTTGGCATATTTTGGCTCAGCTTCCATTTCTGCTTGCTTGTCTTTGATTTCACTAATTCTGTCCTTTTCTGCAGCAGATTGGACAAGAACTTTTTCAGAAACAGTTGCGCTTTCTTGTGGCCTGAGTTTTGCAAGTTCTGCTGTTTCTTCCTCTGTGAAAGTGATAACACCAGGTCTAGATTTTCTAGATGATGTTCTTTCAGAGGTCTCATCATCATCTTCTGCATATTTCAATAGAGAAGCAATAACATGTTATAGAGTACTTTTAGAGGCCCATTAAAATAATCAAACAACCTCTGTGAACATCACACTGTTTAAATATCAAAGTGATTATTCATGCATATGGGGGGAAAACTCACCTCCTCCTGCTGTTTCTCCACCTGATGCTGCCGTTGAAGACACAGTTTGATGCTTTTTCATGTGCTTTTTGCAGTGCACAGTAGTTCTGAAACTTTCATCACAAAATGGGCACTTGTATGGTTTCATGCTCATGTGAGTTGCCATATGTCTAGTAAGGCTTCCATTAGTAGTAAAGGATGTATTGCAAATGCTGCAACTGAATGCTTTAACTCCTGAAGGAAAAAGGGCAAATAGGCTTTCTGGTGATCTAACAGAAAATGTTCAACAATGAGTCAGATTTAAGGTGCAATTCCAAGCACATAGCAGCAACTTGCTTTCAATTTGTTATCAGAAACGTGTTGATAGTCACAAATTTGTTTTTTGTTTTTTATATTTTTATCCCACTCTTCCTCCAAGGAGCAGAAACAGTGACTGGCCCAAAACCATGGAATCAGCTTTATAGCTGAGTGGGGAATGAAACTGATTCTCCCCATTTTTAGTCGAGCATTCTAAACACCACACCAAATGCTCTAATTTAGACCATTTTAAAAGGCTGTTCTACCAATAACCATTACCCATGTCAGATGAATGGGATCTCCGTATCACAGGCAGAATACTTTGAATTCTGGAGATGGCAATGACTTATATGCTCAGTAGCCACTGTTGAGAACAGAAAGCCGGACTACATGACCTTTGGTTTAATTCAGCAAGGAAATTCTTACCTGTCATGCTCTTCTTTTGGACATAGGAGAATTACAAGGCTTAAAATGACTAGCAAAAGAATCAAATATTACTACTGCTTTATCACCTGTATGTGTCTTCTCGTGAGATTTAAGAACCCCAGAAGAAACAAATCCTCGTCCACACAACTGGCATTTATAAGGCTTTTCTCCAGTGTGAGAACGTACATGCTGCTTCAAGTGGCTGGATTTCTTGAAACCCTTGTTGCAATATTCACACCTACAAAAATGGAAGTTCAATTGGAATGAAATGAAAAGTCAACTTTGATGATGGCCTGTAAATAAATATGACATGTCATTGCTTCCTGGTTTACTGCTAGCAACAAATGATATTATTATACAGAATTGTAGTTCATGAATTTACGACTTAAATGTTTCCCAGTGACATATATTCAGCCCATAAACCAATTTACATTGCAAATCTGTGTTTACTCAGAAGTAAGTCCCACTGTGTTCAGTAAGAGAGTGGACTTTTCCTTTCAACAGCTACATAAGAATGGCCAATTGTAAAGTTCAAAAAACCTGTAAGAACGCTTGCTTTGATCTTCATTATCTTCCAGAAACTGAGAGCGTTGAGGATGCAGCTCAAGTTCTTGTGACTGATCTTGAATCAGGCGGGTGGTCTGGGAAGCAAATATTAATTTTTCAGTTGTCAATACGATACTAAAATCAACTCACCTAAACATGTAACGAGGATGGCTAAACTCTACATTTAAACAAGTAGAGTTGTGTGGCAATAAAATGGCCTACTCCTAAAGGAAGCTTGTCTTTAGCAAAGGTGACAGATTCTTTATTCTTTTTAACTCTATTTTGCTGTTGCAGGTGGTGACTATAGAACAGCTGATGTCTCAAAGGTCCAGTCACCATTTCCATTTCCCCCAAATGTCCTGGGCATTACAGGTCATTGTGGGGAGGCAAAATGTTCAGTTGGTGAAGAGGTACAGCTCTTCTCTCTGAAGTAGCAATATTTGACCTAAGAATGCAAGTTCCACAAAGCTAAAAAAACTACAAACCTTTCAAGTAAATACTTACTACATTAATAGCATCTGGTGCAGGAACCTGAAGTAGATTTGGCTGGTGGTAGCTTGTTGAAAGAGCTTGGGATTCAAGAGTGCTTGAATCTTGAAGCTGCTGTACTGCTGGAAATTGATTTTGCTGACTGTAGCCATCATTAACAGTAAAACCTACCAAAAGACAAATGACAAAGCCTTATTAGGTGTGAGGTTATTGGATTGTTTTTGTTTTTTATTATGTATTTTGTGTTTTTATATTGTGATTTAATCCTGTGAAGCACCTTGAGACCTTAATAAAGAACAATTTATTATTATTATTATACAGTACATAACTCACACTCATCCATTACAATGCAAGCAACTCACTTTCTGCAAACTATAACAGCTCAACAGTACGATTCACCTAGCAAGAAGGGATGTAAGGGAAAACCTTGCACCAATTTTTAATCATAGATCCATAGATTTTTAAATCATAGGTTGAACATGCCTTTGCAAATTAATAGATCCTAAAATCCCTGTCCTCCTTGCCATGGAGGGTCAGGGATTTGGAGTCTTGCTGGTAAAAGTTCATTATAGTGGCACCAAAATGATATGGAATTTGTAGAGCTTAATCCTAGGTGTTGCTGAGACAATACAATAGCCAATAGGATCAAACCATAGCTAATAAAGAACAAAACAATGGTAACTTATGGAAAGACAATAATTATTTCCTCTTCATCTACAAGAAAACAGAAAAAAAGAAACTTTATTGGCATCCAATAAACAGCCACAGCAATAAGGATAATCACCCAAGTTTTTTCATAATTTGAAGTTTCCTTAAAAAGTCTCAATTAGCTCAGAGCCATTCACATTCTGAATTTAATGTTATGTGTACATGTGTCTAACAGGTTGACCCAGCTTTCTTTATCTACATTGGTTTCACAAAAATGTAAGACTCAGTACAAACAATAACAACATAAACATTATCCCAAACTAATTCCTATTCCACTATATTTGTGCCTCTTCAAAATGAAGTTATTTGCTCCTCTCATGAAATTTATGTTATACCAGCACTTCACACTGAAAAAAACAAAATAAAAAAATTCCTTCCTGTAGCACCTTAAAGACCAACTAAGTTAGTTCTTGGTATAAGCTTTCGTGTGCATGCACACTTCTTCAGATACACTGAAACAGAAGTTGCCAGATCCTTCTATATAGTGAGAAGGTGGGGAGGGGTATTACTCAGAAGGGTGGTGGGAATCGGAGATTGGCAGATAGCTGAGATGAGCCTGCTGATCTATTGTTTGATTGTGTTTTAATGATTTTGGCCAGGGAGGGTGAGGTATAAATAAAAATTTACTTCCTTCCTTCCAAATGAATTTAAAAATTATAATGTAGCACCTTAGAGATCAACTGAGTAGTTTTAGATATAAGCTTTCATGTGCATGCACACTTCTTCAGATACTCTGAAACAGAAGTCATCAGACCCCTATATATAATGAGAGGGATCGGAGGGAATGGGTGATTGGCTAATGGGTATGGTAAGTCCGTTAGTGACAGTCCCACAAGTAAAAGAAAAACCAAGAGATTTTTTAAAGGGACAGTATGTAAAGGACCAAGAATCGTTTTAGCCTGTGTAATGGGATAAGAATCCAATATTGCTGTTCAGACCAGGTCTCGCCATAGTTTTCAGTTTAGTGATAAATTGTAATTTAGCAACTTCTCTTTCAAGTCTATTTCTGAGATTCTTTTGTAATAAGACAGCCACTTTGAGATCTTGTATTGAATGTCCCGGGAGACTGAAGTGTTCTCCTACTGGTTTCTCTGTCTCAAGCTCTCGGAGGAAGACCTTTCATAGCCTACAGACAGCCACCCAATCTTAAACTCCTCCTCACCCACAATAATACAGCAACCAAACTTAACATGGAAACTGGGACCAGAGCCTGCAATAAATCCAGATGCCAACTTTGTTGCCACATACACCCGGGTAATACCATTACCGGCCCCAACAACATCAAACATACCATCACAGGCCTACTTAATGGCTCATCTTCTAATCTTCTAACAAACTGTACGCCATCAAATGTCAGCAGTGCTCTTCAGCTGTCTATATTGGACAAACAGGCCAAACCTTACGCCAAAGGATAAATGGACATAAATCTGACATCCATAATCACAAGACAGAGAAATCAGAAGGAGAACACTTTAAAATTTATTTTAAAGAACTACAGTACTTGATGTTGGTCTCAATGTTCTTAGCAAGGTGTTTCTCAAATTCTTTTTTTAAGCATCCCTTACACTTGCACTTTTTTTGCCAAAGTTTATATTCCTTTTTGTTCTCATCATTTAGACAAGACTTCCATTTTTTGAAAGAAACCACCATGTATCACAACCACTGACTCCATTTCAGAACTATCTACCAGGCAATCTAGGGGATAGGTATATGTTCCTAATGTTTAAATTGCCCACTGCCAGGATCCACCCCACCCGCCAGAGAAATATCCTCAGCACAAGGATAGCTGCTCATCCCCCAAAGAATGAGTCCCTTCCTAAGGAGTTGTTTCCCTTTTCCTCAGAGTGATGTTCTCTTTCCCCAAGACCCTCCTTCTCCCTGACAACAGGGGAACTATCATCATGGAAGGACAATGCAACTAAAATATCAGACTTTCATTTTCCTATCTTACTAGTAAAAAAAACAAACTAAGAACAATGAAGCACATATGTAGACAAAGAGAGAGGGTCCATCAAGTTAAACACATGTTTCTTTATATGTACCTATATGTGGAAGACAGGAGTGCCTGGGGTACTCTGGTCCATGGGGTCACGAAGAGTCGGACACGACTAAACAACAACAATACATACATACATACATACATACATACACACACACACACACACACACACACCTGAGATATAAAATTTCTGAATGGCTCCAGGAATAACAAATAACCTTCAAAGAATAGGAAATCTGTAGAGAGCATTCCAAGTAAAATAGAAATCTTGTACAATACAGATTTTAAACCATGCTTTGTCTAGCATTACATTTCTATGAGATGAATAAAACAGAAAACTTTCCTAAAAGAAAATAATTAAACCTGTAGTTTCACAAATTAGATTGGCTCTGAAACTCCACTCAATCAGTTTCACAAGCACCAACCTTTTTCTGTAGATGTGGTGACGTTCTGGAATTGCAGTAACTGTGCAGCTGAACGCTGTTGAAGTTTTCAAACATTGCAAAAACATACTCATAGGTCACTTTGAAAAGTATTATTTAGACATTTACTAACCTTGTGATAATGCTTGCTGATCAAATGATTGCTGTGCTATAGTCTGCTGCTCAAACTGATTCATATTTTCTTGCAGTGCATGTTGGGATGTCACAAATCTATCTGGAAATGAAATGGTGAAAAATGAACATAAGATTTTACTGCAGTCCATTAAATTTCAGCTTTGTATTCTTGCTATAAAAAGCATGCCTAGGCACTCTGTTGTGGTAACCATAACCCAGGTTTAAGGTATCATTTAGCTTCTAGCTGTCACATCTGTTTCTAATGCCGATCATGTTCAATGAATGAGCTGCAGCATGGGTCTAATGTGACTTTCTTTCTGCAATGAAAGGAAGGTTCAAGAAAGCCTGAAACTCATACTGAGTTGAGATTTGTCCCCAATAAATGATGCATTAATAAGACCATTCATATCACTACTCAGCTACTGCTGCAGCTTTGAACAGTAGACTCACAAAAAAAATCAGGTTCATTAAACCTAATCACAACATTTAAGGATAGCTGCTAAACAAATTTCCCTTTAAACTAACTTATTTACCATTTTTTTCTACTACATTTACCTTCCTCTTGACCAAGTGGTTGATCAGTCAACTGTGGCCTCAGTTCAGTTTCCTCCGAGTCCACAACCTGCTGCTGGTCCAAATCTAAAATAGTTTCTTGATCTGTTGTGACAGCTTCAGTTTGCTGCAGCTCTTCACTTTCAATCTCAACTTGCATCTGAGTAGAAACATGAATGCTCTGCTGATCTACTGTTGTATCATCAATTGAAGCAGTTTGCTGGTGCTGTTGCAGCTGTTGTGCAAGCTCATACCTGAAAGAGGAAGACGACAGTTCTATTGCACTAACAAAATATGAGGTTGACAGTAGGAGTGTCTTTTAACTGTGTGTCTAGCTAAAAAACCTCAGGATAACAAAATAACTTAGTTTGTATTTGACTACCTTCCTATCTTCCTTCAATCATAGCAAATTTTCGTTCTGTTCACCTGCAACAAAATATTACTTACAAAATGGGCACCGTGTTGCTGTCCAAACAGTGAGCTGCAAGGACAACAGTGTCATTGACACTGTTAGCTGAACATTGAGATAGGTCCTACAATATGTGACGTTCCAGACCCACACAAGCTACATTTTCCTACTCCACCACCCCAAAAAATACATCTGTTAAGGGTCCTCTGTGCCCCAACATAAGATTGCAAAATAACACTAGACTGGAGACAGGACCAAACACTGGACAAAGGGAGATGCTACAGATGTCCAGCCTAGTGCTTCCCTATCCAGTGATAGGCCTTGAACATGTTTTTTAAAAGTAGTACCAATGTATAACTGCTGGGGCCCTGACCCTTGCATGACCAAGCCAAATGCTGACACCATGCCAGCCCCAATCACTCATTTAGAAGTTGGCTAGAAATTCATTATTGGCACACTGAGAAGACCCCTTAAAATTCCCAAACTGAAAAGGTTGGCTGCCCAAGCAGACAGTAGCAATACAAGATCAAGTGCTCGTAGAAAGCATACAATTAAAATGCACGTACCTGTGAGTTTTCATGTGTTTTTTGCAGTTTAATGAGGTTTTGAATGTTTTCTGACAATATGGGCACATATATGGTCGAAGGTCATTATGGATGCCCATATGCCTCCTTAGACTCCCGCCAGTTGTGAAAGCCCCGTTGCATATTAGACACTTGAAAGCTTTCAATCCTGTGTGTGTTCGGATATGTGCTTTCAATACTCCAGCAGACACAAAGCCTCTTCCACACTGAGAACATTTGAATGGTTTCTCACCAGTATGTGATCTTAAAAGATAAATAAATGCCAAAGTGTGACGGAAGGAAGAGCAAATGTTCAAGTTCAAGATTATTAATGATCAGGTGGAAGAGGGGCGCTCATATAACTGTTCCCAAATCAGCAAAACTGATTTCTAAGTATTTTATTATACGTTCACAGTAGGACCTGCAACAAAATGCTGCTGAATGAAATGCTGCTGTTCCAAGTTTCAAGCCATTCCAACCCACCCCTCCGCCTTCCCCCACAAAGCATTAGCCAGCGTTTTGTGCTCACTGAACATGTTTGGTCCTCACTTAATTGTTTTGATGTCTCTTCTCTCCCTTACAGATTTTTTTCTGATGGGTGTGTGCATGTGTACATGCTTCTGTAAAGCTCTGGGTTCCCCCAATCCTACTAGTATGTTCCTACTATGTGTAGATGGTGCCAACAAATAAGTACTTGGAGAATGAGTTTGTTATTAGTATATAGTCATACTAAATTACATTATAACTGGGTTTTTTAAATATATAAACCTAAAAGTAATTATTTATTCTACATCTATAATTATTTCCAGTTACAGGATTGAACCCATAAATTTGTTGCTACCTAGCCCAAGTTATAAACATGATGCTGTACTTTAAAAATTATTTTATCATTATTGCTGATTGTTAAGGAAGAATCAGTGGTTCAAAGGGAGAAGGGTGGAATAAGCTAGGCATAATGCATCATGATTTGGGGGGATCTAAACTTAGGGGTGCTGAGCCCTAGCGTATAATAAAATTATATGATGCAATAAATACATTATTATACCATCTATTTCTTTTAATATATTTATCTAATTTGGGTATACAGGGCACCTCACTATTCACAGGACAAAGTCAGCACTATTTAGGGAAGTGAAGATTCCCTCTTAATCTCACAAAGAAAAAAAATCACACTCTCCTGCAGCTCTGTATTTTGTGCTTTCTAAACCTTAATGTTCTATGCCTTTGGAACAAAGGTGAAACAGCAAGTATATTGGCAGTATAGCAGCACAGGACAGATGTGAGAATACAGAGAAAGAACTATTTCCTGTTCTTTAATTTTTAGAACATTCTCTCAGCCACCCACATCTTTGCTCTGGAATTTACCGTATATGCTGTTTAAGATGGCAAGACTTTTTATATGCTCTATGACAGTAATAACATTTATACGGCCTATCCGCTTCATTCACAAAATTATTATTGAAGTAATTTTGGAAGAACTGGCTATTTCTTGGGATTGGCTGGATAAGACCTGTATAGAGAAGGAAAGAAAAAGACGGATCAAACTGAGACAGTTTCAAATACTAAAACAATTGTAACACCTAACAGCAGCTGTTTTCAAATTGTCATGCTCTTAGCTTAAGAAACTGAGATATGGACAAACTTCAGCCGCCCACAATTGCTTTGCTCTTCACATGAATGATGAAGCATGTCAGGAACCACACTTCCTATGGTGAAGGGCTTCCAAAACAGCCAGAATACTGAAGCCATCTTTAAATCATGGCTTTGTGTTCTGGCTTGCTTAGAAGTAATTAACCATAATTCCCAGTCTGAATGCAACGAGAAGCTCTGGTTGACTGAGGCTTCCTGGCTTGATTATGTGTTTATAAGAAGGGAGGAGTAACATAGCTGCATGCAGGTGCCTGACCTTTGTACCTATCTCAGCATATTAAGCCAAGATCCTGATTGTCCAAATAGAGCTATATTCCTGCTCTTAAATGAAATGCAATTATAAATAAAATGTAATTATTGTAATTATACCCTTCCTTCCACTTCATATGGAGAAAAGAAGATACTATTGTTACTTTAGCTTATGTGAATGTTAAAACTTAAAACTCTCTTTAAAGCCTTAAATACGGTACAGTGGTGCCTCGCAAGACGAAATTAATTCGTTCCGCAAGTCTCTTCGTCTTGCGGTTTTTTCGTCTTGCGATGCACGGTTTCCCATAGGAATGCATTGAAAATCAATTAATGCGTTCCTAGGGAAACCGCCTTCAGGTGACCCCGCCCCCCCTCCCCACTTCGGAACAGCTTTCCGAAGTGGGGCGGATGGGGCAGGTGACCCCGCCCCCCCTCCCCACTTCGGAACAGCTTTCCGAAGTGGGGCGGCTTGGGCAGGTGACCCCGCCCCCCCTACCCACTTCGGAACAGCTTTCCGAAGTGGGGCGGCTGGGGCAGGTGACCCCGCCCCCCTCCCCACTTCGGAACAGCTTTCCGAAGTGGGGCGGCTGGGGCAGGTGACCCCGCCCCCCCTCCCCACTTCGGAACAGCTTTCCGAAGTGGGGCGGCTGGGGCAGGTGACCCCGCCCCCCCTCCCCACTTCGGAAAAGCTTTCCGAAGTGGGGCGGCTGGGGCAGGTGACCCCGCCCCCCCTCCCCACTTCGGAAAAGCTTTCCGAAGTGGGGCGGCTGGGGCAGGTGTCCCCGCCCCCCCTCCCCACTTCGGAAAAGCTTTCCGAAGTGGGGCGGCTGGGGCAGGTGACCCCGCCCCCCCTCCCCACTTCGGAAAAGCTTTCCGAAGTGGGGCGGCTGGGGCAGGTGTCCCCGCCCCCCCT
Source organism: Podarcis vaucheri (assembly GCF_965113315.1). NCBI lineage: Eukaryota > Metazoa > Chordata > Lepidosauria > Squamata > Lacertidae > Podarcis > Podarcis vaucheri. The sequence goes on from NC_138766.1 coordinate 38,196,472, forward strand.
CCCCACTTCGGAACAGCTTTCCGAAGTGGGGCGGCTGGGGCAGGTGACCCCGCCCCCCCTCCGGAACAGCTTTCTTTCAGCTTTTCACACAATTACAGGCATACGAATCTGATTTGTTCCATGAACCACATACTGAGCTTGTGTTATAAGTGTAATGCTGCAAGTCATGATAACTGCATTACTGCCGCAGACACTGTGCTCTATCCAAAATGTCTCTTTAACCGAATCAATGGCTCAGAGGACTACAAAGTAAGCTACATGCCTAATTACATAACAGCTTTCACAGTAATGACCATCCAAACGCAATCAACAAGCATTTTCCTCAGGCATCTCTTTGGTCAACTGGGAATCCTGGTTTTTAGTTTTATTCTAAAACTAAAGAGTAAGACTTTATGCAAGCAAATCATACTGTGCACACTTTACCTAAATCTGTGATGAGTATAGGTTCTTGCAAAGGGATATCAGGTACTGGAACACTCGTCTTTCCTGTACGAAACTTTGCAGGTTTACGCTGATGCCGCATCTTTCTTAGTTCCGTGTGTTTAAAATGAGAGGCAATGTGTGTCTTTCTGTGACCAGAAGTTCGGAACTTTTTATCACAGTGTGGGCAAGCAAAAGGTCTAATACCTAAAAAAAAAATAGCGTATTATGTGTTTAATATTCTACAGCTTTGAAAGCAAGACAAAAGGGTAAATGTATTTCTTGACCTCATCTAGAAACTTTCCCCTTTACAGCCTCTATACATAATTCAGCATGTGAAATATGTCTGTGCGATAAAGTCTGTGCAAAATAAAGTCTGTGAGATACTGATGTCCTACCAGTGTAGGACACTGAGTTCATATGCAATATTTGGACTTGCACACTTCTTCCTGCTCCTCTTCCATGCTCCAAAACATTTACTACCCAATCCAGCTCTACTTAAACATAGCTAAATGAGACAAGTTACACCTGACCGTGGGTGGCAATACACATCCAAAAGCAACATAGTACAGCACTGGCAATATCCACATTTAAATAATATTGCACATGTTACAGGATGCTTATTCAAATCACATCTTAAAGTCAACTACTGTCCCAGTCAAACACTGACTAAAGTAAGTATAACCAATCTGTGGTGGAACACCAAGATTTCATCCATCCATCCGTCTTTCCACCACATGTTATCCATACATAACATGTAATATAAAGTCCATCTATAATCCCAATTTTGTCATTTAAGGATCATGCATTATTGGGCTAATACATGTGAAACATAAGGTGAAAATCACTTGAGCATCAGTTACATATTACAGCCAAAACCAATGAAGAGTTTTACTTTTATGGCATCTTAAGGACTAGTAAATTAGAGGATAAGCAAAAACAAAGTTCTGGTGTGTTTTCTGCAAAAGACTAACATGGCAACTCTTTTGTAAAATATTATGAACAGTGCATGAAGTCAATACAATTTCACTGCCTCGCCCTGCTTTGGTTAAAATAGACATGCAGATGAAGCTCCTGAATTAATAATTAAAAAAAATTAACATCCCTTGCTAAAGTGAGAACTTGGCAAGATTTCAAACCTGGAAGTCGAAAATATTTGAAGTTTTTCATATTACTGATTAAAACTGTAAAAAACAACAACAACTGGGTGGAAAATATTTTCAGATTTCTTGCTAATTAATCAGATAAAATGTCCTGCATGTAAAAGGCACATAAGCAACTTTCAGTAAGACTTTCCTATTCTTAAGGAAGTTCTCTCAGTATTACAAAAAGATAAATGTGACAGCTTACCTGTATGTAAGCGAATATGCACTTTTAAACTTCCTGAGGTAGAAAAGCTCTTCATACAGTACTGGCACTTAAAAGCCTTAATGCCGGTATGTGTTTTAATGTGTGCTGTGAGGGTGCTCTTCACAGCAAAGGCCCGGAAACACTGCGGACATTTGAATGGCTTTTCATGAGTGTGAATGCGGATGTGTCTCACTAGATCACTGGGCTTTTTAAATTCTTTAGAACAATATGGACAAATATGCCATCGTATTCCGTTTTCTTCACGTATGGTACCTGAAATACAATTTTAGAGATCACAGAAGTACATATTTTACTACTTAAAATACAATTAATACAACAGTCTCAGAAAAAGAAGTCAGAATTTGAAAAGGAGACTCAATATTAAATTATGGTAAACAAAGTGATGACATCTTCCATTTCCCTTTAGTCACGGCTCTTCTCAGATTTAAACAAAATTGTAAGTATAAGAAACTAGCTTTAATCATAATATTAAATTAAAATAAAACAAGCAAGGGGAAATAAATGGAATTAGATTATACAGTGAGGTTTTATTTAAACTGATAAACTGCCGTAAATAAATTCTACTGGAAAAATGTATTAATTAAGAGAAGATGTTTATTATATTTGGAAAGAGTAGAATATTCAGGTAGCACTGTTTTTTCATGGGTAAGATAGTTTAAGGTGTCATAACTCTCCTCAAAAGTGGCAAACGGAGGGGAATTGACTGAAGTTTTAGAGCGTAAGATGGAAATGAGAATTGGCTTTAGGAACTAAGAAAAGGTCTGGCCAGAGGTCTGGCCTGTGAGTTAATAACTACAAAAAATACAGTCTTGACTAAGAGTTAAAAAGTAAACACCTCGGAAGAGATGTTTGGTGGAGTATTATATTTAGTTTACAATGGGGAGATGTGTGGCAGCGCTAAGAAGTAGGACATGAGGAGACCTACTGGACCTCACCAGCTAAAAACAGTCTGTCTGTTGTCACTGAGAATATCAGGCTTAAGGCCTTGCTTGAGCCCATCTTCAAGAAAAACCAGAACATGGGAACTGATGTTACAATGGGTCTGAATCCTTTGCTACAGCACCACAAGGAAAAGGATTGTGATAAATGTGATTGTAGACTCTCTCATTGCTAAAACTAGGGTATTATGCACTCCAGGTATCTTAAATATCCTGTCTGCTTAACCTATCTGCCTGCATATCATCCATTCCCTTTGATGTGAAGAGCACATTAAGAGTTATTTGTTCTGCACAGTGCAAGAATTAGCTAACTTTCTCATGGAAAGAGGGAGATTGGAATTTTTCTAGCCAGAAGGTTAGGATGCCCAAGTCTTGGAAATACTGGGATTAAGAGTCCTGTCTGGTTATGAGTCCTTGGTACAGATTGGCAAGATCAAGAACCCAGAAAGTGATCACCTCACCCCTCCTGGACTTCCAGGAGGAGGGGAGTAAGTTTACAAGACTGATAAACTACACCCAACCTCATATTTTCACCCATCTAATCTTCCACCCAATTCCCCAAGAGGACAAGAGATTGGCTCCAATGAGGAAGCAGAAATTGCATCCTAGTCTAATCCCCAGCCAAGTTGTCTTCAAAGAACCTGACTCCTAGTGAATTGAAATGACCCAGTATCTGTTCCACGGGATGGTGACAAGAAGGAAAAATGGATGTGATAAACAATAATAAATGGTATTGTATAGTGAACAATTTCATTATTACCAGGTAAAAACTGGGATTTTTTCTTCAGAACTCTTTTTTCCTTTTTCTCTACTTTTTCTGGATTTTCTTGCTCTTTAATTGGTTCTGGATTGCTAGTGTTGACTTGATTCTGAACTTCTGCATTTTCATCCTGACTTGAAGGAGTCTTGTTTTCACTGCAGTCTGCATTTGTTGAGACTGGGATTGAAGACAGCCCACTGTTTTCCAAGGCTTGCTAAGACAAACATAATGAATTAAACTGAGTGCATGATTCATAAATATGTGACCAAAGGTTTTGGCAAGAATGCAATAAGTCAACTATACAAAGAATTATTATTTTGACTATTTTGAAGTCTTCAGATAACTTTTTTTTTTTTAACTTGTGGGGAAAAAATCTGAAGTCAACAGTCACTTGTTATATTAGAAGCAATATTTAGAATCTAACAAATGCAGCACCCTCTCTTTCAGAAAATCAGAGCAGAACTCCTAACAATTTCAATCCATTACCCAATGGAATTTTGTCAAACTAGAGGAACATTCTCTGTTTCCAAAAAGCTACAGCTTTACCAGGCTTAATTAGCAGTGCTTTTTTAAAAGAAAAATTGTCATATAATGCCATTATTTTAAAAAACAAAATTCCTATATTTATCTTTTTTTATTAAAGCTGAGACTAAGCAGTATTAAGACAGCTCTGGACACTGAAGAATGGAGAATGAAGCTCACTGGAAGAAGTACTTAGCAGCTGCTATTGCCATTCCCTCAAGAATGCTCAACACTAGGGACAGAGGAGTCTTGCATCAAGCAATAATTTTCTATGTTTACCTCAGCTACTGGGAATCAAACACAGCAAACACTAGGGCAGAGATGGGAAGCCTTTCAGATGTTGTAGATCTATGATTCCCATTACCAGGTCATTGACCATGCTGGCTGGAACTGATGGGAGCTGAAGTCTAACAACTGGAGGACCACCCACTCCTTTATTGTTGTGTTAGGGTGAGGATGAAAGCAGTCATGGACCACTCACCATAGCCTAATGTATCTAGTACTCTTTTCTCCACATGTGACTCTTCTCAGCTCCCAGCACAATCTAGCAGGGTGAAGTTAGAGGTGATCTGACGCCGTATAGGGAAGATAGTTGTTTCCTCCACCCCACCCAGCCTACTAAATTTTAGGAAAGAGTAGGTAAGGTTCCAAAATAGTTTCTTTTACCCTACCTGCAAAATGTCTCTGTTTATTCCCACAGCCATACTGAGCTGCTGACCAGGTTGCTGAGACTGATTATTTTCCACTGGCTCTGACAACTCAAGCAGTTGCTGAATGACATCAGTTACAGACTGCTGACCTTGATGTCCTGCCACTGAAGTTACTGGATTTTCTGTCTGTTGACAAGAGAGATGTCGTCTTAAATATACAAATGTCATTTGTAAAGGAATTAAACAATACAAAATATTTGGAAAGTAACTGTTTGTTGTTGTTTTTTACAGGACTGGCTTACTCATGTATTGTACAGTAATCCCTATATTAAGAGCTAGTATTTCAAAAGTGTCATTCATGAATAGCATTCAGAAACAAATAAAAAACCAGTGTGGATCATACAACAACCGAGTAAAATACTCCAACAAACTGTTATCAGTCAGAAAAGGTTTAGTCATAAATGAAAGTTTGTAGATTGCTCATAAGAGGATTGAAGCTTTGCGTGATACTGATCTGGCTGTAACTTGTGTTAATGAAAGAAGTGAAATTAAGACTGTACAAATAACCTTGTTGTCTTAAAATCACCCCTTGGAGGCTCAACCATTTACTTTCTGGACATAAGCTGGATCACTATGAAAAAGGTTTCAAAAGTTCTAGTTCAACTACCACTATGAATGTACTGATGAACTTCAAGAAACTTGGGCTATCTAGAAAAATGCACATATGGTCGTCCCCCCCCCCAAAGGATGTACATTAATGAATAATGAACCTTAATTTATTACCATATGTAAACGTCAAGTCTGAAAGACCAGTTCATTTCTAACCACACAATATCTGGAATAATGAGAAAGTATGAAACAGAACTTGCAAGCCAATAATTTCCAAGGTACTGCAGCAATAACATCCAGGATTCATTTCTGTTGTGCATTCATATTAGCATGCTCTTCCCCTTTATGAACCAATTTATCTGCCAACTGGTTAAATATTTGCAGAAAAAGTGCAAAATATAGAAATATATAATATAAAATAAAATAACTACGAAAGGGGCAATAAGATATCAATTTACAGGTGTAATTTAAATTATAAAATTATCCTTCTGTAAGGGGGGTACACAAACAAAAGTTCAAGACTTTCAAAGAACACAGATACATCTATTTTGAACATCTATTTATTAAATTTTATCAATAAGCAGGGGGGATAAAAATCAATGATTTTTTTAAAAAAACCCACTTTTTTTTTATTTAAATCAGATTTTTTAAATAAAATGTGTTAGGAGGAAAAATCTTTCTAAAGATAGTTTTCTACTTAAGTTACATTATAGTCCAAAGGCTATTCACCTGGAAATAAGGGTTTTGTTTTAAGTTTTTCATGTGTGCTAAAACTCTGTTTTTTTAAAAGAAACAACAAAAAATGATTAACCACATCAGTTAACAAACATGGATATATATGCTATAATGTTATTGCTTTAGTTAAATAAATTGTTTAAATTGTAATTAAGGAAATGATTATTTTTCTCCTTCCAATAAAGTACAGCAGAAAAGTTGTCCAAATATAAAGTTAACTTATTAAACCTCACAATAATTTCATAATTATCTATGTATTTCTAACAGTATAACCAAATCAGTAATTTTTGATATAAATGTAAAAAACTACTCTGAAAATTTATTATTACAAAAATGAAACCTTCCTCTGGTTGTAAATATTAAGATTATATCAGCAAGAATGAGTCTTTCTGTAAAAAAAACAAAAAAAATTAAATCAAGTCTTACTGACTAGTAATTTAAACCGTGATTTAAATCAATCTGATTTAAATCAAGTCCACCCTGTCAATAAGTATTAAAAAGCTAGCAATAGCAATGCTTTTCTACTTTCACACCAAGCACACTGGCCCCATTCCAGAAATGTGCTTCTACAATCTTAGCTACTTTACATGAGCATCAACCTCTTATTAAACCACAATGCACACACCCAACATTCCTGAGGTTCTGTGAGCCTTTTCCAGGATCTCAGCCTTTGGTGGCAGGCCCTGTTCTGTGAGGCTCCTTGCCAGTAGAGGTTCAGCAGAAGTTATGTCTTCATTTAGATCTTTCAAAAGCTATATTGTTTAGACAGAACTTTGCAACATTTCTTTCTTTCTTTACCGACAAGTATTTACTGATGTTATTATAGCCTTGTTTATATGTTGTACGCCACCTTGCTATATTGTTATGGCAGTGTGGTATAGACATTTGAAAGTAAATAAAAAAAAATGGCATACAATACTGACTCTGATAGCATTAGCCACCTATTTAGGTTTGGCTTCAGCCCCATTCCATGAGGGAATCGCCCTTATCGTGTGACTACATGCACCATGCAAGTGCACCCTCTGTGAACCCTGGCAACAGGATCACGACATTCTTTTCCCACTGAATTATCATCCCCCATTCTTGCAAGCTGCACAAAAATTACCCTTACAAATGATTAAAATAGGGTCCTAAGGTGGAAACGCACAGCATAAAGTTCTTTGAAGTCTCTAAAGTAGCTTGCAACATCTTTGAACTGTTTTACGGAGATGTAATAAACTTTGTAGCACAATCCAAAGATGTGGAAAATTTTGCAAGATATGTTTTACCATAACAATGCAACACAATTAAGCTAAGAATTAGAATACTCACATTCTTCCATTTATTATCAACAGGCTGTAGCAAATTAACTGTTGCTAAAGTCAGAGGCTGAGCCACAGAATCCTATGAAAAAAGAATAGAAGCATTAACTGTACAAAAATAAAATATGCAAATCTAAAAGGTTATACTGCCACTGCCAATTAAGATCAAGCAAAACAGTATAATGCTTTTTTAAGAAGTATTCAATTATACAGAAAAACATATTCTTAGATCACATTTTTTAATTTACACAGCTACTTCAGCTGTATTACTTTTCTAGCAATTAAGATACAAAACCCTGCTTTTCCTCTTTAGCGTATACCTGATTACTGGATATAAGTGGCACTTAAATGAATAAGGGCAACTGCTGGTAACTAATCTATTAAAACTCTAGCAAGATAATGGCTAATCAAATTAAAGTATACACTTAGCTGTTTCCTTTTATTTTAGCCACAAGGACATTACTGCATAAAATTGGTTTTGTTAAATTTTTGAATTCACAATGTTTTTTTCTTTAAATTTGTTTCCTTAAGGGGACAGTTTATGGCAATATCCACCACAATGACCAGCTTAAGATACAACAGATCTCAGACTCAACCATGCCCTAAAAGGGGTGTGGCAGGGGCAGGACCAGAGAGAAGGGTTAGGCTTAATCCTAAACCCATTCAGCTCAGTCACATGACCTGGCAAACCAGCATGGAACACTAGTTTAAAGGATTGATTTCCCTCTGCCAGGCTTCAGTACAGCCAAAGCAGTAGCCCCGCCGCTGAACGGGGTTTGGATCTGGTGTAACTTTGCACTGGCCTGCTTTTGGGCCAGCTTTTAGTGCACAGGATTTCTCCCTAAGTGCATTTTATCTAGAAAGGAAGAAATATTCTGCATCTGACATGAATATTAAAGAGAAAGGCAATGTGTGACTTTAACGCAATAGTCTGAGCACTGTATTGAAATACAGCTATGATTTAACATGAACAAGCAGCATGATAACGCATGGTACTCAAAAGCCCCCACTGTACTCCTCCACTGATCCTTCCTTTAGCACACCGGAAGGTAGGGGAAACAAAACACCGCCAGGCTTTGTGTTATATAAGAAACAATGCTCATGATTTGCTTCTCACTAAACCAAACCACGAGCAGAAACCAGTTTGTTTGGGGCTTACCACTTAGTTTGTTTGCAAGAAACAAGCCACAAGTGATATGTTTGTACATCATGAAGCCAACCTCCAGTCTGTTCTTTCCTTGGCACACAAAAGGAGTAGCAGAGGACCACAGAAGTGACAACTGAGCAGCATGCTCCAGTATGCTACTTGTTCATGTTTAAACCATAGTTTAATTTTAAATATGGTTTAGGGTGAGGTCCAAACAAAACCAGCATTTCTCCAATAATGAAAAACAGCAATACCTGAAAGTCAAAAGAGTCCTTTAAAAAAAATAAAAACACTGAAGTTGTTTTTAAAAAGTAACTGTGTTAAATCTGTTGTATCAAAATGACAACGACTCCTGCAGCTCCCTAAAGGCTAACACTGTGAGCTTTCACAGTCAAGAGCCTACTTCATCAGATGCACAAAGCTTAAGGTACTGGATCTTCTATACACAGATGAATCTAGAGGAAGGGGAAGCAAGCTTTACAAGGCAAGATTAAATGATCAAAAGTGCACATCCCCAATACAGGGACACCAGGCAATGAATTAATGAATTACTTGTCAAGAATCTATCACTCGCCTGTTTAAAAAAAGAAAAATTAAGGCAATGGCACAGTTCACTTGGCAATTCTGTAGGCACGCCTCACTGAAATGAATAGGCATTGCCCAAGAGGACTGTGGTGATGCGAAACCATTAATTTCAGAGGGACCTAAAGGAAAGAATTCTTGCTGGATTTTGCCTCACCTAAAGCAAGTGTGATGACATATCTCACACATACACAAACAGAATATTTATCTCAAAGAGCAAAGACATTGGGAGTCTGCTTCCCTTTACCAAAAGAGATGAGAATGTAAAGGTTACCGTTGTCAAGGGAGATGTTTCTGTAGTAGAACTCGTCGTATTCTGTGTGCTACTCATATGCATCTTGCTGATATGAGTATTTAAGCTGCCTAAACTTTTGAAGATACAACTACATTCTGTACAGTTATACGTAGGGCCATTCTTCACCTTTAGGAACAAAATAGGAGAGGAATGCTCAGTCTTAAAACTTTGCAATTACAACCACAACAAACTATAGCCAGTATCTCCTTAGCCCTGTTTTATTCCCCAGCTAACAGAGCAGTGAAATTTGCATTACAGATGAACTCAAGGCATTAAAGATCTGAAAAAGCCCAGCCATATTATTAAGCACTGTGCATATCGTAATTATTTCCACTCACCAAATGAACACTATCTTCCACCCCAAAAATGGAAAACACAGTGAACCATGAATAACAATGTCAATGGGCTTGCTTGATTGGTAGCTGAAACTAAGTAAATTAATTAGTACCTCATATAAATGCTGTGATTAAAATTGGGGGGGGGCATAAAATATAAGCAGGAAAGTGTCAGATTAGAGATGGAGCCACCTGGGAGGTAGGAACAGGGAAGTGAAGCACAAAGAGGATGGCAGCTCAAATCAAAATAGGACAAAAAAAGATGATTCAACATTCTATAAAACCTATTAAGTTTGAATAGTGATGAGAGACTTCCATCCAGCTTGTGTCAGAGTGGCTCAGAAAGTAAGCTCAGTTACTTAACTCCAACAACAGGAAACAGCTCAGCTTCTTTCCAAAGCCAATACAACTACTGAAGCCAGAACCACATTCTGAAGGACCACGGGAAACCTACTTCATGGGAGAGGGAGAGAGGGAAAAGATCTCATCTTCCACTTCCTCACTCCTGTTCTAGAGTGCTCCAACCCTGCTCTCCTGGACAGTAAAGTATTGTTTAAATTTCGAAGTGGAGAAGGGTTCAGGTGTGACTATGTAAGTAAGGAATTCTTTCTAACTTGGCCTTTAGTCTAAGGAGAATGATTTGGGAACCTTGCAATGCTCAGCTCTTCTTTGAGATAAAAACTTCAAACTTCTCAAGCTTATATTCAGGCCAAGAATGAAAAACATTGCTAGCATCTCTACTTTTGCCCTAAAACAGCTCTTTACCAGGGGAGTATTAGTTTAGTGAACAACTGCTTTTGTGTGCTCCAGAAGGAGCTATATAAATTTTTTTACTACAGCTGATATCAAGCACTATTACCAGTGACATTTCACAGATGGTTTTTTTGGAACTCATACTGCCTCTGCCCTTTGTACACCTTTCACGCTTAAATCTCCATCCCCTTTCAATGGAACACCTCCTCATCTTATTCTTTCTGAACTCTGCCATTATCACTGCTACTTCACTATTATCATCCACCAATATTTCTAACGACGATACCCCTTAGTAGGCTGCTCAGCAATCAGGCAGAGCAAGTCCTTCTCCTCTCCTGTCTGGAAGAGGCTGATGAAAATAGGGTGACTGTGAAGACAATATGGAATCTAACAGACAAGGGGGCAAGTAATGATAGCTGTTAGTGGCTGCACTGAAGGGGCAAAAAGGGGGAAGGGGCAGGTGTAAAAACAATGTAAGGGAAAAAAATTTCCTCCCTTCCCCAGAAAGCAAGAACTTTTCATGAAAGAAATAAAAAACGTGACTGAAAATTATCTACTACAATTCCATGGAAATCTATAGATGCATCGAAAACAAAAGAAACCAAATGTTTTTCTTCTATCTAGTATTAGACCATAAAATGAATGTTTCAGAAATTGCAGGCATTGAATATAGATGAAGATGTTAATTCAGGACCTGTTGCCATTTAAAGTGTGTAGCCAATAACAGAAATGAGCTGTGCTATTTACCTCTGAATGAACTCTCTGAATATGTGATTGAAGATTGCCTTTCTGAGAAAAGGCTGCAGGACAAAAGGCACAGGCATGGGGTTTTTCACCGGTGTGTTTAATCATATGGGTTTGCAATGCCCCCTTCTGATTAAATGCTTTTCCACATTCACTGCATTTAAATGGCCTTTCACCTAACAAAAATAAATATTTATACACACACATAAAACAGAAATATGAGTTTTCATTGGTAACAATTTCTAAATGCAATTGGCGTAAAACAGTACAGTAAAACAGAGCTATGATTACAATACTCTACTGGAAACCCGTATTTTTTCCCTCTAGCAAACATTCGTAGATAAAATAGCCCCCTAAACATTGTAATTTTTTGTCTGATCATCCTTCTCAACTATACATAAATAAGTATCATATTGCTTTGTATACTTATTAGCCCATCAATAAAAAGTACTTATTTAGCGAATGGCCCCACCAACTTTTTCTGGATGAACAGTCCTGGAGACTTCCAAGACACACTTATATCAGCTTTCAGAATCTGCATATGCACACACCGTGCTACTGTAAACCTGGGCTTGAAGTAGCAATGGGAAGTCCTCCATACACTCCATCCAGTACAGCCTGAAGCTCCATTACTCAATGCACACAGATTGGCTGTAGCTGGGCTGTGTATGGAGCAGGGCTGTAACAAGATCATGAGGATGGAAAGGGTCAATCACATAACTCACAATCCTGGGGAGAACCGAGTAAATGAGGGGCTCATGCTTCTATTAAACCACAACTAAGAAATACTTGATTACATTTCCATAATTTTACCAAGTACTTAAATGACTAAAAATGGAACTCTTCAAGGCAAATAAACAAACTGAGCATATATCAAGGCTCCATTTGGTCCCAGAGATACTCCTCTCAGCAAACAAAGGAAGAGAGCAGGGCAGCTGGAGTGACCCCATTGCTACTTCATAAGTTTGGGGAATTGAAAGGATGTTCTGCCCATTTGGTGGGAGGAGGGTTGCCTGCTTGTTTTTTTTGGTGAGCAGGGATGATTTGGGGAGGTGAATGTGGTTTTTGCCTTTTGAGGAGATGTTTCGCTTGTTTCTTAAAGGACGATATGAGTTTGTAGCTTTTTGAGAGGCATTTGGGGTTTTTTTCTGTTAGTGTGGACTTTGGCGTGGATCAGCAAGTTTTGCTTGTCTGTGACTCTTAGGGTAGACAACAGGGGTCTTGCCTATTTGTCACTTTGAAAAGCCATAACCAACAAAATACCTGGGGTCATTTTCAAGCCAATCTAAAGTGAGCTGTAGGAGCTTGCATCTCTCTTACATTGATTTAAACATCTAACTCCTCAATATATACTTAAGTCCTGAAAATCGAATATATTTCATGGGGTGGTAGTGGAGGGACTGAAATAGTTACGGTAATTCTTAAACTAGGGCCAAGGCTGACCTCTTGTGGCCATTTTCTACATTTCACATATAACAAGGGGGTCCTTGTAAAACTATTATTCCGCATTTCTGAGAATTAAATTTACAGTGGTTCCTCGCAAGACGAAATTAATTCGTTCCACAAGTTTTTTCTTCTTGCGAGTTTTTCGTCTTGCGAAGCACGGTTTCCCATAGGAATGCATTGAAAATCAATCAATGTGTTCCTATGGAGACCGTCCGGGGACAGAGGGGACTTCTTTTAAAGCAAGGGAAGGGGCAGCGGGGAGAATCGCTTCTCCCCGTTGCCGCCCCTTGGTTCAAAAGGGGTCCGGGGACAGAGGGGAAGGCGCACGCGCGCCTTCCCCTCTGTCCCCGGAGATTGCGGGGCTGGCAACGGGGAGAAGCAATCTTCTCCCCGCTGCCCCTTGCTTCAAAAGAGGTCCGGTGTGCGGGGGCAAGCTTCGTTATGCGAAGCAAGCCCATAGGGAAATTCGTCTTGCGAAGCAACTCGAAAACGAAAAAACCTTTCGTCTTGTGAGTTTTTCGTCTCGCGAGGCGTTCGTCTTGCGGGGCACCACTGTACTTTCATTAAAATTATTTAATACACATTAATGGGCAAAATGTTTGATAGTTAGGGTCATACCAAATATCAGAATACTAATTAAAGCTTATCCACACAGAATTTCAATATATACATGCCATACGGTCTAAAATGATTGCATTAAGCTTGCCTGCCAATATGCATCAGAAGCCAGCTTGAGAGAATAAATGCCAAGGGAAAGAGGATGAAAATTTAAGTTAAAAGGTCAACAAAACTTGAAGAGACAGGAGCAAGCTGTTCACCCAGAAACAGCTGTTCATTATTCCATTCAATAACATGAGTGGGAAACTGCAAGGTTATTTCAGTAAAACTTGACAAAAGCAAATTGATGTATTTGAGTCAGTTCACATGGCCCAGGTTGTACAGGCTGTACACATAGCACAGGACAACACTGAACCTTGAACATCTAATATTTTGTGCATTGCTCCCTTTCCAAATAAAACTTCAACGAAAACTGGCACCTACTACAAGCAGACCCCATTCATATAATTTGTATACAGCAATTTATGCTCCTAACTCCCATTTCACACTGAGGGAGCAATCCTATACACTAAAAGCTGTCATAAAACAAGCCAGTGTAAGTTAAACCAGTGTTAAAGATCCACCGGACAATTGAGCCACCTTATGCCTGGTAGCGAGAAAGCAAGCCTTCAAAATAGTGTTTGAGTTAACGCCACCCTTTTTAACTTACACCAGGTTGCCAAGTCATGTGACTGAGCTGAACCTGCTTAACATCCAGCATAATTCAGGTCCCATCACATCCCTTTTTTAGGGCTTACACCAGCTTAAGATCTGCCCAGCTAGGGCTCAGTCCACTGGATCCCAGCTGAGCCGAAGATGAGAGTGTTAAGCTGGCGCAGCTTGAGCTGTGTTCTGAACCTCCCAACTCAGCTGGAGATCTTCTTTTGTGAATTAGCATCAACAGTTGTAAGGAATTCAATTCTCCCATTTAACTAAAAAGTTTATATAGGGAAGCAAAAGCAAGCAGTGTGTGTTCATTAGGTTATCTGAAGTCTATACACATTTTCAAACACATCTCTCTGTAGATTTATTCATCTTACCTGTGTGTATTCGAACATGCCGTGTTAGCTGACTTGGTTTCTGGAAAGTCTTTCCACAGTGTGGACATGAATATGTAAACCCACTTCTGTCAATATTTCTGTTGTATGACCTGCTGTTTGATATCCTGTAGACATATATTAAGCAGTTAAATATTATGGTGAATTCAATTGCAATGTTATCACCTCATTTGAAAGGTAAACAGATTACCATCATTATCCCAACTAATTCTGGTTCTACAGAGAATTGGAATTAGAAATGAAGGCCAGGTATACAGTATTGTAGATGCTTTACTGGTAACAATACAGTGGTACCTCTAGATATGAACGGGATCCGTTCCAGAGCCCCGTTCACATATAGAAGCAAATGTAACTGGCCATGGCACATCTGCACACGTGCACGTCGCTTTTCACAGCTTCTGCGCAAGCGGCGAAACCCAGAAGTAACACACTCCGTTACTTCTGGGTTGCCGCGGAGCGCAACTCAAATGCGCTTAACCCGAGGTCTGCCTGTACAGGGCAAACCATAATTATGGCTTCATTACAAACTTTCCAAGCTGAATCCGTATCAAACACAGACAACAAAAGAAACCCAGTAGGCACTTGATTACTGTCAAACACACTGCAGCTATCTCCTGATTAATGAAGCCGTGAACGTTTAAATAAACAACTTGGGAGCAATTTACCTATGAGACTGCCTTACCCCACATGTGCCCTATCTACAACTGGCAGCACTGGCACTATTACAGAAGCCACATCATACCTGTTCCGCATTTGTATGGACTCGATCATTTCGTGTGGCAGCGCCTAAACTTTGGAACTTCTTGCCTATTGAGATCATGCAGGCACCTTCATTGTACTTTTTTCAGTGACAGCTAAACACATTCTTGTTTAGGCAAGTCCACCCACATGCTTAGAAAGCTGAGATTATTTTAATCTGTTTTAGTATTTTAACTTTTCTTTGTTTTAAAAGTTTGGTGCTGTTTTTTTTCCTTGGTATTACTATTTTATCTTCTGTGAACTGCTTTGAGGTTTTTTACAATCAAGAGGTGTATAAATTTTATGAAATAAATAAATACAATGAATAAAGGTAAAGGTAAAGGGACCCCTGACCATTAGGTCCAGTCGTGGCTGACTCTGGGGTTGCAGCGCTCATCTTGCTTTATTGGCCAAGGGAGCCAGCGTACAGCTTCTGGGTCATGTGGCCAGCATGACTAAGCCACTTCTGGCAAACCAGAGCAGCACATGGAAACACCGTTTACCTTCCCGCCAGAGCGGTACCTATTTATCTACTTGCGCTTCGTGCTTTCAAACTGCTAGGTTGGCAGGAGCTGCGACCGAGTAACGGGAGCTCACCCCGTCGCAGGGATTCGAACCACCGACCTTCTGATCAGCAAGCCCTGGGCTCTGTGGTTTAACCCACAGCGCCACCCGCGTTCAAATACAATGAATACAAGTGCTTTTAAAAACTTAAGAAGGGTGCTTGCCATCTCCCACATGGAATATGATGTCAGATAGGCCATGTGCACAGTATACATGTGTACTTCCTTGTTTCAAAAGTACACGTACACACACTCCTTCATAATCCTACACCTTAGGCACAGCAGAAATGTATGTACAGAATTCCCACAATTCTGAGTTGAGTGGGCAACACTAAAGCAGCTTAACATCTAAAATTAAGTCAGAGTATTAGTTATAAACAGCTCCGTTACTGAATTGATGTTCTGCTTTCCTAGATAATTTTTACTTTTGCTCATTTATCTTCCTCCACAGTATTCTTGCCAATCAAAAGGCCTGAATTATCTGCGTGAAATAAAATATTCCTGACATGTTTAGCAGTGTTTAAGCAACAATACGAAAAGTCACTTGAATTAATGAAGGAAGGATGCATAACAAAACCCTGTCAGCTTTACTAACTGTTGTGCTTCACATGGAACTTCACCTAGGCGTAAGGATGATGTTTCATGGTAATAGCTACCCGAGTTAAGATATCAGCGTGAAATCTGGTTGGCCTACTTTTGCTTATGGGTGTTCATCCTAGAGTTTCTGAGGAAGGCAAGCATGATGGGTCAGCCAGAGAAGTTACTGAGCTTTTAACCTACTTGTTGTTTAGTCGTTTAGCTATTCTCACCTTATTTTGTAATGAGTTTTCATGTGCTCCTTTAGTTGGGAAGATGTTTCAACCTCTTTCTTACAGGTTTTACAGATATGGGTTTTGCTTCCAGACAATTCTTGACGGTGTTCTTCCATGTGTAAGGCCAGCTGGCTCTGCAAAGTAAACTCATCTCCACACTCTGAACATATAAGATTCTGCAAAGATAGTAAACTGGTTTGATTCTTTTCTAAAACAGCATAAAAATACATTACTTTATAATAACATTTCATCACTTTAAGCATTTTCAATCCTTTGCTGGTAGAAAAACTGACTATAACAATCTGGGATCAGGGTCACACATACGTCAAAAAATCCTTGGTGGAATTTATTAAGCACGACACCATTTGCAAGTCAAAAAAAGAGTTCCCTACTCCCCTCCACATCTTTGTATTCTGTATGTGCTTCAAAAATGAAGATAATAGTCACCTCTTCCTTTTCATGAAGCATAATATGAGCTTTAAGACTAGCCACTCTAGAGAATTTTTTGTTGCACACAGGACAAGTAGGGTCTTCTCCATTGTGGGTACATTTATGCAGTGTAAGGTTGAACTCAACATTAAACGACATCGGACACTGGTCACATCGATGAGGCTGTTTGTGAAAAACAAAATCAAGGCAATATTTAAGCTTCATAATTCCATTGACAAGAAAATATAAGAGACAGAGGTCACATCATTATGATTGTAAACCACCACAAAAACATCACTGGTTTAGTATATAAACTCCTTAAGTAAGTAACGAAGGCCAAATGAAATGGTGCAAGCTGCCAAAACAGTAAAACTTCAAATCTCTGCAATGGCCTTCCTTTCCTTTTCCACACCGTATTACAGCATTTATTTACTATCTTTATAAAACCATCTTTATGCCAACACACCTTAAAACTTTCCCCACACAATGCACTTTTGGAGTGATAACTGAGATTTACACATTTCAGCTTTAAGAGAGGAAAGCAAACCTGAAACATTTCACTGGAAAATGACTGTTCATTTACTTCTTCCCTTATTATGATCCTAGATTTTTAATTTGTGCAACAGAATTTTAAATATATTAAGATCTTCTGTATTGCCTAAAACAGTGGCATTACAAAACAGGGCAGAATCATGATAAAGCTTGAATTTTTATATTGTTGTTTCCTAGATTATTAATAGATTTATATATTCAGTGGCTCGAGTAAGCTGTTATGCCCCAAATACAGTCATTTCTTCCTAAGCTGGAAACAAGAATAGTGTCTTTCAAAATGTGATATATCTTATATCTTCCTGGATATGCATATGACAAGAGGTAGGAAGGCTCCATGTTATTAAGCTTCCTCAAAATTAGGTTTACAAAGAACCCTGGAATTTGATTCATGAAATTAAATGAAGATTTGTGCACCTATTCCACATCAGTCATTTTGTCACAAGAGCTACTCAGATTTATTGAGATACTCACCTTGTCATTTTGCTCATGATCCCTCATATGGCGCTGGAATTGTGTGTCTTTCGAAAAAGACAGAAAGCAGATCTCACACTTACGGATGTTTGGTACTTGCTGAGTATAATTATTGTTCTCTGTATTCAGTGTTAGAACACCATCTACAAAATAATAATAAACTTTTTTTAATGAAACTTGTTCTGATTGCTTATTTTACAGCTGCTCAAAAGTTTTGTATGTTTTTTCTAGTTTTGTTATTGTAAAAAATATGAATAATTTGAAAATAAGTTATTTCATTGCCTAAAGCTCTCAACAGCACATATTAAAAACACAAGCTAACCTTTCTTTCCCCTTTAATTTGTAACAAACTTTTCAGGTTACATAGGTTGCAATCCTCTTATTTATTCTTGTATAATCACAGTGATTTCAGAAGTTACATAAAATATAATAAACGACTGCAGACACAGTGAACAATCTAAATAGAAAGGTGTACTTGCAACTCTTGTATCCTGTTCTCAAGACCCCAAATACACAACAGAATGTTAATTACAATACTATTAAAAATAAGCTAAATTTGTAGAACTATCTGCATGTTTATTATGTATTATTGTGTTGAGGGATTCTTAACAGCCTGATCCTTTGTGGAATTAGGCATACAAAAACCTAGTGTAATCAATGGGCTAAGTTGTGGTATCAAGATTGTACTCACAGATATCAACTTAGTTCTGATTTTTAAAGACTGCACATTGTTCACTTTGTTTACTTCAGCACCTGTACATATTACACTCTGTCCATCTTGTGTTTTGTAACCGATACTAATTCTAAAAATAGTGTAAAGTTCAAAAAGGAAACTGTCTCCCTAAACAGTAAGTAAAATGTGAATGTAGGCTTCTTTCATAGTTTTTGAAACAAGATACTGACTTGTTTTGTGGTTGGAGCCTTCCCGCCAAAAGAAGTGTAACCAACTTCGCAGTCTTCCCTTTTAGTACAGAAGACCAGAGCTGCTAGGTACTAATATAAATTCATTCTATTTCTCTAGGCCACCTTTTTCTCAAAGGAGCTCAATCTACATAGTTCTCCCATCCCCATTTTATCCTAAGTACAACCCTTTGAGGTAGGTTAGGCTGAGAGACAGTAACTGGCCCGGGGTCACCCAGTGAGCTTCATGGCTAGTGGGGACATGAACCCCGATCTCCTATGTCCTAGTCCAGTACTCTAACCAATACATCACACTGGCTCTCAGTGTGATTTCATCACTTCATCTTTGTGACTACTCTAATGTGAGGTGTTTTTAAGGAAGAAATGTCTCCTATCACTGCTCACAGCAACAAATTCACTTTTGTTGTGGAGATACACTCAGACTATAAGCAGGGATGCAGGAAAACATGTTTAAGAAATACAGGAAACTTTAATGAGATACCCCACAAGTGTAATGTACAGCAGCCTATAAAAAAAGCAGACTGCAAGGCCTCTTCATCACCGCTGCCAAGGACCAGCTCCATCAGGCCTCAACTATCATCTACAACAGCCATAACGAGATGGTCAGGTATGCCTGGGTTTTTAACTTTTCCTCTGAAATTTGGCCAACTTATTTGAATCCATTTCATAAACCCATTGGTATGTTTATTCTTGGTCCCTTCACAACGTGATTCTTTTGGGGACCCACCTGCGGAAGGTGTCAAATACTGAACGTGGAAGAAAGTGATCAATTTAGAGCAGTAGACAGATGTGGGTATACAACTACTAAATCATCAACTGCTATTTCACCAGCTGGATTTGGGCTCCTCCAACTCTCACAGCAGGCATTTAGAACAATGGGTTGAAGCAGGAAACGGCACACAATCTGAGAAAATTGCCACCACCAACTTGCTGCTGTTTCACCAGCTGGGATTGTGCCCAGCAAGCTATGCAATGGGTCAGGTTTTTGGTTTTTAAAGCAACAACAGCTGTAGAAGAGATATCTAACTTTCAAGTAGTTTTTTTTTTTTTAATGGTTTGAGAACTGGGGCAAGATGAGCAAAACAAAAGCCAATTACACTTGAGATGCAGGGGTGGGGGCGGAAAATAGATGCAAGAAAATATTATATTTAGTTTCCCTGTCTTTTATATCCAAAATCTACCTAAATGTAATACTTCAATCATGCCTACTCAGAAAAAAGTTCCATCAAGTTCAGGACAAAGGATGGATAGGCAAAGGCTGGTGAACCTGTGGCCCTCCAGGTGTTCTGCAGTACAACTCCCATCTCTGACCATTAGCCATGCTGCCACAATGGATGGGAGTTGTGGTCAACAACATCAGGAGGGCCACAGGTTCACCATCTCTGGTACTACCATAGGATGTTAAGTACAACAGAACATTGCTATGGCCTGGCCACAAAGCACAGCACCCCCTCCTCTGCTCAGGAAGTACTGTACAAAAAACCCCCAAGCCATCAACACCTGGAATAGAGGAGCAACGGTCCCCTATGATGCCCTAACCTTGCTTTTTAGGATAAAAAGGCTCAGGACTGGAGTACAAAGAGTGCCAGGGCCTCAAAAGTTCCACGGATTTGAAAGCAGAGGTGGGCAGCGTCAGCAAGGATCTGACCCCAAGTTGTCTAGGAACTGCAAGGACGAAATGGGTTTCCCTCTCTACCTAAGCTGCTGAAATGAAGTCAGCTTGGAGAATCCAGGAACGGAGTGGTTTGTGTGAGAGTTAAGACTTCATCCGAGTTCTGGTACTCGGAACTAATCCCTGGCTGAGAATTCTCCCATTTTCAGAGCCTGCCCTTTTTGCACCTTGGTGGGTCTCGGGGCTCTGGGAATAAGAACACAAAGCAGACCCCGCACCGCCACTACTACACACAGCCTTCCTGCCTTCCGACATGGTCGCGGAGCACCGGAGGGTGAAGGCACGGTACTGCTCAAGCAAGGCTCCAGAGAGAGGAACCGAGCGCCCGCAAAGGTGGTGCCGCCCGCATTCCTCTCGAGGCTGCGGGAAAGCCCGTCCCTTCACACGGACGCCTGCAGAGCGCATCCCTCGCCCCGGGATGAAAACCACCCCGCGATGGGAACCCCCCATTTCCCCCGCGCCACCGATCGCCTTAGAAAGGGCGCCTCAAACGGGGAGAAGAGGAGACGCCGCCGCCCAACCCCGCTGCCGCCGCCGCCCTCCTCCTCCTCCTCGCTCCCCGTCCCGCTTCCCTTCCTTCGCCCGTTCTGACAGAATCTCGCCGTCCCTCCCTCTATATATAGATTTATAAGCGCGCGCGGCGGTAGCAACATGCGCTCCTCCGCCTCCGGCTGCGCGGAGTTAGCTCGGTATCATTCCGCACAGGGCCGGCCGCACACTAAGTCCCTCGCACAATAGGCCCGGCCTTCCTCCTTCGCCTTCCTCCATATCCGGGGACTATATGCGAGGCCCGGCGGATTGTTTCGCGGTGCCTTTCTCACCCTGCGCGAGCGATGTGAGGGATTCAGCCCGGCGCCCGGAGACGTTTTGTTTTGCTCTTGCTTTTCTCTTTTGCTGAGCCCGGCCGCGCCTCCTCCTCTTTTTATTTTTTATTTTTTACCTGACTCGGTGGCTGCTTTGGTGTTTTCTCTACCGCCGGGTTTTGGAGGCCGCCCCCGCGGCATGATTGCCCCCTCCCCCTTTCCCTCCCCCCTCCCCTGTGCCTTCGGTCCGTCGCGCGCGCGTGCGCGCGCGCGCACACACCCCTCACGCAACGATGGCGGAGGGAGAGGCGGTTGGGCGGTTCGAACTCTTGAGGGGAGGGAGGGAGGGGGGGTGAAAAGCCAGAACGCGCGTCTGAAGCGGCCGCGCGCGCCCACACATACAGGGGTGCGCGCGGCCAGCGAGGGGCAGGAAAACACGGATGCGAAAGAGGGCTGGTGCTAGCGCGCACGCGCGACTCGGGAGGCGGCGGCGGGGAAATAAGCGCATGCGTCGTGCCCACAATAAATAGCATGCGGTCGGCAACAGGAAGAAGGGTGGCAGCTTAAGTTACTGTAATGTGTGTTGGCGATGAGGGGTACGGAGATCTTGCGCCCCCAGTGCAGAGAGGCAGGCAGCAGTTCTAATCTCAGTGACCTGGAAGGAACTGTTCGCATCCGTCAATTATATTCCGATGGGAAACTTTCCCTTTTTGAATGCTGAATAACTGAACAAGCTTTGTGCTGCAGACTTTAAGCATACTGTACTCAGTAAGGGGATGTTGTTGGCATCCATCTGTCTCGAGAGACAATGGAGGACACCTCCAAGTGGTGAAGTCAGACTGCTGTGTTAGCAGCAGACCAAAGAGACCTCCTGGGGAGCAAGACAACAAGATCCCCTTTGTGATTGGATGCAGGTGGCGCTGTGGTCTGAACCACTGAGCCTCTCGGGGTTGTTGGTTCGAATCCCCACGACAGGGTGAGCTCCCATTGCTCTGTCCCAACTGTTGCCAACCTAGCAGTT
Organism: Podarcis vaucheri; assembly: GCF_965113315.1. Classification (NCBI taxonomy): domain Eukaryota; kingdom Metazoa; phylum Chordata; class Lepidosauria; order Squamata; family Lacertidae; genus Podarcis; species Podarcis vaucheri. Next base: position 38,218,717 of record NC_138766.1, read on the forward strand.
TGAAAGCACAACAATGCAAGTAAATAAATATGTACCATTGCGGCAGGAAGGTAAACGGTCTTTCTGTGCGCTCTGGTTTTCGTCATAGTGTTCCGTTGCACCAGAAGGGGTTTAGTCATGCTGGCCACATGACCTGGAAAGATGTTTGCGGCTCCCTCGGCCTGAAAGCGAGATGAGCTCTGCACTCCCATAGTCACCTTTGACTGGACTTTACCATCCAGGGGTCCTTTACCTTTACCTTACCTCTGCTGATGTGGGCCAAAGGAGAGCAGAGCAATATGTTTGACACCAGCTTTACCAGAAAAAGGCATACAGGGTCCATCCAACCCTTTTAGTGACTCCCCACTAAATTCATGGAGGGTTTGCTCCTTAACCTTACGTCCCACAAACTAGCAAAGGTTTAGAATCAAAGCTTTCAGAAGAAGAAGAGTTTGGATTTGATATCCCGCCTTTCACTCCCTTTAAGGAGTCTCAAAGCGGCTAACATTCTCCTTTCCCTTCCTCCCCCACAACAAACACTCTGTGAGGTGAGTGGGGCTGAGAGACTTCAAAGAAGTATGACTGGCCCAAGGTCACCCAGCAGCTGCATGTGGAGGAGCGGAGACTCAAACCCGGTTCCCCAGATTACGAGACTACCACTCTTAACCACTACACCACACTGGCTCTCTTCATTCTAGAAGGGCTACCTTACCAGGCTGGCAATCCCCATCTGCCCCTCACTTCACTCTACAACATGTACAGAAACTGGACCCACTATTGGTCTTGTCTCCTAATTCTGCCAGAGCCTGTATTTGCATGCAGGGGAAGTCCCTAACTCGCTGAGGGTTTGAGACCCATCGGCTACCCTCACTTGGTTTTGCCCGCTAGTCAAAGCCGTTCCTGGGATGTGGCCACTGTTGAATGCTGACAGCTTCTAGGAGCCATAGGTGAGAGCAGAGATGGGGATGGGGACTAAAGACAGGCAAACTACCCCAGAAGGACCATGACGTGTCACCCACCAGAGGTACGACTCCTCCCCTGACACCCGTACACTCTGATATAGGAGTAAGTCCCAGTGAATTTAGCAGGACTTGCTTTGAGCAAACGTGGTTAGGGTTGCACTGTTGGTGGCTACTGATTATAGACCCATTTAACTATGCCTGCATTTTGAGCATCAGGCTTCAGTTCTGATTCATGTGCCTCCCTCTGAATTCATATTTATTACAGTATTCTTACCACTTGTATTTATTATGCTCATTCAGCCACAGTTTAAGTGACATTGAAAAGGCAGTAGCCATGCAACAGGAGAGTGAACAGCGGTATCTCACTTCATGGGAAAATAAAGGTAAAGGTAAAGGTACCCCTGCCCGAACGGGCCAGTCTTGACAGACTCGGGGGTTTGTGCGCCCATCTCACATCTATAGGCCGGGGGCCAGCGCTGTCCGGAGACACTTCCGGGTCACGTGGCCAGCGTGACAACGCTGCATCTGGCGAGCCAGCGCAGCACACGGAACGCCGTTTACCTTCCCGCTGGTAAGCGGTACCTATTTATCTACTTGCACCCGGGGGTGCTTTCGAACTGCTAGGTTGGCAGGCGCTGGGACCGAGCAGCGGGAGCGCGCCCCGCCACGGGGATTCGAACCGCCGACCTTTCGATCGGCAAGCCCTAGGTGCTGAGGCTTTTACCCGCAGCGCCACCCGCGTGAAAATACAGCAAGCGAAATGTTGTGTATGCCAGGAACACAGAAGTTTCTTGGCTTTGTGGACAAGAGAGTGGTTAAAGACTGGAGAATGGTGTTGGGATTAATTGGAGAAACATATTAAAGACAACTGCCAACACAATTCTGTGGACTTGGCCCTTTAGGTAGGACAAGAACCACTGTAACACTGCAACCCTAAATAGCCACAAAGATGGTCCAGGAGGAGACCATGGCCAGATAGTATCAAAAGCCACAAAGAGATCAAGAAAAGAGGAGCAAAGTTGCACTCCTGTTCTGGATAAAACTCGTCCACCAGAGTGACCAAGTCCAGTTCATTTCCAAGACTAAGCTTGAACCCATGCTCAGATGGGTCTAGATAATGATTATATTCCAAAAATGCCTGCTATTGCCCCACCACAACCTTCTCCATTACGTTACCTACAAAGAACAGGAATGCAAGGTGTAAGGAGGCAAACCAACCACAGCACAAACTTGAGAGAATTGGGAGAACATATGCAGCAACCCGTGAGTTATGTTAGTGCATTGAACTCGGGGGAACTGAGGGCACAGCATTAGGGATGGCGCTAGAGAGAATACAAGGCTGTAATTCACTTAATGGGACTCTGCTGATGTCATCAGCCACAAGTACATAGACTGAGCAACGGATGAATAGAAAAAGACCTTGGAGCTCAGCAGGGCAAAATGATCTCAAAGGAAACTGCTGGAGTTATTTATAGATTTTTAAGAGCACAAATATACAGCATGAATGCACAGCAACTGCAACATTCAAAAGTATTAAACAAGTTTAGAAACCTTTAATTGGTGCCCCCCTGCGTGCTGCTAGACAATGAACATAACAGGCAGCCCAGTAAAAAAACCTACTCTGAAAGTGGAAAATAGAAGCAGCCTAGGAGGAACTACAGGAGTATGTTTGTGGGGGTTTTGCCTGTAAAGATTAGTACGGTAAATTTTAGGCAAATTCAGAGTTTTCAACTGTCAATTTTGTTTAATGATCCTGTAAGAATTGTTGTGTAGCTAAAAGAGATGTTATAATTGAAAGTAAGAGTTTAAAAATTATGGATATAGCCACCATTTAAATTTTCCTTTTTTATTTATTGTATTTATAGAACATCCCCCCAGGGCAGTGTACGACTTCATTAAAATGCAGAACATTAATTCAAATCTTTAAGAACTGCATGTCTTAAAACCTAACAATGTGCTCCAGAGCAACACTACATTGGGGGCATCGGAGAAATTATAACGAGCTCTGCCAGACTTTTATTTACATTTTATATTCTGCTTACAGGTTGTAGATGATTAAGGCATATTTAAATTGTGTTAAAAAATAAAATCCTACAGCTACTCAGCCAGTTTAACTCAACTGCAGATTTGATCTGCCAGGGTGTCTATAGAAATATGCATACTTACAGAAAGAAAAGTTGTTATGTACATATTGACACCAAAATTTTCTACAACAGGGAAAAACCAGTAGAAAAATAGAACAGTTCTTTTTGGAGTTTGCTGCCTTGGGAGTGTTTTTTTTTTTTCCCCTTTCCCTTTTTGCTGTTAAGTGCAGTGGAAGCTAATATTCAGGTCATTAGTTTAATATGGGATTAAGATTTCCCCCTCTCATCAATGGGATCTAGTGTTTAATGGCCAGAATGAATAACTCCACAATCATAGAATGCAATTCTTGTTTTATTAAAATAAACAAATGCATGTGACATCAGCAGATCCAAAATTGTGCCCTTAATCTACAAGTAAACAAAGGAAGCATTCAGGGCTTTGACTTTTGTGCAGTATTGACAATTTTGGAGTGGGCTGGGAATATTATTGCTCCATAAAACTGAGCTGTTTTGATGGGATATTCTACACCGTACGTTCTCCCCGTTAATAAACAATGACAAAATCTTCTTGTGAAAGCTCTTCCAAAGAGTGTTTTTATATCCAGTTGAGATCTCGGATAAAAATGATTTTAAGTGAAGGTAACGAGTAGTAAAATAAATCAGCTTTGATGTCAGTTTGTCTTATTTCAATAATAGTCACCATGGAAACAAACTAACTGACCTATTTCTTTTCATACCTCTGAATAAACAATAGGGCTTTCCATTTTCATACATACTTCTCTTTGTACTAGGTGTTTACCTTCCTCCATGATAATAAAGAGCTTTTTCATTGTATTCTTCATATGTTACCTCAAAGGTTTATTTTCATGATTTCCTCTTCTGTGGATTATTTTATTTTCTTTGCAAAGACAATGAAGGCCCTGAGTTACCAGTAAGAAAACTTTTATTTTTATGGGTTCGTGCAGTATCCACTCTTGAAAATATTATTACCAACAACTCCAACTTTCCTTAAAATCATACTTTTGAAACCTACTTATGTGAGGCAGAATATTGTTACTGAGGGGAAAGCAAATGGTTTGGAGGCACTGATTATTTTTTTTAAGAAAAAGCTTTTCATTATTTCTTTTTATAGTGTATATAAAACAATTATAACAACAAATGAAAATTAAAACATGAAAAACAAAACTATAAAACAGGCAAATAGTTGCACATGAGTCCTGGGACTCAGCTACATTAGTAAAATAAAAAATTAAAATTAAATGTGACACCAGATGGTGCTGTAGAGTTCGATTCTTTGGCAATTTGATTTCCCATTATGAGCTCTACAACACATTTTTCTGATTATTTTTTTTAAAAAAATTAATGATCCAGCCCCAGTAAAGACTATTAGCTTTATCAGATCATTAATTATAGTTCCAGATTTGCCAGGCTTTTGACAAAGGTCTTGAAAATGATGGTTCCACTCAAAGCACATGGCCATTTATCAGCTAGACCCATGCCTTATAAGAACTCCTGTGCAGCTGCTTGGCTTCTGGAAGTACTCTGCTTCTGCCTACTCCCCGTGTCAGTTGCCTCCAATTGTATGTTTCCTCAGTGCCACCTTTCAGTCCAATGCTAGCCTGCATTATGACAGTGAATTTCTCCCAGGTATTCTAGGGGGCCAGAGAGTCCACCTTCACATTCTCCTTAGCACTGAACTCCAGCCATATGCCTAGACATACTCGACCTACCACTTCCATCTTGTCACTTTGTATATTATTGCACCCTTTGCAACACTGTTTTGACTGAGACAAGGCACAGTGGAATTTTCAAAGCACGATTCTCCTCTTTAGCCAAATGGTGATGCTAACAATTCAGGAAACTTCCATGTACAATCTGTCCAGGTTGTCTAAAGCTGTAAATAGGCTAAGCGCTGGAGAACTCCCAGAGCACATCAGCACGCCATTCTTAATGGTTATTGCAGACATTTATGAATGAGCAAAAATCAATGTGATCCTCGGCACATTCTGTTCTGATCTGTATCAATCGTAGCCGTAGCCACAGTACATTATAGTAACCTAACCTCAAAGTTACCAGACCATGGATAACTGTGGGAAGGCTATCTATATTTCTTTATTAAGGTAATAGGTAGGACACTGACCAAATTGGTGAAAGACTATTTCAGGCCATGGATGCCGGCTGGTTGTCCAAAGACAATAACAGATCTAATAGCAGGCCTACTCTGAAAGCCTCATCTGCTTCTAGTACATCTACATCTAGGAAGGAATGAGAACTATCTTCTTGGACACCATTTTGTTTGGATTGAGATTCAGTTTATTAGCTCTCATCCAGCCTGTTCCCGACTGCAGATACCCAGTTAGCACATTACTAAAACACATGTATTTGTTCATGGAACAGCCTTCAGCCAGTGTGTTCAAAAATAGAAATAGTTTTCTCCTGCAATTTTGTTCATGTAGCTCATCCAAAATGAGACATCAGAATGTGGATTTTTCTGGTGTCTTCTTCTTCATCTTCTTTGGCGATCACTCATAACCAAGTAAGATTGTCTTCCTTAAACATGGTTTTAACAGTTAGTCCATAAGTGACTGTGGAGGCCAGTTCTGGATCCACATGTCCTTCCACAGTGGGGACATAGGTTTCTGGGCAGGAGTTGGTCATGGTGAGGATTTGCTGAACTTGCCTTCCACTTAGCGCATTTCTCCCTTTTGTCCTGAGTTTGAGCATCTTCAAAACGCATGACACCTTTGGTAAAGGCTGTTCTCCAATTGGAACACTCGCAGGCCAGTGTTTCCCAGTTTTCAGTGTTTATACTACTTTTTAAAGATTTGCCTTGAGAGAGTTTTTGAACCTCTTTTGCTGACCACCAGCATTACGCTTTCCATTTTAAAGTTCGGAATAGAACATGCAAACTTGGCTCACTTTGTCTTGTGAACAGCCCCAAGATCTTTTGATGAAGGGCAGTAGTATATAAATCTAATAAATAAATATAAAAAATAAAGGAGATTAGACACATGGGTGAAGGAAAAGGCTACCTGGGGCTGTTAATCACTATGGCAACACTAGTTCCTGGAAAATACGAATGGAAGAGTGCTTTTACGCTCATGATCTGTTTGTGGGCTTCCCATAGACAGAATGCTAGACTAGATGGGTGTTTGGTTCAATCCAGCAGGGCTTGTCTTATGTTCTTACAAGATCACTGTTATGGATCCTGGTCCAGCGCTGAGACAAGCCTCCATTTCTAGTAAATGTAAATTGGGTGGAATCTTTCAGGAAACAGAATTCCGAATGCCTTGGTTATCAGGAATGAATATATTGGTGTCTGTCACTTTACAGCCAGGCTGTTTTTAACAGGACCCAAAGTTAATTCCTTGTGATAGAGATACTCAAAGCACTTTTGAAACAGACTAATTCAAACCAGCCGTTTCTATATTTATTTATTCATGTATTTATTTATTCAAAATATTCATAGGCTGCACTTTCAGAACAGTAGATCAAGTTTATTTACATTACAACATGGAAACTGAATACTATAACAATAGTTGATTTGTTTTTGTTCTTTTACCATGTTCCAAAGGCCTGTAAAGGTAAAGGGACCCCGACCATTAGGTCCAGTCGTGACTGACTCTGGAGTTGTGGCGCTCATCTCGCTTTATTGGCCGAGGGAGCTGGCGTACAGCTTCCGGGTCATGTGACCAGCATGACTAAGCCGCTTCTGGCGAACCAGAGCAGCGCACGGAAACGCCGTTTACCTTGTCAAAGATGTCTTAAAGAAAGCAGGGCTAACTCCTGCTGCACTTCCACTGGCAGGGTGTTCCACAAGACAGGGCTCACTACACTAAAGGCCCTTTCCTGGTTAAAGACTGACTAAACCTGGAGGGTGTGGGGGACCACCAAAACGTCCCATTCTTGGGAACCTCATCCAACAGCTAGAGACCAAAGCATACATGCATGAAGCCAACAATGGCCTTGGTATGTCATCAACAACCTGTTATCAGTCAGGGGGCTAAAGAGGAATAGCTCATTTCAAAGCTCATGCAAAAGTAATTACAGACTGCTATGGTAATGGAAGCAATTTCCTCAGAATAATTAACAAACATATAATTGTCAGTGTCGCTGATGTAATCTTCCAGGTTCTTCTTCTGCTGACCCAGTAAAGGAGAGGGAAAGAAACCAGCTTGGGGATGGATCCCCCCCAAAATCAGATAGACAAACTCAACACTTGCTTGGGCTGCCAGTGTGGTGCCGTCCATATGTTGTTTGACCTCAATGCCTATAACCTGTATCCTAAGTTCAGTAGGTTCTGATTAAAGTGTTGTGAAACGTTAGTGGGATTCTGATACAGTACAGTGGTACCTCGGGTTACAGACGCTTCAGATTACAGACTCCGCTAACCCAGAAATAGTACCTCCGGTTAAAAACTTTGCTTCAGGGTGAGAACAGAAATCGTGCGGCGGCAGCAGGAGGTCCCATTAGCTAAAGTGGTACCACAGATTAAGAACAGTTTCAGGTTAAGAACGGACCTCCAGAACGAATTACATTCTTAACCTGAGGTACCACTGTACTGAATGTGAATATTATGGCTTTCCTCATGATACAGAGATCCTTATCCTTCATCCTGCTCTGTCAGTTAGCTGGGTGCAGCCTCCTGCCTCCTGCTCTGGAGCATAGGACTCAAACCAATGACTTCAAGTCGCAAGAAAAGAGATTCTGACTAAACATCAAGAAAAACCTTTTCCCAGTAAGAGCTGTTCAACAGTGAAACAGTCTCCCTCGGGAGGTTATGGACTCCCCTTCCTTGGGGGGTTTTCAGCAGAGGCTGGATAGCCATCTGTCATGGATGCTTAAGCTGAGATTCCTGCATTGCAGGAGCTTGGGGTCCTTTCCAACTCTACAATTCTGTATGCTATGATTGTTGTTGTTTAGTCATTTAGTCATGTCTGACTCTTTGTGACCCCATGGACCAGAGCATGCCAGGCACTCATATCTTTCACTGCCTCCCGCAGTTTGGTCAAACTCATGCTGGTAGCTTCGAGAACACTGTCCAACCATCTCATCCTCTGTCGTCCCCTTCTCCTTGTGCCCTCCATCTTTCCCAGCATCAGGGTCTTTTTCAGGGGGTCTTCTCTTCTCATGAGGTGGCCAAAGTATTGGAGCCTCAGCTTCAGGATCTGTCCTTCTAGTGAGCACTCAGGGCTGATTTCCTTCAGAATGGATAGGTTTGATCTTCTTGCAGTTCATGGGACTCTCAAGCTATGATAGGTAAAGGGACCCCTTGTTGATATTGCAGAGTCCTTTGCACAACGGAATGACGAACAGTACGTGCCACATGCTTAATGTTGCTTTATTTTCAGTTCAGTATTGAGAAATTACAAACATGCATCTTGCCTCTGCGGGAGCAGAGAAGCAACCGTCCTTCTCCTTGGAATAACGAACACCGAGAGAAACAGTGAAAAACAGGAAACCAGTGTACGTCACATCCAGCTTCCCATTCCCGTGGGAAAACCCAACAGTACTCTGACTGTGGAATGTAAACATTGTCTTGTGACAAGCACTTCGCTGCACAGTGAAGAGAGCAGAAACCAACATCCTCCCCCTTTCTGTGAACACCACTGGGCAGCGTGTTCGCACAATATCAGTACAAACCCAACTTCTGTACATAGGTACAGTGTTGATCCCTTGATACAATCTTGGACAATACATCAGCAGGAATTTCATTACCTGGCATATAGGACACCGTTACGAGTCCCTTCTGAATATGTTCCCTAGCATGTTGCACCTTCAATTGCAAGTGCTTCGTGCTTTGCTTACAACCTTCCGAATTCAGCAAAGCCAAACATGCTTTGTTGTCCTGGTAAACCTGGATTGGACATTTGACAGGAATTTTCATGTCTTTGCACAATTGTAACAACCATTCACAATCCTTAAGTGAATAAGACAGTGCATTCAGTTCAGCTTCACAAGTACTTAAGCTAATTGTTGTTTGCTTCTTGCATGACCAATCAAATAGACCCTGATTGTACATGTAGCAAACTCCAGACATACTTTTCCTGTCTGTAGTGTCACTTCCAAAACTTGCATCTGCAAAAATCTCAAGACCACCAGACTTCTGATTGTTAAATCTCAGTCTGTAATGCATAGTGCCTTTCAAATAGCGTGCTATGCGTTTCAGAGCTTTCCAATCCTTAACAGTAGGATTGTTAACTTGTCTGCTTAGCAAATTACAGCTAACAGCAATGTCAGGTCTTGAACATCTGGCAATGAAGTTTAGCTTGCCTAGCACACTTCTGTACAGTGTAGTGTCAGAAAATGCTTCTTCAGTGTCTTCTACCTGATAACCTGTTGTCATCGGTGTGTCTACAGGGTTAGCATCCATCAGGTTTAGTTTGCTTAACACATCAGCAATTTTCCGTGACTGGTGTACTAGAATGTTACCACTTTGATCTTTTTCTATTTCCAGTGATAGGTAGTTGTTTACCTCACCAAGATCTTTCATGTCAAAGTGCTCTTTCAGTTGAGCTAGGGCGTTATTATACATTGTGACATCTTTCCAAAAGAATAAAATATCATCAACATAAAACAAACAATACAGTTTCTTTTGCCCCTCCTCTTTGACAAATACACATGGATCAGCTTTCCCTTGCTGAAAACCTAGAGAAAACAATGCTTCAGTGAGTTTTGTGTGCCAACACCGTGCACTTTGTTTGAGACCATAAAGGGACTTTTTCAGAGCACAAACGAATCCCTGTTTTACCTGTACGCCATCAGGTGGAAGCATATAAAGTGATTCACCTAGAGATCCGTACAAAAACGCTGTATTTACATCATGGTGACTAATGTGTAGATTCTCCTCTGCAGCTAGCTTGAGCATAAGCCTAATGCTCTCATATCTCACAGTGGGTGAGTAGGTCTCGTGATAGTCTTCACCTGGTACCTGTGCAAAACCTCTGGCTACCAATCTGGCTTTGTGTCTGACTATCTTGCCATTTTGATCAGTCTTCGCTTTGAAGACCCATTTGCTTCCAAGCAGTTTCATTCCTGGAACTACTGGAACTAGCTCCCAAGTTTTGTTCTTTTCTAAGGAATCAAGCTCAGCCTTCATGGCATTTAACCATGGCTCAGCTTCCTTAGAATCCAAATCCTGGACTTCTTGGAAACTTGAAGGTTCAAATACCTTCTTGGAGCTTTTAACAGCTGCTACTGCTGTCTTAGCAAATTCATCAGCAAATCTCTTTGGAGGTTTGCCTTTTGTGGCTCTTTGTGACCTGCGAATCAGCCTTTGGTCTTCAACACTCTCCTCTTCCTTCTTAGGAGAAAAGTGACCTATTGTGAACAATGGTTCTTCTAATTCCTGATCAGAGCTTTCAGAGGGTCGCATAGAGGCTTTCGCACTCTTGAAATCCTCTGAATTATCCGATTCAGTTTCAGACTCAGAATCAGAACCTTCATCAGTGGGTGTGGGTTGCTGTTGCTTATCCTCAGTCTCATCACTGTCATCAGGATAACATTGGAAAATTCCCACATTCTCCCCCCACTTGGCATTGTACTCAACACTTCTTGTGAGTTTAATTGTCTTAGAGTCAGTCATCATTATTCTGTAAGAACCTTTCTGATAACCTAGAAAGATACCATGCAATCCACGTTTGCCTAATTTGGAGCTTTGTGGTGAGTGAATCCACATGTCAGAACCAAATATTCTCATGTGTTTGATGTATGGTTTCTTGCCAAACATCTTCTCATAGGGGGTACAACCAATCGCTGAAGATAACCTGCGATTGTAACTGTAAACAAAACACGAGAGAGCTTCGGCCCAATAACTCTCTGGAAGATTGGCATCATGCAGCAAGATTTTTAACCCTTGAAGCAATGTCTGATTTGCCCTTTCGCAAAGTCCATTCTGCCATGGCGAGCGAGGACTGGACAAATCGTGTTGAATTCCTTTCTCAGTCAGAAAAGCTTCAAACTGCTGAGAAGTGAATTCTCCCCCGCGATCTGTGAAAAGAATTTTTATCTTCTTACCATGCACATTTTCCAACCAAGCACAGAATTCCTTGAACCTTGGAAAAGCCTCTGATTTCTGCTTGAGATTGTACACATAAATATACCTGGAAAATGCATCAATGAGAACCATGAAGAACCTATTGCCACCCAAAGAGGGCGATAGTGGACCAACTAAATCAGCATGAACAATCTGGTATGGTTCTGTAGCTTGCCTACTAGACACCTTACCTTTCGCAGCCATTTTCACCTTGTTTGCTGCGCATGCTTTGCACTTCATGTGGTACCTGCAGGGTTTAATAGTCATACCTTCAACCAAGGTAGGCATTTTAGATACTGCCTCAAAATGCAAATGACCAAATTTCCTGTGAAAATCATGAATACATCCTGCATGCAAACTTTTGTTAGAACCTGCAATGCAACAAGTATCATTCTGCACAACATCATCATAATACAAAACAAACAAACGATCAACACATTCAGCATGCAAAACATAATCGTCTTTCTTTGTGATGGTGCATTTCTTGTTCTTGAAGGAAACGTCAATGTTGCATTCATTCAGCTGCATCACACTTAGAAGATTGTGTGTGGCATCTGGAATGTAAAGTACATCATGTATCTCTAAGTCCAAACTGTGAAGAACAACAGTTCCGTAGCCTTGACTGGGGATCGTGTGGTCATCCGCCTGGTGAATCGCACCTTCCTGCGGTGTAAAAGACACGAACAGTCTCTTATCGTTGCACATGTGGTGGGTAGCTGCTGAATCAACAACGAAGAAAGATCTAGACGTCTTCTGGACCTTTGCGACGTTTGGAGTGAAGCGTGAGACCATTGCCTTGTGCTGCGTTGTCCTGGACACCGGACCTTTGCCTTTGCTTTGGCCTTTTCCACGCGATGAGCTTCCGCTGCGCTGCTCTGTCTTGGCCCTGGGATATTTGCATTCCCTCTTCATATGGCCTAGACGTCCACACGAGTAGCATTTTACTGCCTTCACAGCTTTGGCGCCCTCTGGTGGTTCCACTGCACTCTGGGATGATGTCTGTGAAGACTCCCCCTTATCCATGCAGCTAGCACCCCGGCGATCTGCTTCATTCTGGATCACGGCAGTAACATAGGCTACTGTGAGCTGAGCAGTTGGTTGAACAGCAATCTGAGTGGCAACGGACTCCCAACTTGGTCCCAAAGAATGTAGTATCATGAAGGAATACACAGCCTCTGGAAAGTTGAGTCCTCTCTGTTGCAGCTCGTGTCTCAGATTCTGCATCTCCATCAGATGTGTACGCACATCTCCACCTTCAGCAAGAGCCATACCATGCAGCTTGGCATAGTAGTACATTGAGGAACCAGCTTCTGTCCTCAAGTGAGCCTCTCTTAAAGTGTTCCAAATTTCTCTGGCTGTGGTCTTTCCACGCAACAGACAGAGCTCTTCTGGGGATACTATCAATGTAAGCGTTCCCCTTGCTTTGGAATCCTTAGTAGCCCATTGAGCTGTAATTGGAGCTGGGGGCTGTCTGTAATAACATTAAACAGACCCTCTTTCCGCAGAATTGCCTCTGCATAAAGTACCCACTCCGTGTAATTTTTCTTATTGAGCTTAGGAATCCCAAAAGCTTCAACCAGCTTTGCTTCAGCCATCATTGCTGCTTTAAACAAGCTGCGTCACAGTACTGCAGCTTCTTCCAAAAGCACTTTTAAAAAGTACTTTCGTTTTCCCCAGCCATCCAAGCCTGTGAGCTTGTGCCTCATAGCCTGTATCGCGGCAAAACGGCTTTAAAAGAACAAAGTCCAGCCATAAAGCCATAAACTAGAAGCTGGCAGGCTGCTCCGGGCAGCATGAGCACATACCTTCATCAATCAAACTTGACGCGCAGAGCAGATAACGCGATCCGTTCCTCTGTACCTCTGCCGGCATTCTTCAGTTTGATTTACGTCTTTCTGGGCCCGATAACCAAAATGTTGATATTGCAGAGTCCTTTGCACAACGGAATGACGAACAGTACGTGCCACATGCTTAATGTTGCTTTATTTTCAGTTCAGTATTGAGAAATTACAAACATGCATCTTGCCTCTGCGGGAGCAGAGAAGCAACCGTCCTTCTCCTCGGAATAACGAACACCGAGAGAAACAGTGAAAAACAGGAAACCAGTGTACGTCACATCCAGCTTCCCATTCCCGTGGGAAAACCCAACAGTACTCTGGTTTCCTGTGAAGAGAGCAGAAACCAACACCCCTGACCATTAGGTCCAGTCGTGAACGACTCTGGGGTTGCGGCGCTCATCTCGCTTTATTGGCCGAGGGAGCCGGCGTACAGCTTCCAGGTCATGTGGCCAGCATGACTAAGCCACTTCTGGCGAACCAGAGCAGCGCACGGAAACGCCCTTTACCTTCCCGCTGGAGTGGTACCTATTTATCTACTTGCACTTTGACGTGCTTTCGAACTGCTACGTTGGCAGGAGCAGGGACCGAACAACGGGAGCTCACCCTGTTGCGGGGATTCTGATCGGCAAGTCCTAGGCTCTGTGGTTTAACCCACAGCGCCACCCGTGTCCCAAGCTATGATACATCTTCCTAATAGAAAGAACAGAATTCTGCTTCATAAGGTAGCTGCTTTGCATCATAATGGCTGAAGCCTGGTGCCAGCAGCTAGAAGCAGATTGAAAATTGGTAATAGGTAATGACGCCTTTCTTAATATTTACATCTGAGGAGGCTGGCAGATAGATAGCTCTAGTATGCACAGTGGATTCCAGCTGTAGTTTGCACAAGCTGTCTATCTGCCAGGTGGAAACAGTAGCAGATATCACAGGAATATACCGTACATATATACTCCTAGGTGATCTGTCCTCTGCATTCCCCTTTCTCCTGTCGTTATCTCAAAAATGAATGGAAGTATGAAGAAAAAGAACTAGCTTTGAAACAGGGCTACAGGAAATCCCTTGTGCGTGGATTCTTACAGCCATAATTTAGTAACACCATCTTAAATGTTTCTGAACTCCGACCTGATCCATAGATCAACAACGGGAGAAGCTGGAGCCTTGAAACCATTCAAAAGTAAGTATCCAATAGTTTATAATACTTAGGGAATATGCCATGTCCCAAAAGGGGGAGGATGTATGTGTGTCCTGGAGGTAAATTTTTTGGCCCTGAATCCAGTAACCTTCGCTTCTTAGTTTCACCTACAACCCTTTTCCCTGCAGATGTGGTTCGAAATGTAAGCTATAGCATCCCTTGTGGATTTTGGCTTTTATTAGCAAAAAATACATGTTCCCTAACAGAATATCCTACACCTTAGAGAACATGGCGCAGATTGATGACAGCAAGTTCTGAAGTACCCAGGTGACTCTGAAAATAATCCAAGTAAACAATTTGTTCCTGGTGTTTTTCCAACTCATCAAAAACTCAAACTTGAGCCAGTCTCTAAATCTTTATCTCCAAAAAGTCTACTGAAGTGAACTGTATTACTTTTATAAATTACAAAGGACAAACATATTCTTTGAATAATACCAGAATATTTACCTGCAAACAGCGATAGCAGATTGCTCGTTATATCCTACTTTACACAGAGTATGAGGTTTGGCTGTTGGTGCTCTTAATGTTGTTGTTTTAGATTTTCACAACGGGATAGCCTAAAAATGGATTGATTGATGAAATCAATTCAATTATTCACTACATTGCCAATTTTGTTTTCCATTGCCGGTTTTATTTTATTTTCCATTTTAAATATTGCTTTTAATCAGGTCATCCCCTCTCAAGTATGTTTACTACTGAGCAGACCAAACACCACTATTGATTAAGGATAATTTCAGAGGCTCTTTTCCCCCTAGTTAAGAGCATCCTGTGCATAATTTGCCTTTAGTTCAAGCCTTTCATTATATTTCCTCAGAATATCACCTGCCATGAAGTGTTGTAATAACCTCCATTGTTTTCTTAAAAGAAGAAAGTTGTGTAAGTGCCACCGTGCGCCATCTTTCTTTTTAGCCAATATGCCATGTTTTTCCGTCACTTGGTTCTTCCCTGATTTTTGACAATATCCTCTTTCCCCCTTCCTTTTAATTTATTTTGTGGACTGTTCCACATAGCTTGTGTAATGTTTTTTGTAGTGCAGCCCATAGGAACATAGTTCCAACTTTGTCTTTTTTTCCTGCCTATATCTTAATACGCTAGGGCTGTTGTGCCAATGAGATTACAGACAGATGCATTCTGAACCCCTTGTACAATGTTTTGTGGACTCATCCTGGATCTAAGAGCCGAAGAATCCCGCAAGATGACTCCCTTGATTTTGAGGACTGGGTTTTGCTTTTGCTGCAGTGACACACTGTTGATCAGGCTTCCTCAGCCTCGGCCCTCCAGTTGTTTTTCAGACTACAATTCCCATCATCCCTGACCACTGGTCCTGCTAGCTAGGGATCACGGGAGTTGTAGGCCAAAAACATCTGGAAGGCCGAGGTTGAGGAAACCTGCTGTTGATGACATTGATGTATCTATGGCTGATCCAGAGGGCTAGGCTGTTTTATTTTGAGTTTTCTTGCTTAAAAGAAAATCCTGCTGAATATTTGTAGGATCCATCTCCGGGTAAATATGCTCAGGAACACACGCGAAGCCCTTGTGTCAAAGTCTTTCTGCACAAACACAAGAATTTCCCAGTAGCTACCATGCTGAAGGAAGCTTCTAAACCAGCTCTGGTCACAGGGGGATAAGAGCTAATTAAAATGAGTGTATTAATATGTAAGAAAAATGCAGTATGGGCGAGTCTGAAATTGAACAGTTGCATAATTTCAGTCCCATTTCAGCCCCATAAGTTTTCTTTGTACAAACAACTTATTATAGGATTTCAACTGAACCACATAAGGTCTGCAAGTCCTGTCTGCTTACAATGCAGTTACACATTTAGAGGACTTGCAGGAATATTTTAATCCAAAAGCTGATTGTAAAGTATTTTCTGTTTGCTGTTGTTCTCTGCCATTCTCCAAATATTGACAATTTATTAGTTTAGCATTCTCTGAGCACCAACTGCTCCCACTCTGAGCAGGCAACATCCAGAATGCCATGAAGAATATTGCCTTGTTGATAGAACAGTGTGAGTTTGATTTATGTGCCAGGCATGGCTATATGTTCCTGAAGAAAAGCATCATCATTGTAGCTCAGGGTAGGCAGAAAGTCCACAGTGTATTAAAGTTTATTATAGATGGCCTTCTTCTTATTTGTATAAGGCCTGTAGCACAAAATAACTGCACCACTAGAGTGCCACAGTGTGATGCTGTAATATATACAGTTGAAAATTAGGTAGGTTCACATTAAAATGTGAATCAGACTGAATTCTGCCCCACCATCTCTACTAAATCTGAAGGCAAGTGGGTATAAGATCACAGACTACGCTTTCTATGGTTTTTGGTTATCCTTCAAAATTTGCACTTCTCCAAATTTTGCAATGCAGTCGTCCAACTGTGTGCGTGTGTGTGTGTGTAGTGAAGTAATCTTGAGAATGGGAAAATGAGAAACTGAGTAAGGCTGCCATACAGCTGTGTTTTCCTGGACATATCCAGGAATCAGGCTGCAAAAATGGCGTCTGGGTTTTTTGCTGAATTGGCACAATGTTCAGGAAACCTGGACATATGGCAAGTAGGGCGATGTGGTTTTTTTTTATGCTTTAAAAATCCAAAAGAAGCCCCCAAACTGCTGAGGGGGGGAAAGAGATGTTCCTTTAAATAGCTAAACAACTTTATCCTGATTTTCACTTTGGGGAATATGGCAATGCTAAATCTGAGAGAAATTCAAACTGACAAATTTGTCTGTCCCTATGAATAAGCCCCATTAAACTCAATGGAAGTTACTTCTGAGTCAAAGTATACCAAGGATCGGAAACATTTTTGGCTTCACAGGCCAGATTCTTATCAGGATGCTTTCCCCTGAAACTCTTTATGCAAGCTCTTAACAAAGAAAATTACCATAGCATACTTACTTACTTCTCAAATGTTGAAAAAACAGAAAACCATGACAGTTTTGTTATAGTAAAATCTATTAAAAATATTTAATGAAACTTAAATCTCTCAAAACTGTCCTTAACCATAAACAGAAGTCTAACTGCCTAGACTTTTTGAAAACTCCATACAGGAAAAGAACTTGAGAGCCAATTTATTATCTAAAGAACATGCAATTTCTTTGCCTTCCAGGAGATGGCAACCAACTTCTAGAAAATTTTCCATTCCAGAGATGTCTTGTAACTTCCACAAGGATAAAAGTTTGAAGGAAATATGCAAATTCACCATTGAAAAGAAAACTTGCCTTTATTAATGTAAATCTTCAGGTGTCAGAATATTTTACATTAATGATTATCAGGAAGAATGGACAAACATCAGAAAAATGGAATGGCAATGTTGTTATTTTCATTCTCAACCATTAGGAAAAATAACTACGGTATACATTATCAAGTTTAGATACTTTTTAAACTCAGATATACTTCACTATTTCTTATCCATTCACTAAAACTGTGGGTCTTTGGTTGAGCATATGGACTATGAGGCAGCAAATAAAACATGATTGTCATAAAGTAGTTAAAAGTTTTTTGAAAGTTTTTTTTCTCCGTGTACCAACCTAAACAGTTTTGCATTTCAAAATCTGTTTTGCGCAATTTGTTTTACTGTCTTCATGCAACCTTAGTCTATATATAGTAAACTGTCTGAACGTTTCAGTTAACTAGTTTATCAGCAGGGTTGAACAAATCCAGTAAGGAATATTTGAACATAAGGAAAATTCAGTCCAGATGATTGGCGTATACAATTAACTGATAGATGTTATTACTTTACAACACATTCCGACAAATATCTGATGGGTGGGAGAGAGCTCAGTGACAGAATAATACAGATGACCAAGTTACTCCCAAGGGAGAAAGCTTAGCATTTTGTAGTTTAGCCATATGTTTCTGCTGAGTTTTCAAAAAATAAAAATAAAAAATGTTTTTATTGCAAGCATATCTGTTCTACACTCACTATAACTGGTACCATGGAGAGGGGTGGGGAAATAGTCCAAATCCCAGGCCCTCGGCGCTGTACCTCAGTGTCCGGGCAGAACAATGGGGGTGGAGACGCTCCTTCAGGTATACTGAACTGGATGGCTTTTCACAATTTCTGTGCTCTCTTTAGGTATAAGCCAGGCAGTGTTCCATAGCCTTGGCAGGCAGAGAATAATGATGCAACAGGAAGAAGGATTCAAAGTATTTTCTTAAATACTTTTTTCAAGTACCACAGGAATATAAAAAACACACACAGCCAGATCTGAAACAGTTGACAGTAATTCACTGTGGCATTCTCCATTAAGAAAACTTCACCTGCTGTTTTGTAGAGATTGGTTATTAACTATTACTTCATCCAGTACAACCACCTACATAACAGTAGGTTTAAGGGGAGAATGACTCAGATTACCCATAGTTTATAGCAGGGAAGGCTAGCCCTAACTTTTTCTCAGGCTGAGGGCTACACTGACCCCTAGGCAATGTAAAAGTGAGTGTGATGAGAAATGCATTTGTCAAGGCTGTTTTCCAAAAGGCAACACACAGGGATACCTGGGAAGAGGGACTGGCTGTTAAACCACTTTGGAAACTGCAGCTCTGATAGGACTAGGAGTCGTCTCATAACTCTCAGCACCCTTAACAAACTACACTTCCCAGGATTCTTAGTGGGAAACCATGACGGTTTAAATTGGTACGATACATTTAAAGCAGCATCGTGCAGATGCAGCCTCAATGTTGATCACACTCAGGTCCTCTGGGACCATGTATACGATGGCAGTCACTGGGTATTTTTATTATTAAATTTGTGAACCTCCCTTCCTCTGAAGACAACAGGGCGGTTCACAACATAAAAATACAAAATCAAAACACAAAATACACAATAAAATATAAGCAGAAGCAAAACAAACCAATAACCCCTCCCCTCCCACAGACACATTTAAAAAACCATGAGTATTAATCAGCCAAATGCCTGGTTGAAGAGAAACATTTTTGCCTGGCACCTAAAGATATATAATTGTCCATAATGATGCCATGGGCACTATCCAATACGTGCTCATGGAAGGCATGCAATACCCTTTGACCCTCACATTCAGAACGGGCACACTAATGTGACAGAGCAATGAAAACAGTATTCTACAGTTGGAGTCCTGGCAAAATGCAGCATTGCTTGACGAGAGGGCACCTCTTTAAGGAAAGATGTGAGTTAAGAACTTCTTGTCTTTCACACAAAAATAAGGTAAAACAAAAAGTCCCATATTATATATATTACATACCATATATTACATATTATATATTATGCTTACCTATGAATCCCACTTGAATACGCTACTGATTCTGTTTATTCTTTTAAAATTCTGAAACAGACCTGGGCACATAGCATAAATCAGGTGGGATTATATTCTGCATTTGGCTGTAATGCTAATGAGTTTTGGGCTTGTACTCTCTTCCCTCTCTTCTAGTGTGGCCAAGAGGAAATTAGCCATTTCCAGTTTGTTTCTGTTTTTTTTTTTAAAAAAAAAGTGACAACAACACCCTTTCCATCCTCTGCTTCTGTGTCCAAATACAAATAGATAATCGCAATTGCCCTGTACCTCATTAACTGTTGGAGCGTCACCATCCAAAGTCAGGGGAGAGAGATCTTCACCCATCAGGGAACATTGCATATTAAGTCCCTAAGCACTCACTAGTTGCTTGGTAATAGGCCATTTCATGAAGCTAGCCAAACTTTTAACATTATTTTTAAATGAAGAATGAACTGTGGATCCCTAAAAGCAGTTAGAAAACTTTTCAGGTAAATTTGAAAAATGAAATAAGAAAACAGAGCAAGTTCTGCACTGTAAGGATACACATGAGCACACAAACACAGCTAACTACTAAAGCAGTGTTAGTGTTTCCCTTGAGGCGAACTTGTAGGGCATCAAACAAAAATATGGTATCTGAGCACAGGTATATCCCTTAAAACAAAATATATTTCTATCCTACTATACAAGTTCTAAGCTCAGCTCTGGAATCTGGAAAGACTTTCCGGGAGGGGGGGGTACCTGGCTACAAACTGCATGTAGAATCTATGAATTTGCACACAGAAGGGAATGGGCAATGTCACCAGCTCTTAGTCACAGTTCATTTCAGTTTAGCCTTCGGGCCACCACTTGGCAGATGCAATATAACCACTCAAAGGAGACTGCTAAATAAATCCTAGAGCCTCTTGACAGCATGCTTCCCAGTCTGAACTCTCAGCCTCCCTTTGTTCCATTATGTTCAATACAATGAGTGTGAAGGAGGCCGTTGTAAAGGACAGCGTGGAGACCACAACAGACCCACCAAGCACAAGTCCAAAAAAAAAAGACAAAACCCCAGGTAATGGCTGAAGACGACTGCTCTGCGCTCAGGTTCGCTCCAGTCAGATCAAATTCCCGAGTGGACATATGAAATGTATCAGATTGCGGCAGTAGCAGGTAATAACAGCAGGAAGACACTGTGACTGAAAGGGAACGGGAGAAAAAGGTCAATGAATGCCTGGACAATCACCAGCGCTGGCCTCTTTTTTTTATTCATTTTATACTTAGATTATTCTTAAACCGCCAACTCATAAGTAAATGTCATAACAATATACAAAAATGTTCTCCGCAAGTGACAAAATGTAAATCCAGCGCTGTCCCTGGAAAATAGGGATGCTTGGAGGGTCTGCATGCACACCCAGCATCCCACCCTGGTGAGGGCTTGGGATCCTTGGCTCCTCTCTGACCCCACTTGAAATGGTTTTCCTATCAGTTTAGGGCCATCCCCTGCCCTCCCAGGGTACATGGAAGTAGACCAGGCAGAGGAACAGAGGCTAAGTCATTTAGGGCTCTCGGCTAGATGATCTCTCTCAAATGAGAAAGCACCAAAGGGCTATTCGTAGGCATAGCCAAAATCTTCAGCACAAAGAGTGAACATTGGCCTTAAAAACACAACAGCTCTTTCTTGTGTTCCTTTCTTATTGGGAAACAACATCTATATTTCAAAGGAATTTTCTCTTACATGTGGAGGTGCTTATTTTCTGTCTCCTGAAGTTGTTTCCGGAAATATTAAGAGAAGATCCTGTTCATAGTTTTTAAAGCAAATTGCTTCACCGTTCACTGTCTTAACCATCAGCTTCCTGGAGCTTCTCTCCCTCCCTCCTTATCTTTCACAAGTTCATCCATTTTCCCACAGAGTGGAAGTGACTGAAATATAGCAGCATAGCTCAGTGCAGGGTGCATTTAGCAATGCCAGCTTGGCTAACAAGTAAACACAAATGGGATGCTCTGCTGCTTTAGGGCTATTCATTAAAGGGTTTCTTGATGAAATCTTGCTTCTGGAATGAATTGCTTGTATCAGCATGAAATCCAGGGTTCTAGACAGCAAAATATCAATAGGACAAATAACAGGAAGGGATATTCTCACAACCCCCCCCCCTTTAAAAATGAACTTGAGGCATGCACCATTTCATTAATTTATAATACAGTGGTGCTAGGAGGGCTGGTGGCTTTTATATTATAAATACTGACATTTAAACATCTCAGCAGCGTTCTTAAATCATTGTTCTGAGCTGAAACCCTGCCCTCCCACCCTCAGCCAGATAGGAAACGTATACACATCTCTCTCCCCCCACCACCCAGGGAAAAAACATAATCATATTTTATTGCTGTAAAGCCATGCACTAATATTATAAGCCAGGTTATATATTTGTAACTTTAAAAAGAATCATTTAACAGAGAAGGTTGTCTTCTGCATACACTAATTTTCACTTTTCCTTTGGGCTAGTGCGAGTTTGTGTGTGTGTGTAGAAATAGAGAGAGAAAGGAAATATTTGAGTGCATGCAGAAAGATGTTGCTTTACTTAGCACTTTTAAACAGGGCTGGTCCAGAGCTGACCACATGAACTCCTGGTTTGTGGCCCAGCATCCCTAGCAATGCAGGTGCCCAGACCAAGAAGCATTCCTTATGCACACTCAGTCTGATGCTTACCGTTCTTCATTACCTATTGCCAGAAGATTAGAAACCAAAATATCCTGGTTTTACATGCTAACTCAGCATTTTATATTTCTTGAAGCAAATAAGGTGACACTGCTTTATGCACGGGTTCCCAAGTTATCTCCTGTCTTGGCCTAGGACAGTATTTAACAAGACTGAGACAGTCCTTGCTTCAGCAAGGTGCCTGCCTAATGTGCCCTGAGATCATGCCCTGGGACACATTCTTTTCTTAACAGGACAAATGCCCCATTTGCCCAATGGGTGGGTCAGCCATTGTTTTCAGAAATGGCTGGTAGAATTTTGAGAAGAAACATTTGCTATCCTGGTCCCAAGCTCAAATCTTTGTATGGGGCAGAAATAATGAATTAATTTGTCATCTTGTTAAGGGTGGTAGGGGATCTTATCTGTCATGCATTGTGTCACAGCTGACAGACCTTTTCTTTCTCTCTCTCCATAATTAAGATTCCCACTTAGTTTGGGTCGCTCTCTTACTTTAGCATAGTTTATTTTGACATTGCACAGTATAGGTTTTCTGCTGTTTATCTTCCAGGAAATATTTGAAATACAATCCCACTCAAATGATTGTGAAGCACTCAAATCTAATAATATATTACACATTCGCATGGAAATTATACGTTGGGGCGGGGGGAGTGCCATAGATCAATGGAAGAGCATGCAGATGGTTCCAGGTTCAGTCCCCTGTGTCTCCAGTTAGAGCCCTAAAAGAAGCGAAAATGGTGAAAATGGCACCTAGCAATCCCACAAGCCTTTCTTTTCAAGCACAATCCCAGGAGCCCTTGCACCTCTGAAGCTTGTGAAAAGTTGGAGTTTGAGCCAAGAAGGTTTGGAGGGATTCACTAGAACTCATACGGAAAGGAAACAACCAGAAGACATTGGAACTGCTGTATTGTACTTTGGAACTGTACTCTATGACTACTCAAGGAACAGCACATAAACAAAAAGAAATCAAGGCAATGCAAGCACTTCTGGAAAGCTTGCCTTCCAAAGAACTGCATGGTAGGGAATGCTAACAGTCTAGAAATAGATGTAGGTATTATTACAAAATTCATTTCAAGTCCCACCCTCCCTTTACCTTCCAAAATTTCTATTAACACAATTGGTTCAAAGCCGTTTTCTTTCAAAGGGTCCAAAATATACAACTTCAATGTTCTGTTCCGTGACTGTGCAACCGTGAGCAAAGTTTTCGACAGCAAGAGTGCCAAATTCCTCCACGGAGAATTTCACTTTGTAGAACTGACTTGGAGAATTTTTATACGCACTTAAAGATGCGGTGAGTCCTAAATTCCTACTTGAGAACTACGATTAGCACAGTGTTGCCTTAAAAATCTCTCTTCTTTTCCAAGCCATTGTCTTCAAGAGCTTGCTTTCATGTGCATTACTTTGACATGAGTAGGTGAAATATAGCTGCAGGCAGAAAGGAAGAAAAATCTAGGTATTTTTCACTCCAGCAGAAATTGCCTTTGATTGCAAAAAGGAAATGAGAATATGACAACACACCTAGCTGATTCTACCAGGGAGAGAACAGCTCTATAGGTGCTTCTCTGTCCTTTGGTGTTAAGACTGCTAGACTTATAAAAAATGCTACCTAGGTGGCAACTGTTGCTTGTTCTACTGACTTGAACTCATGAAACCAGCAGTCATAAAGGTATCAGGCAGCATCTCATATGAAAACTAAATTTATTCAAGTTGTTAGAGTGGTGCCAGTCTAAACGCTATGTCACAGCTCAGAGGCATGGAGAACTTCTGGCCATTGACCAGAAGGCCATTTTTCTCAAGCCACAATCACCTGCCCCATACCTGATATTATCTATAATGTGAGGTGAGGGGACGGGGCTGCCAATCCACAACCAGGAGCCTTGAAATGTGCTTATTATTGGGCATTAGCAAGGGAGGTTGCTGTCTCCACCAATCAGCTGACTGGCAGTTGAGAGCAAGTCAGGATTGGCTTTGCAACTGATCCCAGCAGAAAGTAGAGCTTGAGGTTGCCTGATAGGCACTGACTCCAAACTCGCTGAAACTGTGCTGTGGAGTTCCCCATGGGGGAATTCAGTAGTGCAGCTGCTCCCTGCAGAAAGCGGAGCTTGAAGTCAACAGCTATCAGCTAATTGGTGGTAGCTCCAAACTCTGACTGGGCTTGGGTTTTCCTTTGTACCCGGGTTTGCCATGCTACAAAGAAAAATGGATCGTCCAACACAGCAGTTTCAGGTGACAGACTGGCCCTGACGAAAGGGCTCACCAACAGAGGGGGAACGCAGGGAAGTGACTTGTCTTTCTATATAACATTCCTGTCACCCCAAAAGTGCCTCAATTATATGCAGTTTGAAAATCTCCACAACAGTAGCTTAAAGTTAGATTTTGTATATTGGTCAAATCCCCACCCCCCATTCTAGAGTGTGGCAGTTTCCCTCTTGAGTGTCAGTGCCAGTGTATTTTTGCTGGGGGGGTGCAGGGGGACGCATACCCCTAAACATTTTGTGAATCTAAGTTTGGCCTCATTGAGGGGCAGTATTTCAATATGAGTAGGAAAATGAGAGTACCCCTGAACATTTTTTTAAAGAAAAAAAGCACTGGTTAGTGCTGATAATGTCATACAGTTTTGTGGCTAGGTGCCACTGTGATTTTCTTTTTGAATCCTTTCTACGCTTACTTGTAACATATTCAGAGCCAATAAACAGCAAGGCTGCAGTTTCATGACATTTGCTCAGGCTTTTGAAAAACTCATTGGGTCATCATGCCACAATAAAAAAGTTCCATGAAAATCCTATAGAAACAACAAAACACTTGCCTTCAACAGTTTATATTTTTTCTCTCACTTGCTATAATATTTTCCTTACTACAGAGCTGAAACCAAACTCTGGTTCTCATTCTGGAGCTTGAGAGCATAACTCTTAGGAAGGTTGCAGTGTATTTACACATAAAAATGTGTTCATTAATTATTACTTTTAAAAATAATAATTTTTTAAAAAGCCGAGGCCAAAAGTAGCTTGCATGCTGATTATGTGGAGGAGCTTACTTGAACACCTCATTTTCTGTTAATGCCCCACCCCTCAAAAAAAAGTCTTGTCATTGCCATGGAAACTCACATATTTCTTTGGCTTTTGCAGGAATCACACCAAATGCATTCCTATGGGCTGCCCCCACGGTTCTTTTTGCTCTTCTTATTAAATCAAGTTAAATCTGATGTCCTGTCAAGATAATACATCACAAAAGGAACAATATACAGTAGGTGGCAATTCACTTTTAGGAGAACTTAAAAATCGCTAATAAAATGGATTCACTACCATAACCAAAGGACAGTAAGACTGAGATTCAGCTCCTGAGGTGTACTAATGGATCTTCAACCTGAGAAGTTTGGTGTGTGGATAGATGAAGCATTTCTTCTCCTTCTCCTTCTGGAATTAAGATTTTCCTGACATACATTATTTCAGTGACAAGTTTTTAATTCCTTCTCAGCATATATATGTCATGATCCATGGTGGTGACATAGAGGAGCAGGACCTGAACTCAAATTTATCTTCCGGTAAAGTGAATGGAAAAGCTCAAATTACTGGCAGAAGAAGTGGCTTCGGGTTTTGAAATGAGCAAATTAGCAATTGAAAATAAAGTAACAAGTATGACTATGCAAATCTATAATGGAGATCCATTTAACAATGCTCAGGAACATCTAAAGAAATCAATTCACAGTAGACCGATGACAGACAAAAAGAACTTCTTCACACTCAGTGTACGAAGCACAGATTTACCAACGCTGATTAGCCCTTGATATATAAAAACAGGATATCAGGATCAGTGCAGCTTTCATCACCAGATGCTGGTAATGAACAGCAGGAAATGGCAAATTCTTTCAAGATTTGCTTGCGAACTTCTAAGAGGCAGCTGATCAGCTGCTCTTAAAAACCTGACTGCTGAATCAGGTGATTGGATCTAGTAAGGCAATTATTATGTTCAGATATGTACATACAAGCTTAGGAAGAGCCCTGCTGCATCAGCCTATGGAGCCCTCAGATCTCACATCCTCATTCTGACACTGGCCAGCCAGATACAAAAGCCATCTCACTGTTTGCAACTCAGTAACTCATATTCAGAGATACACTGCCTCCATCCAGATAGCATGCCTAATAACCATGGATGCTGCAGTTTTTTTATTCCTAGAAGTTTCACTAAACTCAGTAGGGCTTACATCCAAGTAGAGGAGAAGAGGACAGCACATTTGAGGAGGTAGATGTTACACAGAGAGCAGTACTTGCAATGGCAGCAAAAGTAAGATAAACAAAGAAAACAGTCCTGACCCTGAATGTTTCTAAGAATGCCTTCCCCAAAAGACTCCTGCCCACTATTTCAGAGAAAATTTGCTTCCCACAAAGTAAATCCTTGGATCATAGCTAGTTTTCCTCACCCTAAATAGTTTGGTACCCAATGTACCTTGCCGTTCCCCGATTCCAGACTACTTATGAATGAATGAATGAATATATGAAGGAGATCATTCCCCCCCACACCCCCAAATATCAATACCTTGTTGTCTGATATACCTTCATTAAACATTGTGATGCTATAATGATTGTAATGTTAATGCACTGATGAATTAATTTACCTAAGCCCCTTTAATTGGTTACCGCCAGCCCTTAGCAGGGATTAATCAGCACCATAAATCAGCAAACCCAAGATGGACTGTGCATCTGGTTTTCTGGTTGCAGGCAGTTAGAAAGCACACATACAGTATAATTGCTCAGGAAGCTTATTCGGGGTAAAGGGGACAAGCAGTATACTTTGATGATTCATTAAAAACTGTCTTAGCAGAGGCAAAACTGCCCTGTGCCAGCACTTGACAGGAGCCATGCGTCTTTGTTTGGTGCTTGTTCTGCCATGCTAGTTGGCGGGGAGTGGGGGGGGAATACATTTCCACCACAGGGACTGTGAGCATATGCAGTGCAAATATTTTGACAGTGAATATAAACAGCTTTGCTGCATTTTAAACCACTAAATCAAGGGCACAAACTCCTATGCGTTTGCAGATTGCAATCTTCAGTGAAGATGGCCTAGCATCTGTTTTGCATTTGTGATTTCATGGCGTACTTGTCTGGGAAGATCTTCTTTTTTTGAAGAAGAAAAAAAGCCCCCCTTTTTGGTGAGTTATTTGGTTGTCATGGACACCACAACCATACTTGAAAATACAGTGTGGCAATTCAGGAAGAGATCTGGTCCCAATGACTTGTGCCAACACGCAGAGACAGTTAATGAAGATCGTATATATACTATTAATCATTTCCTCTAATAGCGAACTTGGGTGGCTGAGTGCCTTTCCATTGGGAAGCAAAACAGGCCCACCCAAAAGTAGGGTAGTAGCTTCTACCTACTTGGGGGATCCCCTGGGTATTCAGAAGAATGTAAGCTTATAATTCAAAAGAGATAGAAAAACCGAAAACCCTAAAAATCCATTGATAAGGACTTGGGAATATTCCAAGAGTTGTGGAACATTTATGGCCCATGGAGATAAATTTTAGGGTGACGCCATCCCCTTTGTCTAGAGATGGAACTTCCATGTTTACACTAACAGCCAAAGAAATGAATTCCTGTCTTCGCTGCTACCTTTTATTTGGGTGCTGCCCCATCACAAATATGCTAAAATCCTTTGGGCAATGCTCACTTCCCATATGATTGCCATTTATTCTATGTAATTCCGAACTTGGTGTTTTCATAACTATCCCTTTGGAAGTGAAATGGGCTCAACTTAAGGAATGCTTTCTACAAACTTGGAGGACTCCTCATGTGAACAGAAGTGTATTTGTTTGTAAATTAAATGAAAATTGAAGTGTGAGGGAGGGGGGACCAAATACCAAACCAGAGCAAGAACAACGTATGAACATAAGAAGAACTGTGGAACTGTGGCTTGTCAGTTGAGAAAAAAAATGGCAGAAGAGGCCAGGGGGTTAAGCTGCTTGATCCACACCCCACCCCAGTAACAGGAATGCAAGAAGGTGCCTTATTCAGAGTCAGATCATTGGTCCATTTAGTTCAATATTTTTGCTAAAAAACAAATGGCACTCACAGTCAGAACACTGTAAACAGAGGAGATGATGATGATGATGATGATGATGATGATTTTATTTGGTTGTCTGTAAATATAATACACATCATAAAGTGTTTAAGCCTATCCCCAATGTCCTTTTGATGGCAGGGAAGGAAATAATAATAGTTATTATTTCAAGTAGCAAAGAAAAAGCAAGATACTCTTACGAGCATTAAAAAAAGTGTTGCAGGGATGTCATGTTTGTTAGATGAGCTGAGCTGTCTTTACCTGTCAGCAGGGCTGCAGCTCAGGTTCTGTGGCTGCCTGAGATCTGAATCAGCAGGACCGAAGCGAAGCCTTCTCCCTTCTTGCTGCTGGCCTCTCTTGGCATTTTAACGTGTCATCTGACAGAGCTTAAGTTTCTCCAGCCTACTTACATTTTCCTAGTGGGGTAAACATTTATAACGTAAAAGTTTACAGTTATCTTTTGGAATCCTGGTTTGGGAATTTTAAGTACCGCCTGAAGAATATGAAGCAAATTCCTCTGCTGACGGCAGTAATCAGGAATGCACTCACGAGATATTTCATGGGTGGGTGGTTCCCCTAACTGTGCAGCCCAGTGCACCATCAAATAGCAAACTATTACCCAGCTTGTCTGCTGGAATATTGTGATGTTGTCATAATGCCAGCTACAATGTGAAGGTAGCAACTAAAACGGACTATGTCTTTTCTCCCCCCAGTTTGTCTTGAAACCCCATGCTTCCATAAAGGTTCTCGCTTCATATCAGTACCTTTTGTTAAGAATCTCTGTTGGGCCCCATTACTCTGTGTCTGGGGCAGTGCAGCTCTCAATTTGGTGGAAATCTGGTGAAATACCTACAGTGTCCATTATTGGGGGAAACCCAAATCTGTTTACAACATTGACTCCACTACATTTGCTAGCGTACTTGACCATGTTTCATAGTGATAGTTTGCCTAACAAATTCCATAACCAAATTCCACCCTTTAGCTCTCCAACCCATATTCCAGAATAAAAGGTCCTAGCAATGAATGTGATAGGTATAGTGTTGATTCAACTGAAAGATGCTCTTCTGAAAGATACTTAACAGCCAGTCCCTTTGGGAGGGGGAAGTTCTTTGGAGTTTTCCCAAATAAACCGATTAGTTCAATTTTTGGCTGCTTCCTAGCATTCCTCCCTGTAATGCATATAAATACAGTAGTCCAGAATCATTGCCAGGAAACATTTGAGCATATACATCTTCAGAATAGTATTACCTCTTTGAGAGGCAGAAGCAAATTTATTTCTCTAAATTCAGGTTTTTGGACAGTTTTCTTTACAGTGCAGCACACTCAGTTGCTCAGTTTATATTTGAACATTACTAGTCCCCACAAAAAAGGATTTTTTGAGCATTACTCATTCAAATCTCATACAATAGCAATGTGTGCATGGGAAGAACATAAGCAGAGGTCAGCAAAGGAGGAAAGATATTCACACACTATTAGCTACTCAGCAGATAGTTATTATATCCTCAAAATATGGGGATGCATTGAACAGTCTTCATGTTGATAGAGTACGAGTGTGAAGCTTGAATAAAACATGCTTCTGCATTAACTGCTGTCAAATTCCCAGTTCTGAGGATCTGGGTAGGCTTCTAAATGCAACTCTAAGTAATAATGCATGTGCACACAAAGAGAAAAAGGAAATGCACAGGAGTATGGTAGGGCTCTATGTTTGTGAGTTGTAATAGGCCCCAGCAAAACTCATGGGGGCCAATCAGGGGTGGTGCTGTGGGTTAAACTACAGAGCCCAGGGGTTGCTAATCAGAAGGTCGGCTGTTTGAATCCCCGCGATGGGATGAGCTCCTGTTGCTCGGTCCCTGCTCCTGCCAACCTAGCAGTTCGAAACCACATCAAAGTACAAGTAGATAAATAGGTACTGCTCCAGTGAGAAGGTAAACAGTGTTTCCATGTGCTGCTCTGGTTCACCAGAAGCAGCTTAGTCATGCTGGCCACATGACCCGGAAGCTGTCTGTGGACAAACATCGGCTCCCTTGACCAGTAAAGCAAGATGAGCGCCGCAACCCCAGAGTCGTCCGCAATTGGACCTAATGGTCAGGGGTTCCTTTACCTTTACCTTTCACCATTCTCTAAAAAGTATGAACTGAATAACACATCTCTCACCAGTGCCATTGCTTTTGGGGTTCAACAAAAGGCCAAGAAAAAGCTCAATACTTTTTGGGAGTGTGCTGGTTTTTACTTTTTGAAATATGGCAATCCTAGTGGTGGCCCATTCACAATGCAGTGCTGTAGAAGTAATGAAGAGATGTGTGAGGCAACCCAGTGCGCTCTGATATCCTAGGCTTAACAACACGTATTAGTTCTCCACACACATCCAATTTTTGTTCTGCTTTACTGTTACAACCTCCTCCTTTCATTTCTGATCCCTCCCCTTGACTGCTGCATTTTGTATAGTCACCCACACACAAATGACCCATTACATGCAAACACACTTTTCTCTCAGGCCAGGTTATCCTTGTGGATTCTGCCCAGCATTTAACAAACAGTTATTTATCCATAACTGAAGATTGCAGCTTATACACAGTGAATACATATATTAAACAGATTGTGGAAGAATCGGGAATGTTGCATCACCAGAACCTCTCAGGATTGAAGCACCAGTCATGTGCATGTGCACAGCATTTATAGAGGTGCTTCGAGACTGGCATGCTAGCAACAAGTTGAGGCTTGCCAATTTACTTCACAAGAATTTATTCAGTTCTGGCACAATTGGAAGGTAATGCTTCAGCATAAAAAACAAATTAATTACTATTTCATTCTGATAGAATTATATGTCTTCTTTCTACTTTGCTTTTCATCTGTCTTCCCTTTGCGTCACTCCCATATGAGTCAGGTGCTTTTAAAAACCATTTTTGATCTTAGCTTTCTAATCTGGTATCTTACAAGGATCCCTGCTGGCCCTCATAGCAGACAAAAATCCTTTCCTGGATTCAAGATGACTGTTAATGTTGCTGCCTTACCAGGCTGAGTTGAGAGAAATCCCAATGAGTGGCTTCCATATGTTATTGGATTCCAGTTCCCATCAACCCCACCAATAGCTGTCAACGTTTCCCTTATTTAAAGGGAAATTCCCATATACCGAACAGGATTCCTCGCAAGAAAAGGGAAAAGTCGACAGCTATGCCCCACCTAGCATGGCCAATGGTGGACAACAATGGTAACTTTAGCCCAACATCTGTAATGGATGCTTTAGTTGAGATCCCTGCATTGTAGGTGAGATTGTAGGTGAGTAGATGGGTCCCTTCCAGCTCTACAATTCTATGAACATCTGAATACAGGGCCAGCCCTATCATTTGGCAGTTTGAGACAACTGCATCAGGCAGCAGATGCCATCCTAGCCATTCCTCCTGAGCCACCAGCCATTCCCTTCTGCTTGAAAACCAAGCTGAGGGCTCTATACGGCCTGCTCTGCTTCCCCCAGGGGAATGCTGCCCAGTTGCCAGTGTCAAAATCAAATTCAGCTGCCAACCCGTTCAGCTTCTGCATGCAAAACAGGGAGGGGAAATCTGCTGCTTTGCCTTAAGCAGCAAAACCTCTTGGGCTGGTGATGAGTGAAGGGCCACAGGTCCCCCGTCGCTACTACAGCAGACAAAACAGACCATCCAGATTGTCACAGGGTAGTTGACTTAGACAAGCTGATGCATTGCAATGGGAGAAAATCATTAGACATGTGGTGCTGCAGTAGAGAGAGAGGGAGAGAGAACGGCCTTTTTGACATGAATGAAATTAACAGCCAATTTGCCTGGAGGTCAACTGTTCAGCACATCTCCAGATTGCTTTCACCAATGTATTCCAGCATGCGTCCCACCTCTTCAGAAGGGCAAGACAACCAATGCAATTGTGTGAGAGTTTGTAGGCATGGCATTGTAGAGCACAGGTCATGCCTGCTGCTTCCTTGTTTTAATGGCTGCACTGCGATAATGTCAAAGTCTTCTTTTTCAAAGAGGTGTTTGGGAGCTGCTGGCTGATCAAACAGTGCTCTCAGTTACCTCCTCCTATCCTCTGGCCAGCTTTTATTGCATGTTCTCCCAATCTGCAACATTGGCAAAGCAAGCAAAGTTGCACTTATATTCCACTTCCCCCCACACACTGGGTCTGCATTTGTTTAGCCCAAAATTGTTATTCTTCTCCCATTCCATCGTCTTTCTAATCTCATTCTTGCACACCACTCCTTATTCTCCAGCAAATATCATCTTCCCTCTTGCTTCTCCTCATTGCTTCTCCCCCCTCACTCCCCCTACCTCTCCCCCTCCTTTTATACTTAACCTTCTGTTTTTCTTTGGTGTCCTGCAGGAAGGATATAATACAATTGCTGCTACACAGAAACAAAAGTAAATATGTTACACCGAGGGAGTGCAATGAAGTTGCACGGCCTTTTTGCAATATGATACCAAGCCCGGTTTCTAGGCTAGGGAAAGTTTCTTGAATACTAAGCAGTGTTTCAAGTTGTTAGATCAAGTTGTTGTGTGTTTTTCACCCTCCTGTGTTTTCCATAGTTCTTTCAATCTGCTCTAGTTTTTGAAAGAACCATTAGACAAGATCCAACATATGAACAAAAAACCAAAGCTGGATTGATGAACAATGTTTGGTGTTTCTCTCCCTTAAACACACACACATTCAAATTTAAGAGGAAATTAATTGCCATATTATTTGAGTGCTAGAGCAATGTATTCAACAGGGAAAAAATAGCTTCCTCCTTTCTGGATCAATGCAATAAAGCTTTTTTTTTTAAGCTGAACAATCCATCACAAAATAAAACTGTACAAATAAAAATGTTAGAAAATTATAAACCGTCTTTTAATGAAATGATTCAAAAGGTCGGGAAAATATCTAGGCAACTCTGAAACTAAGAAGTGTTTGTTAAAAACACCATGACAATTATAATGACTATTCTTAAATCTAACTTTGGAAATTGTGACCCAGTATGTCAGCTGTAGTCTGCACTAGCAGGGCCACCATATTTAATCATACAAATAGTTAGATTAATTAATTAGATGTTTGATTGCATTACGTTTGAAGAAAGGGGGGAGTTTATGAAGATGCTGGAGCAAAAGGAAGAAGTAGCAGGTTTTAAAAACAAATTGATTTTTCAAAATAAAACAAACAAACCAAAAGTAGTATCGATAGTATGTGTCATCCTAGATTAAGCCTCTTATGAAGGAAGGCATGTTCGATGCTTTCTGCTAGGACATAGAGGGTTTGACTTGAATATTAAGATCAGTTTAAAGTAAGGAATTTCATGGAAAGAACATTCCTTGTTGCCTCCTCTCGTGGCACAACCCTAGAGGATTGGGGGCTCTCCTGACCAAAATGAGATGGTGTGGGAGGAGCTTTCGGGGATAGATCACCAAAAATTGGATGTATCTCTGCCCAGTTCGAGCTGGTTTACCTGCTCCAGCAACCTCTGCATCCTGCCAAATATTGTCCAGGAGATCCCCTGACCATTCACAGCAAGTTGGGGGCAGGGGATTGTGGCAGAGAGAAGGAAGGGAGCAGAAGCCTTTCCTTCCGTGTGCTTCCAGGAGCTAGCCTACCTGATACTTTCCCTCACTTTTTGCTTTTTATCCCAATGCAAAAGGCTTGATCATTTGATTAGTATTCATTTTATTTGCATTACAATTGCAACTTAGTTGTATGGAGAGAGAAGGGTGAGGAAGCAGCAAATTCAGCACAGTGCAAACACACCACTGGAGCCAATTCAGCGCTCCTGCTGGCAAGCCTGTGTTGGAGAGAGAGGTGTTTGGAAGAGAGATTCTTACTCTCTCAGAGCAGAGTTCGATCAAGGGGGACTGTTCCAAGCACAGTAAAACTTACATTTTCCATCTGCCTTTGTCCACCTTTAATCAAACATTCCCATGAAATTACTTAGGCTAGAATAAATCACAGACAAAACATCTGGAGAGCACAAGGTTGGGAAGGCTGTATTAAATTATCCTTATTAACC
Source organism: Podarcis vaucheri (assembly GCF_965113315.1). Classification (NCBI taxonomy): domain Eukaryota; kingdom Metazoa; phylum Chordata; class Lepidosauria; order Squamata; family Lacertidae; genus Podarcis; species Podarcis vaucheri. The sequence continues at coordinate 38,252,787 of NC_138766.1, forward strand.
TGAAAAAGAACAGTACATCAATGCACATAAGGCACCATTCCTTGAAATAAGGATCAGGTGGCAAGCTAGCAACAATGGTCTCCTGTTTAATTTTCTATTTCTTGTATCCATCCTGCCTTATATTTTCCTTTTCTTGCTTCATATTTTAAAATGCGTTTTATATTGTAAATGGGGAATAAAAAAACAGAACATAAACAGTCAGTGGTAGTGGTTGTGATGACTGAAGTTTTTTGGGAAAGAGAAAATGGGAAGATATTTAAGTCCCATTTAAAAGAGGCCACATGGTCAGCTGCCTATATGAGAATGGGAGTAGATTAACACCCTTTCATTTCCCACAGTTCTGAGCAACTGAGGCGACATGCGAAATTAAAAAGCTGAATCTGCTATATATTTTGGAGAGTTGTCTGGTTGCTATGCTTTTGGATGCCTCTTAAGACATCATAACCATATTTTGCATGACATCAAGGAATACAATTGGATGGCATCTTTAACTCAAGATGGCAGAGTAAACCTTTCAAACCAGTACAGTGGTACCTCGGGTTAAGTACTTAATTCGTTCTGGAGGTCCGTTCTTAACCTGAAACTGTTCTTAACCTGAGGTACCACTTTAGCTAATGGGAGCCTCCTGCTGCTGCTGCGCCGCCGGAGCACAATTTCTGTTCTTATCCTGAAGCAAAGTTCTTAACCCGAAGCACTATTTCTGGGTTAGCGGAGTCTGTAACCTGAAGCGTATGTAACCCGAAGTACCACTGTACTGATTGTAAACCACCGATTTCAAAATGGCACTGATTTTATTGATTTATTTCTTGGTTTCTTAGAATTCCCACACACAATGCTAGGTACAAGGCTGCTACTTATATTGTTGTGTTCAAGGTAGGAGGAAATCAAATCAGGCAGGAGCCAGCCTCTCAACAACTGTCCTTTATTGCTACATAACAAAAAGAAAGAAAGAAAGAAACTACATGAGCTCAAGAGGTCCAAAAAGCATTACATTGAAAAAACAGCACCTCCTGGCATATATAAGAAATTTATAATTTGGAGATGCTGCTTCATGGATTTTGGGCCCCTTGAAGTAAGGATAGTTTAAAGCTAGGATAATTGCATTTATATTTATGGACATTTGTTGTTTTAAAACAGGACCTAAAATAGCCATGTTAAACCAAATGAAGTGGTTAAAAAAATTAAATATATTAAATCTCCACTAACATGGTGAATTGATAACAGGTCTCTTCAGAAAACTCACCTCCTTCTATGATGCAGAATGATGGGCACGAATGGAAGTAAGATATAGTTTATAAAGAAGAGATCGGAAAAAATGAGATGGTGGCCTGGGTCAAAGCTTGCATTTTCATGGGGGAGTTTGTTCAAACAAGATCTCGTCTTTCCTTGTGTTTTGTTTTGTTTAAAGAGGAGGTGCCCTCACACTTCCTTACGTTAGAAGATCCAAGCCAAATCCGTTACCAGCACAATGCAACAACCCAAAGGACTAGGAATGGTTTCCTGCCACTCATTAAATCATAGGAAACCCCTAAATATATTTCATAAATCTGTACTGATTTATTATTGAATTGTTATAATTTACTTGAAAGGTTGATAAATCTGAATTGAATCTCTCGGTTAATCTGCCTTGAACTTTAACCTTATAATCAAGCCTCAACAAGGAATGTTTGGAGGTGACGACCTCTGTTTTACAAGGTCAAATACTGCTGAAGTCAATAAGAAGAGGCACAGCAGGGATCATACATACCCAAGCTGTGACCTGGGAACACAGCGCCAAGGAAGCCGTAAATGTAAAGCTCCCCTAAACATGACAATCCAATCCTCGTCTTGAGACAAGTTGGCCAGCCTTATATATCCAGGCTGTGCAAAGCCGTGGAGCTCCTTGTTGCCGTTACTGCTTCATTACACCTCTGCTTATTTGCTAATTTAATAAAATATTCCTTCTGGCTTCTGAGACTTCACCAGCCATTGGCTGCACGTGCCAAGTGTCTAAATGACCCTCTCCATGCATTCATATGGGAAGAGCAGACCCCTGCCCCTTAACATTTTGCAGTCTACTTGTTCCACCCAACAAGTCGCTTGTTGTGTGCACTTTAGCTTGATGTGTGAAAGAAGAGCTATAGAGAGAGCACAGCCTCCCCCATCCAAACACTGGGTGAGGAAAATGGGGCACACAAAATTTTGGGGTGCAGCCAGTAGGCACTGTCTCCCTTCCTCTCCATGTATTGGCTTCACCTGCAGTTGGGGGACATTAGAGATCCTCTCTTGAAATGTCCCTTCTCAGTCTCCAGAATGGGAGATTTTCCATTTTCTGGCATTGTTTTTAAAAGTAAACAGATTCTCTGGAAGCTGACTTGCCTCCAGTGCTACCTTCCCTGCTTGCGCTGTGTAATCACAGAATTACGACACACGCTCAAGCCTTGCTCATGGCGCTGTCTGAGCAACTGCACAAACAGCCATAAAGAGGGGTGGCGGGGCGAGGGATATGTGCAGGTGCTGGCACAAACCAGATGGGCAGTTTGTTCATCTAGATTTATATATCAGTTGGAAAACACACAAAAAGAGAGAGAGAGAGGCGAGGCTGGGGAGGAGAGATGGAAAAACCCGCACAACCGATTAGGGAGCTAAAGGTTAATGCAGGGTTTCCATCCACATGTTGTGATTTTTAGTATCCATGTGAGATGCAGCGGGGAAATGTGCCTCTCTTAAAAGCAGACTAATTTCAAAAGACAGTTTCCTACAGTGCTTACACAAATTCCCAGGCACTTTCAATGGAGACTTGCTGATCAGCTGTGCATGAAATCATCTACAACTAAGCATTGACCCCTGCTCAACTAAAAGGTGTAGACAAGTCCCTACACTACTGCACCCTCCTAATGATCTGGTTTGCACACTGCATTAATCACTTCATTCAGTGGGGCTGCTTGCAGAAGACACACAGGGCTCAATCCCTTCTTTCACTCAAAGTTAATCCTGTAATGTTTTCCCACAGCTAAATCATACACTGTCATATAGTTGCAGGATATAATCATTGTTTCCTTGCGCATTGAATTATAACCTTGAAGCTATCATTAAGGTTAGAGGGAGGAACAGGTAATCACTACCAATCAGGGATGGCAGAAGCAGTTTGCCTTCTAAATAAAAAGTTCTCAACACTCCTTTGGTCTTTTGGTCTCCCCCAAAAGCCCGTCCATGCCTGGCACCACATCTTTTATGTGCAAGTGAGTTATCAGAGCTTTTGACAACAACAACAATAATAAAAAGGTCCAATTGCCTGAGTTTGGTCTAATCCTGCTACCATTTAAATTAAGGCTAGAGTCATTTTTCTGCCCGAAAGAGTTAGGATAAGAAAGTTTCCAGTAAATAACATGGGCTAACATAAAAAATGTTAAGTCCTCTGTGCAGAACAGGTCTATGTTTAATATGATTCCTAGTTCAATGTTGACACTGTGTACATTTTCAAAGGTAGCAACCTGTAACAGCAGAAGTAAAAGATGATTAAAGGTCTAGGTAAATGGGACCCCTGACCATTAGGTCCAGTCGTGACCGACTCTGGGGTTGTGGCGCTCATCTCACTTTATTGGCCAAGGGAGCCGGTGTACAGCTTCCGGGTCATGTGGCCAGCATGACTAAGCCACTTCTGGCGAACCAGAGCAGCGCACGGAAACGCCGTTTACCTTCCCGCTGGAGCGGTACCTATTTATCTACTTGCACTTTGACGTGTTTTCGAACTGCTAGGTTGGCAGGAGCAGGGACCAAGCAACGGGAGTTCACCCCGTCGCGGGGATTCAAACCGCCGACCTTCTGATCAGTAAGCCCTAGGCTCAGTGGTTTAACCCACAGTGCCACCCGCATCCTGAAAGAGCAGTATTATTTCTCAGTTGGCACTTAATAACAGCAATGCAGCTATGCCACTTTTTAGATTGATCTATAAACAAGCAGGGGCGGAAGAAGGGGGCTGCGGTGGGTGTGGGCCACCCTGAGTGTCGCCACTGAGGGGGGTGACAAAATGCTGGGTGGCACTCACCGCGGGGCCTGCAGTGCACCCAAGCTATGCGTCTCTCCTGGGAGAGACGTGGTGGCTTGGGCATGCACAGGCTCCATGCTGCCCAAACCGTCCACTGCCTCCCCCCCAGCTGTAGGGGGGCTGAGTGGGAGGAGGCTTGCAGACTTCAGAGGCCCTGCAGTGCGCCCGCCACTATGGCTCCCCCCGCCCCTGGGCGCACCACCCTAGGCGCCCGAGCAGCTTCCTCTGCCGCTGTAAGCAAGGCAAGCCCAGGAAATTTTGCTGCCTGAAGTGAAGGACAAATAACATCTCGCTATTTTTATGAACAGAAGGCAGGTTGTTTGGCAACGGGGCAGCACCCTCTGTCACCAAGCATCTGGGGCTAGTGGGGCATTTGGAATTTAGAGAAAGTGTCTGTGGTGCCAGTTACAAAATGGCTGCTGTGGAGGTAAGGCATAATCCAAAATGGCTGCCACATTAAAAGAGCAGAGAGAGACAGAGAGGACTGCCAAAAGGTGGGGCATGCCCCACATCAGTACTCATAAACAATGAGGGAAGAGGCACCTACATCAGCAACACTGTACTTACTCACAGAGAGAAACATGTAGGAGAGGCAGAGCAAGTGCAAACAGGAACTGAGCAGGAGGAGCAAATTGTCCTTTGTGTTTTGTGGATTTTTGAGGGGATACTTAACAAGACCTTTCACAGGCACCATAGGAGGTGCTGCCAGGCATATTGGTTACCTGTGGGTGCCATATTGGCAACCGTTGTTTTGCTGCACCAGAGGGTAGCAGGCTAGCATGAAGGATCAGTTTTCACAGGGGTCCTCCAAGAGGGCTGGCCCACTTATGAGGCAAGGTGACAGGATCAATCAGAGCAGCAGATTCCAATGTCAGCCTTTCTGCTCTTCTCTTTCTTGATGTACATCTTCCCTGGTGGGGAGGGGAGGGCACCATTTTGGGATCCGCCTCAGGTGCCATAATGTATTGGGTTGGCCTTGGATACAGCTGCATCACTTTGCCAATGGTAGGACTGGCTCTGGAAAGCTGCTGTAGGAGAGCACCTACTGCTTGCTTCTACGTATTGTTGTGAAGCAACGATGTTAAAGTCTAAGACTTCTTTTTAGCCTTGCTGATCTATCCATGAAAACGTCTCTTATATTCTACAGATAAAGCAGCCAGAAGAATGAAGCAGCTTTGATATATTCACTGGCTTTTCCTCTTATTTCTAAATTTACATCATCCTGTTTTTCAATTGCTGTGGTAAATGGCAAGCAAGACCAGCAAAAAAATGTTAAAACATTGAAGTACAGCTACACAAATAATCTTAAAGATACAGTTCCAGCAAGGAATTTTTAAGACATTTGGGCATCTCATTATAGATTTTGACTATGATCCTATTGTTAGATTGCCTAAATCTCATTGAAATCAATAAGCAGCCTAATTGTATACAGGATTACATCTCTCCCCCCACCTTACAATTCAAGTACAAACACGCAAAAATGTGAGTTGATATATTAGGAGATACTATCTACCTAATGATATCAGTGTTACAGAAGAAAGAGATATTTTGTTCCGCTCATATAGTGCTCCAGTCCCGTCTAATGAAAATAGGGTTGATTTAACACTTTAAGGACAATCACCCTGCCCTGAACCTTTGATAACTTTTATTGTTAATGAAGAAATGAGACATCAAACAATCAAAGAGCCAGCGCAAGCAATGAATCACAGTTTGGTTCCTTTAGCTTGAAAACACTCTGCATATTGTTCTGTGTGCAATTCATACTACCTGACCCTTCAGGAATAGGACAACATATATCTGAAGAAGGGATGTGTTCTCAAAAAAGCAACAACAAAAACTAAACATCACACACCATTCTCTTTAGGGTTCTAGAAATGAACTCGAGAATCTGCTCACTTAAAAAACACAATTTTCCCTCCAGGTTCATGAAATGAAATAAACGACCCACTCAACTTATTAATTCTTGGAGCAAAGAAGATTAGATCAAGAGATTTCAAATAAGTTTGCTTATCTGCATTTTTAAAAGAGCAAAATAGTTTATATTATTGTTAAAAGGCACACTGATTATATTCCTTGGGAGACTGCAAAAACACTATTTTACAAACAGTTGCAAAGAGCTTTATCAGTGGAAAGTCAATAGCTTTTTCAAGAATAATGGTTTTTCAAAATCATAAATTGATGTAACATTTCCATAATCCTTTAAAATAATAATGTTAAGTGTTTCACTGAGAATATTCAGGAGCACTGGACTGCAGAAAGAACATGCTTGGTCTTGCTGTTTTACTAGAGATTTCTGCTTCCATTTGTATGGCCCATGACAGAATGCCAATGCCTTTTCTTTGTACAGCAAAGGAAGTTCATAAAAAACAATTTCACTCAGCTTTCTATCTTATCCCATGATCTGATGATCATCAGCTTTAAATATCAGCTAGAAGGTGAATTATGAAATACCAGCTGACCTAGTTCCCCACAACAGCCTCAGAGAGGTTTAATTTTTTAATGCAGTGTTGAGCTGTATTACATCAGGTGCACCAATAACCTGACTTGTGCATTATGTCTTCAGTTGACAGGTGTAGATTTTGGAAATAAAAATGCCAGATTCATTTGTAAGAGGTCTAATAAGGCTCCCTCCAGGTTGCTATAGCTGGGTTTCTATAGAACAGGGGTGTCCAACTGGTCGACCCCCGGATTGACAGGTCAATCCCCGGATGATCGTGGTCGAGGCTTTCACTTCTCTGACCTTTGATGGATCCCATCCCTTGGCCGATACTGATTCTTTTAAGCACTGCACTTGGGCTCTTCTAGATTATCTATTTATTGAGAACTCATCTTGATTTACTTGCACAAAGCTGACCTGGAGGTAGGGATAGGCAAATCTGCCCATTTCAGTTTTACTCAGTATCTCTTTTTTCTTTTTCCAATCTTTAGCTCAGTTCTCCACATATCAGTTTTTGATAAATATATACACTCACTCTCTCTGTGTATTGTCTACATGAAAATTCATCAGCATTTTATTGCAATATTCTCCTAATGCACACATTTCTGTGTGCAACTTTGCCTAACAAAAACATTTTTGCAAAGCAATGTTCCCTAATATGCTGCATTTGTTGTATGTTATTTTCACCAATATATGAAATTATATGTATTCCTTGGCTGGCACACTGCCTTGTAAAATTCAGAGCAGTGCAAATTTTGTAAGAATTGCTGCGTTTAAATTTGCCTGGATTGGGTACATTTGCCTTTCAAAGTAAACTGAATCAAATATCTCCCCCATCCCTACATGATGGTTAGACTAGGGCTGGATCTATACACATCAAAGAAGTGATTCAGTTCAACGTGTTGTCAACTTCATACAGGGAAGTTCCGTTGGTGAAAAATGGCACTCCACAGCGCCATCTGGTGTCAGTGTACAACGCATATGCAGTGGTACCTCGGTTTAAGAACAGTCCAGTTTAAGAACGATTTGGTTTACAAGCTCCGCAAAACTGGAAATAGTGTCTTGGTTTGAGAACTTCACCTTGGTCTAAGAACGGAATCTGAACGGTGGAAGGGCACCGGCGGCAAGAGGCCTCATTAGGGAAAGTGTGCTTTGGTTTAAGAACAGTTTTGGTTTAAGAACAGTTTTGGTTTAAGAACAGACTTCCAGAATGGATTAAGTTCATAAACCGAGGTACCACTGTACTGTAAAGAACTTTATCTTTACAAATGTAGCTGAGTCCTAAGTCTGCTCTTTATTGAGCAGTATTTAAAAGCCACCCTCATCAAGAAAGTTAGAGTAATCCAAAATGTTGATGCAATCATTAATTTAGGATTCCATGTAGGATTGCACCATTGCACATGCCCCATGGTGGTTTAGCAAAGATTTCCATACTGTTTGGGGGTGCATCTACGTGGTTTTCGGAGGGACAAAGTGGGATTTTAGTTGTATGTGCTTTTAGGTCTATGTGGGAATCATTTGCACTCATTCAACTTTCTTGGACTCTAGAAAGTTTGATAGAAGAGGCCCGCAGCTCAGTGGAACAGCAGATGCTTTGAAGGTAAAGAAGTCCCAAGTTCAAGACCTGAGACTTCCAGGTAAGGAAATCCAGTGTTGATTTAAAAAATAAAAAACCAACAACACTTGAGAGATGCTGTCAGTCTGTGTAGGCAATGCAGAGCTAAATGGATTTGATTCACAACCAAACAGCTGCCTATGTACATTTTGTCTCTTATCCTCAGAAATTCTAGTTATGAGCAAGAATAAAGGATACAAAAGGAAGATTACATAGAATGCATAGAGGAGCCTGCCTTCTAAATTACTCTTTGGGTTTCTGCCCCCCCCCATATATGTTGGACTGTCATATCACTCAGACTATCTTCAAATAACACCCTCTTCCCAGGAGTTACCCATCATTACAAAGTGACTAATGCTTACTGCTACGCTGTAGCTTAAAACATATTTTCCAATTATAAGTGTATATAACCTTTCTTTAACAAATTGTCTAATTCTGTATACATAAGCAAGTTTTTAATGGAATTTTACAATTGGAAATTACCATATAATTTTTCAAGCACATCGGTGCAGGCCCATTATTAAACTTTTAATAAAAACATGAAAGCCAAGCTATATATTACAACAGAAATTGCCCTTACTTCGCTTGTATTAAAAATAGGATCCTGCTTGTTTTGGAGGGTTGAAGGCCATTTAAGCAAACGCTCTGCTGTGTTTATTTCTGTATTTAATAGTAAAGCTATACTGAGCATCTAATTACCAGTCTGTTCCTCTTGGATGGCTAAGAGAAGGACTCTTTTGCATGGGGAATGACCTTATTGCAGGAATAAAAGCATTGCAATAATGCCCATTACAATGACCCAAGGGGTAGAACTTTATATTCTTTGTAATCTGTGCAGCATCTCACACACCAACCTCCTCACAATACCATCTCATTTAATTTCCCCATCCAATCTGGATTTATTATCCTTACATTTATATCCCCTCTTTTCTCCCAGGACCTCAAGGTAGCATACACCATTCTCCCTCTCCCTAATTTTCTCCTCACAACAATACTGTGAGGTGGGATAGGCTGAGCAACAAACCCAAGGTCACCCCACCCAGTGAGTTCATAGCTGAGAATGGAGATCTTAGTTCTCACAATCTAACCACTACAACACACTGGCTCTCTTCTACACAAAGAATCCAGTAAGTCCCTCCCCTTCTCTCTGGCAAACAAACAAACACCAGGAAAAAATATAAATCTAGATTATACTGGGGAGAAGGGATGGCATTTGATGAGGAAAACCTCGTGTGGATGCTGCCAAAATTTTTTTTCATGCATATGGGCTACCAAATCCAAAATAAATTGCCAAGTAGAAGTGCCCATAATCTGGACCTTGCCTACATAACCTGGTTGGCGTTATGCAGCCTTGATTCAGGAAATCTCCCACTATTTGCTAAAAGAAGACAAGCGATTGGGTGAGATGCAGCATGCTGCAAGCTGCATACAAAGAGAGGGTGTGAGGGTGTGTGTGTGTGTGTGTGTGTGTGTGTGTGTGTAAAATTCAAGAGCTGGGATTGTTTAAATCTCAAGACTGTTCTGGCTCACTCAAGCTGTTTTTGACTGAAGAATCAACTCAGACTACCTGTTTGAGCATTGCATTTGTGTTAAATAAGTGGGTAAGAAGAATGCTGAATGCCTTATTTGCACATTAAAAGCTGATAATTAATCCTGTATTTTAACTCTACAATTGTCAACAGCTATTATTTCCCCGAGAGCCTGACAGTTCCATGGATAAACTGGAGCTTAGTCCCATTATAAGGTTCTATGAATAGGCAGCAGGACAGTTTGTACAGCAAACCCCAAAGGCTGTTAAATGTGATACTGAATCAATTTGCAGCTAAATTAAAGGTGAGGGATGTGAAATGTGGGACGGATTCCAGCAAAACAGGAAATGTAACTCATAGAAGACTTGCAGGGAGAGGGGTGGGGGTGGGGAGGATGCAATTAAGCAGATGTAAAGATGGAAGAAAATGTGTTTTAAACCTTAACACTTCCATTGATTCCCCCCTTCCCTCCTTCATGTGTTTTGGCTGCACATGTATTGAGCTGAGAAAGTGCTGAAATATTGTGATCAGAATTATGTTTTCAAGATCCTCCAGGGCAAATCAATGGGAGAGGTGACTGTTTTATAACTTCCCTTTGAGGGAAGTCAGCAAGCAAAATAAATGCAACCCAACCACAGCTATTTAAAAACAAACAAAAAACCCTGCAATAAACTGGTGGGGTTTTTTATTTTCTGATTTTTTGCAACAGGACATCCTACTGACTTTTATCTAAGCTCATTAGGCTTTAAAGCTGGCATCTAGTCACATGAAAAGACATGTAAATCAAAATAAGGTACTGGGTTATGTTGAATTTTAGCTGAGGTCTGAAATACATCCAAGACTTTGGTTCTAGATGCATTCGTTTGGTTAAAGTCAAAAGGATTTGCATCCAAGGGAAAGAATGGTCACCCATTTGGTAGTGCATCTTATTCATTGTTAATCATGCACCAAAATGCATCATTAGTTGTGTAGTTTATATAGATATGTATAATTTGAGCATATCACTTTGGGATTAATACAGATTATTTTGTGTCCCGACAAAGGTGTTTGCTGAAATGCACTGGGACTAATAAATTACATTGCTGTGCACTTACATGTTTTGTCTCCTCTTGCTATTTGTAACCAGAGCCAAGTTACACAGAATATTTACATCATATGGGGGGTGTGTGTGCTTATTTTCAGCCAGGCAGCAAGGGTGACTGACGGCAGCAGGATGGTGATGTAATTGTCCTCTCTCTCGTGCTTAGCTGTTACTCTAAGTAATGCTGGATTAGCACTGGGTGAAGTCACAGCACAAATAATGCAAGCTATTGCATTATAACTTGCATCAGGTTCAGTTCCATCCCTTGAAAAGCACTATGTGGCTAACCTTTTACACCGTTGTGGTGCCAGTGGAAAGACAACCTTATGCTGGGTTTGAATGCCTCCTGCCTGATATTTGTTTCCTGTTTTTGTTTCACTATCATGATGGTATGCAGGCAGCTGAATGGAAAGATAGCAAAACTCTGGCTGTGCTGAAATCAGTGACAAAACTTCATTTATATCAGTGAAGCAAGGATTTAGGCATTGTATGTGCAATTACCCACACCCCCTCTGTGCATTCACAGACAAAACTGCCTGGGTTTGGCTGAACAGTGGGAACAGGATAATCGTACCCATAATCTTATTAGAGGAAAATAGGTTCACAAATAGTGTTCTACTTTTGTTACCGGCCTCAATGGCAGGGAATGGATTGTGTATACTTTGCAATCATAAGTGCCCATTATAATTGTGAAAGTGTTTTGATGCATTAAAAATATATCTGAATGTCACTACTGCAGCCACCGCAACAAAAGAAGAGAAAAAGAAGAAATGCTTCAAAGGCCAAAATGTTTGAAGATTATAAACAGCGTAAAGCTGATACACATCAGCGTTTGTTTCTCTGGCTCTGAAAGAAGCATAACTTTCCTTTTTCTTTTTTTTTACCCTGTGCAGAAGAGCAGGTTGCAGTCGGAGTTGATGAAAATTATTCAGTTGCAGTTGCGTCAGGAAAACCAATTGTGATATGCATGAAATTTTTAGAATATCTTTGCCAACTCTGTTCTGCCAGTGGTGTGGATTTGCATAAAAACAGCGCTGGCCAATGAAAGGCTGTATAGGTAAAAGAATTTTTCTGCCACCCAGCCTCTTGTCTGCTTGAAAGGGAGTTTTTGGTTTCATGGAACAAATAAAGCATGAAGCTAAATAATTAAAGCCTGGCATTAAGGGACAATGTAATTTGTCATTATCTGGAAACTATTTGTGTGTTTCAGATAGTGGAAGATTTTTCTTTTTTTAAGACAAAAAAAAAATCCTAACAAAGAAAAGAAAAATATCATTTGGTGGGGCATTGTGCTCCTCCATCCTTTGGAAAATGTATACTACCTCTGGAAGGGGGGGGGAACCAGAAACCAAGTGGAGCACATCTGCTTACTGGAAACTTAATACTGTTATTGTAAGGTTTTGTATAACTCACTTCCTGTCTTTATACTTACACAACAGGATATTTAAATTACAAGGACAACAGAGGAATGAGGCAAAAGATCCAGCTTACTGCTGTTGATCACAAATATATAGTCTCTGATTAAACGCTCACTTTTATGAGTAAAGTCACTTTCAGAAATAATTAGTAACCACAAGGTCACTCCTTAATTAAACAAGCCCAAGTGATTAACATCAGATTTACTGTTTATTAACTGTTTTACTATGCTGCTTAAAAAAAAAACTTTTACATAGTGGCAAGCACTAGTCATGCTACAGAGGGAAGTCTTATCACCATTTTCGTTGCTAATGTAGTCTTTGGGGTTTTAATATCTCAGCAGTAACAAATTGCATCAGGATGAAACCTGGTACTGAGATGTGGCTTCACAGTCACAGTCACACTTTTTATTGTACCAGACTACAGTCGCCTCAACTGGAGAGGTTGAAAATAAAGGAAAACAAAATAAAAAATGAAGCAATTGCCAGGCTCAGTCACCATTAAGGGATCTTCTTAATCTGAACAATTTTTAAATTCCTATTTGGAAAGCTTTTCATCTAAAAATAAATATTTTGCCCTTACAAGCTGCTGCAACACTGATATGGGTTTATGGAAGTATTTAATCTATGGAGGGGAAGTAAAATATATGGACGCTCATAGGGTTGAAAGCTGGCACCTTCATGCGCAGAACAATTATAGCCATAGCTGTCAACTTTTCCCTTTTCTTGCAAGGAATCCTATTTGGAATAAGGGAATTTCCCTTAAAAAAAAGGAAAATGTTGACAGCTATGATTATGGCTTGGAGTTGTGTTAAAGCATTCAAACTGCAATCCTAACCATGTCTACTCAGAAGTAAGTCTAATAGGGCTTACTCTCAGGTAAGTGGGTTAGTTTGTGGTAAACAATTTAGAGCTGGGTAAAAATGGCCTCCAAAAATCCTCCATGACTGTTCATGCGCAACAAAATGGGGGGGGGGGCGTTTTGTGGGGTGTTGTTGAAATTTTCCGAACAGTTTTTCCTCAAAATTTCAGCTCTTTGGACATGCAGTCCTGTGGTTCCTTGAAGGATAACCCAGGGCCATAGGAAGCATTGACTCTTCCTTTCTGATGGCATGGAGAAAGAGCTCTGATTTCAAAGAGGCAGATTTTATATTGCATTCCCCGCTGCCATGGAAACTTCTTGGGCTACTTCACTTCTAACATCAGAGCTCCTGTGTCAGGATCAGTGTCAGATTTATGTATAAGCTAAACAAGCTATAGTTTAGGGCCCCACTCTCTTGAGGGCCCCCCAAAAAATTAAAAGGAAAAAACCACTGGGTGTACATTTCCAAAATATAAGATAAAAAGCAAATTACTTTGATAAAATACATATTTTGTTATGTGCAAATGGCTTTAGACACTTATTAGGTCCATAAATTACCATGTAGCATATATTCAACACAAAAAACAGCAACCATTTATTGTTGACAAAGGACAGCTGGACATATAAAGAGTTCCATTACCTTCAGTAGCTTAGGGCCTCATCAAACCTAAAGCCAGCCCTGGTCAGGATAGGGCAGTCTGCAGTGGGGGAAGGAAATGTCCTAGGCCACATCAGTCCCCCAGCACATACACCCCAACTGGGGAGAAAACTATACCATTTTCAATCAGAGTAAAATCAGATGATAATGAACCAACATCTGGGAAAGGATGGAGGAGCACAATGCCCCACCAGCAGGATCCTGGCAAAGGACTGGATCAGGCAGATGAACTTCTTTTGGTTGTCCTTTCCCTCCATATTAGAATTGGAGCCTTAATGCTCATAGTTCATACTGGTCAATGAGCAAGCGTGTCAGTGGGGCAGGGAACCTCAGCTCCAGGGGCCAAATTTTGCTCCCCAGGCCTCACTATCCTGCTCTGTGGCCAGACTCAGGCTCTAGCAATGCAGAGCTCTGACACTGCTTCAGCATCAAATGAACAAAGACAGAGTCCTATGTAGGCAGCCCTGTATAGGGAAGTTTTTAATGTTTGATGTTTTATTGTGATTTTATAATTTGTTGGAAGCTGCCCACAGTGGCTGGGGCAACCCAATCAGATGGTTGGCATATAAAGTATTAACAACAACAACAACTGACTCCCAAATGCAATCCCCGCCTACACTGGAAGATGTTTCTTCCATTAAAGGGGCCCGTTCTGCTTCAGTTGCATCCTACCGTGACAGAGTTGGGAGATGGGGGCTCTGGTTTCTCTGAGTCTTTTGCAGTGGAGTCTTCTGACTTTGTGGACATCCTTGGGCCTACAGGATTGTTAGGTGTAAGTGCTCTTGGGACAGGACCCCTTTTAGTTCACAGTTCTCAACCTCGTTTCCTGAAGAAGGAGAACCTTACTCCAGTTTCATGACACTTTCTGTCAGAACTCTCCCAATGCCACACTCTGCACCAGCCCTGCTTCACACACCCAAAATGTTTGCCTGGGATAGTGCTATTGTGCTCCCGCCCTGCGTGCGGGCTTCCTGCAGGCATTTGATTGTCCAGTGTGGGACCAAAGATGATGGACTAGATAGGCCTTCGGTGTGATCCATCAGGGCTCTTGTCGTGGTCTTATATTTAAAAGAACCCGATGGCCCATTAAGCAGACTGCTCATCCATGTCTGGAAAAAGTGTTTCCCTGGTAGCAGAAAGCAAGGAATGCAACAGGAAAAGCAAAAGATCAGTTATCTGACAAGTTACAAGCTCCAATTACTCTAGCAGGCACAGAGACAGCTCTTTCTACATCTCAAATGGAGGTTAGATCCTAAAACGGCTACATATTTGCTTAAAACGAGAAGCAATATTGCATTACTTGCTTTCGTTCAGAACATTCCTCTCAGGACTGAGAAGGTAGGAAGAGGGCCTCTGCTGACCCTTTGAATTGCACCCTGTCTGCGTGTTTGGTCTCCACCATTTCTTTTAAAAAGGGAAGGAACAGGCGTTTCTTGGGAAGCAGAACACAAGGATATTAGCCTATGCTGTTCCTCAGGTGTAGGATCACAGATCCGAATGAAAGGATGCATTGCTGTGTAGTGCAAACTGGTCCATAGGACTGAACCACCCAGATGTGAAAATATATTGCACTGGGTTTATTATCTATTTTGTTTATTTGTATAGCACCATTTGCCGAAGCCACAGGGCAGTTTACGACAAAATCAAATACAGTGGTACCTCTAGTTATGAACTTAATTCGTTCCAAGGTCCGTTCTTAACCTGAAACTGTTGTTAACTAGAGGCGTGCTTTCACTAATGGAGCCTCTTGCTGCCTCTGCACTGCCAGCATATGATTTCCCTTCTCATCCTGGGGCAAAGTTCTCAACTCGAGGTAACTCTTCCAGGTTAGTGGAGTTTGTAACCTGTGGTGTTTGTAACTCAAGGTACCACTGTACCTAAAATTGGGGAGGGGGAGTTGGATTGCTTAAAACAGAAACACAACTCCTCATAACAAATCACTAAACAACAATTATTAATAGCAGCAGCAGCAACAACAACAACCAATCCAGTTGGATCTAGGCTAGGGATTTATTCCATGTTAGTCCTATTCAGAGTAGACCCATTGACCATCGCTGCACTGTATATTTGGGGTCTATGGACTACAATAAAGCTGTTTGTGTGTGAATAGACCCATTGGTGTTAATGAACCTAACTAACATACGTTCATTCATTTCAATAGGTCTACTCTGATAACCACTGGCATTGGATACAACCCTGGGTGAGAGCCCTCACACTCAAACCCATATAAAGATTGAGTCATGACTAACAGAAGCTGGAACTGTGTGTCTAAGTCTATCTGAATGCAACCCTTTGAAATCCATGCTAAATAGTTCAGACTCCTTCGGAAAACCCTCCAGATGTTATTGGACTCCATCTCCTATCAACTTCAGATAGCCTGGCCTATGGTCAAGGTTTAAAGGTGTTTTATCTAGTGACTAGTCCAGCAACATTTGAAGGACCACAAGTTCCCAACTCCTGATATGAACAGAGCAACATGGTTTTGTATGGTTGGCGCATCACTTCATAGCAATAATCATGCAGGTCACTTGTGCTGTGTAGTTTCCTTTCATGGCAATAACGCACACACACAAAAAAAAATTCAAATATTAATGTTGGCCTGGAAATAACCAAGCATTCCAGGAGAACTGCATAATTGCCACTTTAAGGCTGTACCTTGGAACCTTGACTGCAAGGTGTGTCTGTGTTGGAGTCAAGAGTGGGAGATGGCAGTAATGTATATATTGGACCTGAGTTTTTACGTATTAAGATATCCTGGTTAATTTTTCCTGGAGCCTCCTGAATTAACATATGGTTACACCTTTCAATTCAGGGGGCTAAAGGAGAAAATACTTTGTATACTCTGACTTTGCCAAGTGATAGTTGTCCATCTTAATCTAGGAGAAGATTGCTTTGGACAGAAGCTGAAGCAAAGGTTACTTCATTATGCACAACCTCTTTTTCTTTAGCAAGTCTTCACTGAAATGAAGAAGCCATTATTCCATTGCCTTGTGTGTGTGCGACATTGTGCACAGAAATCACATCACAGCTTGCAAAAATATCTTATTTGGCGACTGCCTATATGTGTATGGTTCCCCCCAACAAAACAAAAAAACCCACAATGAAGAATAACAATCCATAACAGCAAAAGCATCCAGTGCTTTCCCCTCCCACTTATATCTCATTATTCCACTTCCATTTGCTATCCAGAATGTTGCTCCTTCCTCTGTTGCTCCCAATAGTCATATCAACCCTCACACTATCCTTAAGCACACTTAAGGATATCATGAGCGAAAGGCAGGTTAATCACTGACTTTCTATAGACTTATGAGGTTACTTAGGAAGTTCTCAGGGGCTGCCCCCGCCCTTTGGGAAAACTTTTGTGCTTTAATAGCCAGCTGCCCCGTGGAGTTACTCACAGTATAATACACCTTTTCTGTACAGGTTTGAAAGGCATACTGTAAAGAAAGAAAAGGGGATTAAATTGTAAATTTAGGAGAGAGAGAAACCAAAGAGCATGTTCAGCTTCTGTATATGTGGCGTATGACTAAAATATCTTCGAGTTCTCACCACAAGTTTCTTAAGGTTCTGCAGTCTCTAAGTAAGGCCTTTGTTTATATGAGTACTTTGCTTGTTACAGAATGCGCAAGGTTTATTAGTTTTGGAGTTTTAACAGGGGGAAAGCAGCAAACTGTTCTCAATTTTTGCAGCCCATAATAACCCACACTGGCTTTTAAACGTAAATGAACACTACTGTTGGGTGGGATCATGAGCTGTATTTACAATAATAGTGTCTCGATCCAAATATTTGACAGGCTGTCATACAAATTATTTGTTTCAGCTCCTTCTCAATAGCTTCCAGCTTCCTGGGAATGTCTATAAAACATAGATGGTGTAAGGAATATTGATAGAGAAAACCGGCAATCTATTTAGCATTAAACTTTAAAGCAAAAGGAGTAAGTAGATGATTTTGAAATGTTTCAGTTTCCGACTATAAATATGCACATATTCATGGACTGAGATTGCTAGGGATGACAACTAATTTATAATACAAATGTATTCAGCATACTTCCTCTAAATCTTAATCCAAGTAATCTCAGAAAGATAAATAACACACACACACAGCAAAGAAATCCACCTTCATGGCCTATGCTCTGGGAACGACGTGCCAACATTGTGCTCAATGGGGAAGATACAGTTGTGCTCTATCCTTATCCAAATAGTTGTGGAATCTGCATAAAGGGTCGGAACCCTGGCTAAATCACACACAGAGCTGTAGTAACCCCTGGCCATGAATGCAAACAACCTACCAGATGCAAATGGGTTATATATTAAATGACAGGAAGCCAACCAACAGGCTAGGCTATTTTCAAATCACACACACTAAATAAACAGCCTAACAGTTATTTAGAGCTGAGACTAGAACGTATCAAACCAGGAACGTCAATGAACAAGACTTGCAGTGGATAGAATTTGAGCAAGGGGAGGATGAAACTTACTGAAGATAGTGGATTCCTTCTTCTGGTGAAGGACTTTCAGGGATTAAATGTGAGAGGGTGTCATGAACTGGCAGGATGACGGGGAGGACAGCAAGGAGGAAGGGTATCCCAGCAAGGGGTGTAGCCAGGAGTGGGACACACCGGAGCAAGCAGGGGGTGGGAAAGGAAGTACTCACAGGGTGACAGAGGATGGCGAGGGCATGGGGGTCAGAGCACAGGAACCAGAGCAGCAGGATCCATCACCAGAATCAGAGTACCCCCTGTCTCCATGAATACAGTGTGCTCTGAGGCATAGAGAGCAGCAGGAGGGGTGCCCTAGGGGCTAGGGCAGGTAAGGACCCACAGGTTAGGCTTGCTAGCTCTGGGATGTGATTCCTCGGCTGAAGTAGGCTTGGAACAGGTGAGGGTCACACCTTGTCAAGCCCAGGTGCTGAAATCAGCATGCAAAGAGCAAAAAGGAAGCAGAGCTGAGGTGCTGGGTCTACTCAACTGCTCACGTTGAGGGACCTTGGCTTGGCTGCTCCTGGATCTCTATGTGACTGTGCTTCAGGTATGACTCTGGACTGTATCCTGACTGCTGGACTTCAGACTTGGCTACTTGGATTGACCTTGGACTTTGCTTGTGTGGACTGACCCCCAGACTTTGAACTTTGGTCTTGGCATACTGACTTGCTGCAAGGTAGGCCAGGGGTTCAGGGCAGAAATATGTGCCCAGGTCGGAAGAAATTGGCATTTCCCTTGGAGGCTTTGCAATTGTTAAACATGCTCAGAATGATCAGGGAAGTGCCGTAGCTCAGCTGTTTTTCAGCAAATGCTTTGAATGTAAACTGTCCCATGTTAAATCCCTGGCATCTCCAGCTAAAAAGTCTGGTAGTATGCAACAGATGGTGCTGGAGAAGACTCTTGAGAGTCCCATGGACTGCAAGAAGATCAAACCTATCCATTCTTAAGGAAATCAGCCCTGAGTGCTCACTGGAAGGACAGATCCTGAAGCTGAGGCTCCAATACTCTGGCCACCTCATGAGAAGAGAAGACTCCCTGGAAAAGACCCTGATGTTGGGAAAGGAGAAGGGGACGACAGAGGACTAGATGGTTGGATAGTGTTCTTGAAGCTACCAGCATGAGTTTGACCAAACTGCGGGAGGCAGTGGAAGACAGGAGTGCCTGGCGTGCTCTGGTCCATGGGGTCATGACTAAATGACTAAACAACAACAAATGCAATAGAAATCCCAGTGAACCCACTGCCAATTGGGCCCCGTCTCCACTATGTATTTAAAGCAGTCTCATACCATTTTAAACAGGAACCGCTTTCCGCAAAGAATTCTGGAAACTGTAGTTTAAGAGAGCTGAGCACTGTTGGGAGGCCCCTATACTCCTCACAGAGCTACAGTTCCCAAAGTGGTTTAACAATCTTTCCCTCTTCCTGGGGAACTCTGGGAACTATAGCTCTATGAGGGGAAGGCATGGCCACACAGTGGCATGATACAGTGGTACCTCAGGTTACAGACGCTTCAGGTTACAGACTCTTCTAACCCAGAAATAGTACCTCGGGATAAGAACTTTGCTTCAGGATGAGAACAGAAATCAGGCGGCTGCGGCAGGAGGCCCCATTAGCTAAAGTGGTACTTCAGGTTAAGAACAGTTTCAGGTTAAGAACGGACCTCCAGAACAAATTAAGTTCTTAACCTGAGGTACCACTGTACTACTTTCAATGTAGAGTGCAGAAGCACTTGAGTAGACAATATTGGGCCAGCATCAGACTCAGTATAAGGCGACTTCAAAGGACGGTGTGCAGAATTATTCCAACCTAGCGCAGCAATTGTGCTGGAGGAGGGCCCTGTTTTTAAGCTCACTCTTGACATTGCAAAAACATCACATTGAACATTTATTTGTCTTTTTTTGTACAGTGAACCTTGTGTAAAGTGCATCCATGGTCCAATCTCAGGCTGCCAAGCAATTAGTATATTAGAGTTCAACAGTTAACCGTTGATGTGAAAGGAAAATAAACAGTTGGCCAAAATGTGCCATGAGAAAGTTAGGATATGTTTCAGGGTAGAACTCTTTATTGAATTTGTCTCTCTTTAAAAATCATTCTATTTGGCGGCTTCATTCTTATTGCTAAGGGTGTGATCGACCACATATGTGGCATTCTATAGGAATTGTTTTGAAACCAGCTGCTGCTGAGATTCTTTCAGCTGAGGCTGAAATTAAGAACAGGTTTCATAGGTTTTCTACCCGCTGTGAATCCATGATATAGTATATAAAAGCGCATATGGCTAAGAATGTTTGACTTCTACAGTAACTTTTTTTAAAACTTCCATATGTAATGATTTTTATAAAGCAATATTTATTCTATAACCATTCATTTTTTTCTATTGTATAATAGGACTCTTGGATTATTGGGTAGATTCATCACGGAAGGGCTTTTGATCCAGTGGACATCTGTGCTAACATGAAGAACAGGGCAGACATTGATGTACAGTGGTCCCTCGGGTTATATACGCTTCAGGTTACATACGCTTCAGGTTACAGACTCCGCTAACCCAGAAATAGTGCTTCAGGTTAAGAGAACAGAAATCGTGCTCTGGCGGTGCGGCGGCAGTAGGAGGCCCCATTAGCTAAAGTGGTGCTTCAGGTTAAGAACAGTTTCAGGTTAAGAATGGGCCTCCGGAACGAATTAAGTACTTAACTTGAGGTACCACTGCATTTGTATATTATCTCCTCCAGAAAATCAGCTCCAGAGTGTTGCAGAATCCTTCAGAACAGCATGGAAAGGTGGAATTGGTGAAGCATCTCCCCTCCCCTTCTGTTAGCAGAGGCATTCAGTGGATCAAAAGCACTTTCATGAATGCAAGGCCACCAGTGGAATTCCCTTCATGAAAGAGTCTTTGCCCTTGTGTTTCTCTCTGTCTGTGTCCCCCACATTTTATGATGCACTTAAATTTAAACCATCTCCTAGCACAGTAGTAGGGGACCTCAGACTTGAGAGCTGAATGCAGCCCTCTGGATTTCTGTTGACCCTTGGCCCTGCCCACCACTGGCACATGCCCCTCAGAAAGTTGCATTAAAAGGAACGGGGCACAGCTGACTTATGTGCACTCCGCCAACACACACAGGATTCGGGAATGTAACCCCTGCACAAAGTTATCTTCAGGACTGCATTACCTTATATACCCCGGCCTGGTTGCTGTGTTCCTCAGGAGAGACACTTCTCAGCTGTGCTGCAGAGTCATGGTTCACTTTTTATCTATAAAAACAAAACAAAACAGGACTTTTAGTGCTGTGGCACCTGCCCTCTGGGAAGCACTTCTAGTAACAGGCAGGCACCTACTGAATTGGCATTTAGGTGCCTACATTTGCCTACTCAGGCTTTCCTGGGGGGATAATTCATTCATTTGTTGTCACTATTTGTTTTTATTAGTGTGATGTTATCGTTGATTTTACGGTGTTCACCACCTTGATTGTTTTAAGTTTGGAGGAGAGAAATATTTGCAAATAAATAAAATGTATAATATATAAATAAAGGAAATCACAACTGAACAGTTTTTAAAAACTGAAAGAGGAAAGGAGAAAGAAGTCACAGAAAAACTCCTTATATTAAAGTCAGAAACTTTGTTAAAATAACCATCAACTTGGCCAGAAAGGAAAGGTGTGTGAGAGACAATTTAAGCAGTGAAGCATTTGAAAGGGAAATGAAGTATTCATTATGTCTACATTCACTTGATTATTTCTGCTATCAGGCAAAATTTAGCCCCATCTCGATAATAACAACATGCCAGAGTCCTCCTCTTCTGCAAATTCTCTTTAAGGCAGTAAGACATCCTATCTAATGGAAACACTACCAGGATATAAGGCTCTTTATAAACTCCTGAAATACTATCTTGTTGCCAGAAGCAAGAGTTGCATAACAGAGTGGAAATCTAACAAGGTTAAAAACGTACTTCATATTTTCCCCCAATGGAAAGAAAAGGCATTGTTTCTCATTGGCTGGATTTATGCTTGACAAGGCACAACAGCTTGACCCTAGAGCTTGTAGTCGCATGGAACATCAGTATGTAAAATGATGCTGGACAAAAATGAAGGGATTGCCCTTATGCTCACTTTAGAATAGTTCTGGCACCTCATAGCTACAAAAGAATGTTCAGATTTTTGTGGCACAGACAGTGTTGAGTAAGAGGCTTCTTTGTAGCAGAGTAAAATTCATCTTGCTGACAGCTGTGAGCATTACTTCTTGAGCAGACTTTTAGCCAGCTTTATGCACAAACGGACTGGAATTCGCATGTGTAGGTTGTATCAAAACCACCATTCTTGTGGCAATTAAACTTTGCATGTGACAGTGGTGTTGTCTGCGTTTTATAGCTGTAAACTGCAGATGCTATTTTTATCCATTTCTAAGTATTTTGAATGGAGTATTTCAGTCCCAGAATGGGGAGCAGTGAAATAAAGTAGTAATAATAAGTATATACCAATGGGAAAGAAAATATACAAAGATTACATTTATACAAAATTTGGACATTTCTGAAGATATTTGCTCTCTGCAAAGTTGCAGCTGCAATCTTATGCATACTTACTTGGGAGTAAGTATTGTGCTTCAAAGGCCTTAATATTGTTTAGCTGTACTTATGTCTGCATTCAAATTCTTACTCGGGGCGGGGGAAGGGATTAATTTTTTCAGTATTAACTAACATCCTGTTACCTAGCATGGAAATTAAAACAAATGCATGTTCTAGATATGCTTCATGGAACACACATGTGTCATGGGTGAAATTACAATTTGTTTCCCAGCCTTTGAAAATGTTTCACGTGGCCTTTCCTTCCTACCCCCAGTGCTTCTCAGGACCTTTTCTCATCTAAACTTCCACCAATCAGCCTTAGGAATGAGTGATACAGCACAGAGTCTCATCAAAATGCCATTTTCCTGAGCTTGAGAAAGCCTACTTCCAAATGCTGAGCAAATAATTTATTTGACTCTGGCAAAAGTAAATAAATGTTTTCCTGTTCCTTGTACTCCATTAGACAGAATTATTACACATAGCAAACTATAAATAGCAAAATATGTATTGAACTATTAATATCCCTGACATTCTCATACAGTATTGTATTGTAATTTAACAAAATAATTTCAAATTGGAGTACTTCTGTAAGATTTCATTGAGACACAGAATAGAAAACAAAGCACCGTTAAAAGAGATTGATCAAATCGGAAACTGGGATGTTTATCATTTATTTCTTTGTTATCATGTAACACAATATTATTCCTATTATAATATTATTCTCTGAACCAAGAAACAGTACAATCCATTGGAAGATGACGATGAAGAATATCTATAGATTGAAATTATTTGGATCAACTAGCTCTATGCTACTCTGCAGAAAACAGCTTACAGTGAGATTCTAACACCATGCAGAAGTAAATCCTGATGATTTCAATGGAATTTACTGTCAAAGAAGAGTATATAAGAGGGCAGCCACCTTAATGGCAATTTAATTAAAATGTGTTTCTCTTTCTCAGTTTTATTTGATCACAAACCCTGTTCACCTCTCTACAAAATTTAAGGCCCAACTAGGCAGCCCTTTCTAAGATGTTTATTCCTTTTACCGCATAAGGATGAACTCTGTGAAAAGCATTTTTGAAGGACCACATAATGGCATAGTAAGCTTAACTCCAAACATTCACCTGACATTTGCATCAATGCCAGCCATGTTGTTGAGCCATCATGGCTTATGCTGCTGAGCTGTTCCCGCTTTTTGTGAACACAGCGTCTAAAGTAATTAGTGCTTGACACAACACGGCTCACAAATGAAAGAGATGGGTCATGACATTCTTGCAACATGGAGAAGTTTAGGCATCCTGTCCAACTTTCACTCCAGTAACTTGTCACTTTTCCCCACTTGGAAAAATATTAGCCTCATATTATAGCTTTAAATGCTGCCTAGCAAAGCTGGCTTACAATGGATCCTTTAAAAGTCTGCACCAATAAATACTGTTCTATTGTGTGCACTATAATGGTTAGAAAATTTGCACAGCACATTGTCGCTTGTATGGGATTTTATAGAGCGAAATTGTATTCCTGATTTTCACCTGGTACAAAGCAGAAATTACTGAAGTGTGCGTATGATGAAGAGAATAAACTTCTGTAGTCTGTGTTTTGAAAAGGACATGCAAGAATGATGAAAATGCAAAACACAACCTTTTGAATATAGATTAACTCTTTTTTCTTTTTAAAGGAAAATAATATATACTGGTCTCAAGCTGCTGTCAAAAATTACTGAAAGGGGCTATGTATACACTGAAGTATGAGTCTGTGGTATGGAATGAATCGAGAATGCCCCAAAACGTATCTCACTCAGGCATTCATGCTGAAACCAGCAACAATTGTCAATGACCTTTAACATGTTTGCTATTAAAATTAGTGCAGATCATCAATTGTACACAGCATACATAGTTATGTTTTTGTGTGTTCTTCATTACAAACTTTCCCTCCATTTTCTTCTCCCCATTTTTTGATCTCCAAGTGTTCCCTGACTCTAAGTATTTATATTTATGAGTTCAATTTGCCACAGACAGCGTGCATGCACGCCCCTCCCCCAGCGACTCTGCTTGCTGCCGGAGTAGATTCTGTCGAAAATGGGAAGAAGCTGGAGAGGGCTTATGCAGAGGCTTCCAACGTTATGTGCACCAAATACCACAGCACTAGGTAACCGTTTAAACTGAAGCAGAGGCATCCTTGATTGTCTGGCTTGCAAAGAACCACACTGAAGAGATTTGGACAGCATGTTCCTTTTAAGTGCTTAGTAATCATGGTTGGGCAGGGAGGAGGGGGGAAGAGGGTGAATATGCAATGGAAGGAAAATGGAAAGATCGAATCAACACTCCTCAAAAATTTCGCCTTTGCCAGTTATCACACACTACAGTACTAGGCAAAGACTAAAACAAAGCTCCATTCTTACCCTCAACACATCCAGCACCTAGGACCACAATTCAGCCAATTAATTTGAGGCTCCCCACCTCAGACTCAACATATATCAGCTGCATGTTTCGGCAATTGCGGTGAGCTTTAGAAAGCATCCTGGAAAATATGAGATAAACTTTAGAGCTTATTTATTTATTTATTTATTTATTTTTAAAGGTATATGGCAAATGGATTTGTTTTGAGAAGTTCCAACTCTTTACACTGTTAGTTAGCAGTCTTCTTCTTACAGCCTCTTGTTTAAAAGAAGGGGGGAGGAGCAAGAGTAAGCCACTTCAGATATTATGACTCCTCTCAATGGGTAACATGTTTGTTTAGGGAATTCCATTGCCAAACATATTGGATAGTATCCAACCGAGGCATAATCAGAGTAGACCCATTGAGATCAATGGACTTAAGTGAGTCATCATTTTAAATGAATCATGTCCATTGATTTCAATGGGTATACTCTACCTTGTTGACTACCGTCACATGATACAAGCTCACACATATTTGTCCTGTATATGCACAATGTGATTGATATGTTTTGGACAGCACCCAATGATACAATCATGTTTATTTTAAAAGCTGTGATGCAAACTGAGTTCATAGTTGATAAATGTCTGATTCTGACACTTAACAATGTATACCTTTAAGAAGGAGCGAGCATGTGTGCATAGCTTTCTCTTTCAGCTTCCAGTACATTGCCACATGAGATTACTGTACATATATAATTTGTGTGTGGGTATTCTAGTACAGCATGTACCTGTGATGAAATTAATGCACCCAGAAAAGTCACATGTAGCAAATGTCAAACCAAGATTTCATGTAGAAGTTGTCTGTAGCAGACGTCTCTGAATTAAACAATAACAACAGCAACAATTTAACAAGAATATGCAATAATGTTTTTATTTCAAAGTTGAGATACCAGCAGCATGATACCTATCGTGAGAGAGTCGAAATTATACAAAATTGCATACTTAGTATGTGAATATATAGTTTCCTGTAATCCCCATCTATGTAGTCATTTGGCTGAAGCAGAGATGAATAACAGATCTGCTAATGAATCAGTCCTGTTAGTGGAATAATTGTTTTTTATGTGACTCGCTTTTGGCTATCTAGACTTTCCCCGCATAATACAAGAACTTTGTGCTGATGAGACAATAGTAGACAGTGTGTGCATTTAATATAGAACAGACCATTCGCCCGGCTGGGGGAAGACGTCAACCTATACGCTGCGAGGAAAAAGACCAGGAAAAGGAGAGGGGGATTCCTCCCGTCGCCCTCCATCCCAAAGCCCTCAAGGGATTCCCAGATGGGCTAAAGGGCGGCGGAAAGTTTGAAGCCGGAGGACCCCTTGCCCAGGGCTTGGCACCGAGGGGTGTAGAGACGCCCCCCTCGCTGCTCGCCGGAGTGGAGCTGGCGCAGTGAATCATGTGCAGTTCTTTCCTTATTGCCTTCAGCGCATGGTTTCACCTTCAGGTTTCTTGTTTGTCTGTGTCCTTCTCCAAATCGCTTCACCTCAACTGCAAGAAGGTAAGGGGATCGGGAAGAGATTGTTAAGCCATTCTTTTCTCTCCACTCCCTCCCTCTTTCTTTTTTTCTTTCTTTTTCTTTCTTAAGTGCTGAGGAAGAAGATGGGAGGGGATCAGAAAGAGGGGGGAAGAGCAGGAGAGAGATGAGAATATTCATAATACGCCCGTGGGAAAAACTTCGCGTTTCCAATTAATAGTTAATCTCGCTCGGTAATTGAAGGGACTTTTTACAGAAACGATAACTTTGGGCTCTTTGAAAGGGGTGGCGGGGTGGGGGGTAGGGAGAGGGAGGAGGAGGAGGAGAAAGATGATTTTTTTTTTTTTTGCTGGGGCTGAATGAATTGTCGCTATATGTTATTTTTAAAAAAACTGTGAACATTTGAACTTTGTACAGAGGGGGGTGGGGAGGAGATCTCGCATGCAAGAAAGGAATCTGCCTGTCTTTTTAAAAAAAGAAATGTTTGCGGGCTGCGGGAGGGAGACGATGCTTTTCCAGCTTGGGAACGAGCCACTTACATTATTAAGGGTATTTGCAGATTGGATTGATTTATTACTTAGGGTGTGTGTGTGTGTGTGTGTGTGTCCTCTTCCCCTCTCCACTTCTCTCACTTCCACCCCCAACCCCTCCCGATCCTCTCCCATCAGCTGAATTAAAAGGAATAGTTTATCCTGGAAAGTTGAGGGCTGTAAATTAGGTGGAGAGGAAGGGAGTCCTTGGAGGGCAATCCCGGAGATGAGTCCTGCCCATTGGATATACCGGGAAGGGGGGGGGGAGCGATGAGAGGACTGGTGGGGGGGTGCAGAGAAGAGAAATAATGCAGACATTTTGTCCTATGAAACCCTCCTCTTCCTCCTCCTCCTCCTCTGCCCCTCCCATCTCCACCCAGAATTAGCATAATACTTGCAACCGTCATTTGAATCAAGCTGTTTCGACAAGTTGAGGAAACTTTAGAGGGGTCAGAGTTGAGCTGCAAGAAGTCTCAGGGCGCAGGAGGCGTTTTTCCTCCAGGTTAAGGTGACAGGGAGATGGTCCCAGTTTTGTGCTCTGGCTTTCGGGTCGCTTGCCCTCTGCAGCTGCAGCGCTCTAGAAAATGCTGCCCACTTTCCCGCGGCAAAGATCTTGCTCCAGAAGCGCTGAAAAACTCCCAGCAGTAGACCAGGACGCTCTGGAAAATGAGTATTGGGTGGATCTAAGATATTGCAAATTCAGCCCCCCCCCCCCCAGCTTTTGGAATCTAGATGTAGAAGGATATTTGTTGTTGTTGTTGTTTCTAGACCGTTTCTGGAGATCTATTAATGCATAGTGTTTATCTAATCCAGATGTAGCCCCCTGCCCCCACCTCTCTCAATCCCCATTCAGTGCCTTATTGTTGGTTTACATTGTGTGTGTGTGTGTGTGTGTGTGTGTGTGTGTGTGTAAAAAGCGATCTGTGTAACCTGTGGAATTTGAAATGCAAATAAAAGCCCGTGGGAGTTGAGGCAGAACAAATCAGCATTTATAAAGTGGGAAAAGATTTCATGTCTTTGAAAGCATAGGGGGCGAATTCTCTCTTTCTCTCCCCCCTCCCCAATTCTATTAAAAAAAGAAACCACCGGAGTATTGAACAGTGACGTCAATTCCTTTTCTAGTGTGTGTGTGTGTGTGTGTATGTTGTTGTTCTTGTTGTTAATGTCTAAAAAGCGGGCATGCGAAGTGCTTACAGGAAAACAGATTACAAGATTAACATCTGTTAACATGATCGTTTATCTCCAGCCAAAAATAGGTCAGTCCTTTCTTAAGGAAGCTCGATTGGTTGGCGCATGATTAAATAATGAAATTAGACTAATGAGTTCGCAAATTAGACAAGAGTTGGGGGTGCTGTTATAATCCAACTGACTGACCTGCAAGAATAAAAATCATAATGGTAATGGTAATGATAGTAATGGATTCAGGGACTTTAGGAGATCAATGTAAGGTCAAAGCCTCTTTCAGTGGAGTGACACAACTCCTCTCACCTCACCTCTGGGTCCCGTCCTCCTCCTCCTCCCTTTTCTCTCTGCTTTACAGCTAATAGTGTGTTACAGACTCCAACTCTCGTTTTTTCCCCTTTCTCTACTGAGGTGATGCATTAATATTTTCCATCTCCAGTGTTTATGGTGAAGGAGACCAACTCCTCCATGGATAGGGATGTTTGTTGCTTCCTAAACAGTGGGGTGTTATTTTTGGGAGAGGTGGGGGGAGGGGTCCACGCAATGTGACACACAGTGGCAAAGAAGAATGGGAAACACCGATGCAAAGTAGCTCTGCTTCGCTTGACTCTGCCCTCCTGCAAAGATTGGCAGACCCACCGTCCAATCAGAAGCTCCAGCCCTCCTTACTGCCTTTGCATTGTAACTCCACATTACAGGCTCGGGAAAGCGGTGCTGTGCCCTAGCGTTTCTCTCTCCCTCTCTCTCTTTCTGTACGTGCATCTGTCTTTGTTGGGATATACGTCAGTATTGAGATAGGTAAATTAATATTTTCCCTCCCCCACCACCCCCGCCCATCTGCTGCGAACTAAAATCCAGTCCTTGGGACCAGAAACTCGAATAGTGAATAGAGAGTTATCGTTAAGGAGCTGGTTTTAAGTATCAAGTTGAGACCTGCTGAAGGCAAGGAAGTATAAAATGATCTATGGGTGTATTTGAACAATGTGGCAGACTCGCTTATCTGAAGGGAGAAAAAGGTGGAGTGCATCCAGAAATTCCACCCATTTCCAATCCAAGAATGATTATTTATATCACTTTAAAAGACCATTGCTGTTAAAGATGGTTTTGTTGTTCTTTGGCCTTTAAGGTACTGCAGATTCACACCACCTCCGTAACATAATGGGTGTATGTTTGTTTGATTTCTTCACGGTTTTCAGAGCAGACAGCTGTGTAGCCAAATAATAATAATGAATCAGGCAGTGCCCTCTCGACTCTTTCTGCACCAAGTGCTTTTTTTTAAAATGCTCAAAAATAATTTAAATTTAAAAGTCCGCTTTAGCAAATGTCAGATTTAACCATCATGGCACAACAGCATGACTGTTAGGCAGCATACTTTGTGAATGCCACACCACACAATGAGCACATTCATGGAAGGAGCAATCCTATACTATGCTTCAATTATGTTAGGCTGTGGATTTGCAAGATACTCCCCCTACGCCCACCATGGCAGCAATGCCCATCCCACTTGCATACCTTGAGAGGTTAGGCCCGTTGGGGTCCAGGCAGTGGGGGGGGGAGGCCTCTGCCAGAGTCCATAAGCTCTTTGTCTCCTTCAGAGAACCATCCTGAGTCAGATTTTTCTAGGGGGTTAGGGAAAAATCCATGGGCATAGCGAAGGGGGGCGGGGGTAGCTGAATCCCCCCCCCAGATCAAGCAAAACAATAGAAATACTTAACTAACTGACCAATCACATTGGTTCTGCCCCCTCCCCACAAAAGTCCTGCCCCCCCCAACAAAAATCCTGGCTATGCCCATGGAAAGATCCCATTTTACAATTTCCTAGACCTAGAGGGAAAGGGTTGTATTCAGCTAGGTCCTACCCAGAGTAGACCCACTGAAATCAATGGTACAATGTAAGTCTGTGTATTCATTTGAATGGATCTACTCTGAGTTAGACTAGTACTGGATACAGCCCAAAGGAACAACATGTATGATAATGACAAAGTCTTATTGAACAGCATCCAGGATGGAGGTGATTCTGGAAGGAAAGTACATAGTGTGTGTGTGTCTGACTAGCCACTCCAGCAGGGATTGTACAGTGGCTTGACACAGACATGAGGGTAGTAGCTCCATATTAAGGACACCTTCACCTGTTGCATCTGTCTGAAATAGAGCTTTTCTGCAGGAACCCCTGAGAGCATGCTGGTCACTGTTGCAGGTTATGGAGTGGATTTTGATCATGATGAGTGCAAAATGGGGAGTGGGGTGGATCCTGTAGCTGTGGTGATCAAGGAAAAGACAAATATTGTATTCAGTTTTTTACTGTTACTTGTTTGTTCTGTGTATATTTACCTAAAAACCAATAAAATGATTTTTTTAAAAAATAAGAGAAGAGAGAATATCAAGCAGTAGCCAACAGGTCTCCAGCATAATCTCTGTAGAGGGATGCACAGTGGGGGCTTGTGAGCAGGTGAGAGAGAGCAGTGACTGGTGCTGCCTGAGTGCTCACCCCATGCTCCTTCCTCAGCCTTCCTGCCCTCCCTCTTGTGGGCTCCCATATGTGTGGTGCTCATTTCCTGTCCTACTCCATTCATCCAGGTTGTGATCTTGTAAGGAAAAAGTGCACCTGAGTTTCTCACCAGCAGTGGCAATAGTTGCAGTGGAGTGCCTGGCCTTTGCCAACAGGTAGCCTTGTTGGGAGGCAGGAGAGCATCATGTAAAAGGCAGCAGGCAGTGCGGGCTGCTATAAATAAAGCTGTACAGTTTAGACAAGACTGATGTAGTCATACATAGCAAAGGGGATGTGGTGGAGGGAGACACTTGAAGCAGGCATACATTACAGGATGTGTTCCCCCCTTTATTTACTTAGTCGTTGGTGGGATGGAGTGGAATTTGGCGATAGGAATTTGGACCCCTATGGTGAGTTACCTGCTAGGGTTCTAGGCAGTGGGCTGAAAGATCTCATGTGTGTTGTGAGGTCTGTCTGTTTTGTGCAAACTGCTACTTTTGTCATCTTTTCCATCAGCAGAGTTCTCCCTTGTGAGCTCTGTAAGCGGGCACAACATGAGATCAGAGCAGCGTTCAAAATTTGCCAGGCGTGTTTTGCACCTGGCTATCAGTCACTTGCAACCAAGTGAAGATGTGTGGGCACCTGGTGCCTGATGTCTCCACCATCTGGGGATCCTTGGATCTTGCCTATTTTCACACACTAACAGTGCATCCTTTAGAATTTTATTTGTGGGGTTTTATCTGCACAACTGGAACGCATTTCATTCCATTTTGGTAACTGTAACCCTGATTTAAGGAGCCATTTGGTGCCTAGCTTATATATCCAAGTTTCTAACATTGGATCAGAGTGATACATAGCTCCATGCACCCTATCAGCTGACTTAGGATGTCTCTGTGTGGGGTTTATTTACTAATGGTGTGCTATGAATGGGTCCTATGCTTTGTCATGAGGATGTGACTGGAGTGATTGTCCATGCAGGGGTGGCTTAAACCCCCCCCCTTCCACTGATATCTCAGCTGTTTGTGTGGATTCTTTGTGATAGGCTGAGCACTGATGTAATATTGTGCTACTGATGGGGATGTGCCTGTGGACTGAAGGATTGTAGGATATGATGTCTGTAGTTCTTCCCTGTGTGGCCCATGACTCTGCCTGATGTTGGCCTTTTTAATCCTGGAACGGCTCTGCCGGCAGAGTGCTCTACATATCTGTCAGGGCGACGGCCCATCTGGCATTCTGCCTGCATAGCATGGCTTTGCCAGTTCCTACGGCAAATCTCAAGTATACGATTGCACCCTAAAAATGAATAGCTGCAATGTATCCTTCCCTGCTTTGTGCTTAGCAAATTCTTTGCTTTGCGATTTCATTTGTTTCCTGTTATATCAATATTATAATTGATTCTGGTTTTGTATGAGGAACATACTGCCTGTTAGTGTATTGATTGTTCGGGGCAAATGAGGTTTCTGTGCTTTCCAGGATAAATGGTTGATTTCTTGGGTTTTTCCATGATCTGTATTTGGGTGAAGGGGCAGGATGGACAATTGAAGGCCTAAATTCGCCCTTTTGTCTAGAAGCCAGCTGCCCACTTCTTTCGGAAGATGGTCAGAACTATTTCTTGTTAGAGAGAAACCTGAGTAGGTTCAAAGAAGAGTCCTTTATGCTTTGGCCTTGTGCCACATACTTTATTTCATAGCTGCTATGCTAAATGAGTTAACTACCAAAGGGTTTTTCATTAACTCACTTGGCAGCCATATATTTAACTTTTTGAAAAAGAAAAAAAAGAGTGTAACTTAAAGAGGACAAAACCTCACATGAGGAACATTTTGCTATTCAGCGGCATAGTTTTAAGAACCAGATTTATTTATTTTTTAAATCATTTCCTCCTATTTGTTCCCTCCATCTCAACCTGGGACCAGAGTGGGTGGGGGAGATCTATCAATATTTCAGCAGCTAGTTGCCATAGGCGAGCAGTAACTGAATATAGTCCTCACCCCTCGAACTCCAATGTCACCAGTCCCCTCTGTTTTATTAGGTCAGGCGTGCACCCAGTTACACACTGTGGTGTTAGCAAGAACATTGTTCATGTTACAGAACAAGCCATGGCAGCTTTCAGGCCATGTGGTGTAAGCAGTGGCGGTGTCTGTTTTCCTGCTTGACACCAATTGCCAAATGTATACCTAGTGCTATTTTCCCAGAAATAGAGGTGCTGGGGCTCACCACGAGTGCCTCCCTTGTTCTCTTATAATTACAATGGTGCCCATCTGAGAGTTGCCCAGAACTGAGTTCTGGTGAGTTCCAGCTGAAAAAAAGGCCCTATGTATATCCATTTATTCATGATTACATTTATATCACACCTTTCCACCAAGAAGTTCAAGGTGGCATAACAGTTGCCTCTCACAACAACCCTGTTCAGTAGGTCAGACCGAGAGTCCGACTGGCCACGGTCATTTGGTAAGTCTCATAGCCAAACAATTATTTGAACACTGGTCTTCCAGGTCCGACATTTTAGCCACTACACCACACTGGTGTAGACTTATGCACTTCTTGAGAGAAAGTTCTGCTGAAATTCCTGTGGCTTCTGGGGGCAGGGTGTGTGTGTGTGTAAAAACCTCCATTGGACCAGCCTGTTTAAGCATATTTACATTTCCCACATCTGCCATGCAAAAAGGGAAAACCTACTTGGCTGAAATATAGGTTCTGCTTTCTGCTCTGTATGCACAGAAATAGTGGTTCAAAAGTGCACTTACAAGCACAATCCTATGCATGCGTAAGCCAGAAGTAAACCCTATTCTTTCCTCCAGTGGAACATCTTCCGAATCAGAATGCACAGCCTAGGGTCGGAGGCCGAGGCTTCTGGCCTCTGTACGCTAACCCATCGAACGCAACGGGACTTCCTCCTGAGCAACCATGCGTAGGGGGAAGTGCACTTTTAGGATTATTTCTGAGAACTACTACAGACATGCCTGACAGACCCCCTCAGCGACATTGGCACCAGTGTGGGAGAAAGGTAGGGTCGTTTCAAGGTGCAGCAGCATAGCAGGAGTGTCTTTGCTCTGCCCTAGCCACTGTGGCAGTGTCAGCTTTTATTATATTCTGGGACTACAATTAACTATCCCAGGAGAAGCAAAAAAAAAAAAAACCCTCCGACAACCCAACACTGGTAATAATCAGGATAATAACTGATGCTTGAGATTTTTGAGTGGGGCTTGGAGCTGCAAGGATTGGGGGACGGCAGAGATTATACCTGTGAAGGACAGAGCCAGAGCTCTGTTTCCTCTCCACCCCCCACCCCAAAAGCAGCTTGTTGCTGTGTGTTAGTCTGGAGGAAGGAGGGAGGGGAAAGCAGCAGAGAGGCGAAGAAGGGAGGAGCTTCGCCCTGGCAGGCGGCTCTCACCCTCAGTTGTTTTCTCCCCCTTTTTCTGTAGCCAGAAACGTCACACAGCCATGTAACTGTAATACAAGAAGTGAAAGAGGCAGAGAGAGAGAGGGAGGGAGAGAGAGAACAGGCACAGCTCAACTTCTAACCCTTAACAAAGGCAAAAAGAGAGAGAAAGGATTTGTCAAGGCGCTACCCAAAAGAAAAGAAAAGTGGAGGTGGGCGGGGGGGGGGGGAAGAGACCGCTGCAGCCCCTGAGAAATCAGGCGAGGCTCAATTTCTGGAGGAGGAGAAGCAAGCAGCTCTGGAGGTTAGAGCGCTGCCCTCTTGGATTATGTGGGGCTCCGGTTGGCGGAGGACACTGACTCGGGAGGTAATTGCTTTCTATTTTCAACTTGAGTTTTGTTATTGTGGAAAAGGGAGAGCAGCGAGGGAGCGTCGCAAGGCGTGGCGAGCGCAGCAATTGTTGCACAAGTGTTTAAAAGGGAGGAGGGAAAGCATGAGGTGCAATGGTTTGGCTGGGTGGGTGGAAGGGAAATATGCAGCATGCACAGATGTAGATAAATAGTTAAGATGCCGCACAGCGGGGGATTAGTCGCCTGCACACCCCCCCCCACTCCACCTCACCGCCTCCAATCGCTGGGAAGCTTTTCTTGGGGAAAGAGGGTACTGGGGAAACTGGTTGGTGGTGGTTTCCCAAACAGGAGATCCTCACTCGAGTCTGGAAAGAGATGAAACTTTAGCAACCCAGATGTATTTCTTGGGCGTGAGATGAGGCAAGCGTAGGTCTGCATAACAAAGGGAGAAGGATGGATCGCGGATTGCAGGTCTTAGATGAACTCTCATTCTTGTTCTGGGCTTTTTCAGAGAAGTGGCTGGCTGAGAATCCAAAGCCCGTGCGTATTGACTCAAATATGCATTCGTTCATTGAAATGGGAGAGACTAGTCGCTGTTGTTGTTGTTAAGTCATGTTGCATCTTAATCACTGGGGAGGGAGGGCTGCACAGAGTGTTATCCGGAGTTCTAAGGCCTTAACAACTTACAAAGGAGTTGAAAAGTTGACATCAGGCCTTACATTGTTGTAAGTATGGAATGGCAGGCTTCCTCTGCTGTGTAATCAGCGGCTGAATTTAGAGATGAAACAAATCCCACGAAATGTTTTCCCAACCCATGATGTGTCTCAGCTAAATAATAAAAACAGAAACAGCCCCTTCAGCTCAGTCCACAGGATGACTATTGCTCTGAAACATAAATATTCCAGCGGCTATATACATATTATCTTCTTGTGTTTGTGTAAGGGAGAAGAGAAGCTTGTTTTGCGAGGTTGCTTCCTTTTCTGTCAGTATGATGTTTAATTGTATCCTATCAAAATCTGAAAGATGTCATGTTGATACTTGCATATATATATAATTGAATGCTCTCTGTCAGATTGGTAGGAGAGAGGGAATGGAGTAATGCATGGGTTTTCTAATAAAACTGGAGGCTGAGCTCGCATAGGAACATTTGTGGCATAATTAGTACTAGAGCTCAGTTATTCAAGGAGGCGTCTTCAGTTTCAGAAGAGTTACTGCCATAGCCATCTTGAGTAAACTCTGAGTAATAAAGTGATCTTCTGTTTGTTTTACTCTGAGTCATTTAATATTGGGCATGCCTTTATTTAGACCTTAGACAATGTGAAAGATGAAGTTAAGAGGCCTCTCATTGATTTGCAGGGCCTTAATCCCTGAAAGCTATATACACCACCAGCAGGGTTTTGTTTTTTCCCCCTTAAATACTGAATCATTTGAACACTTTATTAGATTATATTTAATGCATACAGGTGAAGATTTGTTTAGATAAAGCTCAAATTCAAAGTTGATGGCAACTATAAATGAGTAAAAGGTAACCCCCCCCCCCGCCCGTATGGGCCAATCTTGCCAGACTCTAGGGTTGTGCGCCCATCTCACTCTATAGGCAGGGGGCCAGCGCTGTCTGCAGACACTTCCGGGTCACGTGGCTAGCGTGACAAGCTGCATCTGGCGAGCCAGAGCCACACATGGAAACGGCGTTTACCTTCCCGCTGGTAAGCGGTCCCTATTTATCTGCTTGCACCCGGGGGTGCTTTCGAACTGCTAGGTTGGCAGGCACTGGGATCGAGCAATGGGAGCGCACCCTGCCGTGGGGATTCGAACCGCCGACCATGCGATCGGCAAGTCCTAGGCACTGAGGTTTAACCCACAGCGCCACCTGCGTCCCTTTTATAAATGAGTATATTCTTCAAATCTGGCATGCACAACATTAGGAACAAAAGAAAGAGCCCTAATGGATCAGACTCTGTTTCCCACAGTAGCCTAACAAATGCTTCTAAGAAACCCATATGAAGGCAGTAGGTGTTCAGGAACTGGCATTTTTCATTTGGTGGTATGCTGCATTTGAACATGGAGGTTCTATAAAACCATCATATCTAATAACAATTGATAGACGTATCCTCCATGAATTTGCCTAATCTTCTGAAGTTATCCAAGCTAGTGGTCATCACCACATCTTTTGGCAGTGAATTCCCTAAATTAATGATGCTTTGTGAATTGGCATTCGGGGTGTGTTTTATATGTGTCAAGAAAAACAAAGCCGTGATAATTCAAAAATAAGCAATGATAACTCAAAAAGGATTATTAGTGGAGAACAACGTTTTAAATCAGGGTGCACAACTTTAGCATAGAGGAGCACCTCTATGAGCAGTGAGATAATGTGTGGTTGTTAGCAGCAAGTGCCCTTAAAGGATCTCAGCCATTCTTATCTGATACTTAACTAGGTCAGTCCAGGAATAACAATTGTTTTCTTTGTTGACTTCTTTACCTGTTATATATAATGATCTTACTGATGCTCCACAAGGTATCTTGGTTGGCTGCTGGAGTTTGGTAAGAGTTGCAGCTCAGTGGTAGAACATCTGCTTTGAAACCAGAAGGTCCCTGTTTTAGTCCAGGTAGGGCTGGCAATGTCCCCTTGCCTGAAACTTCAGGGAACTGCTTCCAGTCAGTATGGACAGTACTGTGCCAGACAGACTTCTGAAGAAGGCAGAAGGGGATACAAGCTTGCCCTATTACTAGGTATGTGACTGCAACAACCTGTTGTGGTTTACTGGTTCTAGATGGCAGGTTTTTATTCAGGTCCTGTGGTGATTGCAGTAACATTTAAATCTGCCACAGTACCTACATATGTGTCAGTGAATATCATCTCATTAAAAAAGAATAAGAAAGAAATCCAGAAGTATGTCTCTTACGATTTAAGAAGACCCAATATCAGTGCAAAGAACAGATCAAAAGAACCACGGCGTTCTAAATCTTTGCTTCAAATTTTATTCCAACATCTCAGGGCTTATTTTATTCTGAGGTGTGGAAGGCATAATTCACTTGACATAAATGAGCAATCTGTACACTTTCAGGTGCTAATATTGTATTTATTTATTTATTTATTTCATTTTTTAATCTTCTCCTGTGAGGCATCCAGAAGCAATTTACAACATATAATATATATACACACACACTGTATCTGGGTTGTGTTCAGTTAACTTTTACTCAGAGCAGACCTATCGAAATTAATAACCCTGATGAACTTAATTTCAATGGGTCGGATCTAAGCAAAAGTTAGTTGAATGGAATGCACCTCTATATGTCTCTCCCATATCTTCTACTTCTGAGAGTTACCAGAATAACAACAATATCAGAACCAAATAAGGAGAAATCAAAAGCAGCATTATTTTTCATTTGTCAGATAGGCCAATTTGAGAGATGCATTCATGACCCTGTTCAAGGGCACAGAAACTGCTCTTTTAGTTTTTCTATATGTTGTCATGATCTGTTCAGATGCAGAGTGTCAGTCCTCTGTTGTTCTGTCCAAACAGTGTAATGCAAGAGATTTTAGGGCTGTTTACATCTAATCCATCCATATGAAGTCATAAGTGAGACTGCGCTAATGGCTGCACACACTCTGTTAATATCATATTCAAGATTACTATCTTGCACTGTGTCGTGAAAGGACCTGTTGTGGTTTAATGTAACCAGGGTTTCATCTTATTCACTGTTTTGAATTAAGTAAATTAAGCACTTGCTTAATGCTTTCTATCCATATATCCAGGTTGTTTCAAGATTGGGTACTTTGTAATACTACCTGTTTGGTAGGAAAGTAAATTTGTAGCACTGATCTGCCTTAATCTTAACTCCAACACAAGAAGCTGTAATAGCACCTGGCTGTTTAGAAAGACCTTGTCCAAACCTTTGCATTTCAATGGTAATTTTTTCAAAAATATGTTTACATGCTTCAAACTGTGATGTATTTCTTCTCAGGAGCAGTGATTAGTATTGGTTCTTGTGTTTTTTGTCAAAAAGTTTGTTCACATTTTTGACAGAGCCATGCAATTTGGTGTGATTGGATGTGTGTGTTTTCGCTTACATGGAAGGCAATAACTGCTTGTATCCATTGCAAGAGCTATTGACACCTGTTATTGTAATGCATGGCTTCTGACAATGATGACCAACTATGGACTACTTCTGATGTTCAGAAATATGCGAGTGCTTTCTTAACCCCATTTTATGGCTGAAATTATTACCACAGCTTTTTTTTCAGGGGGAACTCACAGGAACTCAGTTCCGGCACCTCTCAGGGGGCTCCACTGTCATGAAGGAAGTGTCTATGGCCAAGTTCCAGCACCACTTTTTCTAGAAAAATAGCACTGATTATTACCATTAATGTAATAGTTAAAATAGAACAGCTTTCTCTGGCTGTGTGCCTTCCATATGTATTGGACTGCAACTGCCGTCATCCCTGACCACGGGCCATCCATGCTGGAGCTGATAGAAGTTGTAGTTCAAAATATCTGAAGGGAAACCGTTTGGGAAATCTGGAACAGAGTGACAGGCTCCAGAACTGCTGTTAAGAGAGCAAGTCTTTACTTGTATCATGATGGGGAAGGCTCTGGAATTGACTTTCGCATTCCTGAAGGTATACGTATGCCTTATATACATATGCATACATACATACATACATACATACATACATAAGGTATACATATGTCTTTCTCAGATTGTGAGAGTGGCATAAAAAGCAGAGGGAAAATAACTGTTTTTCTCTGGAAGTGCCTAATTGGAACATATACAGTGGTACCTCAGGTTAAGTACTTAATTCATTCCGGCGGTCCGTTCTTAACCTGTAACTGTTCTTAACCTGAGGTACCACTTTAGCTAATGGGGCCTCCTGCTGTTGCTGCACTGCCGCTGCACGATTTCTGTTCTCATCCTGAAGTAAAGTTCTTAACCCGAGGTACTATTTCTGGGTTAGCGGAGTCTGCAACCTGAAGCGTATGTAACCCGAGGTACCACTGTACTTCCTTTCTTCAGGGGACGATCTCAAAACTGACTTCTCCTGTAAGGGAGAAATGAGATCCTGTGTGGGTTGACACTGCCCACCTCACCACTGGCGTGAAATAACTTTTTTGAGAAAGAGAGTTGAGTGTCTTTGTGAGTGCACAGGACTATATTGAATCACCTTTGAGCAGCGATAGCTGGAGATTTGTAATATTTTGGTTCGACATTGCAAAAAATAAATAAATGTTAAATGTTGAATCTGGAAAATTAATGGCCAGATAGCAAAATTCAGAAGAAAGTCTCATTTATTTTAGTCAACTTCTTCAGTATGCTGTAAATGTTTGTACCTTGCAGCAACATTCCTTTTTCAGAGCAGACACCTTACATATTGTAAATGTTTATACATTTTCAGTGCTAGGTTAAAATGTTATGACTCACTTATGGCAAAACTCTGATCTCCACTCAGTCGGTGTAATCTTCGTTATTCTGTTGGCATGACAGTTTTGCAGTGGTGCAAAGATAATATGTTTACAGTCCTGTGCAGACTTAATGTGGGAATGAACTGCATTGGATGTGGTAGAATCTACTTCAGAGTACCCCGCATAGGTCTGGGCTGTTGGTCTTTGTTTATGTTTACTTTAACCTCCTCTTTTTGCATGCTTAATTATTTTTAATTGGAAATCGTGCAATTAGAGCTTTACAGTGTAAATGTTAAATGATCAGAGTGAACCATTTTTGAATTGTTCACACTGTCATAACTTACATTAGCGTGGTTTCGGTGCAAGTGTTGACTTCATTGGGCATTTGACATCCAGCAAGTGCCCTGTCTCATAGTTCAGTGAACTGAGCTTCCTGTTTGAGGCGCACTGCCTTTTCAGAGGTAGTGCCCAATATAATAGTTATTCTACAAGCAGATGGTAGCCTAGTTTTAATTATATCCATGCTGCTTTTTATTGTAATTTCATGCCTTTCGCTGGAGATCTGCATGGCTATTTGATTCCCGAGAACACATTTTCTATTGCTGATTTATCTGTGTATTCTTGAAGTTTGATTACAGCAACCGTTGTTTATGCCAGCACTCTCAAGGCACGTTCTTATGTTCTGAGATGTGCTTCGAACAAGGAGTGGGGGGTGAGAATTTATTAAGTAGCTGCCAAATAACTTATTACTCAATAGTAATAGTACACATGTTTTGTTCTGTATGATTTGTGAATTTATTGCTTCTTAACTATGAGGTAATGGCTTTAACACAGTATGATGTTTTGCAAGCTAGCTTTATTTTTAGCCTAGCTTATCCAGTCAGTGTCAGAAGCTTCTCCTCTAGAACTGCAATACAACATGGATTAGACCAGTGCTCTTCAACCAGTCGAGACCTGAGACCCACCTCTGACTCCCAGACAGGAATATGGCCCACTTCTACATTTTAACTTTTGATTTATACTTAGTAGTGCTAGCATCTCACCGCATATCACACACTGAGGTGCTGACATGCATATTTTTTCAGTACACATGAGCCAGTATTTCATGTGCAGTATTGCAAGTCAAACCTTTCAACCTTTTAAAATAGATGCAAATTTCTGACAGTCTTGTCTAAGCCTGTGGCTAGTATTGAGCATTACTATTGCATTATTTTACCAAAAAATCCTTTCTCTCACTTTGTTCCTTTCCATAAGTTTCACCACTTCCCTCCTTTTCCTGTCACTTCTGGGGACTTTTTCTCTGCCTACCTATGTGCACTTTCTGTCCTCCATCTTTGCCTCCCCCTTGCACTTCCTTTGTTGTCACTCGCTATCATCTCATCTTCTTTCACGATCCTTTCTGTCACCAGCTATCTGCCTGCTGCCTCTCTCTCTGCTCACGCCTTCTTCTACATTTCCATTACCTACTCAAATATTTCTACCCTTTCTCTCACCTTCTTTTTGTTTCCGTTCATCTGCCTTTCTGCCTCTCTCTTTCGCTTTCCTTTTTACTGTGCTCACTTTCTTCCATCTTGTGTCACCTTCTCTGCCACCTTTAACTCACCTCTCCGTGACTCTTGCCCCTTCGGAAGGTCAACTTGCCTGAGATCAAAATGAACAGCATTTCACCCTCAGAATTTATCATAGGTGGCAACAGGATGTTGTTGCCCCTTTGTTGGATGATGAAGTGTGAAGGAACTCGTCATATTCTCCTTCACTGAAGTAACATATAGTTGTCACTCCAAAACACCTTTTTCATTTAGTTTGCAAAGTCTTTCCATTTTGCAGTCTCTTTAAAAAGCAACTAAAATTAATTTTCATTCCAAATCAACGATGAACGATTAAAAGTCGCAGTTCTGTGCTTACTCACTTGAGAGTAAGTATCGTTAAAATAACTGAGCCATACTTCTGAGTAGACATGCCTAAAATCTGCTTATTAATTTTACTAAGGTCCTCCCTGAGGACCTGGGTCTCTTTCCCCCTTCCTGCAGTTCCACCCCCTTTTCTGTCCTCTTTTATGAATGCATCTCTTTCCGTCTTTCACAACCTCTTGTCTAATCTGCCCTCTCCTTGTGTCAGCTTACCTGAAATCAAATGTACAGAAAATAAATCTGGAAAAGTTTTAGTACCCTAAGAACCTAATATATGCATCAATTGCTTGCTGTTATCCTAAGTCCACATAATTTGGAGTAAATCCCATTTAAATGGATGGACCTTCTGAATAAGTGTTAAGGGGAGTCAGGAGGATGGCTAATCGGTCTTTAAGCAAGCATGATAGTGCAACCCTATGTCTGCTCAGAAGCAAACCCTACTGCATTCAGTGTGGTTTACTCCCAATTAAATAGTTTTAGGACTATTTTAGGACTAATTTTACTTTGAATAAACAAAGATTTGGCTGAAAAGCTGTAAGTTTCCTAAGAGCATAATAATAGCATCAGGCCAATGTCCCAGCTAATCCAGCATTCGGATCTCACAGTGGCTAACCTGTGGGAGACTAGGAAGCAGAATTTGAGCATGAGAGCACTATCCTCTCCTGTGGTCTCCAGCAAGTGTTATTTGGAAGTCTTATTTTGGCCAACTGTGGAGGCAGAGCATAGCCATTACGGCAAGTAGCCAGAGAGAGGCACATTACTATTTTTAAAAGGGGAAGGAGGAAAGAATAAAGGTATTCCTTGCTTATTTTTGCATGTGTCTACTATAAAGTTATGCAGTGCCTATAGGAATCCTGCGAGGCCTATAAGACCTGCCTCACAGCCTGATCCTATGCATGTTTACTTGGAAGTAAGCCCTGATGGGGACGTGGGTGGCGCTGTGGTCTAAACCACTGAGCCTAGGGCTTGCCGATCGGAAGGTCACATAAACAGATCTTTTAATTTGTCGGATGATATGGTCACAAGTTAGGAGTGCTTCATAAATTCAGTATTGTTCGTAAGTCACAAAGTGAATGAGGGGGGGAAAATACCCCCCCCCCCAAATAACTCCACTAACCCAGAAATAGTACCTCGGGTTAAGAACTTTGCTTCAGGATGAGAACAGAAATCGGCGGTGGCAGTGGGAGGCCCCATTAGCTAAAGTGGTACCTCAGGTTAAGAAAAGTTTCAGGTTAAGAACGGACCTCCAGAACGAATTAAGTTCTTAACCCGAGGTACCACTGTACTGGGCCTTTTGCTCAGCTCTTCTCTCCTTCCCAAGATGTTCATGGTATGCTTAGATTAAGCAATTCTAGCACTATGGAACAGTGAAAGTTAGAAGTAATTCTGTCAGCTTCACAGGAACTGTTCAGAATTGAAAACTAGTGTGTGGGAGCTAGACTTCTCTTTAGGACGTATGGGCATCTTATGGCAAAATGGTTACAATGGATCTTTATGTAATTGCAGTATGCACCCAGTAGTAGCTATGCTTATTTAGCACATTTTGTAACAGGCATAAATATTGAAAACCACTGAAGGTGTCTGGAAACAGGAAATTTTAGAACCATTAAAATTATCTGGTCACTGTATCTACTTAACATATATTTTAGGCTGCAATCCTATGGCCATTAATTTGGGAGTGAGCCCAGTGTAACGTATGTGTGGGACATGCCTGGACCTTGATACATGTTTTGTCTCTTTGTTGTAATTAAAGATACCTAGGACAATACTTTCATTTGCATTGTTAATTTGCTTAATGCAATAGGGATAGCTTTCACCTCATACGGTTGTTTGGTTCTGAATATTTATTGAGAAAAGCAAGGTATAGTTTTAATATGTTTAGGGCCATTTGTAAGGCGTTTATGTTCAAATTGTTAAATGGATAAAGACTACAAGCCTTCAGCTATGAAACTGACTTATTTCAAATGAATACTGTATATAAAATTCATCTTCCAGCTAATGTCTTAGCCATAAATCTTCTTTCATAGAAATTTCATTGTGCCTTCATTCTGCAGCTCCCCATTAACCTTGTTTTCCCTAAACCTCTGTTTTTTCCACTTGACCTTTCCTCTGTTCTTTCTTTCTTTCTTGCTGCCTCTTCCACCCTTCTTCTAGCTGTTCTGCCGCTGTGCTCCATGAACTTTGTCTTCCCTAACACTGGAGTGTTTTTTCACTCAGTTTTCCAGTCTTACCACACATAGAATTTCCTATCCCTAAACTACGGCTGAGGGTATTAATCCTAACGAATCTTACAACATTCTTTTCCCGTATAGATTCTGTATTGTGAGTATTCTATTGATGCTGTTTCCCTATGACTGAGAACATTTTGTGATAAAGCTCAGGGACTTGATTTCAGAGGCCTCCACGCAGTAGGCACAATATAATATAGATGATGGAGTTGAATTGTCAGTGTTCCTGCTATTCCATTACACCAGCAGTCTTCTTATTAAATTATGTGAATGGAGTAGTTAGATCTGAGCATAAAGAATTAGTTTCCTATTTGCTAGCTGCAGCTAGAATGCTTTTTCTGCAAAGACTGTTAACAACACTGAACATTATAGTGTGTGGGAGTTTGCAACTATGACTGAAGTACATACAGTGGTACCTCGGGTTACAGATGCTTCAGGTTATAGATGCTTCAGGTTACAGACTCCGCTAACCCAGAAATAGTACCTTGGGTTAAGAACTTTGCTTCAGGATGAGAACAGAAATTGCACGACGGCAGTGGGAGGCCCCATTAGCTAAAGTGGTACCTCAGGT
The DNA here is from genome assembly GCF_965113315.1 of Podarcis vaucheri. Lineage (NCBI taxonomy): Eukaryota > Metazoa > Chordata > Lepidosauria > Squamata > Lacertidae > Podarcis > Podarcis vaucheri. The sequence continues at coordinate 38,297,391 of NC_138766.1, forward strand.
TAAGAACAGTTTCAGGTTAAGAACGGACCTGCAGAATGAATTAAGTTCTTAACCCAAGGTACCATTGTACTTTTTTAGATTCCAAGAAGGCAGGCAAGACAATATAATTTTTTAATAAACTGGCAAAACTTTGTTGGCTGCAGCAGAAGATATGGGATATTTCCAGTTATGAGTTACAGGTTTTCATTGTTTTAATTAGTTAAGGCAATATGGTATAAGAGACTCTGGGGAGAGCATTTTTTTTTAATTTTTACAAATGCAGCATTCATCTAGGCTACTTACAAGTATTCTCTCTCTCTCTCTATATATATACACACACACACACACACACACAGAGAGAGAGAGAGAGAGAGAGAGAGAGAGAGAGAGAGTTGAGTTATAGCTTTCAAATAAAATAATCTGACGCCACCTCCTTCTCCTCATTCTCTCACGGTGTTTGTTCACTAAAGGGAATTAGTTTTGTCAGATCAGACTCCTTGATTTGAATGCCCTATCATTATTATCTCCTTGGCCCATTTAAAAATATGGGTTATAGAGACCAGGCCTGTGGCCTGCTTTCAGGAAGCATTTAGGTATGTCTTTACCCATTGTGACTTCCAACCGCTTTAAGGTTTTCAAGTTTATTTCTATGCAAGGCATGTTCAAATATATCAAGACAAAATGACATTTGAAAAACAACACCTAGATTTAGTTCTTTTCACATGTAGCTCCTCTACAATAGTTTTAAAGGGTTCCCCTGCTTGATCGCCCTACTTTTGATAAAATTGTACATACTCATATTGTATAAATAAATCCGAAGTCACAGTTTGTGGTTTCCAAATGTTCCTTTTTCTGAAGTATGATACAGAGTGTGATGGTGCATGTAATGTTGAGCAATTGATCTGTGAGTTTGACGATTTGTCATAATCCTGGCTTGAATGAGTAAACACCCTTTTAGACTATTACCAGAATAGATATAGATATATGCAAGCTCTGAATATTTGCATATATATGGCAACTTCATTCCTATAAATCATTGGCAGAGCATTGCCCATATGAGAACCCTAGCACTAAATGTGTGCTCATTTATTGTTTGAAACGTGGCCTATTTAGAAGGCCAGAGGGTAAGATTTCCAAAGGTATTGACTTGTTTATTAAGAATATTTAGGTCCTCACCTTTCAACATAGCATAGCTCAAAATAGTTAGCAATAAGAAGAAAATTCATTAAAATACAGCAAAACTTAATTTAAGAATACACCACCAACATTCATGTATTTATTTAGACTACTTATATACCACCTTACAGCCTAAAGAGTCTCTCAAATAAAATAGTCACACAGTAAGGCCTGGTATCAGACCCTATGGTGACAGTATTATTCAGGTGGCATTTCCTTATTTAATCCTTGTTCTTCCTTTGTGTTGCCCTTCATCCTCTGCCTATGAGATGGTAGTCTCCTGAGGACCCCTGAGGCAAGGGAATGTGGCAGAGTAGCTGGAACTCACTCAGCCCAGGAAGGATACAAGTTTTCCAAGGAAACAAACACCACTAAACAACAAAGGCAGCACTATCCATATCTACAAGCAGCAGAAATTAAAAACCAGGTGACTGATAGGCCAAATGCGAGCTGAATGCCATTAGGGAGGGATGTGATGAATTTCTCAAGGGGGGAAATTCTAAAATCTGGGTATGTCCACTGGAAAGGCTTGCTTTCATATGTTTGCTCCCAAAAGGATCTAAAGTCCTGATTATATTTCACGATAAAGATCTATGCAGTTAGGAACAAAAAACACTTTGGTCTTAGGACGAAGTAGGATTCAGTGAGCAGAATATCTTAGAACGATCCAGGCCATAGCTCTGCATGAAGTGGCCTATGGCAGAAGCCTATGGGAATCTGTTTTAGGTATTTTCTAAATGATAAGTAGTAAATAATGGAATTGACTTTTCATAGATAGGTAGCTATGACTCAGTTCACCTACAATGGTCTTAGCATATGAAGAAACTGCAGCGAGCCTCAGATCTATGCATTCCCCTCTCTTCTTCTTTAGTGTGCCAGAGGAGGAAACTGGATGTATTAAGTATTTGAGCTGTAACTGGCTGCAGCACATTCATGTAGCGGGAACCCCACATGAACTGGCTAGTGTCTCAGCTCACCCTCAGCGCTAGACTTGTTATAGCCATCGGCAGAGTAGGTGTGAAGTCAGCCATTCTTATGAGATGTCTCTAGTGCCTGCCCTGAATACCTTCAGCAGTGCAGCATTTAAAAAAGATGTGCCGACTTCAAATGTTTTCATCTTGAAGATGTGAGTTTATACTTATTCTTGCATTGGTGAACAGGAGATGAGAATTAGATTTCCATATGCTGTTTAGATGAGTTCTGTATTCTACAAAATACAGTTTAGATGAGTTCTGTTTAGATTGAGTTCTGTATTCTACAAACCTCTTTCGGCAGCATTTTACTGGTATCTCTTTGAATTCAGCAGTATGTATCATACATTTTTGCACCTGCAAAACTGTAGATGCAGTAGTTCTATCCGTGGTTGATTAACATTGGTCCCTTGCTGACATGTTAATTAATGACTATGCTAATATATTTATGAGAAAAGGAGGCATGTGTATTTGCAGATACCTAGGAAAAAAATCTACATAGATGGGATGCTGGATTCAGGCTCGGCCTTTTTTCCCCCTAGATGAATTTTAATGCTGCGAGTTAATGTCATGATGTGTAATGCATAATTTATATTATCATTAACAGGGATGTTAGAGAAATGTTTTCATGCCAGGTTAAGAAAACAGTGCAGTTAGTAATAGCAACTGTCGTCAGAAAATATTTGAACTGGTATTGCCAGAGATGTTCAGGTCAATGGTATTAATAGAAAAATTTCATACCTTTTCTTAATGGGGTGGGTTTGGAGGAATTCACATTATGGAAAGAATGCACACAGTTCCAATGATTGGCCCGGCATACATCTTTGATTTGGAATTGTTTTCAAGACATTGACTCTAGCTGGAGCAATGGTGCCTGAATTCCTTAGAATTAATTTATGCTCATTATTATATATATATAAACAGCAAGCAAACCCCTGTGTTAAGCATTGGCTCAATAAGAAAAAATGCAACATAACTGTCATGGGATTGATGGGCTCCTCTTGGGAATAATAATAATAAAAAAATGACATTGTAAAAGTTGGGGTTTGGGTGTTTTATTTGATTTATTTATTTATTAAATTTGTACACCACACTTCATCCGTAGATCTCGGGGCAGTTCACAAGATAAAAGCACAGAGTACACAATAAAAACCAAGACCAGAACAAAACAATACTCCCCACCTCAAAATACAATTAAAAGGATATAGGATGTTAATCAGCCAAAGGCCTGGTTAAAGAGGAACATTTTGCCTGGTGCCTAAAGGTGTATAATGATGGCACCAGCCAAACTTCCCTAGGAAGAGTATTTCACCAATAGGAAGCCACTGCAGAAAAGGCCCTTTCTAGTGTTGCTACCCTCTGGACCTCTCATGGAGGAGGCGTATGAAGAAAGGTCTCAGATGGTGATCGCAGGGTCTGGTTCAGTTCATATGGAGAAAGGCTGTCCTCGAGGCATTGCACTCCTGAGCCATTGACTATTCATAGATACTGTATATCTGAATCACATGACCATATGCTTGCTGAAGTATGGAAATTAAAAATAGGAACAATATATTAAGAAATAATCTTCTGATTATGTTATGTCTCTTACATATGATGCCATGCTTATTGTATGTCTGTATTTTTAGGTGTGTTATTGTAGTAATATATAATCTTCATGAATTGTATGGCTTTGTTTAGATATAAAGATGATCCTGAAGACAACTTCACAGATTTTTCATACATACGATGCTCTAGCACTGTGTGAGGTATGGGATATATGCATTGTCTCCTCTGAAATAAGGCCCTGGAGTTTGTTAGTTGCTAAGTGTCATAAGGCCATCAATCTCACTTAGCATGAGAAATGTGCCCCTGCACCTTCATGCTACTCAAAATGTGAATTGTTTTATCCATCTAAATCTTAGTGTGCCAAATAATATCCAAAACATCCCTTGAAGAGCCTGATGTTGCATTTTTCAAATATTCTTGGGAAGAAATGTCCTCCTTCTGTTTTGTGAGTTCTTGGTTTCTGCAGTCATGGCAGCGTGGCCTGAGATAACCCTGTACAACTTGCATGTAAGGCTTTCATGCTATGAGCTAGTTGACAAAAAGCCTGAAAGGAATGTAACTCTTGAGAGCTGAAGGAGGGATTAGAGGAAGAGCCATAACTAACTCAGTGGCAGAAACGTGTGATTTGCATCTGAAAGGTGCCAGTCCACAACATCTCCAGTTTAGAGTTGGGCAAGACATTCGCCCAAAACTTTACAAGAGTTATGACTAGTTAGTGTGCAGTACTCAGCCAGATGTATCCACTGTCTGACTTGGTAGACAGCAACTGCCTACATGCCCTAAATTCATTGAATCCAGCTCTGCACAGAAACAGGGTGTTGAAATATATTATGTTTATTTACTGGTATAATCATCATCACCATTGCCATCATCATTATCTGCCAGTTTCAAAGTTAAGAGAACATACGTAATCTCTTAACTTCACTTTAAATTCTTAGTTAGAACTTTGTCATTAAAACAATCATGAGTGGTAGCAGATAATAAAATGTTTATTTTGTATACAGATTAGGATACCAGCTGATGTTGCCTGTATGAATCCTAAGATTTTCAAGTTCTCATTTAGCAGTGATATAATGATAAAGGAGGGTCCAGATTACCATTTTTTGAACCAGGATTGGATTTCTTGAACTCTGTAAATTATGGCAGGTTTGAAATAAACCTGTTTTGAGTAATTACGGTGTATATATATATATACTGGTGTGTTTACACATTGGGATGGGGTGGGGGGTCAGAGGAGTGTGCCCCTTCCTGTTGTGAGGACAACCAGTATAGGACAGGAAGCCAAGAGCAGTTGCAGACCTTGAGGGTCTCAAATTTCAGCATGTGATGCCAAAATTCACCCCCAACCTCTCACCTTCCATTCTCTATTATAGTTGTGGCACCCCTGAGTTTTCATGCCCATTGTGACCAAACCAGTTGCACTCCCCTAAATCCACTTCTGCCAGGAAATGTTCATAAACATTTGAATTTCAAATCTAGTAACTTATTTAAAATTTGCTCTGGTTCAGAACTATCTTATCCTCAAGGAACTTGGTTACCCTTTTCCTCAATGTACTCAATAAGTACAGTATATTTTATTATCCTGATTCAGAACCAAATTATGTGAACCAAAGTCATCTTTCATCTAATTTAAATGCTGGTTGAGTTGGCCTTGGCAAAATTGTAACTAATTATGTTTACTTATGAAAGCCACAGTCCTGAGACTACTTACAAGCTTCGTAAATCTGCTTGATTCCAGAGTTTAGCTTAAATTTGACTTTTAGTTTTAGCCTATATTTAAGATGATTAGAGATTTAACTGCCCAGTCTCTGTTACACTATTAGTCATTCCATTTTGTCATGGCTATTGTCATTTTGCTTGTGCATGTATAAAGTTGCACTTGTATCATATCACATGCCTCTTTGAAAATCTATATGTCTTAAGAATCCGACCGTGAACCATCTATACAAATTCATAACAAATAGGGGTGGTGATGTGCTCTGTCATTTACAATCACCATTTCTTTTTCAACCAATTTCTAACCACCTTGATGTAAATAGTATAACGTGACACATTAAGTTAAAGACAGACTAGTGGCAACTTGAAAAAACAGAGGTGTATGCTAATGTGTCTTTACTGTTTATGATTCTGTTAGTGGCTTAACTATTTTCTGAATAAAATTACTTGTCATTGACCAAAGCAACAGCAGCTTTTTAATGAAAAACCTCCAGGAAATTAGCTACAACTGGAATATTTGGAGGAACACAGGTGGCTCTGTAGCTAGACTTTTCCACATCCAGCAGATAATTTGTCTTTAGTAATGAACATTAATATTCATTCGTTCCTTTTCTGCAAGGAAAATGCAGAAAAATACTTAGCCAAATGTTAATAATTCCTTGGTGTATCCAGAGGCAATTGTGGGCTGGGATGAAGTTACAGATAGGATGTACATATGTTATGAGAGGCTTCTGTGAACAAACCATTCGCAAAATAAACTTGATGTAGTTGTACAGTCATTTGGACAAATATTTTTGTGTATTTTGTACTTATGGGTGTTGTTATAGATATCAGATAATGCCATTGGGCATGTTTGGCTTAAACAAACCAACAGAATAAATAGTATTCTGCCACATTGCATCCCTCCCCCCCAAATCAAACATTCTTCTTAAAGTTAATGATCACAGAAACATTTAAGATATCTTCAGAAAACACATTCCTGAGATGCTGTGAAAAGGATCATGAAAATAGCTGTTTTGTCTCTATGTCCAGGAGAGTTTTTAGAGGGGCTGCCAAATCATTAACAGCTATATGATAGTGACGTCATCTTCCCACTTCAGTAGTGGTTGCTTGTGCACATGTCTGTCTGTACTCACTGTGAATGCAGAAGCCCTATGTGGAATTGTGGATTCGTGTTCGCAACAGGATGAAATAAATTACGGATCCACAGCACATAAAAAGCAGAATTTCTGTTCTCAAGTATTCATCTTTTAGATATTCAGGAAGCTTATCTGAACACGGGCTTTGGTGTTTAATTTGAGCTGAGACAATTTTTTTTGGTGTTGAGTGTGATTGCTTAAAACATCCCCCCCCCCGGGTCAGACTTCATTTTAGAAAGTTATGTTACTCTCCTATTAGAATAATATCCTTTCAGGGATTTGTTTTTGGAAGAAATAAGGGTTAACCCATGCTGTTTCATGCCCACCTTCTCTCTTTGCTTATATCTATGTATAAAACCTCTGAGCACCAAACAGACGGGGTTCTGTTTGGTTTTGGAAGAGTTTCTTCAGTCATTCACCAGGCAACACATACGCCATTCTCTGACCAGATTCATGGGTGCAAGAAGCTGTATGGGTGGCTCCTTGGAACACACTATGCAGGCAGCTTTATGGGCAAACTGTGTGAAGTAACTACCCAATTGTGGTGGCCTCTTTCAACCATGCCAATACACCCCACTTTCTTATTCTGCAAAATGTGACTTAAATTGTGATGCTTTCTAATCACCATTCCTGTGTGGAAGATGAATAATGCGTCCCATGAATTTCATTGTTCACAAGCATATATACAAGCAGGACCTGCAACAAACTGTTGCCATGTGGAGTGTTCGTTTTCCGGATTACAGCCCGCCTTAGAAACAGAGAATTGTAGATAGGAAGGGACCCTGATAATCATCTAGTCCAATTCCTGGCAATGCAGGAATATGCAACTGGTCCTTGGCATTATTAGCACCATGCTCTAACCAACTGAGCTAAATGCCTTGTTCTCTTCTAGGAGACTCCATTCCATACCCTCCCTCCCTGCAGTTTCCCATATTTTTCTCTAAAGGGTCTTTGCATTCTGTGTCCACTGAACTTGCTCAGTCGCCATGGAGCTCTATTGGGGCTCCCCCCCCTCTCTCTCCTCTCTTAGGATCCCCATAAGGTTTGTTCATTTAATCTTTGGTGCTTCTGTATATGGTGCTTTCCTCTGAGCCTGCCGATACCTCCCTCCTGTTTGGCTACATCAGAATCTACACTTGAGAAAACATGAGCACATATGCTGTTGACTACTTAGCCACTAAATTAAATAAAATAGCTATGTGAGCAGTGTGGTTTCAGTGTTATTTTAAGCCAGGTGTTTTAAAACAACAACAACACACCACAACATTTCACATTCACTTGTAAGACGAATTAATTACTCTTGGAAGAATTTCCTGTTTAAAATGGTTTGTGTTTTGTTGTCCTGAAATGGAATTCAGATAAGGCTGAAGAACAACGGTTTCTCCCTGACCTTGAGTTGTGCTTGTTTTTCTTGGCATAACTAAAAAAGAAAGTTAGAATACACTTGATGGCAATATATATGCAGACCAATAAGAATCTTGTATTTGGCAGTGAAGTATCTGGCTATGAAGCATTTAAGTTGCCATTTATTCCATCTTAGCATTTTCTTTAAAGGAAAAACAAAACACCCTATGAAGCTAATTGGAACCCTTCATTAAAAATGCAGGAATTCATATTATTCATTTATTATTACATTATTCCACCATTTCTCCATGGAACTCTGGGTGGTATACCTGGTTTACCCCCTGCCTATTTTATTTTCACAAACTCTGTGCGGTAGGTCAGGTTAAGAGACAGCGACTGGTCAAAGGTCACCCAGTGGGTGGGGTTTTGAACCCTGGTTTCCCAGGCCCCAGCCCAGCCCCCTAACTACTTACACCACACTGAGTGTTTCTCAATCAGAAAAGGATCTCATATATTACGTGCCTATGTTTGCTTCATCATACTAGACAACTTGTGAGAAGATTTGTGCTAGGTAGAGAATTCAGTTCAGGGGTGTGTGTGGTATTTTTAAAAATTGAAAAGTCTTGCTTTACAAGGCATTTGAGGATATTTACAGTACCTTTTCCATCTTTAGGCATTTTGCCAGTGGAGAACAATAACAGTCATAATAATTTGAACATTTCCTAATGTGGTGTTCCTTCCATAGAGAAACAGATATTTTCCAAACAACAAATATTTTCCAAACTTGCACATAGAGACAGATAAATTGTGTGTGTGTGTGTGTGTGTGTGTGTAAATGTTAGCAGCAAAGTACAAAAAAACAGATATTCTAGATTACCTAGGAATTCTATTTATTAGTAAATGGTGTTTGGTAAATTACCAGATGAGGCCAAATGAAAATGGGTGTAGCTTGATCTAACCTAGTCAGAGTCCCAAGAATTTTATAGTTTTCCAAGTAAAGCTTAGGGCAGGGATATGTAAGTAGTGACTCGCCATATCTGGAGAGCCACTGGTTCCCCATCCATGACTTAAGAATGCGGGGTTACATGAAAAAGACGTGCAGGCACTGAATGTTGTTTCTTCAAATTCTCTGAGTGGGATTAGGCAATGGTCAGAAAATGCCAGGGGGAAAAAAACCACACACTGCAGAATGTGCGATTAAATACTGTTTTTATAATTAATAACAGGACAATGTATTTGTGACTGTAACTGAACCAAACATGAATGCATGACTTGTGACACCTGTATGAACCACAAACAACATTGCCCATATTCTTAAAACATGCAGAATTGTATATTTTTACATGAATTTATTATAGCATGACAAAACACCATGTTAACACTGGGTTTCAGCACTTAGCCTTGCAGTTGCATTTTACAAAACCGTGTCTGGTTCTAGTCAATTGTTCTACTATAGTATCCAATATTAGTGACAACTCTTTGACTTTGGGGATATTGCAGGTATTCTGTAGAATGGCTGTGTTCACCTTTTGCCTCCAAGTCCCATGCTTTACTGACTCCATGCTAGAGACAATATTTTTGGGAGAGCAGCCATTTAGTGTTTTGCATGGTGTTTTGGAGTGTGCTGTAGATTGCCTAGGTGATAATTAAATTGCCTGAATTTTGCCTCCAACATATGCTTCAAAAAATAAATAAACTGAGCAAACTACGTGGAACTGCAAAGTGACCCACATTGCTGTTTTTCAGCCGAAGCCAAGTGCTTGCATGTAGGAGGGTAGCTAATTTCAGGGGAGTGTGAAGTATTTTCATTTCACAGAAAGGTGTTGTACCCAGTGCAGTTGGCAAGGGAGTGAATACAGATGGGTGTCCTTCCAGTGTGAGTTGCTATAGTGCAGTATAGCTTAACATTACAGCCTAGCAACTGTTCAATATTAACATTGTTCATTGCCTTAATTAGCTGCCGAGCCCTGAGTCTGGCTGTAAAACACTTGGTGGTGTCAAACATTGATCTGCGCTGCAGTTGTGGGTCTGGCAAGCATGAGAATAAACTCATTGCTCAGTGTCAATAATGTGAAATAATGTGCCATTTGTTTTGTACCTGTTTTTGAATGTCTTTGTGCTGTAACAGTAAGAAGAGTAGTAATGATCCCCCCCCCCTAAAATTTATGGATCACTTTTTGCCCTTTAACCCATCGGAAGAAGAGGAGGAGCTCAACTAATCACAGTTATGCGTTGCTCAACCATCCCTACTCTAATTCACTGTTTGGGTGATTTGTATAGATGCTCAGTTTTGAAGATGAATTATTCATCTTGGGAGATGAAAGGGTAACTTCATACATTCCATTCTTAGAATGGAAAAGACTGTGTTGTAGTTCTGACACTACTGCTAGCCACCATTTTATTCAATACTAACTCGCGGAAAGCCCACCTTGCCATTGTTTACAAGTAACAGTATTGTTGCATGAAGTATCATCTTAATGCTGCCCTTGTAGAATTATGCAGCATCTTTGGAAGAAATCATCTGAATTACTATGTTTTTAATGTTCATACAGATGTGTTGCAATGTGCTGCACACTATTTTTAAATTAAAAGGGTTTTAAAAACATACAGTGTGAAAAAAAGATACAAAGTACAGTACAGAGTTAAACTATAAACTTAGAAGAAATCTAAAGCCAAAAAGCATGCAAAACTGACATTCAGCAACATTGTTGAGAGTAAGTTACCAGCACAGTTTACCTAACCCAAAACTGCAACATGAAGTAGTTAAAAGAATAGAAGTTTCTGTAGCCGATCACACAGATGGGTGGGGGTATAAATAATAAATTATTATTATTATTACAAGCTATTCTTTTGTTGTACAATCCAATGAAGACTTAGGCCGGGCTAAGCTTAGTTTGTAAGCAGAGTTTTGTGCTGAATTGTGGCTACCATATATAAGGTTTCCATATATTTAAACAATTAATATAATGCTTGAAAGTAAAAATCTATTAGGTGCTTCTGTCTTTATCACCATACCTTAACTGTATGGATTGCAGTCAAATATCTCATTTCTGTACTACTTTGTTTCTCGTGGCCACGAGGCAGCTGAACACTCAGTTTCATCAAGCTTCTGTTTAGAACACAAGCGTTATAATGACACTGGCATATATGCAAGATGATAATTTACGTGGCAACATGTAGTCCCAATACACCTTTATCAGCCCCTAAGGAATTTTTTTAAAAAGAGAAGTAATGCAGAATCTTATTTGTCTTTGAAGTGTTTTCTCAAGGCCTTATTGTTGAGGTGAGTTTTAAAAAAGGTGACAGCATGTTTAGCAAGCTTGGGGTGCCGGTGGAAAGTCTGGTAAAGAAACCTAAGCTCATGTTAATAGCTTTTAGAATGATTTTGGGGCTCGGTTCAGCATTATCCCCTCCCACCTCTAGTTGCTTTAACTATTTAAACATAAGATACTCAACCAGGTGACAGGCATGTTCATCACATGTTTCCAAATACGAAAATTAGTTGCTGCAGTTTTGGAGTTCATAAGACATTTCCAGTGTGGTGAGAGTGGTAGTGTGGTGAGAGCCAGCATGGTGTAGTGATTAAGAGTGGTGGACTCGTAATCTGGTGAACCAGGTTTGCTTCCCCACTCCTCCACATGCAGCTACTGGGTGACCTTGGGCTAGTCTCACTTCTCTGAAGTCTCTCAGCCTCACTCACCTCCCAGAGGGTTTGTTGTGGAGGAGAAAGGGAAAGGAGAATGTTAGCCGCTTTGAGGCTCTTTAGGGTAGTGCTAAAGCGGGATATCTAATCCAAACTCCTCCTCCTCTTCTTCTTCTTCCAGTGTTGACTCTTCATGTGTGAATGTCTTGTCCACTGTTTTTAACAATGAATAACTAGGGCACAGGTTTTGTTTATGGAGCCAGACTTGTTTGCTATCCATATGCAAACTCTTGGTGAGAATTGGAGTTAGATGTGAAAAATCAGGACAAGCAGACAAAGTATGTGTGTGTCTAATTTTATGGGGTTTAGGCTAGGAGCAGAATGAAGGGACCCTAATCCGTAGGCTCTCTAGCCCTATTTTCCTGTGCAAAAGTGCCTGAAGCAAAGCACTGGAAGAATTTGAGAATGAATACTTGCACTGAAATCCTTCACGCTGGAATATTAGTGTGTGCAGTGTTGCAGATAAGAAAAGGGGAGAAGAATAGTGCACCAGCCTGCAAAACAGTTTAGCAACTCACAGTTCTGCAGGCTGCCTGCATTGGGTGTGGCAGAGTTGCTCAGAAGGAATTTATATTCATTAGAGGTGAATTGGTAAGTAAGAAACTGAGCCAGGCTATGTTAGTGTAGTGCAGAGGATTTCAACCTTTATACAAAGACCAGGGGATAGACATGGTCTCTCTCAGTTTCTCATATATTTATAAGTATTTTGTGTCCTGTTTCCTTATTAATCAGTGATTAATGAGTTAAGTTCAGCCAGTATGTCAGGTACAAACTTCATTCTGGACCCATGTGCAGTGTGCCCCATGTGAATGGAAGGATGAGATGGAACAAACTGACACAACAACTTTGGGGGATTAAAATGGGCCACAACTTTATTGATTACAGGTGCAGGTAGGCTTAGGCTTAGGCACTGGGCATGTATCCTGTATCAGCTTCCTGGAAGGCTTAGGTTTGAATAGAAGCATGCCTGGGTTTTGAAGCACCTCAAGATGCAGGTCAACTAAGGTGCCCAGGCTGCAATTGGATGTTCTATGGCCCTCTACCCACTGTTGTGCTTCAGGACAGAAACTTCCACCCATACCCCTTTATTGGGGTACTCTGTGATATCGTACCTGCCTTAGGTCAGGGTGATGCACCAAGTCACATACCCAGAGTTGGACTAAGGATTCCACCCAATGCCTTACCCACCACACAAACCGCCCTTGCATTGCTCTTCTGCCAATTGCGCTGGAGATTTCAGGCACAGTCGGCTTAAATCTTGTAGCGGTGGACCAGCGTGAAGACTTGTGCACTCTGGTCTGCCGCCCAGGCCCTGCCCCTCCCTCAAAGATCACCAGTGGCCATTTAGGATTTAAAACAAAGACTTATGAGCAATGGCTGAGGGAATTGGGTATGTTTAGTCTTGTAAAGAGGAGACTGATATGGTAAAGGTAAAGGTAAAGGGACCCCTGACCATTAGGTCCAGTCGTGACCAACTCTGGGGTTGTGGCGCTCATCTCGCTTTATTGGCCGAGGGAGCCGGCGTACAGCTTCTGTCATGTTGCCAGCATAGAATCATAGAATCATAGAGTTGGAAGAGACCACAAGGGCCATCGAGTCCAACCCCCTGCCAACCCCCTTAGCATGACTAAGCCGCTTCTGGCAAACCAGAACAGTGCATGGAAACGCCGTTTACCTTCCCGCCGGAGCGGTACCTATTTATCTACTTGTACTTGACGTACTTTCGAACTGCTAGGTTGGCAGGAACAGGGACCTAGCAACAGGAGCTCACCCCATTGCTGGGATTCGAACCGCCAACCTTCTGATTGACAAGTCCTAGGCTCTGTAGTTTAACCAACAGCGCCACCATCTTCAAATATCTAAAGGACTGACACATGGGAGATGGAAGTTTTCTGCTGATCCAGAGAGTAGGACTCAGGATCCATGGATTCAAGTTACAAGAAAGGAGATTTTGACTAAACATCAGGAAAAAAATTCTGACAGTAAGTGTTATTGGACAGTGGAGCAGACTCCCTCCGGAGGTCTGGACTTTCCTTCCTTGGATGCTTTTAAGCAGAGGTTGGATGGCCACCTCTCATGTATGATCCAGTTGAGTTTCGTGCATTGCAGGGGGTTTAGACTAGATAGGCCTGAGAGTCCCTTCTGACTCTGCAATGCTATGATTCTGAAATATACATTAATACAATTTATATATTTAATTATTAAACAAATTTAAAATACAAACAGAAGTATGCACTCCATGAAACAAACAATAATTTTTTTTAAGGCTTCAATGTGTTTTTTCTTGAATGTTGCCGAGGATTGCCAAAAAAGGCTCCAGTTTGTACCACCCTGAGCTAAGGTCATTACAGTGGAAGGGGGTGGGGTGATGTATTGATGCTGGAGAATTTAAAAGCTTGGAGAATGGTCACTATCATTAAAAAATATTATTGATTGATGGTGCATGGTAGGACCTGTAACTGTTTTTTAAGTGTATGCTGTCAAAAAGCAGCAGAACAAGTTGTACCATAATCTGATCAACAATTAGATCACACCAAAACAGTGCTAACATTTCAGCAGTTGAGGAAACGCCTTGCCTTATGCAAGTTTCCTTTGTCTTTTTTTCCTGCAACTTTTTAGAGGCAAGGGACCAAGGGGTAAGTGGGCCTTTTTGGATAGGAAGGGGTATATTTGAGCCTCTTGAGGAAAGCCAAATCACATTGCACTGCTCATAACATAGCTTTGTGTCAGGTGATATTATATATAACAACAACAACAACAACATTAATGCTTCCTGGAAAACCTGCAACCAATTTTAAACACACACACACACACCACCACCACCACAACTCTAAGCCCAATCCAGTTTCAGCAATAAGCCCCACCTGTTTTGCAATAGTTGATAATTCCTTTTGATGTCAGCTTGCTCAACTTTACTGGAAGGTCAATATTGCATGATGCATTGTGTCCCACTGCAAAAGTAGGGAGCTGCTACTGCGTGGGAAGTTCTATAAGCCATTCCAGAAGATTGCACAATTTTGACATCATACTTTTCAGTACAAAGCAAATTCAAATGTGGTTATTTTGTAAACACACCTTCACGTAGTGAGCTTAAGAAAAGCAGGGTGTGTTCATAATAGCATCTTTCTACACACTTATATTTTTATGGAGACCTTTCCCCTTGGGAGCTGATCGCCAGAGAACTGAAAACTGCCTGTAAAACCTTTCTGGGTGTGAAAAGCTGGTGACTAAATAATTCTCTTTAGAAGAATTTCTGGAGGGGTATCATGTATGTAACAGTTTGAAGAACTTCCTTTTAAAACTTGCTTACACCAAATCTCTAGATCGTCTTTAGAACTGCAGTAGGGAAGTCATGAAGATTTTTTCCCTTAAAAAGTGTGGTTATGTGAAGGCAGCTGCTAAGAGGGAAATAGGGAAAAATGGGTGCACTCAGTTATGGGCCATGATAATTATAATAATAACTTTCTCTAATAGCAAACTTGGATAGTTGAGTGCCAACAAGACTGGACCCCAAACTGGACCACAGAAAAGCAATAGGGCTGAACCCCAAGTAGCAAAAAGCAAACAAGCTCCAAAACAAACTCAACTCCCCTGTCCCCCCCAAAAGCAGTCTGATGAGGACTGACCCTTTTCAGTGACTTTCAGGAAGCATGGAATGTTGCCCCAAACCTCTCTGATTTTCTTCTCAACTCAGAAAGTGTGGGTTAATTAACTGGCTTGAGTTTTCTGGACCCTGACATTGCTGTTACATCTACACTGCTCAGTGTAATTTGAGATAAATAGTTTTGATTTTATTTCCCTAGTTTTCAGGAAATGTTAGTGCCATTAAAAAAATTGGTTTTATGGAAACCACTTAGATTTATATTATATTAGGTGGTATATTTTTCACATAAATAAGTAAACACAAGATTAATTTCTATTCAGTACACACAGTTAAAGAAAGGAGACAAATTAACAGACTGGCCCATAATTATAATACACAGAACAGAATTGCAAAATGTCCCATAATAACTAAAGCTGCAATCCTAACCCCATTTACCTGGGAATGAGCTTTGAGGAATTTGGTAGGAATTGCTTCTCGGTAGACATGAATAGGATTGCACTGTAAGCCATGGCATAATCCTTGCTTGTTCATTGTGCAACAGGTTTAAAAATTAACAGCACATTTCCATACATGTCTGTTCAGAGGGTAAGTCCCATTGTGTTACTCCCAGGTGAGTGGGTATCAGATTACAACAGATTTACTTGGGAGTAACCCTATTTAAGCAATTGGTTCTTTAAAAGCATTTCTAACTTGCCCAATATTAATACTAATCTCTAAGCAGTATACAAAAATACTACTTAAAAACAATGAAACAGTATCAGGAAAACAAGAATTCAGTAATAACAGGATCCATGTTTATGAGTCAGAGAGAGCATGTGCAAAAAGATCTATTTCTTCAAAAGATGTATGAAGCAACTAACATGTATGGTGGGCAGAAAGGCATTCCAGAGGGCAGGGGCAATGTTAGAAAATGCCTGTTTTTGTGTCATTGGCTATAGGGCGCAATACCACAAGTAAAATTTCCTCATTGTTACAGGTCTATACAGGTCTTTCAGGTAATATGGTCCTGAGTTGTTCACTGCTTTATATGTTTGTTACAAGACCTTGAACACGGCCCTGTAGTTAATCTGTGTCCAGTGCAGTTCCATTAGCACAGATGTAATATGTGCATCAACAAACAACCTGGGCTAGCATTGGGGTTTACTCCCGAGTAGACATGAATAGCATTATGTTGTAGTTCAAGTTCTGTAGTTCAAGTTCTGTGATTGGAATAGAAAGCTACTTGCTTTGTTTTGTTTCCTCAGCTAAAATACTACTTTGTAGCATTCTAAATAGCACACCAGAGTGACTTTAACACTCCCTGGTACAAGCATGAATACAAACTAGATAATGGAACACTCTAAATAGTCTGGAAATGTCACACTGGCACTAGAAATGCATGGATTACAGCAGATATAGCCAACGTGGTGCACTCCAAATATTTGGGATAACAACTCCCATCATCTCTGTCCCTTGGCCATGCTGCCGGGAACTGATGGGAGTTGTAGCCCACTCCATCTTGAGAGCTATCCCTGGATTATAGGGTTTTATATATTTTTTAAATCCCCATCAGTCTCAGAATAGTTTCTAATGGTCAGTTACCTAAGTAGATTGCAGAGAGGCAAGCCATATTATAGGGTTCGTCATTGGTTTTGTTACCACCTACACCATCCACCCTCCTCTGGTCAGCCCAGCCGTATCAGTTGCCAGTATCAACTGGTCATGCAGGCAGAAGTTTGGGTCTTATCTTTATACTCAAATATGCCATCAAGTTGGACAGGGCCATTTTTAAAACTTTTGAATGAAAGCTGTCTGAATGGTAAGAAAGCGAAAGGATTGTATTTCAGCACCATCGCCTCTTCATCAGTGCAGCAGCCAAAAGCTTAATCAAATTAAGACATTTTACATACCAGGGTACTTAAAGAAATGCTTTAGATCTCCGGGATAGAGCACTCAAAATGTAGTGCCTTCATTTTGCAAAAGGAAATAACTTGAAGTATCCCTTTGTTGTGCTTACAACATACAGAATGTTGGAGATACAGTGGTACCTCGGGTTAAGAACTTAATTCGTTCTGGAGGTCCGTTCTTAACCTGAAACTGTTCTTAATCTTAACTTTAGCTAATGGGGCCTCCCGCTGCCGCTGCGCCCCCGCACATGATTTCTGTTCTCATCCTGAAGCAAAGTTCTTAACCTGAGGTACTATTTCTGGGTTAGCAGAGTCTGTAACCTGAAGCGTCTGTAACCCGAGGTACCACTGTACTAAAGTTTTGAAAACAGTGCAGGATAAGATCAAATTAGCCCTTCCTGGCAACCGTGTGCAAGGAACATTGGTTCCTGCTTGTTCATTTATTTAATTTAGTTGTGTGTATCATTTTTCCCTCATCATGTGACTCAAGATATCATACACAGAGTTCCTAGGCAACCGCCCATTCAGATACTGACAAGACCAAAAGCCCCTTAGCTTTGGGATGGAGTTTGGTCTTTCAAATTTCAGCCTCAGTGTGCAAGGCCAAAATTTGTTGTCCCCCCCCACCTGTTACCTTCTGTTCTACATGTGCAATATGTCATAGTTGCAACGCCCTGCACCACCCCCTTGGCTCGGTGTGCAGTGGGGGGGGGGAACAGGTCCACCTCTGTTTGCTTCTGCAAGAAAGCTACAACATATGCCTGCACACTATGACCTGGGTCAAGGTTTGTTCCTGTAAATAACAGGATTAACTGTATTAGTCATGGTAACCAAATGCTACTTTAATCATTCTCATTGGAATAATGAAATGAAATTTTAGACCCAGCCACCTAATTCAGTTAAAAGCATATTGGAACGGCCAAATCATCAAGATGAGATGAGTCAGAGACACATTCACAGGGATGGGGCCACCACTGAAAAGGCCTTGTCTCTAGTGCCTTAGAAGATCTCATGGATCTTCGTGGCAAGCCTGTGAGCAGGGCCTTTGTGACTGTAGATGCACATAAAGCACGTGATTAAGGTCAACTATACCATGTTATGAGGGCATGAATGCCTGTGGCCAGATCTGCCTTCTCCAGTGTGTACTTCAGCTGGTAAATCAGCCACAGTTGACTAAGGGCCTTTCTGGCATTCCTCTTCACCTGCCTCTCTAAACATAGCACTGAGTTGAGGACAGCCTCCTGATTATTCAGTGAGGTTCACTTAGGTGGTTGAAAATAAAACCATCTTGGTTTCCCAATTGTATGCTAGCCTGCTTCACAGGGTTGTTTGGAGGATAAAGTGGGGAGATTGAGAACTACCTCGAGCTTCTTGGGGGAAAGGTGGGATGCAATTAAATAAATAAATAGATTTAATATATTTGGAGGTGATTTCTGCAATATTTCTAAATCAAAAGCAAGAATTCAGAGCCTGGGCATCAAGTGATATCCGAAGTGATATTCAGCACTCCTGCTCTACCTGTAGATATAGTGTATAAAAATAGAACACAAATTTCAGAATGCTATTAGTGATCGATATGTATGTATTCTGTGATTCATCCATTGTGCTTGCTAATAGACCACTTTTTTGTCACATTGTGCCCACAAAGTGGCTTCTAGCATATAAATAAAATAGTACTTAAAATTCACAAAAAACACAGTTACAGTTGATGGAGCAAGCAATGTTATGGTACAAATTCTGAAACCCAGGACAACCTAAACAATTTACATGATAGAAAGCTTTGACTTTGCCTCCCCCCAATACATATGGTGGCAATGGAGAAGTGTCCCAGTGATGCTTCATAGTACAAGATAATGTATTTGTGGAAAATCTGTTAGTGCTGTTCATCAGATTGTATTCTTAATCTGAGCCTGCACTGTATATATAAACAAACTGCCCTAGGGGAGAACTCATCATCCTGTGATAGGTTGGTTGTCTATATCATCCTGTCCAAAAAAAAAGGCAAACAGAATTTAGCCACACTCCCAACTGCTGGTATGTGGCTAAAATATGTGGCCAAATGCCCATCTGTGTGGACTCTGTTTCTCTCTAAGGGCAAGTAAACTCCATGTGTTTAGCTCAGAAAACTTGTTTTTGTCTTGCAGGTAGCAACACAGTTGTTATGGACTCTGTGTTTTCTCTGACTGCTGCTAAAATTAGTCAAATGCCTGCTGGAGATCTGCAATGCTACGGGAACTCTAGTTAAGCTACTGAACTCCAGTTTCTCCAATCTGTGCTTTTAATATTATTCATTTAATGTTATTTTGACTGCTTGCATTGCTCTTAGATTTCATTTATTTTTCTTAATATTTGTTTTAAAATTATTCTGGTTCTGGAATGCACTACTGCCTCCATGTGCAGCTGCTTCGGTACATTTTGTCAAAGCCTTCGGCCGGTTAAAAATTGATTGCCATTTATCATGGATGGTGTGCTGTTATGTTTTACGTGAAAAATAAAAGGCAGTGGGACATTACATTCCTGGCTAGGAATTTTGGCTTTCCATTTTCAGTGGAAATGTCAGATGTTTTATACTGGATAATTTAAAACCACATGAGGACAGCAGCTTCAGCAAGAGCCTGGAATTCTAACATTACACTCTGCCTTGACTCCATTTCTCTGGTGTGACTAGCAGCAATTTGTTAAAGTTTTAACAAACCGGAAAGGCAAAACATTCTATAAAATGTAGAGCTCAGACTAATGTGGGATGCGGAGCGCTTCCAGTATTTTCTCTGTTCTGTTTGTAAAGCCAACATGGAAAATGGAAGACAGAAAAGGCTTGCAAACCTCTGTTTGCTCTTGATGCTCCCTAGGAAAATAGTCAGGTTTATGCTGACTCTACAGAACAGACATATGAGGGATTCTATCCTTGGTTTCATAGTCATTGAATAAATAACCTTGTCTGTACCACTCATTCTGCATACTGTCTTTCAGGAACAGCCTCCCAGAAAAATTAAAACACATCTATTCATAGCAGGTGAGGATAGCAGTAGGAGATCTCTGTACCACTGGACAGAATGAGAGGCTTGAAATATGTTTGTGGCTACTTCCCCATATAAACCAAAGTTTATGGAGGTGGTGAAATATGGTTTGGGCAATGTTATTGGCAAGAAGCAAAGAGGGCTTTTCTTTTTGCCATTGTGCCGTGTTACGCTAGAGTTCCATATAAATAGTTCAGGACTTTCCACCAAAATAAGCCGGACTGGGGTGACAGCTGAAAGGTTTGATTTCAGGTTCGATTTCTTCTCTGCGGGGATTACTATGCCTGGCAGCTTTTGAAATTCAAAATAGTCAGCTTGGGTTTCACATTTTATTTGCTATATGGAACTATTGCTTTCCAAATTGTCCCTCTTTATCGGTTAAAAAAGAAGTCCCATCTGTCACTTAGGGCAGCTAGGTTTCGTGAACGTTGCATGTATATATAGATGCTTATGAAATATGTGGGTTTCCAAACAGTAATAGGATGATTTAAGATCCTGTTTCATCATGAAGTACTCTACACTGCGGAAGTACCTTAATTTCTGTTGTAATGGGTCCACGAGAAAGGCCTGGCGTGTAGATAATTCTATGTGCGAACAACCAACCATTTGAATGCAGAGTGAAAATTGCAGCCGCTTCATTTCTCCTCTGGTTCTGTTGCCTTCACGGTAGTTAGTGCTAAGCCCTGGTTTGGGTTTTTGTTACATCCACACCTGGGCATCCTCTTTGTCTTGCCCTGTGTTGCCCTTCAGCGTTACTATTCCCAGTGAAATAAAACAAAACAGAAGAACAATTAAAAACAACACAATCAACAATCAAATTCATGGCAGTGTAAACAGCATAGCAGTCAAAGTAGACATAGGGGTTGTTTTGAAATACAATGTTAGTAAGACAGTTCTTTCTGTTCTGGGTGGGTTTGCAGACAGGGGGGCTCAGCTTGGGCTGCTGGCTTGTCACCTTTGTCACTGGAAGTCCAAAGGGGTTTCATAGCATGGAGTGCCTCTGCTAACCCCAGCTGGTACAACTTGCTGTGTCCCGTCTTTCTGGACAGACAGAGCCTGACCACAGTAATCCATGGTCTGTTACTTCCAAATTAGACTGCTGCAATGCATTTTATGTGGGGCTCTCTATGAAGACTGCTCAGAAACTGCAGTTAATGAACAACCCCCCCCCCAAAAAAACCCCCAGGCATATTACTAACTGGCTCCCAAGAACATATATTGCCTTTATCAGAATGCAGCTGCAGATTATTATCCAGTCAGTTGCTAATCCCAGTCACTGTTATTTATTATTACTAGAAACAAAACAAGAAGTGAAATACAAGATAAAAATACAAGATTTTGGACATCCAGTGCTCATCTGACTGAGAGTCCTCTTCCTTTAAAATAGCCTTTCTCAACCTGTGGGTCCCCAGATGTTGTTGAACTACAACTCCCTTCACCCCTAGCTAGCAAGGCCAGAGCTCAGGGATGATGAGAGTTGTAGTCCAACAACATCCGGGGACCCACAGGTTGAGAACTGCTGCTTTAAAACATTTGGCTGTCTGGATATTGCTGGTCTCCAGCTCCCATCAGCCCCTCCAGCATGGCCAATGGTGATGGATGTTGGGAGTTGTGGTCCAGTAATATCTGGAGGGCCACAAGTTGCCCATCCTCAGATTGGAGTAGTACTGCGGAGACTATCAACATAGCTCACTGGGTTTCCTTAGGCAAGTGACTATTTCAGCCTAGGTTCTCATTGGGTTCTTGTGATGATAAAATGGGGTGATTGGGAAGAATCATATATGCTGCCCTGAGCTCATTGGAGGAAGGGCATAAATAAATTGCAGTCTAGGCTGTGCTGGTGCTGCACCAGCAACCCAATAAGATATACTTTCCCAGCTGGTCTGCCAATTTGGGCCAATTTAGCACCCTCATCCAGGATTAAATCATGAACTATATAGGTTTGACCTCTGCTGGGAATTGTGAGAATGGAGAAAGCATAAATGCCTACGATTGCAAGAACATGACATGTGGTGCTTTGGCGCATGCTCAGCTGAACTAAAGATGGGTCTCATTTGGAAGTTTCAGCTGATTCAGAATGCTACTGTCTTCCAATGGTCATAAAGAAGAAGGAAGATTTGCATCCAGTTTATTGGGAGATGTGCTGGCTCTTAGGTGCAATGCTTTTTGAACTTTGGAGTCTTTTAAATTGTCCGAGCCCTGCAGATATTGAAGAATGTTTCTCAGGTTGTGAGGATGGTGCATAAAATTTCCTCTGCAAAAGCAGCAGGGAGATAGAGCAGATCTTTATAGTGATGTCCTATGAGGTTTGTTATCTATAGGTATCAGCATTGTTTCAGAGTTGGGATCCTCAGTGTGGCACCATGATGCTCTCAGACATTACCCTCACTGCACATTGTGTTTTGGGTGTTTGGGGGTGGTGGTTTTGAGCATAGCTAGTTTTTCCTTTGTGAAGTGGCTCTTATGTGCCCACAGCAGTTGCTTAGATTTCTAAATGTAAGCCCAGGCCCCCAAAGGCAGGAGACCCCTGTTGTAAAGCCTTTAAGAGACAACATAAACATTGTTATTTGTTGTTATTGTTTCTTTTGTGGATTAGGTAGCTTCAGAACAGAAGAGACTTCGATACTATTTTTAATGCAGTGATTTTGTTCATTTGTATTGTAATTAATTGATATTTGATTTTAGGACAATTTAAATTTTTTTTAATTATGTGCATCCTATTTAGAACATTTTTTGATTGGGCGAGTTAAAATGTGTAATGCACATTTCCCTCAAATTCTCCTTAAGCTACTCTTACCTGTTGCCACTCAGCTTCTCCTTAGTCTAAAGTTGCCAATAGCAACTTACATATTAGCATTCTAAAATCAAAACATCTCTGGCAAAACCTCCATACCTACTCATGTTCGCTGATTAGTTTTCTTAATCTTACCAACAATAACATGCTGTCCCCGACCTCTTTGCATTTGATGTCAGCTTCAGCTACTAATCTTTATATTACCAGAAATACACTATATGCTCTTAAGCAATAATATTTTTCATCTAATGATTAAATATTCTTTATTTAGATGATTTTCTACTACTAGTCTAGCTCTCATTTGATAACTTAAAAAGCTATGTTGACAAAAAAAAGAATAGCTTATTTGTGTCAATGTGTGCCAGAAAACGATGGATGCATACCATGTTTGATGAGATCAGATTGTGTTTTGAAGATTTGTTCATACTGCTAACTGCAATTGGGATATGATCTTTGAGATTAGTGACTTGCTCAGAGAAACAGAGACATTAAATGAAAAGGAGAATTGTGTTTCCTCCACTTGAAAATGTGATGTGCTTGTCCTTTGTCCTGCAATTATGGAAAGGCACTAATTTGGAAAGCCCTATTTCATTTGGTGGGGTGTCTGTGTGTTGCGCGTGATGTCTGTGTGATGCGTGTGAGAGCACGTGTGTGCGAAATATGTTTGCGCAGAGACAGTTTTTGTAATAAAGGGGGTTGGTAAAGGGGTACTGTAAACGGTTTTGTCAATGCCATGTGTGACCATTCATTTCAACCTTGTGATGGTAGCATTTTTGTGTGTTCTGTTTCATTGATTTTCCCCTCCTGTACATGAAATAACTGCTAATATTGGCTGTCCTTTTATTCTTCATATTAGAGTGGAAATGTAGTTTGGACATAATGGATTATTGATTGGTCTGAGAACAGCAGAAGCCCCAAGGCCTTGTCATCAATGGTACTTACTCTCCCATTTAGAGAATGCATCACTTCATACGGCTCTTTGGGACCCAAATCTGTAGAATATAAGCTTATAATTGTTGATCTTGTAACAGCGGTTTTTAGGGCAAGGAGTGCTTCATTGTTGTTATGAGTTCCCCTCCTCTTCCCATTTGTTCAGAGAATAGCCTCTTTGTCCTGGTAGTAAGATAAGCTGGACCAGGATGTTAATGATGTATTTTAATTCATTTCTTATAGTGCTACAGTGTAGCCAATAAAATACACTTCTTTGTCCCCGGGAGGACAAACAGGACCAGTATACTGAAGCGCAAAATATGTCCTGAGTGGGGGACGGGTCTGTGTTTCTCAGAATACCCTGTAGAAGTGCACAAGAACACCCTCTTCAGATGGATCTCCTTTAGAAAATGCTAAATAAGCTGCTTTATTGGACGTATCACTGTTGTTCTTTTCTTTCTTTTCCTTATTGTAGATATTCTATGGCCAGGAGGCTGAATTTGCTTAATATAGGTGCTTGTTGGTGTGCTTTGTCTCTTCTTTGGGGTTATTGTCTTTGGTGCTGTTTCAGAACAGCTTAAATTATGTTCTCCGGAGGTTTAGAGCCCATTCAAAATATCATTAGAACAGAGAAGGGAGAGCGAGTGAGTCAGAAAATGCCATGGAAAAGGATTCTCAGAGTAAGGATGCAGGGTTAATAGCTGCAAATCTGAAAAGGATGTATCCCAAAGTGTAAAACAGGATACATTAATTAAAAAGAAAACATCTACTTCAGTAACACTGGAAACAGAAGTAACTTCAGTTTAAAGAGCACAACCCCTCTTATTTATTTGTAGCGTTCTCTCCTTTTCATTTTTCACTTCTACCTCTCTGTTTTGACAACTTATGCTTCAGTTGTGGCTATAACTAACAAAACATATTTTTTTGTCCGTTTTCTATATATGTATATTTTAAACTGCCAGTATTTTGGTTCCAATGGTTTGGAGAAAAGAAAATCACGGCAATGTCATGCTGACTTTTTCCTATTGCCTGCATTTACTTGGAAGGACGCAGGTTGCTAGGGTTTCCTGTGAATTCAAGGATATGCTTACTATTTAAAGATAGGCACCCCTTCCCCACCCCTGTGCATTTAGCTGCTCCAGTGTTACTGAACAGTTGTGTTCCCTTTGGAAGTAAGCAGTATAACAGTGAATTAAGTTGTCCACAATAGAAGGAAAGAAGAGCCTTTCTGCAGGATTTTTGTCAGAGCAAGGAGGTAAGGATTGGGTATTCCAAATGTGTTAAGTGTTAAGAGTTTTACATCGTTTTCTATTTTCCCGATAATGTGAACTGCCTTTGGTGATGAGAAAGGGGCACTGCAACAGATGGTTTGAAGCAGAATATCAAAGTCTGGGATTCAATTCTAGGGCAGCCATAGGCGCACTGGAGGGGCTGAAGACAGCCATATCAGTCGTGTAATATAGGTCCTATTGGGTTCAGTGCAATGTATTTCTAAATAGGCATGTGAATGATCGCAGCTTCGAAAGTGCATTTCAGTTTTTTGAACTGTTCAGAGCATTCTGGGTGTTCCTCTTGTGCGGTGGGTGAGAGGATTGCTGTGCAAAATGTTAAATTCTCATATCAGAACTGAAAGTTTATTTTTTAAACTTGCTTCATTGCTTGAGTAACCCTACAGTCCCCTGTCTGAGCAGATGTTCTTCCAAGGCCAAGGGTGCATGGCTAAGCTGCTGTTGAAAGCCTAGGTTCTTCAGATGTTTATATATGAGAATAAATTTAAGTAAGTGAAACAGAATGGGTGTATTCACCGTTTCTTTTAACGAAATGCATGCTTAAGTGTTGATGGGGTAAAGGAGTGGGTGTGGTGAGCTGTGGTTGCTAGGTCAACTTTTTAAAGGCAAAGCTAAATTTATTCCATATTCTGAAGAAAAGGAGGTTGCCACCAATAAGATATGCTGTACGTATAAACCAGAACAACCAGAACTTGAGCTAGTTGAACAACTGGGAAAACATTGTGCTTTGGATAACTTGCTGCAGTAGATTAGTTATCGCTACTGAATGGAGCAGTAGTCTTTGTCCACTGCTATTCAACACTGCATAGAACTGGACAATGTAGGAAGAGATATTCATGAGACCATCTTAATAATGGAGTCTTTACTAGCCGTGGAATATGGTCAAAATTTGCAAGTGGTATTCTTTGTGTCTGATTCCAGAATTAGGTGCAGGTTTGAGGAAGCCCAAACACCATGCAGAAAACATTTATGGTGTTTTTATAAATGGGGTCCAGGATGGACATTAGGATTGGGTTCTGATTGGATTTGAAGACTCTGTCACCTTTCGAAGGATGCAAGGTGCTAGTGCCAGCCCTGGCTGATCATAAATTTGCAACTCTCTCTTCCTGGATACTTGACCAATCTTGAAATCTTTTGGATGCATTGCACTGTTCACACATTCATGTTAATACCGTATTTTTTGCCCCATAGGACGCACTGGCCGATAGGACGCACCTAGTTTTTTTGGGGGGAAATAAAGGGGGAAAAATTATTTTCCCCCAGGTGCGCTGTGCTAATCCCGAAGCTTGGGGCGTGTGGAGCTCAGCGCACCCCAAGCTTCTGGGTGCAGGCAAGCTCTCTGCTAGACCTGGGAGAGCTGGGTCTCCCACGGCTAGCGGATAGCTTCCTGAAGCCTGGAGAGCGAGAGAGGTCGGTGCGCACCGACCCCCCTTGCTCTCCAGGCTTCAGTGAAAGCCTGCATTTGCCCCATAGGACGCACACACATTTCCCCTTCATTTTTGGAGGGGGAAAAGTGCATCCTATAGAGTGAAAAATACGGTAACTTGGTGACTGTAATATAATAGAACAGGATGTCTCTTCACCAGCAAAGAGAAGGGCTCGTTTCTTCTTAAAAAGCACAACAGAATGTCAAGATATCCTTACAAAACTTTGCTTTACATGATTATACTTATGGTCAGAAGGTAGTACAAGTATGCTTGTCATCCCGTGCAATGGGATTTAAGCAGCCGAAGTGTGTGCAGGCCTCCAGTCTGTATGAGCACAGCAGAAGTTAAGTCATCTCTACCCTTCAATAACTTTTACAGAAAATACAAAATTTTGCTCCTGTTGAATTCAGTTTAAAATAACTAATGTAGAAGGATTTCAGCCTAAAACAGTTTAACCCTGTTTTGTTGAATGCTCCATGGATTCTTCTTGGTATTAGTAAAGATTCCCAAGTCTACATCAACATTTGCCTAAAGAAGGTATTACTGTTACTGTTAATTGGCCTGTATACAAATCTTATTGAACTGCATTGTTGTTTTAACAAAAATTTGATGCACTCTTTGCTGTCTCCATTCAGCAGCTATGCTTAAGTTACCGTCAACAGGGATAGAGTGCTGCACTCTACAAAAACCCTTTATCTCTAGGCAAACAAACGTTTGGCTGTTTTTCATTAAATTATACATGTCCATAAAGCCACAGACTTAAAATATTACAGCTCCTTCGAGAAAGAGCTTATTCACTCGAGATTATGTACACACACACTTTTGTTTGGGCTAGAAAGAAAAAGTACGGTTTTTTTGATACTTATATTCTTATTTTTAGTAAACATACAGACACATACTCTATTTGCCCATGTCTGCAACTACTATGGAAGTAGGCTTATGTAAATCCTCTACTGAACATTCAGTTTGTGGATGACAATATTCAATGCAAAGTCAGACTTTCTGCAGCCTGGTGAAAATGTAACATTTTGGTGAAGATGGCAAGAAAATATTAACAGGGGGCTATTGCAAAGGGAGCAAAAGGAAATGAAATGCTTTGCATTTAGTAATGCCGTGTCCTGTTTTCTGTTTTGGTTCCAGGTCCTGCTTGCTATTTGACTCAAGAAACGCCAATGAATGTTTGTATCCCAAATGCTTTCAAGCAGCTGGAAGAAAACCCAAATATGAGAATGAAGAGATAAAGGTTCCATCAGCAGGAATGCATGATTGAAAAAGCAACCCAGTTTCCCAGCCCGGAACAGGGTTTTGCCCTTTTGACTGATGCTTCTGCGGTGCAGATGGATTGTAGCATAAGCGCAAACATGGAATTACGAAGAGCCTCCAGTCCTCACAAGATGAACAAGAGTGATATGAATGCAAACAAGTCTGTGCTGCACAGCTGCTGCATCTGTGGCAAAAGTTTTCCTTTCCAGAGCTCACTCTCGCAGCACATGAGGAAGCACACAGGGGAGAAGCCATACAAGTGTCCTTATTGTGACCACAGAGCTTCCCAAAAGGGCAACTTGAAGATTCACATCCGGAGTCACAGGACAGGCACTATTAGTCAGGGGAATGAAGTGGAGATGGGAGGAGAAGCACAGCTCAGTGAGATGAGAGTATCCGAAGGCCTTGATGGTTGCACTAGCCCTACCAAAAGCACCTCTGCCTGCAACAAGATATTGAACGGAGCAACTCCCAAAGAAGAAGGCAAGATCTTGCTCAGGAGCAGCAGGAAAGAGTCCTCAGAAGATGCACCAGTTGGAGAAGATGTTAAGCTATGTACTTTTCCTTGTACCTTCTGCAAAAACAAGTTTGAAGGTAAGAAAGAGTTGGAGCAGCACATACACCAGGTCCACAAACCTTTCAAATGCAGGCTGTGCAACTACATGACGTTAAGAGAGGAGACTCTGCTAAACCACATAGAAAGAGACCACATCACCACTCAGATTCCAAACGGGGAAACGTACAATGCCGAGAACTGCAAGGCTGAGTCGAGTGCAGGAGAGTTTCCTTGCGAAGTCTGTGGGCAGGCTTTTAGTCAAACCTGGTTCCTCAAAGCTCACATGAAAAAGCATAGAGGGTCTTTTGACCATGGATGCCACATCTGTGGCAGGAAATTTAAAGAGCCCTGGTTTCTCAAAAACCACATGAAATCCCATGGCCCAAAATCTGGGAGCAAAAACAAGCCAAAAAATGATTTGGAGCCTATAGCCACTATTAATGATGTCGTTCAAGAAGAGATGATTGTGACTGGTTTGTCCCTGTATGAAATTTGTACAAAGTGTGGAAACCTGTTTACAAATATGGAAAGCCTAAAAGCACACAATTCTGTACATTGCAAGTCTCAAGGAGCCCGCAGTGAACATAGAGTTGATAGGCTAGTTGACGGGGACCCCCCTGTTGCAAAGCAGTTTTTCTTCCAGTATCTGAAACTAAGGCCATCTGTAGGGACTGATGGCACTCCAAGGGGCCATTCAGGAAAAAGAGTAGCTGAGCTGGATCCAGTCAACAGTTACCAGGCCTGGCATCTGGCTACCAAAGGAAAAGTTGCAGAGCCTTCTGAGTACGTGAAGTATTTAGGATGGGACGAAGTCCTGGCAGATGCTGACGTCACTTACGACAGGGACAAAAGGGAATATATTCTCGTCAGCCAAGAGAAGCGCAAACAAGAGCAGGACTCCTCCAGCTCATCCAGCAATCCGAAAAAGAAGAATTGTACTAGTGGGCGTTCGGAAAAAAGCAGCCACGTGCAGTCAGGAGACAGCTGCATGCTTAGCCAAGAAGACCTGGAGTATAGGCCGTCCTCGCGCCAGAGCAGAAGGGTGTCTCAGAACAAGTCCACAGAGTGCTTTGAGTGTGGCAAGATCTTCCGCACTTATCACCAAATGGTACTTCATTCCCGTGTGCACAGGAAAGACCGCAGAAGCTGCAGTGAAGGGGTGGCGGCTGCTCAGCAAGATCGGTATAGATCAAATAGTGAGGATGGTGACTCTGGGTCTGCCAGTGGACCGAGCACACCAAGTTCTGCTTCTGGCCCAGATGATTCAGTCACCTCTGGAGTGGGTGAGGAGGGGCTCGAGGATAGTTCAGAGGAAGGAACGCAAGAGCCACCCCCACGTAAGTGTCTGCAATTTTTTTTTAACAACTTCCTTTCCCCATTTTGGTATTTTGCTTCCTTTCTTGCGATGCTAGAAGAGCTGTTTCTTGAGCTTTTCAAATACCTTTGACAGGTAAAGTAGGAAACATTGAGTATCCCTCGGAGTTGTTGCTGGAACGCAACTCATAGAATCATAGAATTGTAGAGTCAGAAGGTACACCAAGGGTCATTTAGTCTAACTAATCTCAGGAATCTCAGCTAAAGCATCCATATCATATCATCCCTTCCCTTTGGCCATGCTGGCTGGGGCTGATGGAAGCTCTATCCAGATTAAATTAGTTGAGCCTAGGTCCTGTTGAAATGTGGAAACATTGTGGAATGTTAGTCATGATTAATGTAAGCGACATTTGGTGCCCAACTTAGTCTGACTCCAACTTCCAATGCCTTTAATCTCACTATAGGTTTTCTTTTAAGTGGTTGCCTTCAAATTCAACAAACATACCCACAGAGAGCAGTGTGGGAACCACTTGCATTCGGTGTGATTCCAGGCTATTAGGGAACATGCACAAGTCATCCATAAGTTAAGAAACAAAGAATGCCATTTTAGTAGATTTTTCCCACCAGATGAGCACAGTCCCTCTCGGTGAGATGTGAACTGGGTGAGAAAGACCTGTCTAACTGGCCTCACCCACATAGCTACTTATCCTGCCTGGTGCATTGAACTGCACCAGCACTGCTGTGTGTCTCTCTGAAAAGGACCTTGTATATGATTAAGCATACCAAGGTTCCTGGTTTGGAATAATTATTATTCTTGAATCCTCAACTTAAAATGGGATGGTTTCCAACCAGTAGCTGGAATGGGGGGCTTGCTGATCCTTCTCTCTTCTCATTTGCAGTTTAGCTTCTGCTTCTTGCTTGCAAATCCAAGATTTGAAGCCACTATGTAGTAGCTACTTTAACTGTGCTAAGAAACCATGGCATTAATTCTTGCCTGGAGAATCAGTCATATGTAAATCTTACACAGGAAATTGTAGCATGCCTTTGTTGAATTTGCCTGGTTTTTATTTTTTTAATGAACTAAATGGACATGATGGCAGCAACCCTGAGTTGTTTCCTTTAAAAAATAAATAAAGAGTAGTTAAAATATAGAAAAGGGAGGTGGGAATATGTGTCCATGTTTCCATTTTAGAGCACCCCTTTAACAGGCATTCAACACTGCTATCATTATACCAAATGGGTTGTGCTGTCGCAATGTATCATTAGCTTCTTAGACGTGTTGGTTTGAATCCAGTTTCATTTATGTCAAAAGATTTAGGAAGCATATTTAGGATGCCAGTGCCTCTGAACGATATCATGGTCTTTGTTATCAGTTAATGTGTATCACCACATACAGGATATCTTGTTCCCATTTATGCAATAGTCTTCTTGATTCAATAATTGGTGGCAGTCCTGTTTTGCTGATGTAACCTAAAGCACTCAGATTGCCTAACAATTATCAATGAGAGAAGTGTGCATTCTTCCCTCTCCCTCCCTCCCTCCCTCCCTCTCTCTCTCGCTCTCTCTCTCTCTCTCTCTCTCGGTACTGTGCCTTCAAAAGTTGTTCGAAAAACTTGAAAGGATGTAATTAATCTCTCTGGATTACTGCAGTCCTCAGAGTCTGATTCTGGTTAAATGGAACAAGTTATTCTCCAAATAGAAGCAATGTAAATATTTGAAGAAACACTACTGTGACTGCTTTTGTACAATGTTGTTTTATTAGTTTGCATTGTTTATTTCTCTTTGTTTATAAGGCTCTCTTAGATTCTAAGAGAAGAGAATTTCTTTCCTACAAGTTGTTTATATTTTTGTTTTTGGTTAAACAGTGCTTTCCTACTGACATTTTTGTCCCCTGAGAGTTGGCTGATTAGAGTTTTGAGAGTTTTAGCCTGCTGTTAGGAGCTTCGTTGTAGTAATCAGCACAGTTCAGAACAAAATTTATATAACACTGACTGTCGCTATATTGAAGAGCAATTCACACATTGGCCTGGTTCACATGCCAAATTAAACCTTAATTATAAACAAACTGTGCTTTAATGTGGATGAACAGCATGCTGGTGCATGCTGCCAAAAAGTTCTACTCCTCGCCAGAGTCTGGCTTGTCACGGTCTTCGAAAACTTGTCCTACTGTTTTGTTTCTCTCCAAAGCGAGACACAAGTGATAACCAAGGTTATCACTTGCCACAACAAGCCAGACCCTGGTTTGTCATCCAGCAGGGGGGTGGTAGCAGGAAGAAGAGAGGAGCAGAGTAAGAACTTTTCAGTGGTACACACCAGCATGCTGCTTGTGTACAGTAAACCATGGCTTGCTTTTAAAACTAAGGCTAATAAAGAACAGAAATCAATCAGAACCCTTGAGGGAGTGCACATGTATCACGCACCATTTTCAGACATGTGTTTGTCACATGTGTGTACCTTAAATTGTATCTGTGAAATCTTATATTCCTTTAAATTAATTGAAGTAGGTCTGCTCTTCCATGTTGCCTGATGTTGGATAGAATCCACAAGTTATAGAATGATTTAAACACTAAAAACAGCAGTAGAAGGTTTCTGAACTGTAGCAACATTGGTGTTGCCTGACATGCCTCATGCTGTTTGCATAAGCTCATATTTACTAGCATCAGCAATTAAGGGTATGATGTATTTATGTTAAAATTAGTTGTTAAACTAACCTGTTCTACCAAACTAAATGAATGTAACTACGAAAGGCATTACCTTATTTAAGCCTTTCTGTCACAATCATAGATCATTTTAAGAACCAGTTCTTATGAAAAAGCAATCACCAATGAGCAAAATAGATTCCCCCCCTCCCTCTTTCTTTTAAAAGTAGGACTTCACTTCACAAATGAATTAGCTGGAATTCAGTGAGATATAGTGGGTTCATTGGTTTGTCAGCCAGACTGTGTGTTGCCAAAGTGTTTTAAGGGCAAAACAGAGGATAAAATGCTGCTGTTATAGAGTGAAGAGAACCTCTGAGGCACACGGATTGATAATTTATTCAGTTTAGCCCAATGTGTTTTGATAATAGTCTTTGTTAGGGGCACACTCATGTTTTGCATGTTGCCAGGTGATAGAGAAATCACTCCACAGCACGCAGAAAACTCAGAATCCCTATGCCCATATTACTTGTGTGTAGATCAGCAGCCTTTTAAGTAAGGACTCAGCTAGGTAAAGGTAAAGGGACCCTTGACTATTTGGTCCAGTCGTGGCCGACTCTGGGGTTGGGGCGCTCATCTCGCTTTATTGGCTGAGGGAGCCGGCTTACAGCTTTTGGGTCATGTGGCTATCATGACTAAGCTGCTTCTGGCGAACCAGAGCAGCGCACGGAAATGCCATTTACCTTCCTGCTGGAGTGGTACCTATTTATCTACTTGCACTTTGACGTGCTTTCGAACTGCTAGGAGCAGGGACCAAGCAACGAGAGCTCACCCCGTTGTGGGGATTCGAACCACCGACCTTCTGATCGGCAAATCCTAGGCTCTGTGGTTTAACCCACAGTGCTACCCGCATCCCTTCAAGGACTCAGCTATACAGCTGCAAATAAAATGTTTTAAGTGTGCTTTAATTGCAGTATACAATGTGACACTTTTTAAAAAGCATTTTCAGACCATTTTTATATGTGTGTAGATTCCACCTAAGTTGTGAGCTGAGGCACGCTTTGAGCCCTCACCTTCAGCATAGCACTTCCTTCTTTGCAGCCACCGTATGCTGCACACAGTTGTGTGAGAATCGACAAGCGAGCTCCTACAAGAGTTTTTGCAAGATTGGGACACCTGTATTACCACATGTCTCTTCATTTGAGCAGGAACTTGCATGCTGAGGTTCCTACACAGAATTGCGAACAGCATCTGTGTTTTACATGAAGCAAACACAATGTGGCAGGGCTAAAAGTATGGCCCCATTCCCTACTCATTGCGTTGTTGCCTTACACGTGAGCTACATGTGCTACAGGCTAGTGTGTTGTTTTATTTTACAGTACCCCCAATTAAGATTGTAATTAAATGCATTGGTCTGAATCTCCTATATATTTTGGAAAGCTGTTTGTCCGTTCCCTTAAGATATCTTGATGAAATTTTGCATGATGGTTCCTGAGATCAGCAAGCTCATCTTTATTCTAAATTTGGAGACAGTTGGGTGTCTTTTTGAATGGCGATGGTGTGCTGTACTTTTCAAAACTGCACTGATTTTTTTGGGTTTCCTAGAATTCCTGAGCAACTCTGAGTATGAGGCTGCTAGTAAACTCTTAATTACGTGTACCTCATACTCTTTCTTGCTCATTCATTGCCTTTGCCATTTCTGTTTCATCTTAACCAAACAGTTCCACCAAAGTCTTTCCCCCCCCTCATATTTAATTTTATCATAAGGCTTTGTGGTGTGAAACCTGCTGTTGAGGTTTCCTCGTTAACGAACAAGCAAGTGTTTCTAGCTGTTGACCTTTTCACAGCGAAAGGAAAACTCATTTTGTAATTAGAGATGCAATAAGTTGAATCTGTACACCTGACATTTCTAGAAAAATCTTAGTTTGGAACAATCTTTAGTGGTCATAAAGTGGTCTTTAAGTGTTGTTTTAGTCAGAATTGTTGAATTTTATTTGCCCTCCTCTCCAACCTGAGCTGTAGTTCACTGTGAGTTCATTGACTCCTTCTGTGTGCAGGTAACACTTGGGTATATTATGCCAGGGATATTTTTTTTCTTATGCTCTTAAGGTGTTGCTGAGGTTCCACTTGCGGGTTTCCCACATGTGTCTGGGTGGCCATGGTGAGAACATTAGCCTGACCCAACAGGCTCCTCTTTATTGTACGGATGACGGTGCATGTATGCCATTTTGCCACCATTTTTTTGAAAAAACCAACAACAACATTTTGCTAGTAATTTTAATAAACACAATACAAACAATTCAATACGTTTAAATGAGTCCCAGAGAGAAAGAAAGAAAGTGGAAGGAAAGAGAGGCAAAAACTATATATTGCATCACAGTCAATTTTGGTTTTATGAAGGGATCACGACACCTTCTACAGTGGTGCCTCGCAAGACGAAATTAATTCGTTCCGCAAGTCTCTTCGTCTTGCGGTTTTTTCGTCTTGCGATGCACGGTTTCCCATAGGAATGCATTGAAAATCAATTAATGCGTTCCTAGGGAAACCGCCTTCAGACCAGGTCCGGGGACAGTCTGTCCCCGGACCTCTTCTGAAGGCTGGGGGGGGGTACAAGGGCTTTTCTTCCCACCCCCAGCATTTTAAAAAACCCTGGGACAGCGGAGGACTTCTCCGCTGTCCGGGGCGATTTAAAAGCCCCTGGGAAGGCAGGCAGGGGGGACAAAGACTTTCGCCCCCTGCCCACCTTCAGAAGGTGTCCCCGCCCCCCTCCCCACTTCGGAACAGTGTTCCGAAGTGGGGCGGCTGGGGCAGGTGTCCCCGCCCCCCCGCGCTTCGGAACAGCGTTCCGAAGTGGGGCGGCTGGGGCAGGTGTCCCCGCCCCCCTTCCCGCTTTGGAACAGCGTTCCGAAGTGGGGCGGCTGGGGCAGGTGTTCCCGCCCCCCTTCGGAACAGCGCTTTAAAATGCTGGGGGTCGGGAGCGAAGCGCTCCCGACCCCCAGCATTTTAAAACCTCCCCAGGACACGGGGAGATTTTAAAATGCTGGGGGTCGGCAGCGCTTCGCTCCCGACCCCCAGCATTTTAAAACCTCCCCGGGACACGGGGAGATTTTAAAATGCTGGGGGTCGGCAGCACTTCGCTCCCGACCCCCAGCATTTTAAAACCTTCCCGGGACACGGGAGATTTTAAAATGCTGGGGGTCGGCAGCGCTTCGCTCCCGACCCCCAGCATTTTAAAACCTCCCTGGGACACGGGGAGATTTTAAAATGCTGGGGGTCGGCAGCGAACGCTTCGCTCCCGCCCGCCAGCATTTTAAGATCGCCCGGGGCAGGCGGGGGGGAAGGCAGGCGGGGGGAGCAAAGACTTTTGCCCCCCGCCGGCCTTCAGAAGAGGTCCTCTTCTGAAGGCCGGCTGTGGGCGAAAGTCTTTGCTCCCGACCGCCAGCATTTCCCTATGGGCTTTCGTCTTGCGATGCAAGCCCATAGGGAAATTCGTCTTGCGAAGCGCCTCCAAAACAGAAAACCCTTTCGTCTTGCGGGTTTTCCGTCTTGCGAGGCATTCGTCTTGCGGGGTACCACTGTATATTAATTTTAGTATACTTCAAATTTATAACAACCAGATATTATAACAGAAATGCTAGGGAATGGAAGAAGTCAGGAATGGTCCCTATTCCTGCAAAAGCTGGTGGCTGAGACCTTTCATGCTCTTTCTTGTTTGTATAATAAGTAAAAACAGACCATATACTGAAGAAGGTGTCCTTTTTTACCTTGTCAGTGCTCAAATCTGAGCCTGTGTAGTAACTTTCCCTCACCATTTTTGTACTCTTTGGTTGTATGTGTCTTCCCTTCTGGGCTTCAAAGTACGGTACATCCATTGTTCTTCCCATGTAGCTGTGGTCCATATCTCCTTGACTCCCTGGCATAATGTGAATACTGTATAGGATTGATCTGCCTGCCTATTGAGATTTAACACCACTTGACTGCATTTTAGGGACCTGTTTGCTTTTTTTTGTAGTGGGGTTGGGACTGGGTCCAGGACAAAGCCAGAGAAGTAAAACTTGAGTTACTGGGAACTCAATCTGTTTAAACGACTACCAGCACAAGTAGTTAAATTCAGAGTCACCGGGAGACATGCCTAGGTTTCAATTCAGCTTGTATTTCCCTCAGGTTGGCATTTGCCTTTAGGGCTTAATTATGTAGGTAGCACATGATTACTCAAGTTAGTCAAAATGTGCTAACTCAGGTGTGTTAACATGTTGAAGTAGATATGCTGACTCCAATCCAAAGCTTCATGTCAGTGCCAGATCAGTGCAAGCTAGTGGAACTGCATGAGTAGAGTTGTCTTGCATGTTGAAATCAATGGAAAAATCATTACTTAAGACGGGACTTGCAGGTTTGCATGTGAGCTCCTTCATCCGTATGGGGCTCTTTAGTTGACACCATAGAAGTGTCTTATTCTCTTGAGTCCTGTTGCAACTCTGGACTCATCTGGAAGCAGCCTTTTGAAGCTGTTATTCATAGATCATGTATAATTGAGAAGAGGAGTCTCTCTCTCTCCCCCCCCCCTCACTCACACACACACCCCTTCCATTCATTTGTGGTTGTCTATTTTATCATTTTTGGAGGTGATGGGAAATGCTTTATTTGGTGGCTGCTATAAATAATGGACTTTTAGGAATTACATACTGTTACATATTATTTATATCTTCTATAACTCTATAATTTTAGTTTTAGAATGTTGCTGGCCAAGGCACAACTCATAATTCTTATTTCACAGCTTTGTAGGTTTGCTTAAAAATACGGTTGAGTTTTCTGTCCAGGACTGGAGTACGTCTCCCCACCACGTATTTGTGGGCATACAAGTCTGGAATAAATATTCAAAATATTTAGGAACTGACGTATCCAGCTGCCTGCAATTTTTCTATATAAAAGCGCACACACACACTTCAACGTGTGTTATATATATATTGTGAGTTTTCCTCTAACTATCTGCACTCTCATCCATTCAGCCCTAACTATGGTTTGCCTTTGTTTTAGTATGTGCACTGGGTCATCTTGTGCTTTTTTGCTTCATTTCTCAGTAGATTATCTATAACAACAAAATGAAATATAGGTCGCTGTACAATATTCTGAATTCTGAACATTTTAGTGTTAGGGGGCTTTGTAAGATCGTCTGAAGATTGTGCAGATTTGTGGCATCTAATTAAACATATGCAATTTCCCCCTGTACCATCTGAAGTATTCCCAGATACTATAATTGGAATATGTTGCTTTTGATGGAGTACATTTATTGTGTGCTGTATTGTTTTCTATTGAATTGACTTATTGTGCACTGCCTTGGTGTTATTTTAATGAGAGGTGATAAATAAATATTGTAAATAAATAAATTTAGATATGCATTTTCAGGCTGACAGAGATATGATTTGTCTATTGTTAGGATTTGAAAAGTTCCATTTCTAATGCAGCCCTGCATTACTGCTATTTTGAATGATGCTAAGACTCAGGGATCCCTGACACACATAGACAGAGCATGCAAGCAATAAAAATCTTATGATTCTCCCATGAAAATGTGTGGAATTTAAACACTCCTAACTTTCTGTGGATTATGCTTAGGGTTTAGTTAATTCAGAAGGGTATAGGATTCACCATATAACACGACTACTCTTTGTAGCCACGCTGATCCCCCTCCCAGCCCCCAAGAAGTCTGCCTTGTTAAAGAAACAAATAATAAGACTATATTGGGTTTTTCATTACAGCTACAGTGGGGCTACCTCAGCAGATGCTAACAGCTGTTGCTCTGTTTTGTTTTGTTTTTTACTGACCTTGGTTGTCTCTTTCTCTCCCCCTCTTACTGCATTCAATCTCAACTAAAAATGCCTTATAGGAGCCATTAATCACTTAAATCACAAAAAAACCATTCAGCGAGAAAGCGTTCATTTTTATCTTATCCTTACCAAAGCATTTTTAGTGGGAAGAACTAAAAGGACCTTGAAAATATATGCATGTATTTAATGTTTCTTTGGATTTCCTGTACAGGTAGTGTAGGAAACCACACAGAAATATCAGCAAGACTGATACAGAAGTAGACTGAATTATGGGAGAGCACCAATATTTTGTTCTCTTTAATATAAGCTCCATCCAGGTGGGCCCATCCGCTGCCATACACCACTGTTGCTGATACTGCATCCGCATCCCTCCACACGTTGGTTGAACTCTGGCAACCTGTAGGCTCTTGCATGCAGGTTCTTTGTGTGATTTTAACCCCTGAAACATCAGGGTTGTGTAGGGAACATACACAAGTAGGAATGTTTCTCCTTGATGCAGATGTTCAATTGCCAACTAGATATGGGAAGAGCCATAGCTCAGTT
Organism: Podarcis vaucheri; assembly: GCF_965113315.1. NCBI lineage: Eukaryota > Metazoa > Chordata > Lepidosauria > Squamata > Lacertidae > Podarcis > Podarcis vaucheri. The sequence goes on from NC_138766.1 coordinate 38,336,048, forward strand.
GCTCCAGAAGTCCCTTAAAAAGGAGAGGTTTAGGGAAACACAATATAGATGTGCTCAGTGGCCACATTCTGGTCAAAATGTTGAAAATGCAGTCTCAGATTGTGGACAATATTTAAAGTCAAATGTCCAAAATTCAGGACCAGATTTTGACAGCTAATTCGCAATTTCTGACAGAGCCACAAGTAATGAATTTGCCTGTGCAAGCATTTCTGTTGTGATTGACAGCTGGCTGCCAAACAGCTGTGAGGCAGAAGAAAATACCTACAACAGTTGTGATTTTCCTTTTATCCTTTTTCCTTTGTCTCCCCACTCTTACATCACAATTTGGGATTATCCTTTTGGTTGTATCTTTGATACAATTTTCATTTTTGCATGCCTCCTCAGTTGGTGGATGTTTGTTTGTGTTTGAAGATTGCCAGATGAAAAAAAGATGAATGCTTTTGCTCTTGCACAGCAAGGCTTTAAATGGAGTATTGTGCGAGAGAGGATTTGGTGTCAAAATCTTGCAAGATTTCAGACAAAGTAGAAAAGAGATGTCTGGTTTCTGCCTGAATAATGGTTAGCTGGGGGCAGGCAGGCAGTTCAACACATGCACCCTTCACTTGGACCTACTGGTCTTTGGTAGGTCACTTTTCCTGAGGGCCGAGAGGGATTCTCTTTTTTAAAAAAAAAAAAAATGTTTGCCCTGATTGACAAGTAGACAGGTATGTTTGGTTTACATGTTTTTTCACTGTTGTTTCACATTCCCTGGGGTACCCTTTTTAATTAGAAAACTTGCCGAGTGTTGGTTGTTTTTGTAATAGCTGCGTATGGTTTGGTTTCCTCAAAGTCAATGGCAGCCTTACAGTGTCTGAAAACACAGCACATGTTAATTGAATAATGGATTTAATGTCAAATTTCAAATACCAGTCCTGAAACTCAGTTTTTAGCATTTGAATTTCAATTCCAGCCATCCTAATCTATCTGAGCCATGGAAATGCCTTGGCTGATTCCATGTAGATTTTAAATGATACTTGCATTTCACTCCTTTGGATGCATAGGAATAATATTAAAATAGCACATGATTGTTGCCATGCAATGCATGAGGAAAAGATCCTAAGACTTATGAGTGACTACCACAGTAGGGAGCAAAGATGCCCTCTCTTAATTACCCAAATTAATTCTGAACACATTAGCAGGATTAGTCTTCAAGGACTCTCACATTGTACAAAGGCCAAATGACTCAAATATGAGGAATGAGGTAAGGCAGAGGTGTAGGCCTAATGCTTAGCATTCAGACATCAAAATAATTACTCCGCATTTAGCATGAGCTGAAACCAAGGGTACTGCAATTTGAACAATATTTTCCCTACTTAAACTGCTGAAAGCTCACTTTACATTTCAGTTTAATTTTAATTCTTCAAATACTGTTTGAATAGATGTGCTGGAAGGGTATGGAGATGCATGGGATTTGACCGTTTCCTCTGATTGTAGATGAAAAGCTCTTACTGTGCTTCCATTTATTCACACTCCCGTTACGTCAGCCCATTAGGATATTGATGCATTATTTATCATTGTAATCATGGTTAGGACAGGACAAGCGTGTTGAAGGTCTGAGTAAAAATGGGTCAGGCCCACACCGTTGCCAAGGATGGGGAAAGGTGTAGGTAACTACAGCAGAATATGTTACATAGCAGAGAAACTTGACTCTCGCCATTCTGTTTTTCAGGGATGATATACACAAAATCCTTTCCGCCCTCTGCCATCCTTTCCCACCACGAACACACATACACCCCCCACACACTATAAAGGTAAAAGACACCGGCAGAGGTGCATTAGCTCATACAGTTGTACCTCGGCTCCCGAATGCCTTGGGAGTTGAATGTTCCGGCTTGTGAACGATCGAAAACCGGAAGTAAGTGTTCCGATTTTTGAACGTTCTTTCAGAAGCCAAACGTCCAACCAGTGGCGTAGCGTGGGTTGTCAGCACCCGGGGCAAGGCAAGTAATTTGCGCCCCCTAACCCGTGGATTTGCGCCCCCTAACCAGTGGATTTGCGCCCCCTAACCCTAACCCCCAGATGTTGCACCCGGTGCAGCCGGCCCCCCTGCACCCCCCACGCTACACCACTGCGTCCAATGGGGCTTCCACGGCTTCTGATTGGCTGCAGGAGCTTCCTGCAGCCAATCATGAGCTGTGCTTTGGTTTCTGAATGTTTCAGAAGTCGAACGGACTTCCGGAACGGATTCAGTTCAGGTTCCGAAGTACAACTGTATAGAAAAAGCCCTACTCAGTTTTTGCATCAAGCTTTTCATAAGCTAGTCAGTTTGAGAAAAATCTCTTTAACTCTGGATGGTTTAATTTTATTTTAAGCTTTTGTGATTTTTTTGGTTAAAATTTTAAGAGCATAGTAGAAAAAAAATTCTGGATACACTGTTCAAAATTAATATTTCTTCTACTAATTTTGTGCGTGGCAAGGAAACAAGGCTGCCATTTATTACAAGTGTTCTGGAATATTTGTGGACTATCGCAGGTGCATGATCAAGCAGTGGTCTGTGAATGATTGACAGGGTATTTGTATAGAACATAATCTATGATAGCTGTGCAGCTGTAGTTTTACAAATACCTAAAAAACAAATGATAAAAATATTATTTACATTTTTTCTTGCTAGATTTTATTTTTGCATCCCTTTACTTAATGATTCCTCTTTTGATGCCGAACCACATTTTTAGAACTTTTCCTTGTCTGTTAAGTTTTGAGCTTAGCCACAACACAGAAGCCACTTCCAGAACTATAGTGGAATGTAGTGCCAGTTTAGTACTCATTACTGTATGATTTGCTTAAAGATAAAAAATCATTTTGCAAATAATATGGGAATAATATGGAAATATTATTTTGCAATTACGGTAATATGGGAATAATAATATGGCACTGCATGCCACTATAGCTTTTACATTGTGAGAAAACTCAATTATAATGTGGAATTAACAGGGGAACTTTGTGAAAATGGAATCAGCTGCCATGTGAATGTAGCCAAAGTTGCATCTCAATTCATGTTTAAAACGAATGAGGACCAGACTTTAGCTTGATATTCTGGTTTGTTAAGTAACCCTAAGTGGCACAGGCCTACGTAAATTATACCTACTCAGTTCCACTCCACTGTCTTAGGAGACCTGTTGGGAATGGCCAGTAAATAAAAGCTTCTCTCTGTCATTGGCTGAACAAGCTCCAGCTGCCTCAAAGAGGAACCTGGAGTTCTGGTAGGCAATGGCCATTGGCCAACACAAGGAGAGGCCACAGAAGATGGCAGGAAACGCCACTGAGTAATCTTGGCACCATGTGGACACCATGTTATTTCTTTTCCTGATTCTACACTGGAATATGAATATAATTTTATCATTCAACTCTTTTGTGAACTACTTTGACAGCCTTTTGGAGCTACGAAGGAGGATATCAGTTTTCTAAATATGTAAGTAATGGTAACTGTGGTTAGGAGCGGTGTGCAAGCCCAAGGCTCATCTCGCAAGTTCATTTTTCAATCACAAAGCTTGCTTTGACATTACTTCTGAACCTGGCCAAAAACACTTGGCTACCAGAAATTGAAAATTGGCATTATTTTATGTAAAGCCATGATTTTCTTATCACATCAGAGTTGGGCTCTGAAATAAAAGGTTTAGGAGATATGTGTTGTTGTTTTTTAATGTTCAACTGATAATGTTTAATTTGTCATTAACGAATATTGCAGTTCAGTTGGCTTTCTTTGGTCCACTCAGTTATAAAATGTACCTTTCAAAAATCCCACTGAAGATGCTCAGTCTGCCAAATTCATTCTAGAGTATAATGTCCTTTGAGATTAATTCTGTACACAAAATATGTTTGCTAAGTATTTATTTGGTCACAGTCCAGCTTTTAGTGTTTGTTTCTGAGACTTCCAAAAGTGGAAGAGGAAATGGAGTGGTATTGTGGATATATATATGCTGTTGGCACATGTTTTACCTATAAATAAGCAAGTGTTTTTATTCTTAAATATAATAAAATTTTGTCATTACTAATCCTGTATGGATTTCACAGGATCAGGAGACCTCTCAAGTTATCTACTCTGGCCTTAACGATAAAATATTGGAAGAATCAACACTGGAAAAAAATCCTCTGTAACAAGTAAACATATTCCTTTAACATTGGAAATATAATTTCTATAACCATTAATAATGGCATACCTAATAACAGTTTAATAATGTGGATACAGCCAAAAAGCTGGCATTTGTTGCATACAGTGTCAGGCAAGGTAACTAATCCTAGAAATCATACATATGGACAAATTAGATTTATGATTATGGTTGAAGTCACAGGGTGGGGTTGCAAAATCAAACTGAGCATCTGCCATTGTATGAATACTATGAAAAACCTGACCTATAACCTCGGCAGACCAAAGTTTTTGAATTCAAACTGGCACACAGCCAGATATGCACCTTTGCCTTAAAAATGACATGTGGGAAGAATTACTCAATGGTTGCTTGAGATTATTCTAGTATTAAATTGATATTTACATATCAGTGGAGGGAATGCATGATAACCGCTGTGCAGATCTGTTTGTCTTCCTGCTGATACAAGCACAGAAGATTTAGGAACTGTGTGGGTAGGGGAGTAGGGTGAAATGGCAGGCAATTTTCCTGGCACCGTAGCAGCTAGGGTGCAGAGCTTCCGATGTCTGCCTGTGACCAGTTGGTAGGCTTTTAAGCAAGGCAATTAGCATTGACTGGGTAAATTTCACACTGCGGCATGAGAATAACTGTAGCTACTAGCAGAAAAATCTTATGGTGAGGGAAGGCTCATATATTAACAGTAGGCTGAATATAGGCATACAGTGGTACCTTGGGTTATATATGCTTCAGGTTACAGACTCCGCTAACCCAGATATAGGCTGAATATAGGCATACAGTGGTACCTTGGGTTACATACACTTCAGGTTACAGACTCCGCTAACCCCGAAATAGTACCTTGGGTTAAGAACTTTGCTTCAGGATAAGAACAGAAATCGTGCTGTGACGGCGCAGTGGCAGTGGGAGGCCCCATTAGCTAAAGTGGTGCTTCAGGTTAAGAACAGTTTCAGGTTAACAACGGACCTCCAGAACGAATTAAGTAGTTAACCTGAGGTACCACTGTACATTCTAAGCATGGTGGATATAGTTGAATGAACACACAGACACACACACACTTTTCTCATGAAGTGCCACACAACAAATGTGTTCAAGCTACCTTCACTGGCAGGAAACGGTTTTATCTGTCTTCGCTCAGAGAGCACGTGCTTTGAGTGCAGAAGGTCTCAACAGGTCTGCAAGTGGATGGGAGCCGTGCATGACAATTTGCAGAGCTGCTAGTCAGTGTTAAGGTAGATGAGCAATGTATAATTGGGCAGTTAGTTCTTTCCCCCAGCTTTTCCTACAATGTAAAGCATGAGGGAATTTTCTCATGCTTCTTTGTTTCTAATCTGGGAAAAATATATCCATCTTTTTCTTTCCTTCAGTGTAAATTCTCTCTCCTAGCCCATAAATCTACAGTGGGTCAGCATTTCTATAAGAGCACAAAGGGACTAGATTCCCAAATGGTTTTGTGTTTTTGGTTCCTCAAGCACTGGATTTTTAGACACACACAACTTGCTGTAAGTGAATGAAGTGCCTCATGACTCATGAACCATTGCTAGAAAAGTCGCCTCACAAAGGGGAAAAATATGTTTTTGGGCAAAAGAGGAAATGGGATTAATTTTTCCCATTTCCTTTATGATAAAACTGTTTCAGGCGGTTTTATGTTGGAGAATTAAGTGGCAGAACAATCAGAAGTGGTCTTAATGAAAGGCATTGCCATCATGGATAATTCTAGTCTTCTCATTGTCACATATTCTTGTATTTAACTTACTGTTTTCTATTTGGCTAGTAGGGGCCTTTTGTTTCTTAGCAACCATCTGTTCATCCAGTTTATTCCCCCACCTGAAGTAATCCTTAGTTTAGCATCACAACTGATTACTGTTGAATTGATTATGGGATGACTGGCAGAAGAGGGCAGGGGAAAATAATTTATTTACTTTTCTATTAAGGCATACCTGAAGTTCCTATAAATTTTCATGTTCTGACAGTATGGTTAATGTGAAATCAGAGCTATATTTTATAACATTCTTATTTTATTTTAGCTGGAATAAAAAGAGAACAGTACATTAGAGACTCACTTCTCATTTTTTTTCATGATAAAATTATTTTTTAAAATGTAATTAAAAAAGAAAAAAAATAGTTTCACCAAAAGGTTGAGTAAAAATCAAATCCCAGTAAACCTTATTAAACCTAAAATCTCAACTGGAAATATATATGTTACATGTGGTCTGAAAGATAATTGTATCTCTCTTTTCCTTAAATCAAGCAGTCTTATTCTCTTCAAGACAAAATTTTGGACTACGACCTGGTTCAAATACCTATTTGGCCATGGGGCTTACTGGGTCAGTCACTGTCTCTCAGCCTAATTTACCTCACGGGGTAGCTTTGAGAATAAAATGGGGAGGAGGAAAACCAGGTATGCCACTGTGAGCACATAATGATAAATGCATTAAACAAAAGAGATAAGCCATTTTCCAGAATGTTGGGCTTCTGTGGGGTTGACCTCAGTGACCGTGCTTCTCAGTCTCTGCTTTAAAGCAGAGCCCTAACGGTACAAGTGCCTGCTAGATTTTCTGCTGTTTTAAGTTCAAACCCTCTTATGTGATTGGGGAAAATAGCAACTGTCACATTGAGGCAGCTTAATCTAGAACGAGGGACTGACTGGCTTTATCTACTGCTTTCTGGCAGCTAACTGTCATTAGGTCTGAGCCACCTGCTGCTTATGACCATTGTCACTTGGCCAAATGTATATTGTTCTCTTACAGTCTGTTACGATCCAGTTTTCTATTTATTAGAAAGTTGCAGATCAATGTTTTTCAGGTGTTATGAAATCATGTTTCCCCAATTTACTGGTTTTCCTTCTTCCCTCAGCAATTTTTGTGTAGTTATTCAGGCTCCCATAACCTTCTTTGCCATTTCAAAGAGTGTTAAAGAATCATGACATATGCTTACAAGTTAAGGACAGTCAGAGGAAAAGGGAAACTATAGCTCATGGGTAGGCAAACTAAGGCCTGGGGGCTGGATGCGGCCCAACCACCTTCTCAATCCGGCCCGCGGACGGTCCGGGAATCAGCATGTTTTTACATGAGTGGAATGTGTCCTTTTATTTAAAATGCATCTCTGGGTTATTTGTGGGGCATAGGAATTCGTTCATTCTCTCCCCCCCCCAAAAAAAAACTTTTTACTGGTCAGCCCTGTCTGTCTTTCCAGCTGAATAACTAAGTTCTCTCTCTAACAGGAGGAGAAAACGAGAGCTGCAACAAAACGTTGCAGCATATCCTATGTCCTAAAAGGAAGGTTCCTGCCAGGGTTCCAGTCTGGCCTTTTGGCCCAAGAAAGGCATTCTGCTAAATCCACCCTCTCTTGTCTTTCCCACCATTCTACATACTGTGGCTACTGAACATACTCAGTTCTCATTGGGCTGCTTGATTTTTCATCCCTTAGAGTTTTTTAAAGGGAAAAAATGTGTATTAGTATGAATCTTGGCATTCCCGCAAGCATGGGTGCATTTTGGCTATAGTCTTGTTGACTCATATCACTGATTTTCCTGCTAGAAGGAGCAATCATTATAATATTTGAATACTGTAGCTATAGAATAATTGTTAACATACACCATCAAGCTCTAAATGGCTGATAGTCATTGATTTACTCTATAAAATGAGGTTATTGTGCTTGTTGCTTTATATGCATTGTGTTGTTAATTCAATTTACATAACACTCTTCGTCCTAAAATAACCCAGGTGCAATATGTTTATCCTGAATATATAACAATAATCTAAGTATCAATGTAAATATAGCATTTCTCGATATTTCTCTGCGAAAGGAACCATGTTTATATTGATACTTAGATGTGAAATGTTTAACATTCTTTTGCCTGTAATAAGTGTTGTTTCTGAAATCTCCAGCTGTCTTTATATGCAAGACTAAAGCTCAAAGCTAAAAAGAGCTATAAAGAGGGATGCCTTTTCACTAGACTAATACTAAAAGCAGACTTTGCACTCTTTAAAGTTAAATAAAATGTTTGTATTTTAAAACAGGCAGCTGAATTTTAATGTTTTGCCTGAAGACAAAGCGGAAAAATGATTCTGCAAAAAACCACTATTCTAGCCTGACTTGTAGTCTGTAGCTATGGAATGTAATCCACTCGCCCCGACAGACATATCTAATATAAGCAAAAAAGGAAGGGAACATCTGAGTTTCAGCTCTTTGCTGGTTTGTTTGTCTGCCTGGCTGTCAGTTTACAATATATTTTAGGCTGCTTTTATTGTGTCCAGTTGCAATCTACCCATAATTAGTTACACACAAATATGCATTTATTTTCTTCTGCACCCAATTTTATTTGTGTTGGGAGTTTTGCTAGTGTCAACCCTCTGACCTATGCAATTTCCGTGTTTGGAATTTGGACAATCTAAATGTTCGCTCTCTGTTTTGAAAACTGTAGAAAATTCAGGCTAGCTTTCCAGCCAGTGTAGTGTCGAAAAGAATCCTAGTTGTTTTCCTTCTCATTCTTGATCAAAACATCACCTTGTTACAAAATGTCCACTGTGCTTTGCATATACTGTAACATAGCCTCATTTCCCCTCATAGACAGTTTTTTGTTTTGTTTTTTTTTTTTGGTGTGGGCACTAAATTGTCGCCTTCCTTTGAAGATGCAAATTTTTGATCCAGCCTCTGTAAGAGAGTTGCACAGGATATATGCTCCATTGATTATGTGGGGGTAAGGAGAAGGGTTAGCTAACACTGCTCTTCCTTATTACTACACAACAGAAATATTGTGCATTGTATTTCTGATATGTGGCAAGCTTTTATGCCCTCCCGTAGCTCCTCTCAGTACTTCTTCCTCAGAACTTGCCAAAAGGCTTGTCTGAACGCTCCAGTGCAGTCTAGTTGTCGCAAGCAGTATTAGGCAATGTAATTTTTAATTCAAACATTTTGCTCAGCACAACTTCAGTGATGCTGACTTCCCTGAGATATTGTTCTAATATCGTAACCCGCATGCCTCTGAATTTGTAACACTGCTACAGTGTGGGTGCTTTCAGTCACTGCTCAAGATACTGTCATCTTTAATTCACTGACTGTGAATTTTAAATGCATTGTAATAGCTACAGCTGATTGCTGGCAGTTGAAAAAAAATTCTCCCTGGCATTATCCTTTGATGCCTGTCAGTTTCTAAGTTATGTTGTCACTTCTTGCCCAGAGAATAAAAAGATAACTGGTCAAACAAGTTAACCAGGTTGCTATCATTTACATTAATCATAAATGTCATCTAGGCTGTTCTCGCAGATTTCAATTACAGTATAATCTGCTATCATTTAAAGTATTATGACTTCCCAATCTGTATCTCATTAGCCCATTTCTCGTGAATCTTATTCAGCTTGCAAGCTACAGGTATATGGTTGAAGATATAACATATGCTGCAGAGTGTAAGCAGCAGTTCACTCAAGCTCTGCAACTGATGAATAGGTAGTGGGTTTTTTGTTTTGTTTTAAAAGAGATGCTTGAATTGAAGTTGAGGAAGCTGTGTTGCTTGGTTCTGCACAAGGAGTGGTCCTTGGCTTGTGTATGTTTATCAACTTCCTTATATGTCACTAGTTTTGGTGGTTTGGATAGTAACACTGAAATGTAAAGCACACGTTACAGATTATTGTTCAATTCTATTCATCACCTCACATCTTTATGTCCGATATTTCTTTGATCATGGAGCTCAATAGTTCAGGACTGCAGTGCCTCATGGTCTGCCTCTCCCCATATAAACTGACTTGGACTGTGATCAACAACTGAGCCCTTCTTTGTATGCCTCCTCCATGAGAAGTCTGGAGGATGGCAACATGAGAACGGGTCTTTTCTTCAGTGGCTCCCCATTTGAGGAATGTTCTTCCTGAGAGGTTCATCTGGCCCTTGCATTATATATCTTTAGGCGCCAGGTGAAAATGTATTCCTTTTCAACCAGGTCTTTGTTCTATGTCCTTTTAAATGTGTTTGTGCCAGTGTGTGTGTGTTACTGTTTGGTTTTCATTTAATTTTTCATTTTGTGCTTTTGTCCTGTGTTTTTCTGTTGTGAATTGCCCTGAGATCTTCAGATGAAGGGTGGTATACAAATTTAATAAAAAATAATAATAACAAAAAATACACGTCGCTCCCAGGTGGTCACCCATCCACTAAACAGACCCATCCCTGCTCATATGCCTTCAGGCCATACACTGGCCACTTGACTACTCATTATTCCGAAGCAGAAGATCTCCCATCCTTTTTTTTTAAAAAAAGTGTAGCTTCTCCCCACTCACTTTCTTTCAATGTGCAAAGGGATAAAATACCAAGACTTTTTGTTCTGGTGCCCTTCTTCATTTCCCCCCACTTTCTAGCTGGTTTCTGCTTTGCTTCCACGGTAGCGATAAGTGAAACAACGATATTGCTCTTGGTATTTTGTGAAGTGATTATATCTATGCAGACAGAAAACACCTACCGCATTTTCTTTGGCAAAGAAATACCATGTTGCTGTTCTTAGCTCAGTGCTTAATCTGAATCTAAAGATCATCTTTGAAAGTCCTATTCTTGCCTTAAAGAACAGATTAGCTGGATAGCAAGAAAATATTTTGCCGTTCCTAGTGAATGAATAATCTGCCTTTATTGCTATAGGTGTTATGCGAGAGCAAACAGGCACGGTTCTTGAAAAAAAATAATTTTAACTGTGATGGGATGATAGCAAAATAACTTTCAGTGACATTTAGAAATTTCACCCATTTATTGTCTGTGTCAATATGAGCAGATGTCAGTAGATCCAACCTTTTTCCCCCATTTTACGTAGAACCCCAAGCAGAGCCAGACATGTAGTTAGTAGAATTAAAGAACAGGGTGAATCTAGAAATTTATTTGCTGCAACAGAACTGAGCTTTCAGAACCTGATGCAAAAGTCTTCATTAGCTTTCTTCATTCCAGCAGTCTAGTTTGGATGGGAAAGGCAAAACGTTCCGTGCTTGCACAACTTCACCTCATTTAGATGGTATAGAGAAATGGAGCTGGGTGTCACACGCAGATTGATGAGGTGACTTCACCCAGTGGTTTTATATGTTAAACAATATCAGGGACAAGATGAACCCAAGCTTAAGTGCCATGGAGCCAAATGATGTTCTTCAGTGCTATTCTCTGGAACCCAACTGCGGTGGGAATGGCTGGGAATGGCACCACCAAAAATGGTACCCGCAGCTCCACATACACAAAGCTGTGTCTAGACATGCTTTTCAATGGCCGTCCTTGTCTTCTTCCTTGTATGGCAGCAAGAATTTTATTTTAATTTATTTTTTACAAACCGGCCTGAATTGTGTTTAAGATAAAGAGATTCCCTTCTCTTTACAACAAAATCACAATCAAATAAATAAGGATAGAGTATGAGAGAATATTTGTATAAAGCGTGTGTGTGTGTGTGTGTGAAGTTTTTACTTAGCTTTGATCCACTTTTTCTGCATTACACTTTCTGTGCAGAAGGCATTCAGTATCTATATTGACTGACTGAAGTTCTCAGCCCATTTTAGTCCTGAGCAAGAATGAAGTATTAGTAGATAACATATTGGGCTGTATCCATTGTTCTTGGTCTGCTAGCGCAAGGGCTTTTGTGTTGTCCAATGGGTGAGTCTTCAGGTTGTGCAACAGAGGAATCTAACAAAACAGTTGCACCAACAGAAACCCATTGCACAATCTATTGTGCAAAAGGCCACCAACAAGCAGCTTTTGCATTCTCTTGCACAAAAACATTTTGCTGGCACAGAGCATTTGGGTGGACCAAGTATATTGCTAAGTGACTTTAACTCAGAGCTACATTGAATCCCCGCAATGGGGTGGGCTCCTGTTGCTCGGTCCCAGGTCCTGCCAACCTAACAGTTTGAAAGCATGTCAAAGTGCAAGTAGATAAATAGGAACCGCTCCAGCAGGAAGGTAAACGGCGTTTCTGTTCGCTGCTCTGGTTTGCCAGAAGCGGTTTAGTCATGCTGGCCACATGACTTGGAAGCTGTCTGCAGACAAATGCTGGCTCCCTCAGCCAGTAAAGCGAGATGAGCGCCACAACCCCAGAGTCATCTGTGACTGGACTTAACGGTCAGGGGTCCCCTTACCTTACCTTACATTTGGGTGCAACCTATTACTTTCTTACACACATCAGAGAGTAATTTTAGTTGCTTGTTGTTGTTTTTTGTACCCTCCCCCTTCCAACTTTCTGTATTGCCTTTCTTTAAGAATCTAGCTAACAAATTGGTTACATGTGTGAACATTTCCTCATACATTTGTCCACAGTAATCACATTTACAAGGTAGAAAACTTTTTTTCAGTTTACCTCCTCTCAAGGCACAGCATCCTTTTGATGTTTACAAAACAAACCATAGTATAGTGGCTCTCCGATGGAAAGCCATTGACAGGACGTTCCATAATGGTGACACAACCAATGGGAAATATATGCTTGATCTATGATGGTGATGGGCCCAGTGGACTTAGGCAGGTTGATATGGAAGAAAGTGTTCCCTAAGGCATCATGAAGGGCATGCAAACAGTGTAGATCTCCAAACTGGTGGGATGTGTTCCCAGCAGCCTAGTAAGGTCAAAATCTTGGCTGTTTATCTTCAGCTAGCTTCCAAGTCATCTTCAGGGATAACCCCATGTGCAATACATAATACATAATAACTGTATAAACAAGGTGTTACCAGAGCATCGATCCTTGTTGCCAGACTGTCCAGGAGAGGTTGTAGTTGGCATAAAAGTAAAGGGACCCCTGACTGTTAGGTCCAGTCGCGGACGACTCTGGGGTTTTGGCGCTCATCTTGAGGGAGCCGGCGTACAGCTTCCTAGTCATGTGGCCAGCATGACTAATCTGCTTCTGGCGAACCAGAGCAGTGCACGGAAGCTCCGTTTACCTTCCTGCCGGAGCGGTACCTATTTATCTACTTGCACTTTGACGTGCTTTCGAACTGCTAGGAGCAGGGACCAAGCAATGGGAACTCACCCCGTCGCGGGGATTCGAACCACCGACCTTCTGATCGGCAAGTCCTAGTCTCTGTGGTTTAACCCACAGCACTGCCCACATCCCTTCATGGACTCAGCTATACAGCTGCCAATAAAACGTTTTAAGTGTGCTTTAAGTGTAGTATACAATGTGACACTAGATGGCGATGGTGAGCCTTATGGAAAATTCAGTTACAGATAGGTAGCCGTGTTGGTCTGCCATAGTCAAAACAAAAAAAATCCTTCCAGTAGCACCTTAAAGACCAACTAAGTTAGTTCTTGGTATGAGCTTTCGTGTGCATGCACACTTCTTCAGATACAGATTCAGTGTATCTGAAGAAGTGTGCATGCACACGAAAGCTCATACCAAGAACTAACTTAGTTGGTCTTTAAGGTGCTACTGGATGGAAAATTCAATGTATTTTTAAAAATGCTTTTAAAAAAGCATTTTCAGAACATTTTTAATATGTGTGTAGATTCCACCTAAGTTGTGAGCTGAGGCACGCTTTGAGCCCTCACCTTCAGCATAGCACCTGCTTCTTGCAGACCAAGCAACGGGACCTCACCCTGTCCCGGGGATTTGAACTACCGACCTTCTGATTGGCAAGCCCTAGGCTCTGTGGTTTAACTCACAGCGCCACCATGTAGTTGGCATACTAGCCTAGAAAACACTCTGTGCCACTGAGGACACCTGTACCTCAAGTGCCAAGGGTGGATCAAGAATTGCTCCAAAGCTGTGAACTTGATTTTTTGGAACCTGATGCAAAACAAGCTGAATTTTCCTTCCCTGGGCTAGGGAGTAATTTCCCCACCCCCACCCCCCATTGCACCATTTCTCAGCAAGGAATGTTTCTGGGATCCCTGCTGCTCTTTGCAGTTCAGCTGCTGGTAGAAACCACTGCAAAGCTTTTAACAGTTTTTTTAAAATAGAAAGACTGATGCAACCCTCTGCCACCTCGTATTTATTATGGCACATCTCCCATCCCTCTGCCTTCTTAACAGAAATGTCCCTTGATCCAAGAAGTCTACCAGGGGGAAAAAGATCTTTGGGGAGAGCATTTTTACAGGCCCACAAAGTATCTCAAAAAAACAACAACCCTGGTCTGAATACTTCAGCTCAGCACTAGAATCAGGGGTCTGTTGGCGATGTGTTGCTAGGAAATCCAAACAGGAGGAAGGGAAAACTCTCATGGGAGTAATGTGGAGATACAAGTCATTTAGCTGTAGGGAGGATTCCCTTGAGCTTCTTGTAGACATTGTAAGTTGGGCAAAATACATGATGTGTGCATGGAGATTTTTATTTTGTAAAGGATCTTAATCTGTTTTATGGTATGCACCCCCCCTTGTTCTTTATAATAACACTTGCTGAGTGTCCTTGAGTGGTATGATGTTTTTGCAGTAAATGGGGCAAGAGAGAAACAGGCACCATTGCACAGGGCCATTTCACAGTCATCCGTTATTGATTATTTTCCTCTCCCATTTTCTTCTCATGCCCTTGCCCTCAAACCTGTCAGGTGTCTAAAACTTTCAAAGGCAGCAGCAACACTTCCTTCACTCAAAAATCAAACCTGTTACTTATTTCTGCTCAGTAATCTTCCTTTCTTTTTATTGCTTTGTTTATTTCATTTCATTTCATTTCATTTCTTTTTTAAACTTCGAGGGGACTGGCCAAATAATCTAACATGTTAGTTTTGCTTGGGTATTCTTCAGCACATCATTATTTTGTACAATATTTCTAATTAAACCATGATGTCAGCTGTAATTTTCTGAAATGCTTAACTGAGAAGGGGGTTGGAGGTTTGCTAATTTGGAATACAGCAAGAATGTCTCTCTTGCTTGACTTAAGGTTAGATTGAAAATACATTTCAAGGATATTTTTGTGTAGTTTGGGTTGCGCGAATTTGTTCAAGGCTTTGCAGAATTAAAATGGAGAAATATTAAATTAGGAAGTGTTACAGTAAGAAACAATAGCTGGAATATATGTTTTTTGACTTTTGAATGAATTTGTTGCTTTTTCCCAAGACAGTAGCAGGTTCCTTCTAGTTGCCACTTATTGGTCAAAGCTTGACATACTTTCAGTTGTGTTTTGATGGAATTTAGGACCACACACCATGCAAAGGGAAAATGTTGCAATTTGGATTATAAATTGTGAATAGGTGCCATCTAGTGGTTTTTTGGGTACAGTGCAGTTCCAGCTGAATAAATTTGAGGCAGCTGCCCTCTGAATGAATGTCAGTGTCTTATTGTATTACATTCTTAACAAAGATTGCTTATATTCTGAATTTTTTCTCCTGCAGAGGCATGCACTACAGACATTTAGCAATTTTTTTAAAAAAGAAAAAAACTTATTATAAAAGGGATACTACTTTTAAAATAGAAATTAATTTTTAACTTCCTTGATATTTTTAAATGGTAATAAACTGTTTCAGTGCATACACACAATTAACAAAATGCACAGCCAGGCTTTTTACAAGGTCACATTTCTCTAGTGTGTATCAATGATTTCTTTGTACTCTGCAGCAATATACTGAAACATAATGCCACAAAGAATTTTACATACATAGGAATCTTAGGTTTTTATTTATGACAGACTTTTAGCGACAAATACACTGCATTTTAAGATTTGCACACTATTAGTCCCACAAAGGAATCTGGGCACTGTGCAACTTTTTATTAGTTAATTGCAGCTGTTTATGAGCCATAGCAACAGCAGTAAAAATTCTGTGCACACTCTGAAAATCACTTTCAGGAACAGGAAAATACTTGGTGTATGGCAGATCCTTCATCATGAAGTTTTACAAAAGTTTTATGTTCAGAAGGGAAGTCATTAGAAGTGTTGCTTGATAACAATTTGGAAGGGGAATTGCAGAAAACTTTTGGTGCCTTTGTAAAGTTGGCTTTACGCTTATACAAATAGAAAATTGCAAATGTTATTATAAATGGAAATTTTTACATCACAATCAGGACATGAAGGGTGGACTTGACAAGCTACAAGATTCAAACTCATATTAGTGCATACAGTCACGGTGGGTGGAAATCGAACAAACATAACACTAACACTATTGTGTAATGATATCAGGCAAGTGTAACTTGTACTTAAAGCAATCCCCAAACACCACCTGAATCCCTCTCACATATTGTTGGCCTGGTTCAATGAGTGGGTTTCTGGACAGATGATGGTGACTGCTTTGCTCTTCTCTGGCCATTCTGCTTCTGTGTTAAACTAAACCATGGTTTGACTTAGTGTGCCGTCCAAATCCAGACTAATCATGAGCTGTAACCAAGGCTTCTTCTGTGGCTCACAGCTCATGGTTTGTCCTTGTGTTTACCTATACAGTTGTACCTTGGAAGTCGAATAGAGTCTGTTCCGGAAGTCCGTTCAACTTCCAAAACGTTCGAAAACCAAATCGTGGCTTCTGATTGGCTGCAGGGAGCTCCAGTAGCAAATCAGAAGCTGCGGAAGCCCCGTTGGACGTTCAGGTTCCAAAAGAACGTTCGCAAACCGGAACAATCACTTCTGGGTTTGCAGCATTTGGGAGCCAAAACATCCGAGTTCCAGGGCGTTCAGGATCCAAGGTACGACTATATATTTTTTGCAGCAGTCCTTGAAGTCTCTGACACCTAAACAAGCTGAGTGATTTATGGAGACCAGCTTACACAATGGGAAGTGTGTCAGTTTGTGGGTTCTGCCAGACCTGTCTGTCTCCAGACCTTTCCTCACCAGAATTGCAGCCTTGCTTCTAAAAATGTGGTCTAGACACTAAAACCTGGTAGTTTGAGCTAAAGAGAGGCACAAGAAAGTCTGATTATCACTTCAATACAGTGGGATGGGATGCCGTTCCATTTCTCTTCGCATAGCCCTAAAACAGACTGCAGAGACTGGAAAGGCACTTAGGTAAACAGCCTCACCATCCTTTGAGGCCTAAGTCTGTAGAGAAGTTGGGACCCACAAAGAGACACGGCCTAAACTGAAGTGAATGGGTGGACGAGATGGTTATCAAAATATGGTGCCACAAAAGAAAAGGAAAACTTGTTGTTTTCCCTTGGGCCGGGGGAAAGCTTTCTGTTTGGCAATAGACAACCAACTGCGGACACAAACACATGCAGAATATTATAATTTCTCCAGTAAGAACCTCACAGTGTCTGGGCAGAGGAAGGAGTTTGGTACCAAGTAGTGGGATGGTCATTGCTAGTTTGGCACTCCTACTGGTGCACCTGTGTGGTCCTTGCCTGGCCACACTATGCCCCAGCCTGGTTTCGGAAAGTGGCAGCATTGCTAGAGTTGGGAAGGCAGGTTCATCAACTGGTCTGATGTTCACCTGCTTAGCTGGCCCTTCGCTACAAGATTTTGCTCCGTAAAATAATTTTGCAGAAGGGGACCTGCCCTCACAATGAAAGGAGTGCACACAATGAGTGGCAGTTTTACTCAGAGTACACCTATTGAAATGAATGAACGTGGCTAAGTTAAGTCTATTCATTTCAGTAGGTCTGCTGTGAGTAAAACCTAGCTGAATATCTGGAAACTGTGAGCAATATTAGCTCACATTTGTTAAAGGTTTTTACTTTATTTTTGAAATTTCATTTAATGACTGATGGCTGAGTCATTATTTCAGAATGTGGGTGTTCTCATTCAGACTTGTAAACAAATCTATCTTAATTTGAAACGAAACTATCCTCCTTCCCCATTTTGGGTATTGCTTAAACATTCCCTCTAGAGTAGACATTTCTGTAGAAATGTTAATTTTCTCCTACCTCAGCACTTTTGTCCAGCATAAATAGTCACCTACTTTAGATTGAAATCACTTGAGATTACTGGTGAACCTGTTTGGTAAATGTGGCTCTCATCAGCTTCCTGCTTACTTATTTCCCTAACTGTTCTTTTCTATTTTTATATTTGCTTACAGGTGCTCTGTTTGTATTTCTTCACTTGTGTGCTTAAAAAAGAAAGAAAAGCAGCTCATGTGACTTGAAGGTGGAATGTATTTCCAGGGCAAAAAGTGACCTAACACCTGAATTTCACTGGGTTCTTTTGCTTTGGGAATCTGAAATCATCTCGTGCTTTCAAAATACACATATGAAAACATTCTATATTGCCATTATATTGCAGATGAGAACACTAACATAGTATGGGCATAGTAATAATAGGTTCTGTTTATCCCAGTGTGATCATTTGATACATAACACTTCTAAGCCATGCTGCCAGAGAAGCTAATAAAATAGCTACAGCTTCTTTGGACAGCACCTGACAGTACAAAATAGAGCCATTTTGCAGATGGAGTGAAGATTCTGAATTGTGAAGCTTAACAGCGTTTAGCCACCTTTCCTAGAATAAATTTAGCATGGCCAGAGTGGCTCAGAAGAGGTTATAGTGCTGGGAACACACAGCATAATTTATATACAAAGCAGTGTAAATTAAGTGCCCACATAGACGTGGATTGCTTGCTCTCCAGAAACATTGGATGATATACTTCTGACTAATATGATTACCCAGTGGGACAGTATATGAGTTGCCACTTAAAACTTGAACCCAGACAAATAGATGCTGAAACAAAACAGATTGAAGCGTTCTGAGCCTGCACTTTATTTATGTACGTATTTCAGTAAAGCGTATTCTCCCTAAAATGAGAGCACGTGCTGCGGTGGAGTCTGCCAGGCCAACCCTCTGTTGTCAGGCAGGTTAAATGGTTATTGCCTGAAGCAACGGTTGGATGACCGGGTTGCTGGGGCAAATTGCATGTTGCAAATTGGGTAGGTGGGAACAAAGGCTTTAAATATTGGGGGCACTCTGCTTTTGCTTTCTCTTTCACAGAGTGCATCGGATCACCCGCCCGCCCACCCTGTGTTCCGGTTGACCTTGCTATGCCTGTCATGGGGTTGCCTGCCCTTAGGGCAGGGGCCTAGTAGGATTTTTGTCCATTTGGCTGATTGGCTGGTGCCATTTGGTTTTGCCTACTACTTAGCAATTCGTCACAACTTGTAAGGTTGCGGTTAGGCATTGGTTATAAAAATTGGTGGAGGAGGGGTCAGGATAGGCTGTGCCTGCCCCTCCAGTGGTGGTGTGGAAGGGAATTCCATTAAAGGAATCCTGGGGCTTTCCACGATTTCGTCCAATCCCTGAAATGGGACCAGGGCCGGCAAGCCTTGGGGAGCTGGTTGGGTGAGTGGTGAGGGACAGTCGCTCAGCTCAACTAATCCCCAACATAGTTTTTTCTTCACTGGCTTCCGAGGGAGTTCGGAAAGCCAGTTCTGTCCCAGGCGGGGGGACAGATAGTCATAACCAATGCCTAAGCAACCACTCACAGATTATGTATTTTAATAAAGTTGTGGCCAAAATTGTGCCAAAAACCTTAAACCAAAATTTACGTGTGATTTGTGAATTATTTTGAGGGGTGGCTTGGGGACCTCCACACGCAATTACTTCCTTGTTAATTTATTTAAATCAATGTTCACATGGCTTTCATAAAGATAATGTGGCAAATTTATAAGGGGCAAAATATATGTAGTGGCATCTCATTGACTCAGTCCCATTCTTTTTCACTCTTAACTCTATTCCAGTACATGCATATCCCGCTTCAGAATGCAGTGCATTCCCAGGAAATACGCAACATTTTTCACATATCTTGTGTTTAGTGCTGAAGGCACCAGGACTTTCCTGATGGAGAAGGGCAGAGCACATGCATTGTATTTTTATTTTATTTTTTTATATTTCAGATTCAGTTGTTGGAGCCTTGAAGAAGGGCTGAGAAAGATAGAAATGCAGCAGAGCTGCAGCCAGCTAGTTTCTTGCGCTCTCTAATGTTTAAATGATTAGCTGTGCAATCCAAGAGGTCTGAACCATTTGTGAAAGTGAAATGCTGCGAAACTAAAAGCATATGTTTGTCACAATGTTTTTCTTCTACCCAGGTTAGCAAGTGGGTTAGGAATAGAAAAAAAAAGCTTTGATATTCTCTCTTTTTCTCCTCCCTCCAGAATGAAAACTTCCACTTTGAGCCAGGCTGTGGCAGTGTGCTTCAGCATTTTCTTTGTGCGTTCCAAAACGGCCTCTCTCTCCCCCCTCCCTCCTACTATTCCCAGCCAGAATCCTTGGGAAAAATCCTGCATGTAGCCCATCACTGAAATCTTTGAACGATACCCTTTCCCATCTACTAAAATGAATGTACTTTTGCATGCCCCTACGACTCACCACTGTGCGGTAGAATCAATACTACTGCATGTGGATGAATTTATTTTAGGGGTGGTTTTTAAAAAAACACACAAAACCACGGGATTTGGATATATCTGAAAAAGACCGGATGGCAAAAATTCAGATTGCTCTTGTTTTCATTCACTCAAACATTAGTGCCAGCATTATTTTTATTTTTAAAAAAATCTTTCCGATGGGTGATTTGTGAAATGAATGTTGCCTTCCACTTTTAGAACAAATCTGATGTGACATTTTGGTATTGATTAGTGTCTCCTTTTATCCCCCCGCCCCCCATCATTCCTTTCCTCTTTAGACTTTATTCATTCTTCTGGTGATCTTGAATTCTTTTGGCTTCTTTGTCTTTTTAAAATAAACTAAACACTTGTTTACGAATTGTGGGAAAATGCACTTCCTTTTTCTAAGGAAAAAGTTGTTTGTTCACATGCTGTTTTCCTCTGTGATTTCCAAAGTGTTTAGCAGAAAATGATTATTTCCCCTTTTGTGAGCTTTAAAATCCAGGCCCCGATTTGAAAAAGTTATAATGAGGTGGAAACTTTTAAAGGTCAGTGCACCCAGAAGTGGAACCCTCTCCTGCTTCAAGGAGGATTCTCTCATAGATTCGTTGTCCCATTGACTCTTAAAGGAGCTTATTGAAGTTGCCAGTAAATGGCTGATGTCTTTGGCAATCTTAGTAAGGCTGTCACCAGGACAGTTTCGTAGTAGGTCTTGAAAGCTGTTTGCTGCTTGGATGTCTTTTGTCTTTCTTTCTTTTTTTATGCCACATATAGTTATCGTTGTTTTTCCTCAGTTCTTGTGCAAAGGAGAAAATGGTGGATGCTGGGATGAAAGGAAAAAGGAAATGCAACTGTATACAGTATTTGTTCAACCTTTAGAATTAACTAGTGTGACAGGTCATCTGAGTAGATCCAGTGGTTCGTTTTTACAAGAACTGAGATTGGTATGGTAGCTCCACAAAGCTCACAAGAGTCCCCCTACGCATGATAGAAAGCTGTATCAACTTTTGGCCAAAGGCTGAAAATCAATAGGACCTCAGAATTTAGTAATAATAATAATATATTTATACCCCACCCATCTGGCTGGGTTTCCCCAGCCACTCTGGGCGTCCGCCAACAAAATATTAAAATACAATTGTCTATTAAACATTAAAAGCTTCCCTAAACAGGGCTGCCTTCAGATGTCTTCTAAAAGTCTGGTAGTTGTTTTTCTCTTTGACATCTGGTGGGAGGGTGTTCCATAGGGTGGGTGCCACTACTGAGAATGCCCTCTGCCTGGTTCCCTGTAACTTGGCTTCTTGCAGCGAGGGAACTTACAACAAGACAAAGCTGGTGAGATATGTTGCCTTCATGCCCTGCACCCCTTCAGAAACTAAGCCTAGATACATGTAGCTGCAGTCATGCACATTCTTCCCATACTACCCTTGCCTCTTATCTTTTTCAAGACACGGTGTTCAGGAAACAATTTTCCGTTTGAAGTTCAAAACACAAGCTTGTCTCCTTCGCCACTTTATGGAGGTTGAGAGGAAAGGAGGGGAGAAAGAATAGAGGCAAAATACAGTGCAGTTATCTAAAGCAAGGCTTCTCAACGTCGTGCTGTTACACATTACGTTTTATTGTTTTATTATTCCGTTTTACTATTTTTAAAAACTAAACATTAAGTACACTTACCAGTTACCTATGTAGATTAAACATTTACAAAAGCCATTAAAATGTGTTGTCTTCAGCTAAGCTGTGGGACATACTTATTGTCTGTCTCCAGACAAGAAGACTGACATCTTCCTCCCTCATGTAAACTTTCCTTTTTCGTAGTTGGTCCAATAGAAACTCCTTGTTTCACTCCACTCAATTCGACTTCGCAGTTTTAATTGATGCCTACTTGTTAAACTGTGCGCCATTTTATTCGCAGGAATCTAAACTCTTCCTTTTGCCTTGTGCTTTTTAAAGGGAAGACCAAATATTTTACTTAAGAACCATTTATACAGTTCTCTGTGTTAGTAGATTTTTCACAATAAGGATCCACTTCACAGATGACACTTTTTCCACATGGAAAGAAATGCATGGTTGTGTACAGCATCATGTGACTACAGCAAGTGTGTCTATTTTTTTAGGAAATAGTCAAATATAAAGTTGCTTTAATTTTGGTCATTTTCACTAGCATTTTCAGTACTGTAAAGAATAGCTCCCCCCCCCACGCACACTTTGGACAGCTTCCTTTGCTTCCATCTGCTTCATTATCCACCCCCCCGTACCCCTTTCTTTCTTCAACTTCTAACAGTTCCAGTGTTACGACTGCAAGATTAATGCCTACCTTTATGATTTCATGGTTCACAAATTTATACTTTTAGCCGTAATGTGAAATTCCTTGCAGGAAGGATTTCCAGAGTTTTATGTTAAAGAAGAAGAAAGGTCTTGTTTTCCTGAAAATGTTATTCTTGAAAATGAAATAATTTTATTGATAAAGCCCAGTGGTCTCAGAATGCAACCCTAGCATAGTCAGCATTTGGGAACAAAGGAGCAGACACTTGCCTGCAGCCCGGAACAGAACAGATTATTGAATTGGTCTGCTGGTTGTCCATTCATGTTTTCCATTGCCCAAATTGTAAGAGTTTAGTGCTTTTTATTTTCCACAAGCACCAGGTGTCCACTTAGACAATGCTAGAGAGATTAAGATTCAAATATGTTATGAGTTGTAAATTCCTTTCAGCTTTGTGTGTGTCACCTGTTTTTCCTCATTTGTTGCAGTATTGTGTTTTGTTTTGTTTTTTTAAGGACTGTGGGGCTTTAAAGGGATAGTTGAAGCAAGCATTGGTTACCCTAGAACTGGAGTAAGATAATACCTAAAGTATTTTTTTAAAAAAAATAAGAAACAAAAATAATTTAGGCAGAAAATGTACTTGGATCTAATTTCCACAAGGGTTATATAAAGTATGGATAGTGAATTACAAAATAGCACAGGTGGTTTTGTAGAATGGAGGCATGTATGAATATTATTACTAATATTAATATCGATAATAATTCTAACTCAACCTTTAGCTCTTTACATATCTGAGTGGCATGCAGGGGTGTAAAATAAAACTAGCAGTGCCAAAACAGTACAATCAAACAAACATCCTATAAACAAAGGCAGCTAAAGCAGTAGAACATATGCAGTCTTTATAGAAGATGAATGGAGACCTTTTCTATCTGTGGGCCCACCCCTGCTATACAGTGGATACCTATATTTATGATTCACTGGAGAGAAAGGTTCGAGATTAGTTCGTTCTTAACTGCATTTCTTCTTTCAATTGCTGTTAACTATTAGGCTGCAATTTTATACTCACTTACTTGGGAGTAAGTCTCATAGATCTCAGTTGGGCTTGCGTTTTTATCAAGATGAACATATGTAATCCTGCTCCTGAACATCAAAAGATGGATATTAAGATCACAATCAAGATCAGAAGGTATTGGGCTTTTCGGATGCAGCGTTGTTTCTCATAATGAAGTCAAGTTTTTTAAAAATTAAATGATACCAATTCCTCTGATCAGTAAAAGTGGTCTAGATCAGTGAAAAGTGATTGATTAGTTTGGGGACTTGCTGAGTTATTCTCAGTATTAGAGCAGTACACGTAGTGGGTAGCATGGCGGGGCTCTGCACTCACCCAACCCCCAGTTTGTCATGTTGCTGATGCTTACCAAGAAGTACAAGGTCAGTGTGGTGCAAACGCACTGGCAGAGCCAATCAAGTGCTCTCGCCTTTGCACTGTGCTGACCTCACTGTCTACTTCCTGGTAAGCAGCAGCAATGCAAGCAACCGTAGGCATTCTGTTGCTGCTATAGAGTTTGCATAGGTTGTTTGTGTATCTCCTCTCTCATTCTATAATGACTTGGGTAAACTAACTGGACTCATTTTGCTCTCTCTGGTTTCTTAAAGATGAGTATCAGGTGAGGGCTATAATGCTGTTGAATATTGAGTGGTCCAACATGTTATATATGGATGCTGTTGTGTAGGGAAGTTTTTGATGTTTTATTGTGCTTTTAATATTCTGTTGGGAGCCACCCAGGGTGGCTGGGGAAACTTAGCCAGATGGATAGTGTATAAATAATAAAGTATTGTTATTATTAAATGCAAGGGGCTGAGCAAAATAACCTTTATGTCCTTCCCTTCTATTAAAAATAAAATTTGAATGTCCAAACATTAATTTCTTAATCATAGTTCTAAGACTGACTATTTGTTTCCACATTTGCATTGGGGAGGGGAAAGGAGAGACAAACACATTTAAAATACACCCTCCTTTTTTGTCCAGTTGTATTCCAAATATTTTGCTTAAAGTTATCGAAAATGATAGCTTCTGTTTACATTTAGATTAGATGGCATTTAGATTAAAAAAATAAATAAATTAGAAGCATGTCTTCAGCAAAGTGGAACAAACTAGAGTCTTTTAAATGTATACTTGGAGAAATACATTGTCAGGAAACAAACAAACACAACCAGAATTGAAAGGCAACTAGGGCAATCTGATATCTTTACAATATTTTGCTTATGTTTTTTATATTTTAAAATCCAAGATTCATGTAAGTATTAACCAGGTTTTCTGGATGCATTAAAGCCCTTCATTTTTAATATCATGCTGCCAATAAAAGCCATCTGTATTAGTTTCCCATTTTCTGAGATAACACAGCAAAATATAAAATCTTGCAGGCAGCATCACCAATCAAAACAGAGCCAGAGGTCTAGCAATAAAATGTAATAATAACCAAAAGCCATGTAATACAAAGCAGAAATGCTTGTTCAACAGCTAGGAAATCTTCTGAGGTTCTTTGTGGCATTACACTTAAGTAGGTCAGACTTTCTTTTCATTCACTTTTACTGAGCAGTAAAATGAGCCTAGGCCCAACTTGTTTGACTTAACTAGGCTTCCATCAGTGTGTCACTCTAAAAGTCATCAGAGCCCACTTTGGCTTTTCATTTATTTAATATTTATTTATTTAAGAAATTTACATCCCACCCTTTGTCAAAAGCCAACAGGGCGATTTACAACGTAGTGACATAATAAGCAACCTAGTGTATAACATGATATCCACAAAATGCAAAATGTTAGAAGTTGTTGTTGTGAATTGTGTGTGTGTGTGCATGTGTAATACACAGTAAAAGATAATGGCACATTATATGTTCTACATTATAAGCAGCAGTGTCAAATTATTCACAGCGCCAACCAAGCAATAAACACCACAACCCTGCGAAACACAGTGTCTAACAACATGTTATTATTTATATGCATTTACTGTGTTGGTAGCCCCCTCCTTTTTTGTGTGCAAGCTGTTTTTAAAAATGCGAACATAGTAAAAAAATGCAGCCAAATATGCTGCAAAACCATGTGCAATATCAATTTAAGCAGGAAGCTGGGGTGGTGTGATATTGATTAAATATCATGTGCAACAGGAACCCCAGTCACAATTCAGGCATCCCATTTAGCCAGGTGACCTATATGAACCACCGTCCTGCAAGACCGTAACCACCACCTTAGCTGATTGTATGTTTCAAGCTTACCCTTGCTGACAGGTAACTATGTTCACATGGTAAGGAAGCTTGAACCACAACTGCTGGTTTAAGTTAGCTAATAGTTACAATTATCCTGTGATGAGCAAGGTTGCCGTAAATCTTCCCTAAATGCTTAGTGCAGCATTTAGTAATTTTCAGGTTGCACCAGATTGTGGCTTACCACAAACACACATAAAAAGTGCTAAGGGATACAGTAGGTATGTTTGTGGAATCTCTCAAAGTGTTGCTCCTAAACTTTTCTATGGCTCCAGCATGTCTGCAACATCTCATAAAGTATTGTGCACTAGCATTGCAATGGAACAATGGTTGGCATACCTTGTCCTACAGATGTAGCTTGATGAGTTATTCTTCTGTCGAGTTTATCAGCCCATGGCTGAAAACTATGGCCTGAAAAGCCACCTCGATTGGACTGCCACCATCCCTCTTGTATCATCTGGGCTATGATACCGCCCTTGAATCCCTGAGGCAAAGGCTTTGGGGCATTTCACATAGTGACTTGCTATCTTGATCACATGTAATCTGTGGCTGAGAGGCATCCCTTATCAGAATAGGCTTTGTTTATGTTCTCAGGACGTTGACTGCATGAAACATATCTTACTGCATTGTGGGCAGTACGAGCAAGCAAGGGACCAACTGATCAAACCCCTACTGGCAAATCTGCCAGGAAAACCTGAAGCTTCTCATATTAAACATCTTTTGGATGATATTACACTGGCCATGGCAAAGTTTCTTTCAGAAGTCAAAAGAAACAAAGATAATCAAGCTCGAGAAAAAACAAAATGACCGCCTCGGTTCCTCTCTCTTTTGTGGTTGGCTGTCTTAACTGTATTTTGTTCTGAAATTGTTCTATGGGTCTTTGGACCACAATAAATATTTATATATTGTTCCTCTGTCTGGGCATAATGAGTAGCATTGGGTTTCCCCGCTGAGTAAGTTTGCCCATTGGCATAAATGACCTGAAAGTCATAGGACTGACATTATGGAAATAGTGTCCGAATACAGAAATCAGCCTTAGTAGGTAAGTTGGGGTGTGGGGATGTATCCTACTAAATGTATCCTACTAAAAGTGGCTGGGAAAATTCCACACCCACTCCAGAATTGTATCCCTCACAAGGCAGATTTTCTTAGCCTCATATAGTTAAACCCTGGTTCCTAAAATAATCTAAACTTCCACATGCTTCAAGCCAGTACATTTCCCCCTGTGCCGTTTCATTATCAACTCTTTTCTGCTCGTAGGTCTCTTGATTGGTCAATAAAGAGAACTCTGAGTAATACTACCAGGGGCACACTTAAAATAGTTCATTAAAAATTATTCTCTGCAGCACCTCCAGCAACTGCTTGACATCAAGGATGAGTTGTGGGAGTTAGGGAAAAATGGGGGGCTTTGGCTTGGGAAGTATCAAGGCATTTCTCATATAAGATCTTTCCGGAATAAATTGCCTCAGTAAAAGCTGATAATTTACCATATTAAAAAATGTGGCATTCTTTTCAGCTGCTGGTTTCCTCCAAACGTCTAGAGCAGGGTTAGCCAACATGGTGCCCTATAACATTTTGAACTACAACTCCCATCGTTCCTGGCTGTTGGCCATGCTGATGGGAGTTATAGTCCACAACATCTGTAGGGCACCATGTTATTCCAGATATTGACATTAAAATCATAAATCAAGAGCCAATTCAGAATGTGGAAATAGTGTGGAAAAGACTACTTGGAACAGCTGGATTCCTGAGGCCTAGTTTACACAAACAGGCAAATGAGATGGTGGAGTTGTGAGGAGTTGTGATTGTATCCGATTAGACTCTCTCATATGGGGACAGGGAAACTCATTGAAAGTAAAAAACTAGCACAAAAGTGGGGCGTATGCTGGTTAGTTGTATGCTAGTCTATTTTTATTATTTTTTTACTGGCAGAGTTTTCTTAAATTAGGGAGCATGCAAGAAGTACACACACATCCAGGCCAATAGTTTGAAGCTGTAGAGTTGTTTTGGAAATTAATAAGAAAAGCATACAGTACTAGGCAGAAATTAGTGAGTTTTTAAAGTCTGTATTTCTGCGATGTGCATGGAAGGCTATGATTCTGTGCACAGTTAAAGCTGCTTAAATTGCAGTGGAATCATATGGCTCTAAGGCTGCTAAGTGTGTACAGGATTTCAGCCATTCTTGGCTGTCACTCTAATGGCAGGTGATTTCCCAACCCTGTAAAGCACCAAAGTCTAGAGGAAGCCTTTATTACTGAAACTAATGACTCCTAGTGGAAAGGGTCAGTCTCCTCTACTGTATTGCAGTTGACCGGGAGTGTTAGTTATTTACTTCTGTTGATTATTCAGCTTTTTAAAGCAAACTAACTGCACCATAGTAGGAAAGACTTAGAATTCTTCAAAACATTTAACTGCGACAGATGTGCTTTAAAAATAACACAGATGTGCAGTGTCAAATTTCACAATCCCTGGCAGCTCTTTTGATTCCAAGTGTCGATTTAACTAGCGGTGTTGGGCATGTGCTTTCAGGAAGTCTTAACTTCTTGTAAAACAGGAAAAAACACTTTAAATACAAAGGACCTTGTCCCATTGAGAATTTGAAAAGAAAATGATCTTTACCGAGTGAGTATTCAACCCTGCTAGACAGCAAATCCATGGGTTATTTTTAAGCTAATTACTCAGAATTAAACAAAGGCTTAAGGCTCTTTGCCTGAACTGCAGTTGAGGCCAAATTAAATCGAAGTTGAGACACTGATTTTTTTTTTTAACCCACACTCAGCCTAAAACAGATCACATTTGGCAGGGTTGGAACACTGCCTGTGGTACCAAAGTTATACTAAGCAACAGTGATGTGTTTGACTTTCCAAAACACTTGCTTTTAGAGTTGATGCAGAGAGCAGATGCAGATACAGAAAAGACCACTTACGATCTGATTCTTGCAATCTCAGTAGTTCTAAGCACTTGGAATATATGTGGAACATGAATATTACCAGCCATAGGGCCAGACCCATCCATGAGGCAAGGTGAGGCGACTAACCTCCTCAGGCAGCAGGAGCCACAGGGTCAGCAGATCTGGCCTTCAAGGAATGTATTGCCCACTACTAGATATGGAGCAGCAGAACAGAAGTAATGATGATGATGATGATGATGATGATAATAATAATAATTAATAATTTTTATTTGTATCCCACCCTCCCCGGCCGAGGCCAGGCTCAAAGTGGCTAACATCATAAAAACAACACAATATACATAAAAACAGACATCAATTAATTAAAATACATTCTAAAAATAAAATTCAGACAAGTTAAAATCTGCGCAGGTGGCAATTATCAGGTTGGAATTGAGAGTGGTTAATACTTGCCAGGACCAACTGTTTCCACTGATCATACAAGGACCTGTGAGCTGGTTGGGGGCATCCTTCGGGCTTGTTTTATACAAAGGAAAGTAAGTACAACCTTAGGACTGGCTCATGTGTTTTGGGTTGTTTTTCTCTCTGAGTGAACTGTCCTCTCTGGTCGGTATTTCCTAAATGGTATTTAGGAAAATACCATTTGAACCAGGAATACTTTGGTACACTTAGCAAGAATGTCCACAATTGCAGCATTGCCCAGACACATCACCATGGTTGCAGAAATCACTGGCAAAGTATATGTATCATTTGCCCACACAGTATGTTCCCTGTGTTATCTGATGCAGGTGTGTATCTGAGAAAAATCACCCTGAGGAAAAATGAGCCCACAGGACTCTGTGAACTGCTCTTTGGTCTTCAATTTTAGCTTGCAGCGATTTTCAAATTGTTTTTCATTTCTGGCCATCGTCTTAGATCCTTCTTCATGTACCCCTTCCATGGGAGATTCAGAGGCTGGCAACACAAGAATGTGAAAGAGCCTTTTCAGTGAATGTGTTCCCCACTTCAGTTTGTGGAATACTCTCCCCAGGAAAACCCATCTGGCACCATCATTATAAATATTTAGGTCCCAGGCCAACACTTTTTTGTTTATTCAGGCCTTCAGTAGCTAAGCCTCTTCTTTGGTGCTCATCTTTTAGTGGGGTGGGGAAGGACTTAGCATTTTGATTGTGTAATGGGATGACCATTTTAGGAATTGCATATTGCTTTAAAGTGTCTGGTTTTCACTTGATTTTATCAGTTTGCATTTTATCGAAATAAGTCACTTAGAGGCTTCTCTATAAAGTGACTAACAGATGTATTAGTAGTAAGAATAGTAGTGATGATATGATGATGATGATGATGATGATAGCTTCACTGTGGGCTTGTGTCAGTGGGGTATTTGTACTTTTGCAATAAGCAGTGCACACAGAAATCTACTACTTGTATGTTTCCCAGTTCCTTTCAGTGGTGGTTCCTTGAGCTGAAAGCAACAGGTTGGAAAGTCTTGTGGAGGGCGGGAGCTCACTGCGTGCATGAGAATCACCCACCAGTGGGGCTGCAGTGGCATGCTGTGAATTTGTCCAACCCAAAGAAGCTTTTCCCCATTCTCTGATATTTATCTAGAAAACCTGCATCTTGCATGTGTTTTTCTTCATAGTAATTCTGTTTTTATGTGTGCCTTCCAGGTAAAAAGCCGTACCTCTGCAGTTTTTCTGAAGAAGCACCTCTGGCAACCCTACAGTTCAACCATGGGAGAAACATTACAAGAGAAAACAACGCCGGTGAATCTAAAACAGAGCTGTCTTTGGTGGCATCTATACCAGAAAACAAGACCAGAGAACCCTTTCCAAAATATGTGGATTGCAAAATTTCCCCGGATTTAAAGAAATCGGCATTTCAGCAAAGCCACAATTTCCCTTGCTCCAGTAGGACTGTTGACTTTGCTTCTAGACTCTGTCCAACGTATTCTGATGTGAGACTAGATTTGCAAACCCCGCTGGGCAAGGGCTCTAAGGAGAATCCTCCTGATATGTGTGAAGACTCTCTGTTAATTGACAGTGCAGATTTCCCAGAGAAGATTCCATTAGATCTAAGTGAGAAGTCAAGCAGGGCTGATTCATGCAATACGAGTTTTACCTCAACCTTACAGGCTGCTTTGATTGTCCACCCGTGCCCTTACTGCAGTCATAAGACCTATTACCCAGAAGTCCTGTGGATGCACAAAAGAATTTGTCACAAGGTCAGCTGTAACTCTGTGGCTCCCCCTTGGGTTCTTCAAAATGGATTCAAGAGTATAAAACACAACGCCGTTTTCATGGCACGAAGTGGCCGCACCGGACCCCCTCCTGCTCTTGGTGGTAAAGAATGCCAGCCTTTGCCTGTCAGCAGATTCACACGCCTTCAGGTGCCAAGTGGGTTGCCGGGATCTAAAAATAATTCTTCCGGTTCTGCTATGACTGCTAAGCCTGGGACTATGCAGAAGGATGCGCCACTGCCCACTGGTAGCTATGGTCCACGGTCATCAGGCACTGATGGGTACAGGCAGCCCAAACTGAACCACACCCACGAGCAAAACAGCACAGTATCCCAACAGCCCCAAGTGAAAGCAAAATATGAAGCAAACTCCAAGTTGCTGCAGGCAGGGAGCTTTGGCGTAAGTTTGGCGCCTTCCCCGGTCATTGTCTCTAAACCCAACTCACAACTCTCCGAGAAGTATACCGTTCCCCAGGTCAGTGCTGGGTTTGTCCCTTTAAGCAAGCATTGCGCTTCAGAACCAGGGAAGGCCAAATTTTACTCTCCGCCTCAGTACCTCCCCCCGTGTAAGGCTGAGCCATACCTTGTGCAAGAAGACCCACCTGTGCCTCAGCAAGAGCCGAACACCAAGAAAGAGAACGAGGGGAGGGCCCTGGTCAATTGTACAGCAGGGTCCAGAGCAAGTCCTCTGATGCTGCCCCAGCCAAACACAGCAGGGCCTCTCCCAGCTGTACATTCCACCAAACAGGAGCCACCGTCGGAAGGACACGAGAAGTGCTTGGACATTTTGAACATCTTTAAGACCTCCATTCCCAAGGATCTCGCCACTCTCTACCAAACATGGGGTGCCAATAGCCCTGTAGTGGACCATGCTGGTAAGAGTTCTAATAACTGCTTTTCCATGGTATTTTGTTCAGTTAACGACTATCGCTGACATTTTGGATTTGTGAAAACGGTGTGTATTAACCACCATGTTTAAACAGATTACCTCCCCTGTTTTAACTATCCCAACCTTACTCCAGTTAGTTCCCTGGGAGTAAGTCCTGTTGAATTCTATTGGTGCAAATTCCATGGCATTTTTGTTTTGTGTGCAATAAACATACCTTTTAGAGAATGTGGTGCTTGGAGAATTTGGAAATTGGGGCTCGGAAGAGACCCTCAATGGTATAGCCAGCCATGCTATCATTCACTGCCCTTTGCACCAGAATCCTGGGGTGGATCTACACTCATGTTTTTAATGTTAGGAAAAAGTTAAGGAAGGGTTGTGGTAACACAGAGGGACAAATGATGCGTTGCTTTTAACATTCTTGTTGTTAAAATGCGACACCAGAGAGTGCTGCAGAGCAATTAGCAGTGTTTTGACAAAAATAAACCAGCAACAAGGTAAGAAAGAGGATTTAAATTACAAGTATGCTCTGTGACCTTTGAGAACAATATATCTTACAGTTCAAATAACGTTAAACAGGTCAGTGTAGATCCAGCCCTGGATGCTTTTCAGCAGCCTTTGAACGTGAGCCAAGTTCAGCTCCTGGCCCTAGTGATGAGGGGGTGTTGGGGGGGTGGGAGCCCCTTGTCAGCACTGTGCCAATGCTCCCCTTTCTCTGGTGCTGATCCTGGTGAAACTTCCATCTACACACATGTTTCTCAGCAGAAGGTAGATATACAAATGTTCTTAGTCTTCAGTGCAAAGAACTAAGATTTTTTATATTTCTTTTCTTTGTGGAAGAGTCTTTGAGGGAACAGGCTTTATTGAATGCACTGGTAAGGCTGTGCATTGCCATTCAGGGTTTGATTTAAAAATGGGGGAGGCAGAGTAAGGGAAAGTCATAGGGAGCACAGTTGGTGCTTAAGGTATGTGTGTGTGTGGGGGGGGTGTCAGTAGGGCAAGAATGCAGATTTACCAGCAGAGTTTGTGTCTTATTTGTTTGTTTGTTCATCAGTATGGCGGTTCACAACATAAAAACAGGAAGTAAAAATAGAAAATTTGTCTCACGTCCTTGTACTTCCAAAATCTATCACTGATCACTACTAGCAACCGTGTGCCATTATTGGTGCTTTATTTTGAATATATTGCATGCCTCCAAATCTTTCCACTGTGTGAAAACACCAAAGAGAAATCAATGGTGGTTTACCTTTGGCAGCATCCTCCATCATTGGGACAGCCATACATTATACACTTAAAAAGTGGTGTGGCAAAGGAAGCCCTGGAGCAGAGGCAGAGGTACATTTGCTCGGTTAGGAAGCTAAGGGTCTGAGCTAGGCTTGTTGAGGTGCTGTCCCTCGTGATAATACTAAGCATACCTTTTGAAGCTTAACTGACACATTTTATTTATTTGTTTTATTTAAAATATTTAAAATATATTTTATCCTGCCCATTTTATTTGGAATGTCAGAGTTGTGTACAATGAGTTATTTCATAACATAAAGACAATAATAAAACAACAGATGCAGGTGGTCATGCATGAGAGAAGAGAGTAAATGGGTGAGGGAATAGCAGGTACCTCATCTTCAAGGATTTGACTTTCCTATGGGATTCTGTGTGTATAAACTGATGCGGAAATCTGCTTCCTTTTGTTCATTGCCCTTGTGTAAACATCCATTGAGAAATCCTAAGGCTTTTCATTGCTAATTCTCTTAGCAAGCTAAATATAGCTGTTATTCCTTACTGGCTAAATAAGAAAGTTTTAACTAACTGTTAGTTAGATAAATCTAAAAGATGTCCTTAGAAAAGTTCCTTCTGTTCGCTCTCTCTCTCTCTCTCTCTCTCACACACACACACACACACACACACACACACACACATCTCAACACCCCTCATTTATACCTGTCTATTGAGTAGAAAGGGACGCGGGTGGCGCTGTGGGTAAAACCTCAGTGCCTAGGACTTGCCGATTGCATGGTCGGCGGTTCAAATCCCCGCAACAGGGTGAGCTCCCGCCTTTTGGTCCCAGCTCCTGCCCACCTAGCAGTTTGAAAGCACCCCTAAGTGCAAGTAGATAAATAGGTACCGCTTTATAGCGGGAAGGTAAACGGCGTTTCCGTGTGCTGCGCTGGTGCAGGCTCGCCAGAGCAGCTTTGTCACGCTGGTCATGTGACCTGGAAGTGTCTCCGGACAGCGCTGGCCCCCGGCCTCTTAAGTGAGATGAGCGCACAGCCCTAGAGTCGGACACGACTGGCCCGTATGGGCAGGGGTACCTTTACCTTTATTGAGTAGAAAGGCTTTTAGAAGTGTATTCCAAAAAATGGAGACCAAAGAGGTGAAAGAATGACCTTGGGCAGTTGTGGATACAAATATAGTCCTAAGTAAGGCACGAGCTTTTACTTTTTGACAGTTGTGAAAGAATGCAATAATACAGCAGAGTCATTAGCAATTGTTTGGAAAGGGCTGGAGAGCAGTATGTGGTGGGTACTATAAGGAATTATGGCTAAAACACACAGCTTGTTTTTTTGCTTTTTAAATAAAACTTATTTAAGGATGGGCCACTCATAATTCTGGAACCACTGCTACACAGTTTCCCCCATGTTGCAAAATAACACCAGAATCTTTAGGCATGGGGATCAGCCTACATTTTGACTTTCCTCCATGGCAACATTGCCCCATTTCTGAAATGGTCAGTTACAGCATGGGGAAGAGGTACAGTTTCGGTTCTGCTCATGTGACTCCTGGCTGCTGATTATACTGCCATATTGTAGCTACTCCCACCCCACCCCATGTAATGTTTCCCAAATTCTACCCCCACCAGTTCCATATTCTAGCTTCCCACAAGTAGAAAAGGCCATGCAGGCTCCAACCACACATGACTACCAGATGGTTGATGATGATGTCATTAAACCTGCTGGTGCAGCCATGCTCCTTTAATTTCCTGGAGTTGGGATATGTGTGCCATGTTGAGCTGTTAATCACAGGCTCCAGCCTTGGCCATTAGACTGGCCATTCTGCCTACTGCTGGCACTTCACATGCTCCCCTAATCTAGATTGAAAATACTAGATACTCCTGGCCTATCATAAAAAAATAAATTCTTAACAAGAAAGGAAAGTGGGAAAAAGTCTGTGGGCAGGAAAGATTTTAGGTAGCCTTTTAACACGTTTCAGAACACCAGTATTGACATTCAGTTTGTGAGAAAATGTAAAAATTGTTAAAACGAATTAGGAGGGCTGCTTTACCTTTACCTTGCTTTTAAAAGTAGGGTGGAATTGCAAAATGTTTATTTATTAGGATATTTCCTACAGCACAGTTGGCACTCTATTGCTAGACTTTCATGCATACTCATTGGGCATTGCATTCCCCATTCACACACATTTTTGTCAACAACAACAACAACAACAACAACAAATCCTAGGAATTCAAATGGTTGCTTTTGTGTTTTAGTTTACCTTTCATTCTCTTTTCTGATCTCTGTATTGAAGCAAGTGCTGGTGCTGATATTTAGACACACTAAATTTGTTTGGACAAGAGTAGTTTCATTCAGGTTTCAATCAGAAGAATAGTTGAGTGATTATAGTTCTACCCAACCCACAGATTATAATTAGTAGAAATTTGGAATTATTTTAGCATGTGTTTGCCAGCGTGGGTCACAATATTACATTGTAAGCAAAGAATGCTTTTTTGTAGTTCACATACAACCTCTCTCTCTCTCTCTCTCTCTCTCTCTCTCTCTGTATTTCTCTCTCACATGCAGGAGCATTATTCATCTTCTAATTTTGAATATTCGGTTTATTTCTCTTTTGCAGTAGAGCTTTATTGGCCCCAGTAGATCATTCCCTTATGAATGCTTTAGTATGCAGTGGAATTGGGGCAGGTTTGGAGCTTTGGCTTTTACATTTTAAATTGGCCTTCTATTCTCAGGAGAGAAGTGCACAGTTTTGTTTCCTTCTAGTAACACAGTGATTTCCCAATCCCGCAGAGAAATAGTTACAAGTACTGCCAGAATATCAGTGCAAGCTATTAGCATTTGTATTATGTCAGGCATTCAGCAGTTTGATGCTTGCTTAATAATTTCTAAAAACTAGAACAACAAAAACCAGGGGCCTCAAATCTGTGGAGGTTATTTTTCTATTTTACTGTTAGTGTTATTTACTGCTATCATAGTATTAAATGTGACACTGGCAGCATGGTAATTTCCCCATGTGGTTTCACAGAAATTCCTACGTATGATGAGAAATTGAAATTTATGTAAATAAAAGTGACTAATATTTATATACATATATACACTCCTAATATTATATAATTTATCTTGAGAGATAATTCCACAAAGGTGTCATTGTGATCTGCATCAACCCTTGTGCATAAAAACCTTGAGAATGTTTTTTCTCATCAACGGTTGACAAAACACACTCTCAAGGTATATAACCAGATTTTTGCAAAGGGATTGTTAACATTAGTTATAAATTAATAGTGTTTCTCCTCTGTGTGATTTAAGACCAGTTGATTGGCTGCTTTCTGCCCTCCAGCACTGCTTTGTGGTGAGATAATAGTATATATTTATGTAGCACATTGTGTATGTATTTATTTGTTAACTGCTTTTTCTGTACAGCCCAGTAGCTAAAGCTCCTTTGGCAACTCACAAAATGGAGGTCAACAACCATAATATAATAATAAGACATAAAGTGAAATCTAAAATGGATTTTAAAAGCCACAGATAAAACAACAGTGAAGAGTAGCAGTGTAAGAATATTATAAGCGTCAACATATTTTTCAAATTAAAGGACAAAAAAGTCTAGCAGAATGAAAGAAGTCTTCATCTGGCGCCAAAAAGACCAACATTTGGGGGCCACATGAGCATATCTGAGATAGGCGTTCTACAATCCGTGAGACATCACTAAAAAGCAGTTGCCTATTTCCCCTGCATTTGGTGGGAGCACCCAGAGAAGGGCCTCAGAAGGTAGCCTTTGAGTCTGGCTAGGTGGTTCAAAATACCTCATATACACTATTTATACACCTCATACACACATTTATGAGATCCCCATGGAGCAGTGGTTTCTAAACTTTCTTTGGTGAGCCGTTTATATAACAGTTTGTCCATCATGAAACTCATGTTTTACAGTGACTGCAGCACCTCAGAATGCACCCTGCTTTTAATCCATGCAGAACAGATAGTTTAGGGGGTGTCGGACAGGCTGCACGACACATGCACACACAGCTCTGTCAACTCACTGCACACAAAGCATCTGCTGCCCGAGGCGGCTATCACACTCTACCTCATGGTAGAGCCAGCCTTGCTTCCCCTTGGTGAAGCAGATGTCTGGAGTTCAAAGCACAACTTGTCCCCACTTGACTCCTGGATTGCAATACAGGTCCTCAGAACTCACTGGGTAACCCCTATTCTGCACATGCCTCTCCCAGTGGAACCAAACTCTGAGAACTGGGTTTAGAATATACTTCGGACATGACCAGTAGGAACAGCCATTCCTTTTTTATTGAAAGTAACGCCATGATGCGGCATAGTTCCCACTGGGCCATTCTGTTTGCAGTGAGGTGTTGTTGCCACATACCGTACCTCTGCCGCAGCTGAAAGTAGCACTAT
The DNA here is from genome assembly GCF_965113315.1 of Podarcis vaucheri. NCBI lineage: Eukaryota > Metazoa > Chordata > Lepidosauria > Squamata > Lacertidae > Podarcis > Podarcis vaucheri. The sequence goes on from NC_138766.1 coordinate 38,373,537, forward strand.
TTATTTCTTGTAAAAGGGATACTGCAGCTCTGTGTTGCCTCATCTCTACCCCTTCTTGAAAAATTTGAGAATTTTTGCCCTTTAAAAAGTCTTAAAATTCTAACACCCACCCACAGAGTTTTGCAGTCCGTTATTACTTTCAGCTTGAATTCTGGATTGCCTGCCATCCCTTGATTCTGTTTTGTGTTCCTTGCAAGGCTGCAATGGAGCAAGAAATGCAGACTGGAGGTGGGGAGAGAGGCGGGTCTTTTTCTGTGAGGAGGGGATAGAGAGAATATATGGAAAAGGGCCAGCAGAAATCATTTGCCCATGTGAGCAGCTCCCCGCCTCCCCCTGCTCCCCCTGCCTCTCTCTGACCTGCTTGGGCAGCTGGGTTGGAGCATCAGAATGAGCTAGGATTAAGACAGGATAATGGATTTGGGTGAAGACAAGATTCACAGGCCAAATTCTAGCCATGGTTTTGGACTGTGGTTTGTTGGCCACAAGCGATCCATAATTAGCACTGCCCTAATGTGTACATGTGTGTTTACTTTTGTAATGTCTGGATGGCTTTTCTACCACTTGGATATTCCACAATGAAACATTTTCAGTTTCAATGTGCCAAGGCAGATGATGCCTATTTTTAATTATATCTCTGTCTCTCCATAAAAGAAAATTAAAAAGATAAATTCTGTTATTCTACCCTTGATCCCCCTCTCCTCCTCACCACCGCAGCGTTTTGATGGGTTCAAAATTTTCAGCAACAGCCCCTTAAATGATTTTTTTTCTTTTAAAAGGCAGGACATGCTAATGGCAAATAAAAACCTTTTCCCACCCCTTTTGAAGACGCTGCCTAACCAAAATAGCAAAGAAGACGCTTCAAATATTTTTGAGAAAATAAATAACCCAATAAAAGTCAAACGTGTCCTTTTTGATCAGCCGTAAAAGACAAAGACCAGCCCTTTAAGTCAGATACTGTAAACTGACCTTTGGAAAAAAAGAAGAGGTTTGAGTCATTTTTCCACAAATGCTAATGGCCTAGAAAACATGTTTATCAAAAGCTGGCAGAGGACTGCTGCGTTGCTACTATCTCCAAATGTCCGTAATGACACTTTGATTCACAGATGTCTTCCGCCTGTGCCTCAGAGCTCTGGGGTCAAAGCAGCACCAGCAGGCAGGTAAGGCAGGGCTAAAGGTTTGATCAGCTTGTGATGGCTCCACTCACTCTGCATTTGTCTCCAAGGTATTGCAGCCTGGGGGGGACAGTCGGGCTCTGGTTCTACTCACTTCCTATTATCCATGTGACTTGTCTCCGCCACGCTGGAGTCACTTTGATTTGCCTGATGTACTGCTTGACAAAGCTGGGTGATGGCTGAAAAGTAGATCCAGCTGCTATGAAAAGCGCACACCTGACATGCCAGTCCTGGTGCGGGCACATCATGGGGAGCATTTTTTAATTCAATGTAATTTATGCATCCTTGCCGTCCTGTGTGTGCCTGGCCTGTCAGCCGGTGCCTAGATGAAGGCTGACAGTTGTCATCCAGGGCCTGAAGGTAGCCTCACATAATGACACATTAGACATACTAATGATGTTTTCCTCTGGCATAATGTTTTCTTCTCAACTTTCCCTTACTCCTCGCTTCTCTCCCCCCTCCCCTCTTCTCTCCACCATAGGGATGCTTAGGACACAAACACGCCAAGGAGACTATCTCTGCGTAGAGTGTGGAAAGGGTTTCACCCAACCAAGCCACCTCAGAACTCACATGAGGTCTCACACAGGTACATTTTTCTTTACCATTCCATCAAGCGGGTGGGAGAAGCCCTTACTTACAATATTTCGCCTTGCTCTTAATTTCCTTTGCTAACCTGATTTTTTATTTTTGTAAAGAGAAAGATTCCCCATTTTGTTTAATTTCATATTTGATTAGCGCTGATCTTGTTCTTTTTCAGGTACTCAATTCCCCTCCCTCCCCACATGCCTGACATAGCACTGCAGCACAATTGAAATAAGCTTATTTGTAAGGTTTTGGTGTGTGTGTGTTTAAAATAAACCCACCACTTTAATTAGAGAGCAGAATACTCTGGAATGAATATGCTAATGAATTCTCTTGCCATCAGCACAAATTGAAATCAAAGAACCTTTTTGATCCAAACATAAAGCTTTGTTTTGCTGTCTCCTTTCTGCAGACTGAAAGAGGTCTGGGGTTTATTTTATTTTATTTTATTTGGACAATGATAAAACTCTAAATCTCAGCCCTTTTCAAGCTGTGTGATTTGGAGAACGTCGCAAGCTTGAAGCTGCTAGTGTGTCAAGTTACCTTAATAGCATTACATGAGACAGTGAGACTAGCAGAGGGGTTTTTTTATTAAAAAAATATTTCTTTTTCTTTTTTGGAGAAGTGTGAATGATGCATACATAAGCCAGTCTGATGCAAAATGACAGAGGCCAAATGGTAAGTAATTCAAGAAGAGGGTCCCTTTACACATACACTGATAATTAATGTTGTCAGTGATTGCTTTCTTCAGCACTGAAGTCTGAATTAAAAAGGGCAATGGCCTTAGGCTGCCATTAGCACACTCTCTTACAGTAAGTGTTACGGTAAATTGGTATTTTCCGGCTACGGGCGAGGAGCTGGTGTGTCTGCTTTTTCCCCACCCTCCCCCAAATGTGGTTTAATCTGTAATGGACTCGAATATTGTACGCGCACTAACGAAGCTTGAATGTTAATCTGTTAACAAGCCCCCTTGTTCCCACAGTGGTATTTGAGTCTAATGGACTCCGAGGTACTGACGTTCACACCACCTCCGCAGACGCCCCAAAACAAGTATGTTTTACAATTAATTGGGTATTTGGTTTTTAATGTGGTAGCTGGGGAGAAAAAAAAAGTTACACCGTGATACTCATCAGTAAAGCACTGACTCGTTAGATAGGAGTGTAAGTAAACAATAACCGTGCTGTGTTTGGTTTTAGATGCTAAAATTTGTGGAAAGGCCTTACACAAATGAGACAATTTATTAGCAAATGTCAACAAAATTGATAAAAATATATTGAGAAGGGAGGGAGGGTAATTTTTGTAACAGCATATAAAATTGCTATCCTGGTTTCGCTAGATAAGTTCTTCAGTACATATCTGCCCACTTCTCTAATTTCTGAAAGGCAGCAACAGTACAACTCATCCATAGTCCGTGTTTTTCTGAAGAGTATTCCTATCACAGTATTATATAGCTCCTATCTTTTGAAAGACGCTTATCTTTCAATCTCTGTGGACTCTGTGTGGTGGTGTGTTTTCCTCTCTTGACAAGCACTTGGCTGTCCTCTAAATTTCCTTATTTTCACTAATGCTGTCCTGGACGTTATGTTTCTTGCTTTTTCTTCCTCCCTGGTGTTTTTGGTTTCATTTTTATTTCCAGTCAGTTCCAGACCACCTAGTTCCCATTGGCCCATTCATGCATAGCATGGACCTAACATCTAGGGCAAGCAAGCTCAGTTGCTTTTTCAAGTTCTGAATGTGATCCTTTATTAGCACAGAAATAAATTCTGATATACACACACACACTCAGGCAAATACTGAGTAAGCTATGTGTGTTTATTATCGCCTCTGCTAGTACTTCAGCCCATCAGAGGAATTTATCAATTTTTCCATTACAACATCCCCACCATTAGTTTCAGCATGGCAGTAGTGCTTGGAGAACTGCACCCAGGATTCCTTGCACAGGATCTGGAAGAAGAGATTGCAATGCCCTGATCCTGAGCGCAGACATGAGGAAATGGACCTGTGCATATATTGTGTTGATTCTGGGATGCCTTTGAAAATAACTTCATCCTATCCTGCCCATAACATTTGGAAATGTTCGTCAAAGGAAGAATTAGCATCATGTTGAAGGTTTCCATTCTCCTCAGTGGCTGTCAGGAATGTCCATGGGGTAATGGAAAACTTTCAAAGCAGTGAAAATAATAATTGTTGGTAAACACTTCTAAATGTAGGTAATTCATATAGTTAAGCACCTCTAAAAAGTAAGAAGATACGGACACTTGTGTTAGATACATTCTGGAGCTGGATCTAGATACATTAAAAAAATACTGGAAAAATGCATTGTAAACCTCATAATGGGAAATCATGCTGCTGAAAGATGGAACTTCACAGTGCCATCTGGTGTCACAGTGTTATAACACATTTAAAACAACTTTTCTTTACTAATGTAGCTGAGTCCCAAGTCTTTCATGTCCACCATTTATCTAAAACAATAGCCAACCCGATAACTGGGGCAGAGACCACAACTGACTGACAGACCACAAACTTTACATGGAAAAGCACCTGGGATAAATCCCTGGTACCTCCAGTCAAAATGTGATATGAAAAGTCTCTGAGATGCTGGAAGGATACTGCTGCTGAGAAGAGCAGCACTGGGCTAGAGGGACAAAACAGTCCATCTAGGTTGGTACATGGCAGGTACAAGGATATGTTCTTATGATGTTACTTATGAAGCACCACATTGGGGATCCTAGTTCTAGGTGATGGGCCTTTTGCAGCAGTTCTATTTCTTGTTTTATCACAGCTGTCCTTCCATTTCCCATATGTGTCCGCTGCCCTGTCCGTGTCCTTAATTAAAATGCATACTTTAACTCTGTTTACTCTCATCTTTTTCACTGCAGTAGACAAAAGTGCACTTTATCCACAATATCAACTTCTAGTTCATTCTCAGGGGTGGGGAAGGAAGGGATCTCAGGGCCTCCAGCATGCTGGTAACACCATGGTTTTCCTGTTATAAACTTCTTAATTGGACAAATAACTATACAGGACACTGGAGCAAGGTCAGGTCTGGTTATGGCAGTGCCATGATTTCCAGATTTCCTCCATGCTCCATATCATAACAACAGCTTTGGAAAGAAAGATTAAAATGGTTTTCAGTAAAGGTTTGGTGGTTCTTAGCACTGTGGATATAATTGTACCACTGCCACATTTCAGAATGTAGGGAAATGATGCTTATCCCAGGTGATCAGAACTGAGTCCTTTACTGGCCCATTCAAGACTCATTGTAAGATACTAGCTTTTAAAAGAAATGAGTATCCGGCTTAATGACACCTGAAAAAGACTGTCAGTTTTGTGAAACCAATTAAATTACAGTCACTTGCGATTGCTTAACTGAACTAGAGTCTTTTAGATGAGTTTAATCCTCATCTTAAAAGGCTGGTAAATGTCTATGGGTCAATTCCAGTGTTTTTGCAGATGGAATGCAGCTAATGCAACCAATGTTTCTCTTTCTCGTCTCCCTCCAAAAGCCTCACAAGGGGATTGGTGGGCGGAGGGGGGAGCTTACATTTGTCTTTGCATATCTCATGTTTGTAAATCAAGTCTAATAATATAATTATAATGGGTGTGTTTCACATTCCATTCTACCTTTATACTACATTCAAATGTGCACACACGTAGTGTGGGAGAGGTTCAAAGTAAACTTTCATGCCGTACGTGAAAATGTTCCAAGAAATTGTCTATGGGTGGAACAGAAGCTGATTACGAAGGTGCCCCCTCCCACAGTAACTCCATTGTGTTGCGTTAGAGGCTATCTTCTCTTATTTGCAATACAATCATTCTGAAGCAATTTTAACACGCATATGTCTCAAAGCATAATGCAATTTTTTTACTTTTTATGTGATGGAAATAAACTGAGATTGGTTGAAATCATGGAATCCCAAAACATAACTGCAGTAACTTGTCAACTGGTTCACATGTAATGCTAAGCCATGTTCTATAAATCATGGTTTCATTTGATCAGCTGAACACAGCCTGGTGCCTTAATCATAGTTCATTAACCAGAAACTAGTCATACTAGTCATGATTTAATAAATAACACCCTCTGATGTAAAAACTTAGATATCCATGCTGGCTTTGCTCTCACACTTTAAAGAAGGAACATGGATGTGAAAATACGTGGGGAAAATCTTCCCCCTCCATTAATATGATTAAATTCCACATGCCAAAACCTCCATGGTGGAATCTAGGTAAAGGTAAAGGGACCCCTGACCATTAGGTCCAGTTGTGACTGACTCTGGGGTTGCGGTGCTCATCTCACTTTATTGGCCGGTGTACAGCTTCTGGCTCATGTGACCAGCATGACTAAGCCTCTTCTGGTGAACCAGAGCAGCGCACGGGAACGCCGTTTACCTTCCAGCTGGAGTGGTACCTATTTATCTACTTGCACTTTGATGTGCTTTCGAACTGCTAGGTTGGCAGAAGCAGGGACCGAACAACGGGAGCTCATCCCATTGCAGGGATTCGAACCGCCGACCTTCTGACTGGAAAGTCCTAGGCTCTGTGGTTTAACCCACAGCGCCACCTGCAATGGTGGAATCTAGACACATATAAAAAATGTTGTGAAAAAGCTTTTTTTAAAAAAAGTTTTGAAAAATATATTGAATTTGCCATAGCTCACCCTCTAGTGTCACATTTGTATACAGTGGTACCTCAGTTTAAGGACAGTCCGGTTTAAGAACGATTTATGTACAAACTTCACAAAACCGGAAATAGTGTCTTGCTTTGAGAATTTTACCTCGATCTAAGAACGGAAGCTGAACGGTGGAAGGGCCCCGGCGGCGGGAGGCCTCATTAGGGAAAGTGCGCCTTGGTTTAAGAACAGTTTTGGTTTAAGAACGGACTTCCAGAATGGATTAAGTTCGTAAAATGAGATACCACTGTAATGCACTTTACAACACACTTAGAATGTTTTATTTGCAGCTGTTTAGCTGTACAATGCAGTGCATATTTGGCCCTGGATTTGGGCTATTGAACTGCTTTCAGTGGAACTGGTCAGTAACAGTTTGAGAAAGTCTGTAGATTAGATAAAAAAATAATCTGGCATTTACCACAAAACTCAAAAGGCGTACAAAAGTATACCATGTTTACAGCATGGTAATTAATAGGCATATTCTCAAAAATTGTTAAAATGAAAAAGTTTGGAAGATAATTAGGTGGGGAGGAAGTTCACAATAAATCATTAGCTGCCTAAACATTCTTAAGTAGAAAACATTTCAATGGTTGGTTGTAGAGATGAATACATTTTATCATACATCTAGACTTTCATGTGTTTGAGAAAGAGTAGAAGAATGTGATCAAAGGGAAAACACAGGCAAATATTACTACAAAATCTTTTCTCTTTTCTTGACAATTTTCCTTTGCAGTGTTAAGTACTAGTGCTAAGGTAGCAATCTAAAGAATACTGAAGCTACCAACCTTGGTATCTTCCGCTAAACGTCCTCTTTTTGACATTTCATTGACATATGGAATAATATCATGACTGCTTTCTTTGGCTTTTTTAGCCTTATGATTAATAGTTTATTGCAAATGCTTTTTTTAAAGATAGTTAGACTGAGCCCAAGAATTCCATTAATCAAAATAATGCATAATGAACAAATAAATGGCAACCAACTTAGTCTCCTTCACAGCTATAAATATTATAGTACAGTCAAGGAACAGGTAGATCCTGTCTGGATTGGACTGTTTGTGTTTCCTTTTGCTCACAGATGATTCAACTGACATGTTGAAGCAAAGAAGACCACACCTTGGCACCCTTTAATTTTTAGCTGAATGTGGGCAAGTCCATCCACTCAGCCATTCATTATCATAAACGTCTTTTAAAAATACCATGAGTTTGCCTATATTTACACAGAAACATCTCTAATTTCTTCTGCAGATTTCTCGGAGGAAGAGAGGAGAGAATTGCTTTTGGTCTGCAGAGTTGTATCCAAAGCTTGCTTTTCTGCTTGTGCATCTTAACTTCCACATTCTCTCCTCTCCCTTGCAGTCCCCCACCCACCCTCAAAATCTAATCCAGAAAACTGTGGGACTCTCTCACAGTAGATTTATTTTTTTTGGGCGGGGGAGTGCATGGGGAGAAGAGAGGAAGGGGAAGTTCCCTTGTACAAGGGGAAACACACTTGCTCAGTGATTCAGTTTTCATGCCTCTTTTGTTACTCTGCATTGCACTGCACTAACTTTATTGTGTGTATGGATTCGTTTGCACATATTTACTGCTGGGTTTTTTGTTTTACAACGTAGAATAAATTTTTAAGAGAAGTGCTATCTAAGGGACAAACAGAAATGAAAAGATGCATCAAGAAGTGCTGGTTCCAGCTAATTAAAATGCAAAACCAGATCCAGATCTGGTTAGATCTAGATATCCTGTAACCAGTTCCGAGTTATGGAAGTGGGAGAGGGAAGACCATTTCTGCTGATTTCTCCTTCTCCCAAATCACCATGCAGCTCCCTGTATGCACTATTAAAACTCCACTCGGGGGAGGACCCACTGGATAAATATGGGAAGTACTACAGGAGCCTGCAAGCTAAAGAAAAAAGAAAAAAAGCAAAAAGCATCCCCTTCTGTTCTGTGAGCTTTTGCTGGGTCGCCAGCCCTTCTGTGAGCTGGATAAGCCCTTCCATGAAGCAGCCGTTCCATGTGGAGAGGGCTGCCCTGGATCCAAGCCTGCTATTTTTAATAGTTTGATTTTTGCAGGCAGACAGAACTTTTCAGAGTACCAGTGTTTTGTTTTCTTTAAGAAGAGTTCCCATCTTTTCATTAGATCAGTTCTTTACTTGATCCATGCTTTCTTCATGGTGCTAGTTGACTCATCCCTATTATCACATCTGTAACAGGGTCAATTTGCTCATAGCAAATTGGTGGCTTTATTTCCCCCCACCCACCTGCCACCATCCTTTACACTGGTTGCTGGCCATCAAGCTGCCATAACTGCGCTGGCAGCCCAAACTTTGTGTGGCAAATAAACCATGTGGAATCCAAGAGATACACCCCAGCATCTTCTGTATAATTCCAAGAGATTCAGTGGCAGCTTATGTAGTGTAACAGTATAGGGTAGTTCTCTCTTGAGTCAGCTTAGCAGTTCACTGTTGGTTGTATCCAGTGCCATGTTATTCAAAGTAGACTCACACATTTCACTGTTCCTAAGTAGGCTTAGCCTTGGATACAACCCTGTGTTTGTGCTAAGCCTTAGTTTTGGAAGGTGTCTAAGAGCATCATGACACCTTGATCTGTAATTCATGATAATGTATTCCTAAAAAACAAACCAGCCACCCATGTATGCCAGTAATATAGTTGCATAGGTTGGATCTCAGAAAGAAATTTAAGGTGACCTTTCTAAAACTCACTGGCAGCTGTGAGGGGCCAAATATTGAAGAACCGCAATAACCACAGTGGCTTTCCATATTCCGATGGCAAAAGCATGCTGTTTAATCAGAAGCATCCCCATTTGGTTTGGAGGTTGTTTGAATACCTGCTTGCGATACAGACAGGCAGCTTTTATGAGCAATGCAATCAAATAATTGATTTGAAGTCATTTGGTCTGGAGCCAGTTAAACTAGCTTCAGATACTTGGCATCTTTATCTCTTGGTGGAGCTTTAGTATCACCTTGGCCCCCCGTCCTGTAATGGCTGCAGTTCATCTCTTCTTCCGTGTAACAGGGAAACTTTTTCTCAAACTTCCTTTAAAACAAAACAAAAACCTCTTGCCTCTTTAGAGCACTTTCTCTTATGGTAATGCAGACATTCACACAATATCATTACATATTCTAATTTAGCACTGAGGGCTCTGTTCCCATCGTAGTAACACAAGTGTGGGGAAGCTTTGCTCTGAGCTATGGCCTTCTCCAGTATCGTACCCAGAGAGAATTCCACTAATGTGGTCTGCTTAGGGAAGAATTATTGCGCACCCCTCCCACTCATTGCCTGAGCTCCTGGCCCTCTTGCTAATCTTATGTTGTGGGACAGTTGCTAACCCCTTTCATGTTTCTCCGCTATGTGTTAATTCTCCTCTGTGGGTGAATTACAACTGGACCTGTAGGGCAAGCCTTCCCGAGGAGTCACTGACGAAGATGGCTGTCCCACATAGATACCTAATTACACCCTCGGGCCAAGGTCCCTTCCATCGCTCTCTCTTTCTCCCCCCCCTTTTTTTTTTGTTTCTCTGGCAATTCTTATCCAGGGAGACTGGATCAAGCTGTTCCTTTTCCCTCCCACCACAGACTTCCTTCCCATATTCCCTAGTGCACCTGTAGCCCAGTTCAGTACGATATTGTGTGTGTGTGTGTGTGTGTGAGAGAGAGAGAGAGAGAGAGAGATAGCAGGGCCTCTCTCTTTTTAATTTAACGATGAGCATCACCTCTTGAAATTGTTCGCCTATCTCTTAGGCATGATGTAGCTGTGCAAAAATATAAGGCATCTTTCTCAGTTTACTGCAAGGAATCCAGCAACCAACTAAATAAGTTTTATCACATCTTTCACTCAGTTACCGTTTCCTACATTTCAAATATACTGCAGTCTGTACAGCTGCTCCCCCTCCCTGTTTCACCCCTTTAATTTTGTTGCAAATCTTCCCAACTCACAGCAGACATTTGACTGGTAAATGCCATGAATCTTAGGCCGGCCTTAATTAGGATGCTTTTCTCTCCCTAAATCTATTAACAAAGGGGAGATGCTTAATACATTATGTCAACCAGCCCAGGCTCTTCTTTAGTTCTTCCCAGGACTGCCATAGGCACGGCTTGAAATTTACTGGGAATGGTGGTTCTTTTTGCATGGATGTTGATTCTTACGTTGTGTTAAATTAAAATGGTCTGTTTCCCTTCATCAAGGCTTTAGCTTAAGGTTAATGTATGAACATAAGATGCATTGTGCCATAGAGCTTTAGCAATCAGGATTGTAAGCCACATTGTTCGGACAGGGCTGCTCAGAATGCCAATGCCAGAGAGCTGGAGGCATCCATTTCATCCCGACTTTATTTTGAGGTTTACTTGGGTGTGGAACAGCCCCTTCTGCTTTTCCATTGTGGTAATTTTCCTTTTATGGAAACCGGTCAAAACTCTTACATATCTGATTACTTTATTTTGAAAATAGTTGTTACCCACTCTTCATTGCCACAGGCAATCCTAGAGCAGGGCACAAAAATATGGATTGATTGATTGATTGGGTTTCTATGCTGCTTTTTGTCACACCCGACAGTGTACATAATACATCATATAATTACAAATCACAGAACACAATAACGTACCAGCAACATCGGTAATAAAATCACAAAAGCAGTTCTATAAAACGAAACAAAAATCTCAAGGGTCAAAAAAATAAGTGAAGCAAATAAATAAAAAGCACAGCTAAAAATGCATAGCAACCGATTTAAACCACCAGGATATACTATAAGAGTATTTCAGAGGGGAAATTCCACAAATATAAGTTCCACAAATCAAGCACCACTGCAGAGGGCTGTGCTGCCCTAGCTTATTAGAGGCATATACAGTGGTGCCCTGCAAGACGAATGCCTCGCAAGACGAAAAACTCGCTAGACGAAAGGGTTTTTCGGTTTTGCGTTGCTTCGCTAGACGAATTTCCCTTGTGCTTTTTTCTTAAAGCCGCTTGAAGAGGCGCAGTTGCGACAGACCGTGCTTCGCAAGATGAAAAACATCGCAAGACGAAAAGACTTGCGCAATGAATTATTTTCGTCTTGCGAGGCACCACTGTATACAGTCTATGCTCTCAAACCTAGCTTGATCTGATGATTACCATAAGGTCTCTTTTACAGGAAGGGACACTTTGGATTGTCGCTCACATCTGTGTAATTAGCCGTCGCCTCAACACATATAATAATTTTAATAATAAGTTCATTATTCACACCCCACCTATCTGGCCGGGTTGCCCCTGCAATAGTTTGTTGCAGACAATCTACACTATGCATACTATGCATATTGATACGAGAGATCTTAGTGCCAGCAGAGAGACAGTAATCAGCAGATTTCATTAAAAGAGGAGAGCGGGGTCTGATTCACACAAACAAACAGCTGTGTGGGTGGCCACTTCAAATATAGCGACATGAGGGTTGTTTTCTGTGGATCTGCCATTTGTATGAAGTGGCTTCCTGTGCAGTTCAAACTGCATGTGAATGTAAACTCTCACTTTTGGTTTGAGCCTCTCTCTCTCTCTCTCTCTCTCTCTGTGTGTGTGTGTGTGTGTGTGCGTGCGCGCACGCGTCTGTTGCGGCTGCATGAATATCCCCATAAGAATTGAATAAGGTTGGACCTAAACACAGGATCAGAACAACTTGCCATTAAAACAGATCGTTAAACAAAATTCAGTCCTCCTCCACTATATTCTTCAATGCCAGAAAATAAATCCTTGTCAACTATACTTTTTCCTGGAGGCTGAGGCGTGCTACTGTGCAGGGATTTGACCAAATTTTGGGATCTCCCTTCAGTGCAGAGACAGGGAACCTGTGGCTCTCCAGACACTGAACTACAACTCCCATAATCCTTGACCATTGGCCATGCTGACTGAGGCTGATGAGAATTGGGAGTCCCATCGACATCTGGGGAGCCATGGGTTCCCCAGTTGCTGTGTGCAGAGTGAACCCAACCTGCTTTCTTAGGGCTCCTTTAAAATCTCACCCAAGCATGTGGTGGATCTAGTCACATGAACAATGATTACATTTTAAGCCAAAAGAGAAATTCTAAATTACTAGCAGGCTGTCCGGCACAAAGAATCCAATAACTATGTACACTGTATCAATGTATTGATTCACGGATGGGGAAGATGGCATGCTTCTGTGCTTGGAAGATGGGGTATTTTGGCACGGGTGGAAATCTTAGACCCAGGGGTCAAATGTGGCCCTCAAAACATCTCTTGTTGGCCCTCAGACCTTTCCCCTTGTTGGCCCTGCTTAACAACTTGAGTGTTTTCGCCTGGCTGGAAAAGTATCCTTGAACTCTAATAATGCCTCTTGGTTGTATGGTTGAAGAATAGATAACAGTGTGTTTGTGTGTCTCTGTGTGTAAAAAATAGCCTACAGCACAAATGTAAAATTTATCTTCACTAGTCTGCCTCTGAAATGTGGCCCCTGAACTAAAAAGATTTCCTCACCCTTGTAGTACGGCGTAAGACATTTTGGATCCTTGAATATAGTTCCCTATTCAGCTCACATGAACTTCAATCTGGTCCTGCCACCAAAAGCAATTTAAAAACTACCCTATCATTTACTTATAAATCCCCTCAGTTACCGTAAAATTTTGCTTCCCCCTTCCTCTGGTCTTTCCCCCCTTCTTCTAGCTATTCTTAACCTTTTCTTAAATGCTCCTTCAGTCACTATTATTTGCTATTCTAGTATGTCATAGAGTTTATAGGAACTTGACATGCTGTGCTCTCACTGGAGATGATTAAAAATAACTCTTTGTGATGTATTAGGTCAACGTTAATGTGCATAATGCTAATAAAAAGGTAGCTGGGGCCAGTAAAGAATGTGAGATTGCTCAACTGCTAGCCTAGAAATGGAAGCAAGAATTAAAAAAAAGTGTTACGAGAAAATAAGAATAATAAAATGCTCTGCCTCTTCCCTGTTCTATCTCCCCTCTCCCTCCATTTAGGCGAGAGACCCTTCCAGTGCAGATATTGTCCATACAGTGCCTCTCAGAAAGGGAACCTAAAGACGCATGTCCAATGTGTACACCGGGTTCCTTTTGACAACAGCCAGTACCTTGATCGACGGTTCCTACAGCCTCCAAATAATTATTCTCACAACCCTATGGAAGAACAGCTGGAAAACCTCCTTGCAAAGCATGCGGTCCCAGGAGCAACTGTGTTACAATGAAATCTGTGCTCTGTGCTTTGCTGGAAAGCGATGCCTCCGAACTGTTAATCATTTTTAAAATAAATGAAGAAGCTGCAGAAAGATATATACAAATTGACATACTAATCAGTCCCCACAGCTCCTTATTTCCTTTATAACAAACAGTGGCGTTGGCAAGCTTTCTGGTGGCGCAAGGCATCTATATTAATCAAGATAACTTTTTTTAGACACTGGAAAAATTAAACTTTATATGATTTGGAGGGCAGCACTGCAACAAAATCCTCTCTCATGGTTGCTTGAATCTTTAACACACACACACACACACACACACACACACACACACACACAAATGTGGATTTGGGAATGTGGGATGGAGTGATTAATGAAACTGCCATTAGCTGTCATGCTGGGGGGGACACAACTTTTCCCCTTCCCCCCAAAAGGAAGAAAGCAAAATGGAGGAGTCATTCAGTGCTGTGAAACCAGGCTTGATGAAGGACGGAAGGGACTAAAGAGAAAGACCATCATTCTGCAGTGAGGTTGTTTCATGATAGTTTGGGGACCACTTGCATTTCCAGTGGGCTTATCCTTGACTGCACACCATTAATAGTATGTGAATATGGAAATTGAAACACTTCTTAAAAATGCTTCTCTTTTCACTTCAGAAAGAAAAGAAAATGGCTAGTCAAACACTAAAAAGGAGAGGAAGAAGAAAAACAGGCTTCTGTGTTTTGTTTTGTTTTGTTTTACTCTCAGGGCCTTTCTAATTGTTTGTTTATCCTGCTCTTTCTTTCAGTGCTACTTTCTGTGACCTGATCACAAAGGAAATGTGCATGCTTTTTAAAAATAAAATTAAAAAGAGTGGGGGGGATGATTCAGCTGTTTAAAGCTGCTGATTTGTATGCTTTTAATAGAAAGAAAGAAAGAAAGAAAGAAAGAAAGAAAGAAAGAAAGAAAGAAAGAAAGAAAAGAGTTCAGGCAGACCTAGGCCCTTAGGGTACTTTATGTGCCTGTATTTCTGTGCAGCAAGCCAGTTACCCTTTCTGGGCCCTTGTGACATTTTGAAGAGAGAGAGAAAAAAGATGAATAGCTTATTTCGTGGTGACAGGTCAGTGTTCATCTAATGTGTCATGTCTTGTACTTGGTAATCACTGGGGTAAGGGGGAGAGAAAGGAAGCTTTATATACCTCTTCTACAGTAGTTCTTTTCAGTGCAGGTTTTCAAGGTAAGGGTGCGGTTGCAGGTTGTTAACCATCCAGTGTCTGCAATTCATTTTTAAAAAAATAAATAAATTCCACAGGTATAAATATTTTTCTTTCCCTTCATTGCTATGGCACTATGTGTGATGGTAATAATTCAGATTTTCAGATTTTGCACGTATAATTTTATGCATCATCATAATAAAAATGCTGCCTTGAAAAAAATATTCTGTGAAAAACTTTTTGCAAAAAAGAAGAAGAAGCTTTACTAGGTTTTTTTAAATTGTAACATTTTTGTAAAGGCAGAAAAATGATTTTTTTTAAAAAACTAGCATGCTAAATATATTTTTCAAAAAAAGCAATAATTTTACATGTACAGAAATGGCGCTAACCTTTTAATACTGATCGAGAGCAACCGTTTACTTTCTACAAATAATGGGATAGTGCTGTCTTTGAAGTAAATGGGCTTCTTACACAAAGAATTTTAAATGTGTACTTTTTCTGTGCTAATTTTGTTTTTGTCTCTCTTTGATTTGAGTTTCTACTTAATTGCAGATTACTTGACCGTTCTTGCTTTACAGTTGCTGACGATAATGCAATTGAAACGTTTGTATGCAATTTGCTGGTTTGGGATTTTTGTTTGATTCCTCCTACACCAACTGTATGCCTGCTGTAATCCTGGTATAGCTAAGAATATCTGTGCAAATGCCTATATAAGTGATTGTAATCTGCTGTCTTTTGAAGTTATCTTGCAGAAATTTGTATAGACACATTCCACACTCCCCTCCCTTCCTGTACCCCACTCCACTTTCAAGACCCCCCCCCCAAAAAAATCAGCTCATTTTCTGTCTTGATTAACACTTGATCAATTTGGGATTCACACTCAAGTGCTACTTTTCCCTTTATCAAGCACTTATTTTCCTTGTTTAAAGCAAACAGGTAAGGATTCAGGAATGCACCAAGGTAGCTGCTTTGCCTATTTTGTGTGTTTGTAGTTATTAAAAAACCCTTCTGTCCCTCAAAAGTTATATGAGTGTCATGTACAGCTGTAATTATTTATGTTGGTTGATTGTGTTTTGTTGTTGACGGGGGGTTTTTTGGGGGGTGTGATGGGGTTTTTTGTTTTTGAAAGCTGATATGAAAGGATCTTAGTTAATATTAAGACT